>NC_140723.1:7645000-8245000 GCF_050655825.1 Lonchura striata
CGTCCCAGCCAGGACAGGCAGGGGTTTGTCCCCAGTGGCCCATCCCGGGTGTGCTCAGCAGGAAGGGAGAGCAAAGTCTGCCTGGCAGCCCTGGGGCAGCTCAGGGTGCAGCCTGTCCTTGAGGGCACCCCTGGCACGGGAACGGGGCTGGTCCTGGATCAATTCCCCCTTTTCACGGGCAGCTTTCTCTCCAGACACAGGAGGAGTTCAGTCCTACGTGGAAGTGATCCAGGCAGCTCTGCTCATTCCTGCTGGAATGAGGAGCTGACTCCTCATCCTGCCTGGGAAACTGAGGAGCTCAGGGTCCCACCAGCCTCCTCGTGGCCCAGCAGCTTCTCCCGGACAGAGACAGAGCCCAGCCTGGCTTAATTCATGTTCCTGAAAGTTATTCTGGGATAAAAGTTTGAGTTCAGGGAGATTCCTGGTGCCAGAACTCCCAGCAGCTCCAATCAAGCCTTTGGGAAGAGCTCCCTCTCCTCACTCCAAATCCAATTTTTAACTGCACCACTCCAAACGCTCGAGGATTTAAAGGAATTCTTCAGCCAAACCCAAGCTCCTCCTGCACACAGGCTGATCCCAAAGGGAGA
This sequence comes from Lonchura striata, assembly GCF_050655825.1. Classification (NCBI taxonomy): domain Eukaryota; kingdom Metazoa; phylum Chordata; class Aves; order Passeriformes; family Estrildidae; genus Lonchura; species Lonchura striata. Next base: position 7,645,588 of record NC_140723.1, read on the forward strand.
GGAATCCCAGCAAAGGGATCGAGAGCCGTTTTCCAGGTGTGGCTTCTGGGTTTCCTGCTTCCCACCTGGCTGAGGAGACTCCGAGGGCAGGGAAAGTCCCTTCAGAGCTCACGGGGATCAGAGAAGCTGGAAGTGGTGCAGGAGAACAAACTGCAGGCTCTGGACAGAGATTCCTGCAGCCTGTCCAGCCCTGGGGCTGCTCAGGTGTCACACCGGGGGCTATTCTGGGATGTCAGCTTGCAGGGGACACCTGCAGCGTTTCCCTGAATCCCCTTTGCTCAGCCTCCCTTCCTGCTGCTCACATCCACCTCTCCCTCCCCGAAACGGAGATTTTGGTTCCTCCACAGCAGGGCAGCGACAGGCTGAGCCCGGAATCCCGGAATGCTGGATCCATCCTGGCAGCTCAGGGGAAAAACCCCTCCTGATCTGCTGCTAATCCCTGGGGCAGCCACGGAAACCCACCCAAACCTTGGCCACACCACCAGCCTTGTAAGGAGCTGTTCCTCATCCACCCTCAAGAAGCTGCCCTCAGAATCCCCCCTGCTCAAGACAGACACCCCAAATCTTGCCCTCTGCCTTCTCCCAGGAGATTTCCAGGCTGCAAACCCCCAGCCAGCTGCGAGCACAGCCAGACACCCTCTCCCCACTGGAATGCTCCAGCCTGGAACCTGCGGAGTGCTCCCAGCAGCAGGAATTCCACAGGGGAATGGGATGGGGTGGGGGGAATGGGATCAGAGCCCACCCTGGCAAGCCCAGCTGCCTGCCCTGAGCCAGCAGCCCCAGCTGTGGGGCCGTGCCCCACACTGTGGGACTGGGAAGGGCTCAGCTGTGACCCCGGGGCTGCCCTGGGAGGGGTGTGAGCACTGAAATTGCAGTGACCAGTTTCTGGCGGTCCTCTATGGACTGCAGGTACTGCTGCTTGCCCTCCTGGGACTCGTCCTTCTTCTTCAGGTAGGGCTGGATGGATTTGTACTGGGCGTAGAAGTTACTCAGGTCCTGGGGCAGGAAAACACAGGGATCTGGTTATGAGGAGAATCAGGGTACGTCCCCAGCTGGATCCACCCCAAATCCCACCCTGCTGTCCAAGCCCTGGGGCCCCACCCTGAGGGGCAGAGCCTCTTTGCAAAATCCCACCCAAATCCCCTCCTGGCACAGCTTCACCCCAAATTCACACCTGAAAAGCCGAGCAGGAGGTGCCATTCCCTCCCCAGACCTGCCACATTCCGGGCCAGCACAGCTTTAGTCACTGGGACCCACCCAAGGCACTCGTGAGCCCTGACCATGACCATGACCCTGGTGGCAGCTGCCACACCCTGGTCCCAGCCCAGGGTGTCCCCTGGCCCTGCACTCACCGGAACCAGGTCCTTCACCACGTACATGTGGGGCAGGGGGTAGATTTTGGTGACTTTGCTGAGGTCACTGTCGATTTTTTTGATGCAGGCCAGGGTGTTGCCACCAGCGATGTTCATGGCGCAGGAGCCGCAGATCCCTGAGCGGGCAAAAGCAGAGCCAAGCGTGGGATTCTCCCTTCTGGCCCCAAAAATCCCCCTGGGATGTCCTGGGGCTTCCCTCTGGCTGCCCTGGGACCCTGGCAGGGGTCAGGAACCCCCCTGGACAGAGCCCCCAGAGACACTGGCTGTGATCTCTGTCCATGGAAAAGAGTTTTCAATCTCACTGGATGAATTACCAGCTCTGAGTGTTTGATATCAGTAATAATTAAGTGTGGCACGGGTGCAAAAGTAAAATTTTAGGATTCTAGATGAGGGGTCCAAAGGGGACAAGATGGAGGAAATTGGGTGTGCCTTGTCCTTTTTCTCCTTCTTCATGCCCTCCATGTCTCACTGTGGTGTTGGCATTTTTCTGTTGGTTCAGGCTGGGGACACACTGTCCAACGTAGGTGACAGATATTGGCACGTTCTTGTAAATGCAGCCCAGGGAGTTTCTGGTATTGAATGTTTGTCACATCCCACTGAGGGCAGAGCCCCACACGCTGCCCTGCAGGACAGAGCTGGGCAGGGCAGCAGAACACGTAAGAGATAAACAGAATAAACAACCTGGAAACCAGCACAGACCAATTATGGCTTCTGCTTTGGCAGTGGGGCTGACAGACAGAGACTTTCTACAATCTCAGAATCATCAACACCTCAGATTCTGACACTGGGGAAACTCTACTCGGCTCTTCCCAATCTACCAGGATCCCAAAAAACCTAGTCCCAACCTGATGAGGTCTTGGAAAACCCCTTCCCAACCCACCAGGATCCTCACCCATCCCAGAAAACCTCCTGGAAAGGCTCTTCCCAACCTTCTGGGATCCTCAGAAAAAAATCCCAAAAAATCTCTTCTCACCACACCAGGGTGCTCACCCATCCCAGAAAACCTCGCCACAGGTTCTGGAAAAGCCTTTTCCTGCTCCTCCAGAGGCCTCACCCATCCCAAAAATCCCCTCTTGTTCTATCAGTGTCCTCACCTGCCCTGGAAAACCTCTTCCCAACCTGCCAGGGTCCCAAAAAACCTTTTCTCAATCCACCAGACTCCCCAAAAAAACCCTCCTGCTCCACCACGGTCTTCATCCATCCCACAGATGCCCCAGATGAGAAGAAGGCCAGAATTCGCCACTGGGGCTGGACATTTTTTAACTTCAGCAAGGATCAAACACAGGAGCTGCTGCTTCCATTAGCACCAAAACCCAATTTTCCATGGGGCAGCTCCTTCCCCAGCAGCAAATGAGGGGTTTGGGTGTGATCCGGGGAGGGGAGAACATCCAGCCTTGCTCTTGGCCTTGGGGCATGAGGCAGGAGCCGAGAGGGGCGTAAAATAAATAAAAAATAAAAAACACAACCAAAAAATGGCATTAAAACGTGGGAAACCTCTGCAGCCTCCTCAACCAGAGAATCCCGGGGCTGGCAGGGATGGAAGGGACCTCTGGGAATCACCCAGTCCAACCCTGGAGAAGGTGGCACTGGAGGTTTGGGAATCTCCAGAGAGGGAGATCTGGCACCTCCCTGGGCACTGCCCAACCTTTTCTGCCCCTAAGAGCCCCAGGCCAGCCTGGTTTTGTCCTTCCTTTCTGCGCTGGGAGGTCACAGCACGGCTCCAAGCTGTAGTAAACCCACAAATATGCTGCTACTCATGGGATTAGCTGTCAGAGGAGGTGCTAATCTCCCCCTTTTTCCCTAAAACCTGGAATCCAGGCTGACACCGCTCTTCCTCTCACACCCCTGGAGGTGACAGGACGGATCCAAGTGACAGCAACCTCACACATCCTCATAAACCTCACTCTACCCTTTTTCTCTCTCTAAAAGCTGGAGTTCTGCTCCAGGGAAAGAATTTTTTTTTCCCAAAGGTTCAGCTGGAATTTTTGTGTTTTAATGGAATTTTTGTTTTAGTTTGTAGCTGCTGCTCCTTGCCCTGTCTCTGAGCACCACTGGGAAGGGTCTGGCACCATCCCCTGACACTCCCTGGAAATATTTGTAAGGACTGACAGGATCCCCTCTCAGCCTCTGGAACAAACAGGCCCAGCTCCCACAGCCTCTCCTCACAAAAGGGGAATAGAACAGCCCAAACCGTCCCAAAATTCAGAAATTTAACCCCATTCCCCAAAGCAGGAGCCCCCTCCCCTTGTGCCCGTTCCCGGGGCACAAACTGCCCTCCCAAAGGTGACAGGAGGCAGCACAAAAACAGACAGGAGGGGCACAAAAATAGCCCAACAAAGGGATGAAATGACACCTCTGAGGGTGTCCCAGCCCCTGCACTGCCACGAGGTTTTCCTCCCACTGCGGAAAGGCTCCCAAGCATTTTCCAGGCAGCTGGGGAGGGCGGTGGGGCTGAGCAGGCGCCTGCAGCGGGAATGTGGCACGGGGGGGAACCAGCCCGGCCTGAAAACCCGGGAGAATATTCAGGGCAAAGTTCTGCTGGTCTGGGAGCCCCACTCCGTGTGGAATTCCAGGGGGAAAAGGTGTCTCGGGAGTGCTGCTTTCCATTCACAGCCCAGACAAAACATCCACAGGCACTGCCTGCCCTCAGACTGCCCCTGCCTGCAGACCCACCTCGTTCATCCTGAGTCATTCCAGCCAGGAATGCAATCCCACAGCCCAGCAGGACCCTAATCCTGAGTCATTCCAGCCAGGAATGCACTCCCACAGCCCAGCAGGACCCTAATCCTGAGTCATTCCAGCCAGGAATGCACTCCCACAGCCCAGCAGGACCCTAATCCTGAGTCATTCCAGCCAGGAATGCAATCCCACAGCCCAGCAGGACCCTAATCCTGGGTCATTCCAGCCAGGAATGCACTCCCACAGCCCAGCAGGACCCTAATCCTGAGTCATTCCAGCCAGGAATGCACTCCCACAGCCCAGCAGGACCCTAATCCTGAGTCATTCCAGCCAGGAATGCAATCCCACAGCCCAGCAGGACCCTAATCCTGGGTCATTCCAGCCAGGAATGCAATCCCACAGCTCAGCACAACCCTGAATCCAGAGTCATTCCAGCCAGGAATGCACTCCCACAGCTCAGCAGGACCCTAATCCTGGGTCATTCCAGCCAGGAATGCACTCCCACATCCCAGCGTGACCCGTGACTCAGGAGTTTTTCCCAGGGGAAGTCTGACAGCAGCCCCAGACCAGGTTTGGGAGCAGCCACAACCCCAAATCACCCGTGCCCTTTTCCTCAATCCACCCCTGCCCTCGGCCAAAGGGCCAAGGAGAAGATTCCTGGAGCTGTTCCTCGAAATCCTGAGTGCTCTCTCTCCCAGTTCTCCCAGTTTGATGCCCACAGCAGCACTGGCACAGTCCCCACTCCAGCCCTGCCCTCTCAGCCTGGCCGCTGGAATCTCTCCCTGATCTCCCCACGCACAGGGAGGCAGCACAGGAACCAGACTGGGAGAGAAACTGGAACAACTGGGAGCTGTGGAAGGAATTACTGGAGCTGGCAGCTCAGAGCTGTGTCATTACACCCTGGGAGCACCAACTCCAGCTTTACTCCCTGGTTCATTTGGGTGCTTTATCCCCACGGGTGGAGGAGAGAGGTTCTGAGTTTTACTCCTTGGTTCACTTGGGTGTTTTATCCCGACAGTGGAAGGGGAAGAGTCTGAGGAGTTTTACTCCTTGGTTCATTTGGGTGTTTTATCCCCAAAAGTGAGAGGAGAGGGGCTCTGAGTTTTACTCCCTGGTGTTTTATCCCCAGAGTGGAAGAGGAGGGGATCTGAAGAGTGTGACCCCTTGGTGTTTTATCCCCACAGTGAAAGGGGAAGAGTCTGAGTTTTAATCCCTGATTCATTTGGATGTTTCATCCCCAGAAGTGAGAGGAGAGGGGCTCTGAGGAGTTTTACACCTTGGATCACTTGGGTATTTCATCCCCACAGTGGAAGAGGAGGGGTTCTGAGCAGTTTTACTCCCTGGTTCATTTGGGTGTTTTATCCCCCTGGGTGGGAGATGAAGGGTTCTGAGGAGTGTGACCCCTTGGTGTTTTATCCCCACAGTGGAAGGGGAAGAGTTCTGAGGAGTTTTACTCCCTGGTTCATTTGGGTGTTTTATCCCCATGAGTGGAGGAGAGAGGTTACGAGTTTTATTCCTTGGTTCACTTGGGTGTTTTATCCCCACAGTGGAAGGGAAAGAGTCTGAGGAGTTTTACTCCTTGATTTGTTTGGATGTCTCTAAAACACCCCTTGGTGTTTTATCCCCACAATGGAAGGGGAGGGGTTGTGAGTTTTACTGCCTGGTTCATTTGGGTGTTTTATCCCCAAAAGTGAGAGGAGAGGGGCTCTGAGGAGTTTTACACCTTGGTTCACTTGGGTATTTTATCCCCATGGGTGGGAGATGAAGGGCTCTGAGGAGTTTGACCCCTTGGTGTTTTATCCCCACAGTGGAAGGGAAGAGTCTGAGGAGTTTTACACCTTGGTTCACTCGGGTATTTTATCCCCACAGCGGAAGGGGAAGGGTTCTGAGCAGTTTTACACCTTGGTTCACTCGTGTGTTTTATCCCCACGGGTGGGAGAGGAGCTGCTCTGAGCTCTCTGGGTCCCACAGCCAGCACACACAGCATCCCAAGGACATTCCAGGTGGGAATGTGCTGTCCTTACCCTCCCTGCAGGACCTGCGGAAGGTCAGCGTGGAGTCCATCTCGTTCTTGATCTTGATCAGGGCATCGAGCACCATGGGCCCACACCTGTGGCAGGAACCCCAAAATCACCGACCCTGCAGAGCCCCCAGGGCAGGGTTTGCCCCCTGCACCCACGCTCAGCAGCACCTAGAAGGGTTTTCACCAATTCCCACTAATTCTGTGTGCACCCCAGGGCCCATGCAGGGATCTCTGGGCAGCAGGGCAGCCCAGGGTCACACTCCTGTGCTGGCTCCTGTCCCTCCCTGGGCCAGGTTGAGACAGCCCAGCCTGGCCCCGTGAGTCACGAGCGACACGGGACAAACACTCGGGGACAATTTATGTAATTTTACACCCAGGACAACACCCAGGGATTGGTCACTGGGGCAAAGCCACCCCAAAAACGGAGCTGTGCCTCCTCTGGGGCTTGAGTAGGGGCTGGGTGGGAGTGGGAGCTCCTGGAAGGGTTTGGGGTGGATCCCATGGGAAGGGTTTGGGGTGGATCCCATGGGAAGGGTTTGGGGTGGATTCCTCTTGGAGGAACTGCTGGAAGGGTTTGGGGGGGATTTCCTTCAAGCAGCTCCTGGAAGGGTCTGGGGTGGATCCCTCTGGAGGAATTTTTGGGAAGGGTTTGGGGTGGATCCCTATGTAGGAGCTCCTGGGAAGGGTCTGGGGTGGAGATTCTTTTGGAGTAGCTCCTGGAAGGGTTTGGGGTGGATTCCTCTGGAGGAACTCCTGGAAGGGTTTGGGGTGGATTCCTCTGGAGGAACTCCTGGAAGGGTTTGGGGTGGATCCCTCTGGAGCAGGTCAGGGAAATCCAGGCCCAGCATCCTCAGGGAAGTTTCTGAGCCCCCTCCCAGGATCCCAGGGAATCAGGAGCTGCTCTGGGAGAGCACAGCCAGGCATGGATAAACCATGGGAAGGGTGGATAGAGCTCCCACCAACTCTCCCTGCACATGGAATTCCTTTCCGGAATACACAATCATAGACCAGGCTGGGCTGGAGGGACCTTCTCATTCCATTCCCAGGGGCAGGGACACCTTCCTCTATCCCAGCTGGCTCCAAGCCCCATCCAGCCTGGCCTGGGACACTGCCAGGGATCGTGGAAGCCACAGCTTCTCTGGGAATTCTGTGCCAGCCTCATGGGGAAGAAATCCTTCCCAGTATCCCATCTGAACCTCAGCCAGGGAAGAATTCCTTCCCAATATCCCACCCAAACCTCTCCTCTTTCAGGTCAAACCCTGTCCCCATCACTGTTCCTGACACCTGCCAGGCTCCCACCTGGCCTTGGGAAAAGCTGCTCTCCCTCTCTTCTTGGGCAACCCCCCCAAAATTCCCAAATAAATCCAGTTCATTAAAGCCACCAGCACCTCTTTAACCCACCCCAGGGATGGTCCAGAAATGTGGAAAATCTGCTTTTTCCTGGGATAACACCCATGGTGCCTGTAAAATCTGCTTTTTCCTGTAGAAAATCTGCTTTTTTCCTGGGATGACACCCACGGTGGCTGTGCCCACAGCGAGCTGCTCTGTGCCAGAGGTGAGCAGCCCCTTCCCTGGAGCTGGGATTGCTCCCAGCCCCATTCCCAAGGGACACCCACTTGTTCAGGTCCACCTCGTAGGTCTGCATGCGGGGTTTGTCCCCGGCCTTGTCGGGGTCCCATCTGTAGATGGCGAATTTCTTCAGCCGGGGCGCCGCCGCCGCTGCCGTCTGGGCCTGCCGGAGCACCTGGATCCAGGGGAAAACAGCCTCAGATCCTGGGAAAAACAGCCTCAGATCCTGGGAAAAACAGCCTCAGATCCCAGGAAATACAGCCTCAGATCCAGGGGAAAACTGCCTCAGATCCAGGGAAAAACAGTCTCAGATCCCATCCTGGATCCAGGGAAAAACAGCCTCAAATCCAGGGAAAAACAGCCTCAGATCCCAGGAAATACAGCCTCAGATCCAGGGGAAAACTGCCTCAGATCCAGGGAAAAACAGTCTCAGATCCCATCCTGGATCCAGGGAAAAACAGCCTCAAATCCAGGGAAAAACAGCCTCAGATCCAGGGGAAAACTGCCTCAGATCCAGGGAAAAACAGTCTCAGATCCCATCCTGGATCCAGGGAAAAACAGCCTCAAATCCAGGGAAAAACAGCCTCAGATCCCAGGAAATACAGCCTCAGATCCAGGGGAAAACTGCCTCAGATCCAGGGAAAAACAGTCTCAGATCCCATCCTGGATCCAGGGAAAAACAGCCTCAGATCCTAGGAGATACAGCCTCAGATCCAGGGAAAAACAGCCTCAGATCCCAGGAAATACAGCCTCAGATCCCATCCTGGGTCCAGGGAAAAACAGCCTCAGATCCTGGGAAAAACAGTCTCAGATCCAGGGAAAAACAGCCTCAGATCCCAGGAAATACAGCCTCAGATCCCACCCTGGGTCCAGGGAAAAACAGCTTCAGATCCTGGGAAAAACAGTCTCAGATCCAGGGAAAAACAGTCTCAGATCCCATCCTGGATCCAGAAAAAACAGCCTCAAATCCAGGGAAAAATAGCCTCAGATCCCATCCTGGATCCTGGGAAAAACAGCTGCAGATCCAGGGAAAAGAGCCTCAGATCCCACCCTGGATCCTGGGAAAAAGAGCCTCGGATCCCATCCTGGATCCAGGGAAAAAGAGCCTCGGATCCCATCCTGGATCCCAGGAAAAACGACCTCAGAGCCCATCCTGGATCCAGGGAAAAACAGCCTCAGATCCCATCCTGGATCCAGGGAAAAACAGCCTCAGATCCCATCCTGGATCCCAGGAAAAAGAGCCTCGGATCCCATCCTGGATCCCAGGAAAAACGACCTCAGAGCCCATCCTGGATCCAGGGAAAAACAGCCTCAGATCCCATCCTGGATCCAGGGAAAAACAGCCTCAGATCCCATCCTGGATCCCGGGAAAAAGAGCCTCGGATCCCATCCTGGATCCCGGGAAAAAGAGCCTCGGATCCCATCCTGGATCCAGGGAAAAACAGCCTCAGATCCCATCCTGGGTCCCAGGAAATAGAGCCTCGGATCCCATCCTGGATCCCAGGAAAAACGGCCTCAGATCCCATCCTGGATCCAGGGGAAAACAGCCTCAGATCCTGGGAAAAACAGCCTCAGATCCCATCCTGGGTCCCAGGACAAACAGCCTTGGATCCCACTAGGAGGGATCCAGGAGGAGATAAATATTAAATATATAAACACACACATGTATATAAAGACACAAAAAGATAACAACTGCATATATGTTTACACACACCTCTATATATAAACATTATATATGTGTTTGGAACTACGTGTGGATATGGATGTGCACACTATGCTGCACATACTCACATTATTATTATTATTATATTGTATTTATATATTATATATTGCACTATATATTACCAAACACATTTTACATTGTGTATTTACTTATAAATTATATGTATGTGTTTATAATTACATGTATGGATTAGAGTATTCTACTGACTGTCATTATAATGATGTAATTACGTGTTTAATTTATTTATAGGTTGTGTTTAAGTTTATAGTTTATATCTTTATAGAGTCTATATATATTTTATGCATTTATAAAGTGTATATTACATATTGTATAGAATAATTATTTGTATTTATATATACACATATATAGGTATATGTAAGTACACAATGCCATTTATATGGGATTAATTAATATATTCTATGTATATTTATAAATTACATGTATTTAAAATGTGATTGTAAATTGTAGGTATTTGTATATTGTGTTGTATGAGGAATTACAATAAAATAATTATATTTTACATATATATCTTTATGTACATGTTTTTTATACATTACTTACTCCAATTCCAGACCCTCACTCCAATTCCAGACCCACACTCCAATTCCAGACCCACACTCCAATACCAGACCCCAAATTAATTTGCAGACCCGCACTCCATTCCAAACCCTCACTCCAATTCCAGACCCTCACTCCAATCCCAGACCCCAAACTCAATTCCAGACCCCACACTCCATTTCCAGACCCCACACTCAATTCCAAACCCTCTCAATTCCAGACCCCTCACTCAATTCCAAACCCTCACTCCATTTCCAGACCCCAAACTCAATTCCAGACCCCAAACTCAATTCCAGACCCCCCACTCAATTCCAGACCCCACACTCCATTTCCAGACCCCACACTCAATTCCAAACCCTCTCAATTCCAGACCCCCCACTCAATTCCAGACCCCACACTCCAATTCCAGACCCCACACTCAATTCCAGACCCCACACTCCAATTCCAGATCCCCACTCAATTCCAGACCCCACACTCAATTCCAAAGCCCTCACTCAATTCCAAAGCCCTCACTCAATTCCAAACCCTCTCAATTCCAGACCCCACACTCCAATTCCAGACCCCACACTCCAATTCCAGACCCCACACTCCAATTCCAAACCCCTCACTCAATTCCTAACCCTCTCAATTCCAGACCCCACACTCAATTCCAGACCGCTCACTCAATTCCAGACCCCACACTCCATTTCCAGACCCCACACTCCATTTCCAGACCCCACACTCAATTCCAAACCCTCTCAATTCGAGGCCCCTCACTCAATTCCAGACCCTCACTCAATTCCAGACGCTCACTCAATTCCAAACCCCACACTCCATTTCCAGACCCCTCACTCCAATTCCAGACCCCACACTCCAATTCCAGACCCCACACTCCATTTCCAGACCCCAAACTCAATTCCAGACCCCCCACTCAATTCCAGACCCCTCACTCAATTCCAAACCCTCTCAACTGCAGACCCCACACTCCATTTCCAGACCCTCACTCAATTCCAAACCCCTCACTCAATTCCAGACCCCTCACTCCACTCCAACCTCCTCCCTCCACTCCCACCTCCTCCCCACCGCTCCCTCTCCCCCTCACCTCACCGCCCGTCCCTTCCCCGCCCACCCCGGACCCCTGCAGCCCGCGGCCGCCTCTGCCGCCCTTCCCCTCCCTCCCCGGCCAGCCCTGGCCCCTCACCGCCCGCGGCCCGGCCCGCAGCAGCCGCGCGGGCACTCGGCTCCTCAAGGAGACTCCGACCGCGGCCGCCGCCATCTTGGCGCTGCGCAGTTCCGCCGCCGGGCCCGCCCCGCCGCCGCCGCCATGTCGCGGCGCTGGCGGGAAGGCGCGCCCGCCATTTCGGGTGTGGCGGCGCCCTCAGCGCGGCCGCCATCTTGGGTGTGGCGCTTTGCGCCCCCGCCTCAGGGGGGAAATTCCAAACATTGGAATTTGGGGCGCTTTTTTTTGCGCTTTTTTGGGCTTTCTCCATCTTTATACCCAACTTCAAGCCAGGCTGCTGCCAGCGGTGCTTCATTTTGAGGGCGTTTTGTGTGTTTAGGGTACTCGGGGACAGGCACAAGTGTGTCACCATCAACAACTGGGACATGGCAGAGTGGCGGGGCAGGACGCATAAATTCCCCTTTTTCTTTCCTTATTCCCCTTTTTCTTTCCTAATTTCCCTTTTTCTTTCCTAATTCCCCTTTTCTCTCCTTGAAAAGAAAAAATACATTGAAAATTTTCTTTCTTTTTCTCTCCGTTAATGTGAAAAAACACCAATCACTTGCTTTTTAATATTTTAAAAGTTTAATAATAATAAAGTGGTTATAAAAATAATAATACTATTAGAGTAATAAGGTTTAGAGTTAGGACAATTACAAGACAACAAAAAGCAAAGATGTCCAGATGGTCTCGGACACTAAGTCACAAAAAGCATAACTTGTGAACAAAGGAATAACCCTTAAACCAATACACTTGTTGCATATTCATAATCCTTCATGGTTATGCATACATTCTGTTTAAAACAAGAAACTCTGTTGTATGTCAACTATTCTTTTAATCCCCATGGTGTCTTCGAGTCTGAGCAAGGCCTGAAGAAATTTGTTTCTTCTGATAAGAAGCCACAAATTCCTCTCCTTTGGAAGATTTAGGTGTTCCTCGAAGCAAGTATCTCATTGCTAAAAAATAAACTCCTCCTACATACATAGTCTCTATTTTAACATTATGTTGGAACTTAAAACTCTATTTAACACGCTACTTAAGAGAATTAATACAGCAACACGTTCTAACATTACACATATAATATTCATTGTAATATTTGTGAAAAGTCAATCATAAAATATGCATTTTTCACATCGGGGAAAGACACCAAGCATGTCACCACCAACAATCAGGACACCTAAATTCCCCTTTTTCTTTTCTAAATTCCCCTTATTTTTTCTCCATTAATTTCCAGCATCGTTATTTTGCATGAAGGTACCTGTGCTGCCATGCCCCTCTGTGAATAATGCATATTTTATGATTGGCTTTTGGCAAATGTTACAATGAATGCTATATGTGTAACGTTAGAAAGTTATGTTGTATTAATTCTTTTAAGTAGTGTGTTAAATATAGTTTTGGGTTACAACATAATGTTAAAATAGAAACTCCGCGATATAAGATTTGTGACAAGCTCAAGCAAAGAAATGAGATAATCAAGAAACTCTTCACACAGAGATGTCAGCAAAGGGGGCCCATAAAAAGTTACAGCCTCCTTATCAGAAAAGACAAACATTCTTCCACCTTCTCTCCGTCTTTTTGGTACCAACAAGATTAAAAAGAAGTTGACAAAACCCAAAAAAGTTCCTAATTTGCAAAGAATTTATGCATCATGTTTGAATATACGAATATGCAAATAGCCATTACTTTTAAGGTTATTCCTTTGTTCACAAGATACGCTCTTAGTGACTTAGTGTCCAAGAGCATCCAGACGTCTGTAATTCTTTGCTTTTTATTGTCTTGTAATTGTCCTAACTCTAAATCTTATTACTCTAATTATATTACTATTTTTATAACCATTTTATTATTACTAAACTTTGAAAATTTTAGAAACTAAGTGATTGGCATTTTTCACACCCCCTCAAGGGGACCTGCTCTGATATCAATGGGGCAAATGGTGGGTGCTGGGGAGCAATGAATCCCAGAGATATTAAGGTGGGATGTAATATATGATTTAGAATAAATTCATGCTCAGGACTAAAATACAGTATCCTGTTTAATGGAACCGAGTGATGGGAAAGAGCAACATACACAAGATGAATTCCAGTCTCAAAATATGGTTATTCTGAAGGATTATTCTGTCTAGAAGATATGCCTTGGACGATAAGATAAATATTCATTTCCAGAAAACGATGTTTGAGGGGGTTACCATCTAACAGGATTTCAGCAATCAGAGTATTCTGGGAAAACCTCTGTTTAGAGGCACCACAAGAAAAGAACGTGCATGAAAATGTGAAAAAGGACAAAAGGAAATAGGAGGACCCCTCCCTGTTTTATAGAAACAGTATTAAAAAACCCTGTGAAATCAGTACCCTGTGAACTGGTCCGGACCCAGTTCACCCAGCACCCATCGCCTGGCTCAGTGCTGATTTGCTTGTGGCTTTACTTTGATTTAATTTAATAAATTTCTTTAATTATTAAATCCTAGCATTCATTTATGGGAAAAGCCCTCCAAGGTCCCTCCAGGACCTTCAAGTCCAAGCTGTGACTGATCCCACCCTGTCCCCAGCCCAGAGCACTGAGTGCCACATCCAGCCTTTCCTTGGCCACCTCCAGGGATGGGCACTCCAAACCTCCCTGGGCAGCCAAACAAAATTCCCCCCCTGTTGGAAATTGTTAGAGATGCCCATTATATGATTGGCTTTTTGCAAATATTAAAATGAATACCGTCTGTGTAATGTTGGGAAGTTATGCTGCATTAATCTCTTTTAAGTAGTGTGGTAAATATAGTTTTTAGGGCATAGCATAATATTAAAATAGAAACTATGTGATGTAAGATACTTTTTGTAACTATCTTGAGGAATGGATAAGATAAAGAAGAAATTATTTTCATGCAATAACAGCAACAAGACACCAAAATCCAGAGAATTATTGCCCATGTATGGGGACTGTTCAGACTTCTTCCAGATTTCTAGGAGCCAAGAAATTGGTTTACAAGATGAAGGGGGGGCAGAAACTAAGCAGAAGACATCCTTTGTTAGAAAAAATTAAATTTGAATAATGTATAAGACATATGAATATGCAACAGGCTATTGCTTTTAAGGGGTAATCCTTTGTTAGCAAGGTGTGCTTTTGTGGCTTAGTGCCCAAGAGCATCCGGACATCCGTAATTCTTTGCTTTTTATTGTCCTGTATTGTCCTAACTCCGATTGTCCAAATTCTTACTGCTCTAATTTTTACTACTCTTTTTATAACTATTTTATTACCATTAAACTTTTAACATTTAAAACAAGCAATTGGCGTTTTTCACAGAAATGACGCAACTTTCCTAATTAGTTTTTAATTAATTGTGATAATTACTTGTAAGCAGTGCCGACTTTTAGCCGGCACAAGTTAAAACTTCTTTACAGACTCTTACTTCCATTTTGATCATTAAATCACTGAAACCTTGAGTTTGTTAAAGCTGACCCTGACAAGTTTCAATAAAGCCAAAGGGAACTGAAGATTGGACATCTGGGATCTCAAATTTATGGTCCTTTAAGGACAGTAAGAAGAAGATACAGAGGAGATTGAGGCCTGAAAAGGATGATAAAAGAACTAAGGAATGTGGCCCAGCTTAGCACGAAGAGTAAGAAATCAATGGCCAATAGTGGACAGAATGCTAATCAATAAAAAGCATTATTAGAACCCGTGAACCTAATTTCTTTGTTAAAGATGTGTAGATAAATGAAAACATTTTATATTGCTGGAGCTCTGTCAGCCACACACAGACCCTGGCTGAGTTTAAACAAAGCGACGCCTGCCTCGCCAACACCACAAAAACAGTGGTAGAGACAACTTTGGAGGATTTTGGCAACTCCCCCACCCCTGTGAGCGCTCTGTCTCTTTCCCTCCCAGTTATTCCTGATGGAATTATTAACTAATAATTAATTATTCATTATTAGGTTATTTAATCCCTCAGCTTTTTCCTCACAGCAAATTCATTTATTAAGGGAATCGCAAGCAACACACACTTGGGGTGAAGGTGGGGGAAGAAGAAGGAGGACGAGGAGGAAGCAGATGAAGAGGAGGAAGAGGAGGAAGAGGATGAAGAGGAGGAAGAGGAGGAAGAGGAGGAAGAGGAGGAAGAGGAGGCCCGGCTACGGCGCGAAGTGCCACCACTGGAAGGCGAAGGGCCGGCGCTGGACGCAGGTGCCGCAGCGCACCTCGCCCAGGCTGCCGTGGTAGGAGGCCACGTCCTCCAGGAAGCGGCAGCGCAGCCCCAGCGGCTCCAGCAGCGCGCGGATCCGGCGCTCCAGGCAGCACTCGCCGCCCGCCACCGGGCCGAACGGCTTGGGGATGCCCAGGTCCTTGGCCAGCACCATCATGGTGACCTGTGGGGTGACACCAGGGGACAGTGGCATCAGAATGGGGGTGCCCAAGGGCTTGGGGATGATCAGATTGATCATGGTGACCTGCAGGATGACACCAGGGGACAGTGGCATCAGAATGGGTTGCCCAAGGGCTTGGGGATGCCAAGGTTGATCATGGTGACCTTCAGGATGACACCAGGGGACAATGGCATCAGAATGGGGGTGCCCAAGGGCTTGGGGATGCCCAGGTTGATCATGGTGACCTTCAGGATGACACCAGGGGGCATTGGCATCAGAATGGGGGTGCCCAAGGCCTTGGGGATGATCAGATTGATCATGGTGACCTTCAGGATGACACCAGAGGACAGTGGCATCAGAATGGGGGTGCCCAAGGGCTTGGGGATGCCCAAATCGATCATCGTGACCAGAGGGGTGACACTGATGGGGACATTGGCATCAGAATGTCAAGGGCTTGGGGATGGATGCCCAGGCCCCTGGCCAGCACCATCACGGTGACCTGCGGGGTGACACCAGGGGACATTTGCATTAGAATGTCAAGGGTTTGGGGATGCCCAGGTTGATCATGGTGACCTGTGGGGTGACACTGAAGGGGACATTGGCATCAGAATGGGGGTGCCCAAGGGCTTGGGGATGCCCAGGTCCTTGGCCAGCACCATCATGGTGACCTGCAGGGTGACAGCGGTGTCAGAATGGGGGTGCCCAAGGGCTTGGGGATGCCCAGGTTGATCATGGTGACCTTCAGGATGACACCAGGGGACAGTGGCATCAGAATGGGTTGCCCAAGGGCTTGGGGATGCCCAGATTGATCATGGTGACCTGTGGGGTGACACCAGGGGACAGTGGCATCAGAATGGGTGACACTGAAGGACTTAGGGATGCCCAGGTCCCTGGCCAGGATGATCGTGGTGACCTGTGGGTGACACCAGTAGTGTTGGGATGGATGAAGCCAAAGAACTGACACTCATCACCTTCCTACACCCTCCTCAGCACCTCTTTTTGCAGCTGCCCTCCCTCGGGATTCCAGATCCAACAGAATTCCCCGGTTTTATCATTAAAACACTCCTCACCCCTTGCAATTTCACCACTTTTTTTTTTAAAAACCCCACTGCAAGCACCACAAAGCCACCAAAACTGTGTTAGGCTTGTGTTTATCCACGCCTGCCTGGATATATTTCCTTTTGCTAGGCAGCTGGGTTAATTTTTTGGGAAAACTTTGGGGCAAACATGCCTCTCACCTCGCAATTTCACTGCTTTGAAATGATTTTGCCTCAAAACCCCAAAGCCACCGAGATGCGTTAGACTTGTGTTGATTTTTCCAGGAAAACTTTGGGGACTCATCCTGGCTGACGGAGCTGTTTTTTTGGGGAGGACCCGAGGGTAGGAACCCCCCGAGGGTGGGAAACCCGCCCTTACCGTGTTGGGGAAGTAGGGAACAGCTTTTCCCTGCTTGTCCAGCTTGAAGAGGGCCGGCAGGTCGATGATGTCCTCCTCCAGCAAGCCCAGCTCCTTCTTGAGGATATCCCTGTTCCAGTCGATGCAGCGCTGCGGGGGACGGAGCAGAGCAGAGAGGGGCCCAAATCCCACCGCTCCCTGCGGGGTTTGTGCCACGCCGGGGTGGTCCCTGTGGTGGGGGGTGTGACCCGGGTGTGGGCATTACCTGCACGTACTGGTTCTGCTGCGCCAGGACGTCGTTGGAGAGCACCTTGTTAATGGTGACGCGCTTGGTGTCTGTCCCCGAGTACCCTAAACACGTGAAACGCCCTCAAAATGAAGCAGCGCTGGCAGGAGACTGGCTTGAGGTGGGGTATAGAGGTGGAGAAAGCCCAAAAAGCCCCCCAAAAAAAGCCCCAAATTCCAATTTGCTGAGCCTGGGGTGAAAGCTTGGGAAGCTGAGGGAAGGAAATGTCTGGCTGTTGGAAAAGTTCTGTCATCCATCTTCCTGCCCAGGGGAATCCGGTGGATTTCTCGAGTGTCCCCCTCCATGGGGTCACCCCTGGTCTGGGGACAGCCAGAGGAACCCTTGGAGATATGGAGACCTTCTCCCAACCCTGCCACGGATCAAAAGCACAATGAAAGGGAAAAAAACCTGGTTCTAATCTGGACCCAAGAGCTGCCAATTGTCCTGCTCCATGCTGGAGCTCCATATCCTTGGAGATATGGAGACCTTCTCCCAATGGTACCACAGATCAAAACCACAATGAAAGGGAAAAAACCCGGTTCTAATCTGGACAGGAGAGCTGCCACTTGTTCTGCTCCATGCTGGAGCTCCATATCCTTGAAGATACAGAGACAAACTCCCAACCCTGCCATGGCTCAAAACTACAATGAAAGGGAAAAAACTGGTTCTAATCTGGACCTGAGAGCTGCCAATTGTCCTGCTCCATGCTGGAGCTCCATATCCTTGGAGATACGGAGACCTTCTCCCAACCTTGCCACAGATCAAAACCACAATGAAAGGAAAAAAACCCGGTTCTAATCTGGACAGGAGAGCTGCCAGTTGTCCTGCTCCATGCTGGAGCTCCATATCCTTGGAGATATGGAGACCTTCTCCCAATGGTACCACAGATCAAAACCACAATGAAAGGGAAAAAACCCGGTTCTAATCTGGACAGGAGAGTTGCTACTTGTTCTGCTCCATGCTGGAGCTCCATATCCTTAGAGATACAGAGACAAACTCCCAACCCTGCCATGGATCAAAACTACAATGAAAGGGAAAAAACTGGTTCTAATCTGGACAGGAGAGCTGCCAATTGTCCTGTTCTGTACTGGAGCTCCATATCCTTGGAGATACAGAGACAAACTCCCAACCCTGCCACAGATCAAAACCACAATGAAAGGAAAAAAACCCGGTTCTAATCTGGACAGGAGAGCTGCCAGTTGTTCTGCTCCATGCTGGAGCTCCATATCCTTGGAGATACGGAGACCTTCTCCCAACCTTGCCACAGATCAAAACCGCAATGAAAGGGAAAAAACCCGGTTCTAATCTGGACCCGAGAGCTGCCAGTTGTCCTGCTCCATGCTGGAGCTCCATATCCTTGGAGATACAGAGACAAACTCCCAACCCTGCCACAGATCAAAACCGCAATGAAAGGGAAAAAGCCCGGTTCTAATCTGGACCCGAGAGCTGCCAGTTGTCCTGTTCCGTACTGGAGCTCCATATCCTTGGAGATACGGAGACCTTCTCCCAGCTGTACCACAGATCAAAAACGCAATGAAAGGGAAAAAAACCCGGTTCTAATCTGGACAGGAGAGCTGCCAATTGTCCTGCTCCATGCTGGAGCTCCATATCCTTGGAGATACGGAGACCTTCTCCCAACCTTGCCACAGATCAAAACCACAATGAAAGGGGAACCTGCTGCTAATCTGGGGGACAGGAGAGCTGCCAGTTGTCCTGCTCCGTGCTGGAGCTCCGCTGGCATTTCCAGAGGCTCCATCCCTGGCAGCAAACATCCCCTCCACGCAGAGGCCCTTATCCCTCCCATCCCACTCGCTTTCCCGAAATAGGGCCGGAGGAGGCCGGGGGCGGCGCGCAGGCATCCCGCTGAAGGACACCCAGCGGGGAAACGTCCCCGCGCGGCCCCGGCTGTGCCACCGAGCGCTGTCCCCTTGCCTTTGAACATGGTGGCTTCTCCCTGGCCCTCCTTCTGCTTCTCGCGGAAGAGCCGGTAGCAGGCGGCCGGGCTGGCCAGCAGCATCCGGAATTGCTGCGGGAACACGGCCGGCTCAGCTGCAGCCCCGCCAAGCCCCAGGGACTCACTTCTGCAAAAACCCGAGCTGAAACGCTTAAAATCGGGTCTTTGCTGCTGTCTAGTGCTTCGTTTAACCTGTGGAGGGTTTGTGGGTCTAAATATTCATTTTTTGAGCCATCCAGGTCAAGGCTCGGTTTCCTCAAGGGAAAAATTTATGTGAGAAGCAGCCAAAGCCTTGATAAAGTGAAGAGAAATGATCTGAGAACATGTAGGCATAAATATGCCTTTCTTTTTGAGCCATCCTGGTCAAGGTTTGGTTTCCCTGAGGGAAAAATCCATGTCAGAAGCAGGGAAAACCATGACAGAGGGAAGAGAAATGATCTGAAAACATGTGGGCATAAATAATTCCTTTTGTTTTTTTGAACCATCCTGGTCAAGGCTCGTTTCCCTTAGGGAAAAATCCATGTCAGAACCAGGAAAAGAAATGCTCTGCAAACCTCTGGGAGATGCTGAGTTGCTGCAAACCCCCGGGAATCTTAAATCTGGAATTTCTTGGATACCTTCACAGGCACTTTTCCCCTTCTATTTGCGTTTATTAATAGCTCAGAAAATCCCTTTTTTTTTTGTGCTCAGATCCCTCATTTTGGGGTGGGGAATGAAACCCAAGCAAACGCTGTCTGGGAGTGCCAAAGGAACGAGCTCCAGGGTTTTCCCAGCGGGATCGGCGTCCCGGAGGAGGAACCGTGGGGCAACACGAGGGGTCCGGGGGTACCTTTTTGTCAGAGGAGGGGACAAAGGTGACAAACTCGTTGACGTTGCCCATGGCCAGCCAGTCGGAGTAGAGCTCCACAGGGGCCTGGACGCGCTGGGCGTAGAGGAAATCCCGCACCAGCCTGGTCATCCTGCGGCCCACAGACCTGGGGGAGAATTCCCATCAGCATCTGCCTGGACATTTGGACTGGGGGAAAATTCCCATCAGCATCTGCCTGGACACTCGGACTGGGGGGATATTCCCATCAACATCTGCCTGGACACTCGGACTGGGGGGATATTCCCATCAACATCTGCCTGGACACTCAGATTGGGGGAAAATTCCCATCAACATCTGCCTGGACATTTGGACTGGGGGAAAATTCCCATCAGCATCTGCCTGGACACTCGGACTGGGGGGATATTCCCATCAACATCTGCCTGGACACTCAGATTGGGGGAAAATTCCCATCAACATCTGCCTGGACATTTGGACTGGGGGGATATTCCCATCAACATCTGCCTGGGCACTCGGACTGGGGGGATATTCCCATCAACATCTGCCTGGACACTCGGACTGGGGGGATATTCCCATCAAAATCTGCCTGGGCACTCGGACTGGGGGGATATTCCCATCAACATCTGCCTGGACACTCGGACTGGGGGGATATTCCCATCAAAATCTGCCTGGGCACTCGGACTGGGGGGATATTCCCATCAACATCTGCCCGGACACTCGGACTGGGGGGATATTCCCATCAACATCTGCCTGGACACTCAGATATAAATTGCCTCTGAGGTAGAGGAGCTGAGGTGGAGGAGCTGCTCAGGCAGTGTCCGATTGACCGAATTGCCCCGATTTTGGTGGCATTTCAGGGCGTTTTCTGAGGCTCTGCTCCCAAATCCATGTTTTTCCCAAATCCGTGTTCTCCCCCCTCTTACGCAGGGAAGCTGCTGCCGATGAGGATCCTTCCCAAGGGATACTCCTTGCCAGCCACGGACACGGGCGGGCTGACCTCCACGTTCCCGAAGGAGTCCAGGCTGGCCGTGGCCTCGAAGAGGGGCTCCTTGTGCACGTAGCCAAAATCGGGGCCCTGGGAAAGAGGAAATGCCCTGAGCCCCCACTGCTGCCGTGGTGTTGTCCTCCTGCAGGGTGGGCGAGGACAGCGACGGCGAGGGGACAGGAAAGGGGACAGGAAAGGGGCAGGAGACCAGATCTGGGACCAGATCTCCTCTCATCCCACAGCCAAGGTTCCTGTCCACGCTAAGCCAAGGTTTAAATGCCCACATTAAGCAGGACCAGATCTCCTTTCATCCCACAACCAAGGTTTAAATATCTACATTAAGCAGGACCAGATCTCCTCTGCTCTCCCCAGCCACGGTTTAAATATCCACATTAAGCAGGACCAGATCTCCTCTCATCTCACAGCCAAAGTTTAAATGCCCACATTAAGCAGGACCAGATCTCCTCTCATCCCCCAGCCACGGTTTAAATATCCACATTAAGCAGGACCAGATCTCCTCTGCTCTCCCCAGCCACGTTTAAGTGTCCATATTAAGCCAAGCAGGACCAGATCTCTTCTCATCCCACAGCCAAGGTTTAAATATCCACATTAAGCAGGGCCAGATCTCCTCTGTTCTCCCCAGCCACAGTTTAAGTGCCCACATTAAGCCAAGGTTTAAATGCCCACAATAAGCAGGACCAGATCTCCTCTCATCCCACAGCCAAGGTTCCTGTCCACGCTAAGCCAAGGTTTAAATGCCCACATTAAGCAGGACCAGATCTCCTCTCATCCCACAACCAAGGTTTAAATATCTACATTAAGCAGGACCAGATCTCCTCTCATCCCCCAGCCACGGTTTAAATATCCACATTAAGCAGGACCAGATCTCCTCTGCTCTCCCCAGCCACGTTTAAGTGTCCATATTAAGCCAAGCAGGACCAGATCTCTTCTCATCCCACAGCCAAGGTTTAAATATCCACATTAAGCCATGATTTAAATGTCCACATTAAGCAGGGCCAGAACTCCCCGTTATCCCACAGCCAAGGTGTAAGTATCCACATTAAGCCAAGGTTTAAATGCCCACAATAAGCAGGACCAGATCTCCTCTCATCCCACAGCCAAGGTTTAAATATCCACATTAAGCCAAGGTTTAAATGCCCACAATAAGCAGGACCAGATCTCCTCTCATCCCACAGCCAAGGTTTAAATATCCACATTAAGACAAGGTTTAAATATCCACATTAAGACAAGGTTTAAGTACCCACGTTAAGACAAGGTTTAAGTGTCCACATTAAGCAGGACCAGATCTCCCCTGCTCTCCCCAGCCAAGGTTTAAGTGTCCACATTAAGCTAATTAGACAGCCCTGAGCCAAGTTCCTGGTTGGCTCTGGGAACTCCAGCCCCTGAGGGTGACTCTGCCCTGGGCTAAGAGCCATCCCAAGGGCTGCACGGCACTTAAATCCTGCTTAAGGCCTGATTTCCAGAATTTACCATATCTGGGATTGGAGGAGCTGTGTGTGCAGGGGTAATTAGCGCTCGGCTCTGTGCGCCATAGCCCGAGGAAGCGTTAAAAACAGGGCAAAACCGGCAGGGATGGGACCAAATTCCCACTTTCCCTGCTCTCTGGTTGGAGCTGACGCAGGCCCGGAGCGCACAGCATCCCCTGGGATGAGATCAGGTGTCCGAGAGGTTTGAGTTAAATCCCAGTCGCTTATCAGGGCTGGGTTTCCATGGGGACAACCCAAATACACAGGTCGGGAAGTGAGCAGGGAGACCTGGGCGTGCTTCCACCCAGAAATTCCCTTTTTAAACTGAGGCTGCTTGGAGATGCTGGGGAAGAGGGAGCACAGCTTTTCCTGAGGTTCCCCGTGCGTTTTTGGGGTGCATTTCTGGGGGATGGCCGGGATCAGATCCTTTTTTCTCTGGGTGCTGAGGGAGGGCCTGAGCACCAACCACCTGCTCCTGAGTAATTTCAGTTTAATAAAACCACGGAGCCCGCCTGGTTTCAACTGTCAGGGCTCTGGTTCATCCCAGGTTTGCGGGCCACATCCAAGTCCTATCAGTTCCACACTGATTTTGAGGGGATAATTCCTTCCCGTCTCCTTTTTCCCTGGCATGGGCTTCCAGGGGCTCAGGGCTTGACCCGTGCCCGGGGTGTCGGGCTAAGTATTCCTAGCTGGAAAATGAGATTGGAAAGGTCGGGCTGGGGATTAGGACTGGCTTCAAAGCAGAAATTGGAGGATAATGCGTTAGCAGCTCCCAGGGCTGAGATTGTTGCCCTAAATACGCGGCCGAGCAATTCCTAAAGAGGGCAGATCCGCACAGCCGCCCGGCGGATTCGCTGGATGAATCCGGGACTGGATGTTCCCACGCCAGGCATGAGAAATGATGGATTTCAGCCCTCCCAAAGCCCCCAGCCTTCCCCAAAGGGACAAAAGCTGGGATTTGTCCTCGTCTCCCATTCCTGCCGGGGCTGGCGCTGCTCCAGTGCCCGGCTGGGAGCTGAGGACAGCGACTCCGTGGCTGCCTGGGGTGTCCTGCCCTTCTCCAATGGGGGAATTTCCAAGGAATCACCCAATCCAGCTTTTTCCCATGCTGGGTTTTCCCAAAACACCCCATCTCAGGCTTGCCCCGGCCCTTTTCCTTGGCCAAGGGGCCCTTAGGGATGTTCCAGGTGCTGGCTGCATCCCGCTCTGATCCTCTGCTGCTTCCCTTCCCTCTCCCACTTGGAAACTGCCGGATATTCCCAGGCAAAGAGGAGGAAAGGAGAAAGCAGCCTCCCATCCTGGGATGCTGGAGGGGCAGAAATCCCATCCCAGAGCTCGGCTGGAGCCTTTCACTCCCGGGGACGCCAGCTCCTCCTTTCCCCCTGGTCTGAGGGCTCCCGGCGGGCTGGGGTTGGGTGAGGCTGGATGAGGGATGAGGGGGTGAGGATGGAGCTGGGTGGGAGGGAATCTCCATGCGGAGCTGCTCTGCTCTCATCTCCCACCAATAATTCCATGCACGGAGCCGAGGGCAAGGAGGATTTGGGAAATGGGGAGGTGGGCTGGGCGTGACTCGGAAGCTTCTCTCACCAGCAGCTCCTTGACGGGGAGTTGCTCCATCCCTCTCTCCCGAGGGGAGTCCAGCACCACCGGGAAGCTCTTGTGGGGAGCCTGGGTGTAGCCGAGCTCGATCTCATCCTGAGGAAGGGAGGAAATCCCACCTGGGGCACCGGCAGGGAAGGGTTTTCCCAGTTTTTGGAGCCCCCCTACCTGCATCCAGCGGTCCCCGCGGTTGATGTAGCCGAAGCAAACCTTCAGCTTGCAGCCGGCCTTGGCCACCAGGCTCTGGATCTCCTTGGTGAACAGGTAGTTGTCCTTCATGCTGGAGGAAAGGAAGGAGAGGATGGAAAGGATGGAAATTCCCTGTTCCCAGCCCAGCCCCAGCGCTGGGGAAGCACCACCTGTACCTGCACACCAAGAGGTTCACCGGGGCCAGGGTGTTGGGCGTCATGATCCACGGTGCCACCCGGAACACCACGGTGTCGGTGAAGATCGGCGAGTGGGGGATGCCCTGAGGGAGCCAAGCAGAAATCAGGGACGTTCCCCCACCACTGCCCCCAAACACCTTCCCCGGAGACCATTTTTGGGATCAGGTCATGGGATCGCTCTCCGCTCTGGCACCATCCCGATCTGCTGGGTGCAGCCTCCCATCTCCCCGTTCCCGGGAGTTCCTGGAATTCCCGGGCGTTCCTGACCTCGGCCAGCGGCTCCAGGAGGCTGACGTGGATGGACACCAGCCCGGAGAAGGTCTCATCGGGGAATCGCAGCCCCTCCACGAAGAAGTGGAGCTCGGCGGCCCCGCCGGGGTAGGGCACGGCGTGGAAGAGCTTCCTGCGGCCCAGCACCCGCACGTAGCGCTGCCCGAAGAACGGATCTGCCGGGAACGGGAAACCGGGAGAGCCGCGTTTATCAGGATTCCCGCCCGTTTCCTCGGGATTCCCGCCCGTTTCCTCGGGATTCCCCTGTTTCCTCAGGATTCCCGCCTGTTTCCGCGGGATTCCCACATGTTTCCTCAGGATTCCCGCCTGTTTCCTCAGGATTCCCGCCCGTTTCCTCGGGATTCCCGCCCGTTTCCGTGGGATTCCCGCCCGTTTCCTCGGGATTCCCGCCTGTTTCCTCGGGATTCCCGCCTGTTTCCGCGGGATTCCTGCCCGTTTCCTCGGAATTCCTGCCTGTTTCCTCGGGATTCCCGCCTGTTTCCTCGGAATTCCTGCCTGTTTCCTCGGAATTCCTGCCCGTTTCCTCGGGATTCCCGCATGTTTCCTCAGGATTCCCGTCTGCTTCTTCGGGATTCCTGCCCGTTTCCTCAGGATTCCCCTGTTTCCTCAGGATTCCCCTGTTTCCTCGGGATTCCCGCCTGTTTCCTCGGGATTCCTGCCTGATTCATTGTCAGAGTCCAGAGCATCCCTTTGGCTGCCCCAAATGACTCAAGACCCTGGCTAAGAACCCAAGAACCTTCATAACAAATTGTTTTGTTGAGGGAATCTGTTTGACATTTTCTAATAGTTGTTTCCTCAGGATTCCTGCCTCTTTCCTTGGGATTCCCACTTCTTTCCTTGGGATATTCTCGCCCGTTTCCTCAGGATTCCTGCCTCTTTCCTTGGGATTCCCACCTCTTTCCTCATGATTTTCTCGCCTGTTTCCTCGGGATTCCTCCATCTTTCTTCGGGATTCCCACCTGTTTCCTCGGGATTCCCGCCCATTTCCGCGGGATTCCCGCCTGTTTCCTCAGGATTCCCCTGTTTCCTCGGGATTCCCGCCCGTTTCCGCGGGATTCCCACCCGTTTCCTCGGGATTCCCGCCTGTTTCCTTGGGATTCCTGCCTCTTTCCTTGGGATTCCCACCTCTTTCCTCATGATTTTCTCGCCTGTTTCCTCGGGATTCCTCCATCTTTCTTCGGGATCCCCACCTGTTTCCTCGGGATTCCCGCCCGTTTCCACGGGATTCCCACCTGTTTCCTCGGGATTCCCGCCCGTTTCCGCGGGATTCCCGCCCGTTTCCGCGGGATTCCCGCCCGTTTCCGCGGGATTCCCGCCCGTTTCCTCGGGATTCCCGCCTGTTTCCTCAGGATTCCCCTGTTTCCTCGGGATTCCCGCCTGTTTCCTTGGGATTCCCGCCTGTTTCCTCTGGCAGGGCGCTCCCCTGCTCCCGCCGTGCTGGGTTTCCATGGGGATAACCCAAATACACAGGTCAAAAAGTGAGCAGGGAAACTGGGCGTGCTTCCTCGCAAAAATTCCCTTTTTAAACCAAAGCTGTTTGGAGATGCTGGGGGAGAGGGGGCACAGATTTTCCTGAGGCTCCCCGTGCGTTTTTGGGGTGCATTTCTGGGGGATGGCCGGGATCAGATCCCCCAGATCTTCGAGGAGATCCAGCTGTGACAGTCACCTTGAAGCAGGAGTTGAGGGGCTTGGAATTTTGTCATGGACACGAGGGATGAGGGAAAATGTCTCAGCCTTTCCTCGGCTGGAGCAGCCTTGGGAAGTGTTTTCATGGAATTTCTGCTCCTCCACACGAGGACAATGTCCCGAGCTCCCCCTGCACGGTGGAACAAACCCGAGCTCCTCCACGGCACATTCCTGGCTGGGTGAGGGATTTCATTCCCAGAAAATAAATCCTGGTGCCACAGTGAGGAATGAGGAGGGGGTGTGCTCTGGAGTGTGCTGCCAGCACGGAGAAAGAAGGAGTGACCCGTGGTTTAACACCCCAGCCCTGCTGGCAGCTGCAATTATTCCATTTTCTGAAAACATCCCAATTTTTCTCTCTATTTATCCTTATTTTTAACAGAAATTATTCCATTTTCTGAAAAACCATCCCAATTCATCTCTTTACCCCCTCTTTGTTTAACCTGCCAGGAGTAAGAAACACCGGGGAAGCAGGAACCAGAAAGACAAATAATTTAAAAACAGAGGGAAAAAGAAAGAAAAGCAAACCACAAGAAGTTTGCAGCAGTGGGCTCTGTGTCCCAGCACTTCCTGAGATTTATTCTCCCTCTTTTTACCCCAAAACAGAGCCAGCAGCTGGAGCTGCCTGGGCAGGGATAGCCTCACATCCCTGGGCTCTCCTGGAGCCGGGAGACGGAGCTGAACTCACCCAGCGGGAGGAAAATGAGCCAAAAACATTCACCATTCTCTTGGTGAAACCATTCTCTGTCACCATTTTCACTTCCCAGTTCCTGCAGCTGAGGATTTCGGTTCTCAGGAAGTCAAAAAAAATGTTATTTGTATTTAAATCCTCCTTGTCTTAAAACCACTCCGGGCTGCCTCCCCTTTGCTGCGTGGCTTTGTGTTCCTCTCCCTCTGCTTTTCCATCCCCAGAGTTTTCCACAGGATGGAAAAGAAGGAAAAATGGGGGGAAGTGGGGGGGAAAATGGGGTGAAAATGGGGGAAAAATAGGGGGAAATGGGGGGAAATGGGGGGAAATGGGGGGAAATGGGGGGAAATGGGGGGAAATGGGGAGAATGGGGGGAAATAGGGGAAAAATGGGGGGAAATAGGGGGTGAAAATGGGGAGGGAATTGGGGGGAAATGGGGGAAAATGGGGGAAATGGGGGGGAAATGATGGGGAGAAATAGGAGGGAAATGGGGGGGAAATGGGGGGAAAATGGGGGAAAAATGGGGAAGGAGCATTGGGGGCATGTTCTGAGGAGCATGGAGAGGACAACTTCAGAGATGGGAAGGAAAGGGTTTGTGGGGACCTCAAAATCACCAGGGAGGAAGAGGAAGGGGGAGAGGAAGGAGGGGAAAAGGAGGAGGGGACGAGGAGGAAAGGAAGGAAGAGGAAGAGGAGAAAAGAAGAAAAGGAGAAAAGGAGAAGAGGGGAAAAGGAGAAAAGGAGAAAAGGAGAAAAGGAGAAAGGAGAAAAGGAGAAAAGGAGAAAAGGAGAAAAGGAGAAAAGGAGAAAAGGAGAAAAGGAAGATGGGGCAGAAAAGGAAGGGGGAGAGAAGGAAGGGGAAGAGGAGGAAGGGGGAGAGGAAGGGGCAGAGGAGGAAGAGGCAGAGCAGGAGGTGAGGAAGGTCTTACTCTGCACATGGAAGACCCCAACTTTGTCAGCGTCACTGACGGAAACGGAGAGGATGATTTCGTAGCCGCGGGGCAGGCGCTGGGGCCCCTCTGTCCTCAGCACCATCGGAGCCATGTCCAGCAAATCTGGGGGCGAACGAAGCAAATCAGCCCCGAGGCACCCGCTCCTCCCTCGCCACCAGCCCGGGCACCCTGGCAAACCAGAGCTTGGCTGTGACCCCGGTGCCCTTTTCCCATCCCTTCTCCCTGCCCGCCCTGGCACGGCCGGGCGGTGACCGCGGAGCGTCGCGGGGCCCGGCTCCGCGTGGGTTGGGTTTTCCAGGAACGCGCGGGTGGATTCCTGGCTGCCGGCCTTGCGCCTCGCCCCGCGCTCCTCTCACCTGCGTGGAGCATCCCCGGCCCGCGCTGGGCCAGCCCTGGAACCTCAGCCCTTCCCCTGCCTCCGTGGGTTGGCACGGTGTTCATTCCACAGAAATTGCAGCATGGGAAGCTTGCTCAGCAGCTGGTGGGGAGCAGCTGGGTCCTGGGCTGGGTCCTGGGCTGGGTCCTGGGCTGGGTTCTGGGCTGGGTTCTGGGCTGGGTTCTGGGCTGGGTCCTGGGCTGGGTCCCGGGCTGGGTTCTGGGCTGGGTCCTGGGCTGGGTCCCGGGTTGGGTTCTGGACTGGGTTCTGGGCTGGGTCCTGGGCTGGGTCCTGAGCTGGGTTCTGGGCTGGGTCCCGGGTTGGGTTCTGGGCTGGGTCCTGGGCTGGGTTCTGGGCTGGGTCCCGGGCTGGGTTCTGGGCTGGGTCCTGGGCTGGGTCCTGGGCTGGGTCCCGGGCTGGGTTCTGGGCTGGGTTCTGGGCTGGGTTCTGGGCTGGGTCCCGGGCTGGGTTCTGGGCTGGGTCCTGGGTTGGGTCCCGGGCTGGGTCCTGGGCTGGGTCCCGGGCTGGGTCCTGGTCTGGTTCCTCTCAGGGAAGGTCACAGAGAGAGGATGACGGGGATTTTGGGGACAGGGGCTTTGGGGAGCCGTTACCTTCCCTGCTGAACAGCGGCTCGCTGTCGCAGTCGGAGGGCGGGATGAAGGGGAACTCCTTGTCACAGCTGACCAGCAGGATGGCCCCGTGTCCCTCCGGCCCCCAGGCCCAGCTCGCCTAAAGCACCCCTGGCCTTCAGCGGGCTCAGGACTCGCCGAGTGGATTTTCCGCGGGTGGGGGAGGCCGGGTACCTTGTTGGGGCTGTTCTTTTCCACCACTCCATCCCGATCCGCGTCCACGTCCAGAGAGATCCCTGCGGGGACAGAGCCGCCTCACCCCGGGCACGGCGAGGGGGTCGGGTGGCAAACCCCCGGGGCCAGCACCCCTGGGTCTGCCGTGCCCACCCCTGCCCCTGCTCCCGGCACGAGGGGACAGGGAGGGACTCATCGGACTCACCAACGCCAGTGAGGAACACCCCGGCTTGGTTGATGGGCTTCCCTCCCTCGGCGTAAAAGCTGACAGTGACCTGCAAACCCCAAACCCCACGTTGGGGCAGGACATTCCCCTCCGTGGAGGTCCCGTGTGGGATTTTTTAAAGTCAGAGGGTTTGGGGCACATTGCGAGGGGCAGGCCTCAGACACAGCAGGATGGTGATTAAAGCTAAGCAGTAGCTATAAAATTTGTCAGCAAAAAAAAGTATACAAGAAGTAAAAAGCAAGGACAAACACAACAATGGTCTGTGTATTAACGCTTAGGTAGAAGAAATTCCTAAGTTGCAGAAAAGTATGTCTGCTGAGATATTAGGAAAGTCTAAGATAAATAATGGAGCTCTGTGCATGGTATCTTGAGGCTTACAAGCAAGTATTGTATTCAAAATAAGCAAGCATTGTTTTAACCAAAGGTACGTGTGCTTATAGTAATTAGATAGAACTACTGCCAATGAGCTTTTGCTGTGTGTGACTGGTCAAAAAGTTTATAAAGTAAGTTGTAACATTGAGTTCTTAGTCTGTTGCCTAGATGTGAGCTGCTGACATCTTCCCATTGTCATAGCCATATAATGAGACTGATGCTAAAAAATAAACAGCTCAAAACGCGTAGCACAACAATCCCATCCCATTCGTAACTTATCTATAACCCCAAATAACGATAGTCCCACTCCCGGGATCGCGCTCCTGGGATTCCACTCCTCACCTTGTTGTCGTTGACCTCGGAGCTGGCGCGGCTCATGCTGAACCTCAGCACCGTCCCCTCGTCCAGCGGCCACCGCGTGCCGGCGCCGGACACGGCCTCGGGCTCGGCGCGGCCGCGGAGCAGCACGTCCACGCTGACCCCCTCCGTGTGCTTCACGCCGAAGGCCACGGCCCCGGCGGGGGCCGCCCTGCCACAAACACCCGGAATTCTCAGCGAGGCGCAGGGCCAGCGCGGCGTTCCCACCGGGACTCGTGCCACTGCCCCGAGCACGGCCAAGACCGGGCACGCCAGCGTCTCCACGCTGACCGCTGGCACCTTCCTGCCCTGCTCCTGCCTGGGAACTGGAATTACCCCGAGTTTAGGCCCGGCTTAGCCCCGTGAGTGTTTGCAGCCATTGCTGTGGGTAAGGATTTGCAATAATCCCAAAGAACCCGGGCTCGCACTTCCCCGGAGAAATCCCTGTTTATTTTCCAGCACGGTTTATAAACTCCTCAACACACTGTGGCCATCTCCCTGAGAGGGTTTTCCATGGGAAACTCTCATTTTTGGGAGGATTTTATCCAGTCCCAAAGCTGTCAGTGCTGCCCTGCTCCCAGTCCGATGTGCCCTTGCTCTTCCCCTCTCCTGGCTCCTTTTCCCGAAATTCCCTGCCTTTCTAGGTTATTATTTATGGGTTCTTTGCCCCGACACCCGAGACCTTGCGTTGATCAGGTTTCTTGTCCCACCAAACCCGCACCCTTGGCGAGGGGGGAGGAAATCCGAGCGCTCCTTTGCGCCCGCCTGGGTGTTCCTTAAATCCTTCAATTGCTTTTAATTACACATGGAAAAACTGGTTTGGTTTCCTGGTTCCTTGGATCTGGGGATCCCGCTGGGAAGGGATTTGGCCTGGAGAGGTGCCAGGGGAGCTGGAACTGCGCTGCTTGGCTTGAATATCAAGGCTGGGATTTGCAACAGCAGCACCGACCAGAATCCAGCCTGGAATGAGCTTTTCACCTTCTTTTTCCCTTAGGGGGAACGATTATCCCCAAGTTCAGCATTGGGTTTGTTCTAGGGAAGCGGGGCTTGGCGCTGTGGGGATTTCCCACTTTCCCAAGGTTTTGGTCAAGAGATTTTGTGTTCTTCCCTTATTTTGCAGCCCCTCCCCGGGCTCCTGCTCGTCCCTCTGCCCTCCTCACCTCCCCTGGGTCTGCTGAGCCCAGCGGGTCAGAGCTGCTGTGGGCTGGGGTAAATGCAGGGATGTTCAAAGCTTTCCAGGGATTCCTGCAGCTCGGGAGGATTTTGCCCACAAATTGCATCAAAACGGTGTCAAAAGGGCTTTGGGGTTTGGGAAGGCAGAGGGAAAAACGAAGAGTGGGGATTCCCAGAGGGATAAACAGGAGGAAAGGTGAGGAGGAAGGTGAAGGTGGAGGAGGAAAGGAAGTTTGGGGGGGTCTCACTCATCTGTGGACATCAGTGTAGCTGCTCAACAGCTGTGGGGTTTGGAAAAGCAGGAGGAAGGAGGAGCAGGGATTCCCAGAGGGATAAACAGAGGGAAAAACAAGGAGGAAAGGAAATTTTAGGGGTCCCTCTCACCTATGAGCATCAGCATGGATGTGGCTGCCCAGCAGCTGTGGGGTTTGGGAAAACGGGAGGAAAAGTAGGAGCAGGGATTTGTAGGAAGGAAAATGAGGAGCAGGGATTTGCAGGAGGAAAAACGAGGAGCAGGCATTCCCAGAGTGCAAAACAGGGTTGAAAGGTGAGCAGAAAGGTGGAGGAGGAGGAGGAGGAAAGGAGGTTTTGTGGGGTCCCTCTCACCCATGGACACCAGCGTGGACGCGGCTGCGGAGCAGCAGTGGGGTTTGGAAAAGCAGGAGGAGAAATGAGGGAAGGAAAAGCGGGGGGGAAGGTGGAAGAGGAGCAGGAGGAAGGGAAGTTTGGGGGTGCCTCTCACCCGAAGACGTCGGCGCGGACGTGGCCGCCCAGCACGCACAGGGCCTCGATGCGGTTCCCGTGCTGCAGCCGCAGCGTGCGGGGCTCGCCCGGCATCTCCCCGGCCATGGGCACCGGCACCGGCCCCGGGAGCTCCGGGAGCTGCCGAGCCCTCGCGGCCGCTGCTGCTCCTTCCCCCGGCGGGGCTGGCGGGGCTGGGATGGCGATGGGAGAGAGGGGGCGGCTGGGCTGGACCTGTGAGAGCTCGGAACGTGATCCGGGCGAGGGAGGGACAGCGGGGACAGCGGGGACAGCGGGGGACAGGGATGGACAGGGATGGACAGGGAGGGACAGGGAGGGATGGACAGAGATGGACAGGGATGGACAGGGAGGGACAGGGAGGGATGGACAGAGATGGACAGGGTGGGACGGACAGGGATGGACAGGGATGGACAGGGAGGGATGGACAGGGTGGGATGGACAGAGATGGACAGGGTGGGATGGACAGAGATGGACAGGGTGGGATGGACAGAGATGGACAGGGAGGGCTGGACAGGGACGGACAGGGAGAGATGGACAGGGTGGGATGGACAGAGATGGACAGGGTGGGATGGACAGAGATGGACAGGGAGGGCTGGACAGGGACGGACAGGGAGAGATGGACAGGGTGGGATGGACAGGGAGGGATGGACAGGGATGGACAGTGAGGGATGGACAGGGAGGGATGGACAGGGAGAGATGGACAGGGATAGATGGACAGGGATGGACAGGGAGGGCTGGACAGGGACGGACAGGGAGAGATGGACAGGGTGGGATGGACAGGGAGGGATGGACAGAGATGGATGGTGTGGGATGGACAGGGATAGATAGACAGAGATGGACAGGGAGGGCTGGACAGGGAGGGATGGACAGGGATGGATGGTGTGGGATGGACAGGGATAGATGGACAGAGATGGACAGAGATGGGATGGACAGAGATGGCCAGCGAGGGATGGACAGCAAGGGAGGGAGGGCAGCTGGCCCCAGCCCTGGGCAAGGAGCTCCCCCAGCTGTCCCCAGCTCCCGGTCCCTCCTCACCCCCCTGACCCCAGCCTGGCGTCCCTAACGCGGATTTGCAGCGTTTTGGGAGCTGGCAGCATCCCTGGGGTGCGTTTCACTTTCTCCTGCTTTCCAGGGAAAATCCCCGCCTGCCGCCGCTTTCCCAGCCCTGAGGCGAGAGCAGAACTCTCCTTTTTTGTTCCCTGCTTCTTTTCAAAGGGAAGCTGGGGAGCAGTGGCTGCTGAAGGGAGCTCGGAGCTGGTTTTGTCCCCCCGGGCCGCTCCGGAGCGCGTCGGGAGCGGTTCCCGCCCACGCGGGGTTTGCATCGTTTATTAACACCCAGCTAAATATTCATTTTCCAGCCCAAACTGCTGCCCCAGATTCTGGAAGCCACAAGCAATTAGCGAGCACAGCAGAGCTCAGGTGGATGTTCCTTCTTTCCGTCCCTCTCGGGCTTCCCTTTTCCAGCCCCGGCTT
This sequence comes from Lonchura striata, assembly GCF_050655825.1. Lineage (NCBI taxonomy): Eukaryota > Metazoa > Chordata > Aves > Passeriformes > Estrildidae > Lonchura > Lonchura striata. Next base: position 7,679,131 of record NC_140723.1, read on the forward strand.
CCCTCGGTGCCGATGGAGTCCCTGGGATTTACAGGGATCATCTCCACGCTGCCATTCCCCCATGGAAAAACGGGCAATGGGATGGGATTTAAAGCCCTTCCAGCCCAAATATTTCCGGGATTGTGCTGAGGAATATCCAGGCTAGGAGCTGGGACATTCAGGGAATCAGACCTCAATCCCCTGGAACTAGGAACATTTCCATTGGAATAATTTCCATTGGAATGGAGGGGTGGGAAGGGCTGGGGGATGAATATTCCTGCACTTTTTATGGATCATCCCCCTCCTGGAATCCCCCCATGGAATGAGATGGGAATGTGGTGGGATTTAAAGCCCAAATATTCGGGGATATCCTGGATTGTCCTGGATGAGAATCAGGGCCAGGAGCTGGGACGTTCCGGGCTGGGAAAGCAGGGAATCTGAGTTAATCGGGATGGTTTCCACTGGAATTAGGATCATTTAATTGGAATTCGGTTTTTCCATGGATCTGTGCCGGGCCTGGGAGGGATCCCGGTTTATCCCGGGATCTGTCCCGCGGTTTCCGAGGATTCCCGGAGGTTTTTAACGCCCACACCGGACCGGGAGCTGCTCCGCCCGAATTCCCGGGAGCTGGCGGCAGATCCCAGCCGGGAGCTGGGGAGGTTTGCCCCGGGATTTGCCCGCTCGGGGCTGCGGGGGTCGCTCCGGCTGGAATTCCGGGGGCGGAGGGGAGCGGTGCCCCGGCGCTCCGGGCTGACCTTCCGCCGTCAGGAGGTGCCAACAGGTGCCCGTGCCCGGCGGGCGCTGCCCGCTCCTGCCCGGAATTGTTCGGGAATTCGGGATGGAGGCGCTGGGACAGAGCCGGGCTGTGCTGGGGCCGGGCGGGAGATGTGCGGGGCAGGGTGCGAGATCTGTGGGGCAAAGTGGGAGGATCAATGGGGCAGGAGATCAATGGGGCAGGGCGGGATATCTGTAGGGCAGGGAGGGAAATGTGTGGGGCAAAGTGGGGTATCTGTGGGGCAGGGTGGGAAGATCAATGGGACAGGGTGGGAGATCTGTGGGGCAGGGAGGGAAATGTGTGGGGCAGGGTGGGAGGATCAATGGGGCAGGGTGCGAGATCTGTGGGGCAAAGTGGGAGGATCAATGGGGCAGGAGATCTATGGGGCAGGGCGGGATATCTGTGGGGCAGGGCTGGAGGATCAATGGGGCAGGGTGGGATATGTGTGGGGCAGGAGATCTATGGGGCAAGGTGAGAGGATCAATAGTACAGGGTGGGAGGATCAATGGGGCAGAGTGGGAGATCTGTGAGTTAGAGTGGGAGATCTGTGGGGCAGGGTGGGAAGATCAGTGGAGCAGGGTGGGAGGATCAATGGGGCAGGGTGGAAGGATCAATGGGGCAGGGCCGGAGATGTGTGGGGCAGGGCCGGAGGATCAATGGGCCAAGACTGGAGGATCAATGGGCAGGGTGGGAGATGTGTGGGGCAGGCCCGGAGGATCAATGGGGCAGGGTGGGAGATGTGTGGAGCAGGCCCGGAGGATCAATGGGGCAGGGTCGGAGGATCAATGGGGCAGGGCCGGAGGATCAGTGGGGCAGGCCCGGAGGATCAGTGAGGCAGGGTGGGAGGATCAATGGGGCAGGGTGGGAGGATCAATGGGGCAGGCCCGGAGGATCAGTGGGGCAGGCCCGGAGGATCAATGGGGCAGGGTGGGAGGATCAATGGGGCAGGCCCGGAGGATCAATAGGGCAAGGCCGGAGGATCAATGGGGCAGGCCCAGAGGATCAATAGGGCAAGGCCGGAGGATCAATGGGGCAGGGTGGGAGATGTGTGGGGCAGGCCCGGAGGATCAGTGGGGCAAGGCCGGAGGATCAGTGGGGCAGGGTGGGAGGATCAATAGGGCAAGGCCGGAGGATCAATGGGGCAGGCCCGGAGGATCAATGGGGCAGAGCTCCGTGGGGCCGTGCCCAGCTCCAGCCGCAGCGACAATCGCTGTTCCGCCGTCCGGGGCGCTCCGCTCTGGGGCCGGCAGCGCCGCGGTTCGCGGCAGAGGGAGGGACGGAGCGGGTTTTGGGTGCTTGGGCAGTCCGGCTGTTTTCCACGCTCCATACTAACCCCAAATCTGGATTTTCCCATATTTTTTTCCCCTTCCCGAACCTGCCTCCTGCCCTTTTTCCCTGGCTCCCAGGGAGTGGGGAATGCGAGTCCTCCCTGCCTGCCTGGGGTGCTGCGGCCAGAAGAAAACCTGATAAAACCCTAAAGGAAACCTAAAGAAACCTGGAGGAAACCTAAAGAAACCCTTCAGGAAGCCCAAGCCCTGCGGAGCCTGGCGGGGTTTGATAACTGGTTCGATGTCTCGCCCTGCTCAGGTAATTAGGCTGACACGGCTCGTAAAGATTCCTGCCTGCAATTCTGCATGCGGGGTAATGAACCAGCTGCAATTAACGAGCTGTAATTATCGGCTTAGGGAGATTATCGAACTTTCCTCGGCAGAGTGATGCTGCAGGATGGGCGGGGAGCAACGCCCCGGAGGGATCCGGCTGTTCCTGGGGTTCCTGGGGCGGTCTGGGGAGGGTTGGGATGGGCTGGGGCTGGGGAAAGGGGCTGGCATTGGGCACAGAAAGGCTGGCAATGGGCAAGAGAGAGTCTGGGACTGGGGGAAGGCCAGAGGCACCCCCGGAGCCGGCTGCCCCTGCTCCCTGCGTGATGGACAGGCGGGATCCGTCTGTCATGTGCCACTTTCCCAGGACAGGCTGTAATTAGGGACAATCAGCTCCGGCCGCGCCGGGTGTCTCTGAACCCGCCTGTCCCTGGGCACGGCCACTCCGGGTGGTTCCAAACCCTCCTGTCCCAAGCCTGGCACTCCGGGTGGTTCCAAACCCTCCTGTCCCAAGCCTGGCACTCCGGGTGGTTCCAAACCCGCCTGTCCCCGGGCACGGCCACTCCGGGTGGTTCCAAACCCTCCTGTCCCTGAGCCTGGCACTCCGGGTGGCTCTGAGCCCTCCTGTCCCCGAGCCTGGCACTCCGGGTGGTTCCAAACCCTCCTGTCCCTGGGCACGGCCACTCCGAGTGGTTCCAAACCCTCCTGTCCCGAGCCTGGCACTCCGGGTGGTTCCAAACCCTCCTGTCCCCGAGCCTGGCACTCCGGGTGGTTCCAAACCCTCCTGTCCCTGAGCCTGGCACTCCGGGTGGCTCTGAGCCCTCCTGTCCCCGAGCCTGGCACTCCGGGTGGTTCCAAACCCTCCTGTCCCTGGGCACGGCCACTCCGAGTGGTTCCAAACCCTCCTGTCCCGAGCCTGGCACTCCGGGTGGTTCCAAACCCTCCTGTCCCGAGCCTGGCACTCCGGGTGGTTCCAAACCCTCCTGTCCCTGGGCACGGCCACTCCGGGTGGTTCCAAACCCTCCTGTCCCGAGCCTGGCACTCCGGGTGGTTCCAAACCCTCCTGTCCCGAGCCTGGCACTCCGGGTGGTTCCAAACCCTCCTGTCCCCGGGCACGGCCACTCCGGGTGGTTCCAAACCCTCCTGTCCTGAGCCTGGCACTCCAGGTGGTTCCAAACCCGCCTGTCCCCGAGCCTGGCACTCCGGGTGGTTCCAAACCCTCCTGTCCCCGGGCACGGCCACTCCGGGTGGTTCCAAACCCGCCTGTCCCGAGCCTGGCACTCCGGGTGGTTCCAAACTCGCCTGTCCCCACGGACAGCCACTCCAGGTGGTTCCAAACCCTCCTGTCCCGAGCCTGGCACTCCGGGTGGTTCCAAACCCTCCTGTCCCGAGCCTGGCACTCCGGGTGGTTCCAAACCCTCCTGTCCCCGGGCACGGCTGTGGAGGAAGAGGAGGGAGTGCCGGTTCCACCCAAAATCTGTCGGTGCCTGGGGCTGGGTGAGACCCGCAGCGGCTCCGAACGGGGCTGGGGCTGAGCTGCAAAACCCACCGAGCCCGGAAAGGTTGGGACCCTCCGTGCCCAGGGCTGCGATCCCGCTGGATTTTGGGGGGCACAGCTGTCCCAGCTCCCCTGCCTGAGGATGACAGAGCACCCCAATCGTGCTGTGCAGCCCAGGTATGCTCCTGTCCATCCCAGGTGTGCTCCTGTCCCATCCCCAGGCGTGCTCCGTCCATCCCTCAGCCCAGGTTTGCTCCTGTCCATCCCAGGTGTGCTCCTGCCCATCCCAGGTGTGCTCCTGTCCATCCCTCAGCCCAGGTGTGCTCCTGCCCTATCCCAGGTGTGCTCCTGCCCATCCCAGGTGTGCTCCTGTCCATCCCAGGTGTGCTCCCGTCCATCCCAGGTGTGCTCCTGTGTGCTCCTGCCCATCCCAGGTGTGCTCCTGCCCATCCCAGGTGTGCTCCCGTCCATCCCAGGTGTGCTCCTGTGTGCTCCTGCCCATCCCAGGTGTGCTGCTGTCCATCCCCAGGTGTGCTCCTGTCCATCCCAGGTGTGCTCCTGTCCATCCCTCAGCCCAGGTGTGCTCCCGTCCCATCCCAGATGTGCTCCCGTCCCATCCCAGGTGTGCTCCTGTCCATCCCAGGTGTGCTCCCGTCCATCCCAAGTGTGCTCCTGTCCATCCCAGGTGTGCTTCCGTCCATCCCAGGTGTGCTCCTGTCCATCCCAGGTGTGCTGCTGTCCATCCCCAGGTGTGCTCCTGCCCATCCCAGGTGTGCTCCCGTCCATCCCAGGTGTGCTCCTGTGTGCTCCTGCCCATCCCAGGTGTGCTGCTGTCCATCCCCAGGTGTGCTCCTGTCCATCCCAGGTGTGCTCCTGTGTGCTCCTGCCCATCCCAGGTGTGCTGCTGTCCATCCCCAGGTGTGCTCCTGTCCATCCCAGGTGTGCTCTGTCCATCCCTCAGCCCAGGTGTGCTCCTGTCCATCCCAGATGTGCTCCCATCCATCCCAGGTGTGCTCCTGTCCATCCCCAGGTGTGCTCCTGTCCATCCCCAGGTGTGCTCCCATCCATCCCAGGTGTGCTCCTGCCCCATCCCAGGTGTGCTCCTGTCCATCCCTCAGCCCAGGTGTGCTCCTGTCCCATCCCAGATGTGCTCCCATCCATCCCAGGTGTGCTCCTGTCCATCCCCAGGTGTGCTCCTGTCCATCCCAGATGTGCTCCCGTCCCATCCCAGGTGTGCTCCTGCCCCTCCCAGGTGTGCTCCCGTCCATCCCAGGTGTGTTCCTGTCCCATCCCAGGTGTGCTCCTGTCCATCCCCAGATGTTCTCCCGTCCATCCCAGGTGTGCTCCTGCCCCATCCCAGGTGTGCTCCTGTCCATCCCAGGTGTGTTCCTGTCCATCCCAGGTGTGCTCCCGTCCATCCCAGATGTGCTCCTGTCCATCCCCAGGTGTGCTCCTGTCCATCCCCAGATGTTCTCCCGTCCATCCCAGGTGTGCTCCTGCCCCATCCCAGGTGTGCTCCTGTCCATCCCAGGTGTGTTCCTGTCCATCCCAGGTGTGCTCCCGTCCATCCCAGATGTGCTCCTGTCCATCCCAGGTGTGCTCCTGTCCATCCCTCAGCCCAGGTGTGCTCCTGCCCTATCCCAGGTGTGCTCCTGTCCATCCCTCAGCCCAGGTGTGCTCCTGTCCATCCCAGGTGTGCTCCTGTCCATCCCTCAGCCCAGGTGTGCTCCTGCCCTATCCCAGGTGTGCTCCTGTCCATCCCTCAGCCCAGGTGTGCTCCTGTCCATCCCAGGTGTGCTATTGCCCCATCCCAGGTGTGTTCCTGTCCATCCCAGGTGTGCTCCCGTCCATCCCTCAGCCCAGGTGTGCTCCTGCCCTATCCCAGGTGTGCTCCTGTCCATCCCAGGTGTGCTATTGCCCCATTCCAGATGTGCTCCCATCCATCCCAGGTGTGCTCCCGTCCATCCCAGATGTGCTCCCGTCCATCCCAGGTGTGCTCCCGTCCATCCCAGCCCAGACCAGCTGAGCAGGCTCGGGGCACAGCCCCTGCCCAGTACAAACCAGTACAACCAGTCAGCCTCCAGTGGGGAGCCGGGCCTGTGGCTCTGGGGGACGCTGCTCTGGGGCCACCCCACCATCCTGGGATCCACCAGGGCTTGTGCTCTCCAGGAACCCCGGAGAGCCAACGCCATTCCCAGCAGGAGTTTGGGTGGAAAATGGGTTTTTAGCCAAAATCTCCAGCGAGCGAGGCCTGGGAGAGCCTGGAAAGGCCACCAGCATTCCCTGCTGGAGCATCCTGGCTGCTCCTCCGGGCTCCTCCAATTCCTGAAGCTGCTCTGGGGTACGAGACATGGACCTGGGGGTGCTTGCTGCGCTTAAAGTGAGAGGGATTCCTTTCCTGGATTTCTTTCCTGGATCCCTTTCCCGGATCCCTTTCCCGGATCTCTTTACTGGATCCCTTTCCCGGATCCCTTTCCTGGAGCCCCTTCCTGGATCCCTTTCCCAGATCCCTTTTCGGGATCCCTTTCCCAGATCCCCATCCTGGATCCCTTATCCGGATCCCTTTCCCGGATCCCTTTCCCAGATCCCTTTCCTGGATCCCTTTCCCAGATCCCCATCCTGGATCCCTTTTCAGGATCCCTTTCCAAGATCCCTTTCCCAGATCCCTTTCCCAGATCCCCATCCCAGATCCCTTTCCAAGATCCGTTTCCCAGATCCCTTTCCAAGATCCCTTTACCAGATCCCTTTTCCAGATCCCTTTCCCGGATCCCTTTCCTGGATCCCTTTCCCAGATCCCTTTTCAGGATCCCTTTCCAAGATCCCTTTCCCAGATCCCTTTCCCAGATCCCCATCTTGGATCCCTTTTCAGGATCCCTTTCCCGGATCCCTTTCCCAGATCCCTTTTCGGGATCCCCATCCCAGATCCCTTTCCCAGATCCCTTACCCAGATCCCTTTCCCAGATCCCTTACCCAATCCCTTTCCCAGATCCCCATCCCAGATCCCTTTCCCGGATCCCTTTCCCAGATCCCTTTCCCGGATCCCTTTCCCAGATCCCTTTCCCGGATCCCCATCCCAGATCCCTTTCCCGGATCCCCATCCCGGATCCCCATCCCGGATCCCCATCCCGCATCCCCATCCCGGATCCCCATCCCAGATCCCTTTCCCGGATCCCCATCCCGGATCCCCATCCCGGATCCCCATCCCGGATCCCTTTCCCAGATCCCTTACCCGGATCCCCATCCCGGATCCCTTTCCCAGATCCCTTACCCGGATCCCCATCCCGGATCCCTTTCCCGGATCCCCATCCCGGATCCCCATCCCGGATCCCCATCCCGGATCCCTTTCCCAGATCCCTTACCCGGATCCCCATCCCGGATCCCTTTCCCAGATCCCTTTCCCGGATCCCCATCCCGGATCCCTTTCCCGGATCCCCATCCCGGATCCCTTTCCCGGATCCCCATCCCGGATCCCCATCCCGGATCCCTTACCCAGATCCCTTCCCGGATCCCCATCCCGGATCCCCATCCCGGATCCCCATCCCGGATCCCCATCCCGGATCCCCATCCCGGATCCCCATCCCAGATCCCCTTCCCGGATCCCCATCCCGGATCCCCATCCCGGATCCCCATCCCGGATCCCTTACCCAGATCCCTTTCCCGGATCCCCATCCCGGATCCCCATCCCGGATCCCCATCCCAGATCCCTTTCCCGGATCCCCATCCCGGATCCCCATCCCGGATCCCCATCCCGGATCCCTTTCCCAGATCCCTTACCCGGATCCCCATCCCGGATCCCTTTCCCAGATCCCTTACCCGGATCCCCATCCCGGATCCCTTTCCCGGATCCCCATCCCGGATCCCCATCCCGGATCCCCATCCCGGATCCCTTTCCCAGATCCCTTACCCGGATCCCCATCCCGGATCCCTTTCCCAGATCCCTTTCCCGGATCCCCATCCCGGATCCCTTTCCCGGATCCCCATCCCGGATCCCCATCCCGGATCCCCATCCCGGATCCCTTTCCCAGATCCCTTACCCGGATCCCCATCCCGGATCCCTTTCCCAGATCCCTTTCCCGGATCCCCATCCCGGATCCCTTTCCCGGATCCCCATCCCGGATCCCTTTCCCGGATCCCCATCCCGGATCCCCATCCCGGATCCCTTACCCAGATCCCTTCCCGGATCCCCATCCCGGATCCCCATCCCGGATCCCCATCCCGGATCCCCATCCCGGATCCCCATCCCGGATCCCTTTCCCGGATCCCTTTCCCGGATCCCCATCCCGGATCCCCATCCCAGATCCCCATCCCGGATCCCCATCCCGGATCCCCATCCCGGATCCCCATCCCGGATCCCCATCCCGGATCCCCGTCCTGGAGCCTGCCTGGGCCCATCCCCGCAGTCTGATCCCCCAGGGAATTCCCCGCTCCCGCAGCTGAGGACGTTCCGTGCCGGCTCCGGCTCCCCTGGGCCCTCTCCTGCTGCCCACGGGGCTTTGGCCCTTCCATCCCTCTCCTTCCCATTCCCTGTCCCCGGCACATCCCGCCCCATTCCCAGAGCCATGAGATACCGGGGTTTTAGACGCTGAGAATCTTAAACCTTTGTGCTAACAGATTTTCACTCAAGAAAACATTGCATTTAACCTAAAGCTGTAAATAAAGCTTCCAAGATTGATTGATAACGCTGGGATTACGAGTGTGTTGTTAATTAAAAGTGTGTAACACCACCGAGCAGAAAACTTAAAATTTAAAGTTTTAGAATATAATAATAAATATAAAGGGACCCTGTGGAGCTGCTGCCTCCATCCCCGCAGGCAGGGCTCCCTCCCTCCTGCTCCAGCCGGGTTTCCCGGCTCGCAGGCAGGGAAATCCTCCGGGATGGGATGGCCCGGGGAGCGATGGATATCTGCCGCTTCCACAAAGGAGATCTTTCCCGTGGGATCTCAGCCTGGAAACCCTCCATTCCCCCGAAGCTCGAGGTCCAAGCGAGGCACGGAGCAGTCGGAGTTTCCTTGGGAAGCCTCCGGTTGTTGGCTGTTGGTGTTTTTCCCCTTCCCCGCCTGCCCCATAACCAGTTCTCCCTGCCCGTCCCTCCCGTCCTCGGGATGGTTGGGATGGGAAGGACCGACCTGAGCAAACATTTCCCTTTGTTCAGCTGTACTCAGGCATGGCCCAGCTGCTGCTGCTGCAGCCGGGGCCGTGACTCACCCAGAGAGAGCCCGGCTGGAAAATTTGGGGTGTTTTAAAGAAAATGCCCGGTTTTAATGACAGCGCTGTAATAACCCCAAACAACCGCCCTGCGCTGCCGGGGAGCGGGGATGTTTAATGCATGAGCTGAGGGGTTTGGGATGGAGCTGGGAAGGAACAAAAAGAAGGGAATGAACCCCAAAGCCTCTCTGAGGAGCATCCAGCAGGGCTGGCTGTCAGCCGGGTGTCCCCGCTGGAGCCGCCCCAGGGCTGCCCTATCACCTTCATCTTGGGATGGAGGTGGAACCAGGGTCCCCTGGCCGAACCCCGTCATCCCGGGAAGGAGGAGTTACCTTCCCGAGCCTTTTAATCCAGTCCTGCTGGTTTCCCGGCACAGCCTGGAGCTCCCTGCCCATGCGGCCGTGCCCGGCTCACCATGGCCCCGCGTCACGTCGTGCCCATGTCCACCGGCCACGCTGCCCGCGGCGTCTGCGTGCTGGGCACCGAGGTCTTCCTGGACACGCGCCGGTAGGGATTCGGGATGGGTTCGGTCAGGATTGGGGCATCCCAGACTGGGATTTGGGATGGGTTCGGTCAGGATTGGGGCATCCCAGACTGGGATTTGGGTTTGATCAGCGTGGGGCATCCCAGACTGGGATTTGGGATGGGTTCGGTCAGGATTGGGGCATCCCAGACTGGGATTTGGGGTGGGTTTGATCAGGATTGGGGCATCCCAGACTGGGATTTGGGATGGGTTTGATCAGCGTGGGGCATCCCAGACTGGGATTTGGGGTGGATTTGATCAGGATTGGGGCATCCCAGACTGGGATTCGGGATGGGTTCAGTCAGGATTGGGGCATCCCAGACTGGGATTTGGGATGGGTTTGATCAGGATTGGGGCATCCCGGTCAGGGATTTGGGATGGGTTCGGTCAGCATGGGGAATACCAGCCAGGGATTCAGGCTGGGTTTGATCAGCACTGGGACATCCCGGCCAGGGATTTGGGATGGGTTTGATCAGGATTGGGGCATCCCAGACTGGGATTCGGGATGGGTTTGATCAGTATTGGGGCATCCCAGACTGGGATTTGGGTTTGATCAGGATTGGGGCATCCCAGACTGGGATTTGGGTTTGATCAGGATTGGGGCATCCCAGGCTGGGATTTGGGATGGGTTCGGTCAGGATTGGGGCATCCCAGGCTGGGATTCGGGATGGGTTTGATCAAGATTGGGGCATCTCAGACTGGGATTTGGGATGGGTTTGATCAGCACTGGGACATCCCGGCCAGGGATTTGGGATGGGTTTGATCAGGATTGGGACATCCCAGACTGGGATTTGGGGTGGGTTTGATCAGGATTGGGACATCCCAGACTGGGATTCGGGATGGGTTCGGTCAGGATTGGGGCATCCCAGACTGGGATTTGGGATGGGTTTGATCAGGATTGGGGCATCCCAGACTGGGATTTGGGGTGGGTTTGATCAGGATTGGGGCATCCCAGACTGGGATTCGGGATGGGTTTGCTCAGCACTGAGCGATCCCAGTGTTTCCATGGAGCCACTGGGATTTGGGATGGGTCTGCCCAGCATTGGGGCATCCTGGAATGTTCCACAGAGCTGCAGGGATTTGGGATGGGTTTGCTCAGGATCAGAGTATCCGGGCCAGGGATTTGGGATGGGTTTGCTGAGGATTGGGGAATCCTGGTGTGTTCCACAGAGCTGCAGGGATTTGGGATGGGTTTGGAGGAGAAACGGGTGGTGCCGGACTCGGAGCTCGTCAGGAGTTCACCCAAGGGTTTGGATGGACAGGTCCCGCTGGGTGTGTTGTAGGGGATGATGTCCCATGGGGAACTCATCCCAAAACTCTGGTTTTGGGGACAATATCCCACGGGGAGCTCCTTTTTGGGGACAGTATCCCACAGGGAGCTCATCCAAAGGTGGGAGGCTGGCTCGGGCCAGGATGGTTTGGAGGCAAAGCCCGAGCACACCCCGGGTCTATTTCTGGCTCTAAGAACATTGGGCAAGAGCAATTCAAGACGAGCAACTCGGAGCTAAAACGGGAGGAGGAACAAAATGTGTGGCTCAGGCAGAAAAAATCCAGCGGCGGCCGTGCACGGGCAACGTCAGGAAAAAGGATTTTTGGAGAATTAAATACGGGGTGGCTTTATTGGGAAGATAGGTGGCTGTCCCTGCCCTGCTGTCACAGTGTCATTATTTAATAAATCACATTTATAATGACAGAGAACGCAGGCCCAGCCGGTCGGCATCGCATCCAGGCAATTATTGGGATGGAGCGCTGGAGCCGGGCCAGGATGTGCCACCGTCCCCTCAGAGCGCCCTGGCTGCCCTGAAACAGCCTCGTGTCCCCCCTCGTTCAGATGGGAATGCAGAAAACCCATGAAATGCAATTTTTTTGTGCTGCTTTTGGACTGGGAGCCCTCTCAGTCCTATCCAAACGTGGAGCCAGAGCCCCCAAATGGGGTGATTTGGCTTCTTGGTAACAAATTTGAGCCGTGGCCCCAAGCAGCAGATGGTGGAGGCTCTTCCAGCTGAAAAATGGGATCGTTTTATTCCCGGGAAGCACCGGCTGGGGGGAATTTAGTGGTGGATGCTCCAATTTTGGGCTGTTTGGGGCTCGTTGAGAATCGGGCGGCGCCACTGAGGTGGGAGGGCCACAAACCCACGGCAAACAGCCCCAAATCTGCAGGATCACGGCATCCCATGGATCCACGGCTTTGTGGGGTGGTCTGGATGGGATCCAGCATCCCGTGGATGCACAGCTTTGTGGGGTGTTCCGGATGGGATCCAGCATTCCTGGATCCATGGCTTTGTGGGGTGTTCCAGAGGGGATCCAGCATTCCCAGAATCCATGGCTTTGTGGGGTGTTCCAGAGGGGATCCAGCATTCCTGGATCCATGGCTTTGTGGGGTGTTCCAGAGGGGATCCAGCATCCCTGGATCCACGGCTTTGTGGGGTGTTTGGGATGGGATCCAGCATTCCCAGATCCACGGCTTTGTGGGGTGTTCCGGATGGGATCCAGCATTCCTGGATCCATGGCTTTGTGGGGTGTTTGGGATGGGATCCAGCATTCCTGGATCCATGGCTTTGTGGGGTGTTTGGGATGGGATCCAGCATTCCTGGATCCACGGCTTTGTGGGGTGTTCCGGATGGGATCCAGCATTCCTGTGGGGTGTTCCGGAGGGGATCCAGCATTCCCAGAATCCATGGCTTTGTGGGGTGTTTGGGATGGGATCCAGCATTCCTGTGGGGTGTTCCGGAGGGGATCCAGCATTCCTGGATCCACAGCTTTGTGGGGTGTTCCAGATGGGATCCAGCATTCCTGTGGGGTGTTTGGGATGGGATCCAGCATTCCTGGATCCATGGCTTTGTGGGGTGTTCCAGATAGGATCCAGCATTCCTGGATCCACGGCTTTGTGGGGTGTTCCGGATGGGGATGCCAAGCCCACGGAACGCCTTCGTCTCCTCACAAGCTGCTGGAGGCACCGGGGACGCCGCGCCAAGAGCAACAGCGGGGATAAATCCCTGCTGCGGCGGGTTTTGATGTTGTGGTTTTTATGTTCTGGCTGCTGCAGTTCCCACCCGGCTCCCCCCGGGACGCAGCCGGGGGAGCCGGGAGCAGGTCAGAGCAGGGAGCAGCACTTCAAAGGCTCCCGAGGGTGTCACGGAGCCGGGCGCGGGCGCTGCGCGCCGGGACCCAGGCTCCGCTCCAGCCCCGGCATCCCTCAGGTCACGGCACGGTCCCACAGCCCCCAGCTCCACGCGTGGCTGGCATGAAAACCATCCTGATTCTTCCCCGGGTGGGGTTTTGTCACGGGGCACTGAAATTTGGGGAATTTCTCATGGTCGCAGAGGGACAAACCACGGCCGGACGTGCCGGAGCGGCAGCGGGAGCTGGGCTTGCCCAATGCCGCCACAGAGGTCCCGTGTGTGGAGCTCCAGGGACATTTCATCACCCAGGGATGGTCTCGGGGCTCCTCCCGCCCCGTCACGGCTGGGTTTAATTCCAGGCTTGGGGATTTGGCTCCCGTGGTCTCTGAGCCGGGGTTGTTCCGTTCCAGGTCCATCCCGAAAGGCGCGGCGTCCTTTGACGTGCACGCCACGCCGGCGGTGACGGTGCACATGATCCACAGCCCCACCACAAAGCCCACCCTGGACTCCCGGTGGCCCCTGGATCCCGACATCGAGGTGGCGGTGACCATCGATGTCACCAGCAGGACCGTCGATGACAACCAGGTCAGGCGCCGTTCACGTGCCCAAACTGGTGGGAATAAGTGGAATTTCCTGGGAGAACTCGAAGATTTCTGGGTATTGCTGACACCAGGGTGGTTTTTCATGGAGAAGCTCCAGCAGAGTTGGGTAATTGGCACTGACGAGAAAGGAAACCCAGAAGGAGAAGGTGCCACTTGGTGCCTTAACGATGACATCGCAGCGGTTGCAAAAGTCGGTGCCAGGCAGCAAAAAATACCCCAAGTTGGACTTTTTCCATGCCCAGTTTTGGCTGAAGCTGGCACAGAGTTCCAGAGAACTGTGATTAACGGGGAAAGGTTGGGATGGAGCTCCTGGGGCCCAGCTGGGCGGGCAGGCAGGGCTTGGGTTGGGGATCCTTGTGGGGCCCTCCCCAGCTCATCCCATGATCCTGGGAGGGCAGAGATGCCAACGGTCTGGTGGGGTCACGGTGTGGGGATGGAGAACCCGCCAGCCCTGTGGGATGTGGGTCACGGTGTGGGGATGGAGATCCTGCTACCCCGTGGGATGTGGGTCACGGTGTGGGGATGGAGATCCCACCAGTCCGGTGGGATGTGGGTCACGGTGTGGGGATGGAGATCCCGCCAGCCTGGTGGGATGTGGGTCACGGTGTGGGGATGGAGATCCCGCCAGCCTGGTGGGATGTGGGTCACGGTCTGGAGATGGAGATCCCAGCAGCTCCATGGGATGTGGGTCACGGTGTGGGAATGGAGATCCCGCTGTCCCATGGGATGTGGGTCATGGTGTGGGGATGGAGATCCCGCTGTCCCATGGGATGTGGGTCATGGTGTGGGGATGGAGATCCCAGCAGCTCCATGGGATGTGGGTCACGGTGTGGGGTGGAGATCCCACCAGGCTGGTGGGATGCGGGTCATGGTGTGGGGATGGAGATCCCACCAGTCCTGTGGGATGTGGGTCACGGTGTGGGGATGGAGATCCCGCCAGCCTGGTGGGATGTGGGTCATGGTGTGGGGATGGAGATCCCACCAGGCTGGTGGGATGTGGGTCACGGTGTGGGGATGAAGATCCTGCTACCCCATGGGATGTGGGTCACGGTGTGGGGATGGAGATCCCAGCAGCCCCGTGGGATGTGGGTCACGGTGTGGGGATGGAGATCCCAGCAGCCCTGTGGGATGTGGGTCACGGTGTGGGGATGGAGATCCCACCAGTCGGGTGGGATGTGGATCACGGTGTGGGGATGAAGATCCTGCTACCCCATGGGATGTGGGTCACGGTGTGGGGATGGAGATCCCAGCAGCCCTGTGGGATGTGGGTCACGGTGTGGGGATGGAGATCCCACCAGGCCGGTGGGATGTGGGTCACGGTGTGGGGTGGAGATCCCACCAGCCTGGTGGGATGTGGGTCATGGTGTGGGGATGGAGATCCCAGCAGCCCTGTGGGATGTGGGTCACGGTGTGGGGATAGAGATCCTGCAGGCCAGTGGGATGTGGGTCACGGTGTGGGGATGGAGATCCCACCAGCCTGGTGGGATGCGGGTCATGGTGTGGGATGGAGATCCCAGCAGCCTGGTGGGATGTGGGTCACGGTGTGGGGATGGAGATCCCGCCAGCCTGGTGGGATGTGGGTCACGGTGTGGGGATGGAGATCCCACCAGCCTGGTGGGATGTGGGTCACGGTGTGGGGATGGAGATCCCACCAGTCGGGTGGGATGTGGGTCACGGTGTGGGGATGGAGATCCCGCCAGCCTGGTGGGATGTGGGTCACGGTGTGGGGATGGAGATCCCACCAGCCTGGTGGGATGTGGGTCATGGTGTGGGGTGGAGATCCCACCAGGCTGGTGGGATGTGGGTCACGGTGTGGGGATGGAGATCCCACCAGCCCTGTGGGATGTGGGTCACGGTGCGGGGATGGGGATCTCACCAGGCTGGTGGGATGTGGGTCATGGTGTGGGGATGAAGATCCTGATACCCCGTGGGATGTGGGTCACGGTGTGGAGATGGAGATCCCAGCAGCTCCATGGGATGTGGGTCACGGTGTGGGGATGGAGATCCCAGCAGCTCCATGGGATGTGGGTCACGGTGTGGGGATGGAGATCCTGCTACCCCGTGGGATGTGGGTCATGGTGTGGGATGGAGATCCTGCTACCCCGTGGGATGTGGGTCATGGTGTGGGATGGAGATCCCACCAGCCTGGTGGGATGTGGGTCATGGTGTGGGGATGAAGATCCTGCTACCCCGTGGGATGTGGGTCACGGTGTGGAGATGGAGATCCCACCAGCCCTGTGGTATGTGGGTCACGGTGTGGGGATGGAGATCCCAGCAGCCTGGTGGGATGTGGGTCACGGTGTGGGGATGGAGATCCCGCCAGCCTGGTGGGATGTGGGTCACGGTGTGGGGTGGAGATCCCAGCAGCCTGGTGGGATGTGGGTCACAGTGTGGGGATGGAGATCCCAGCAGGCTGGTGGGATGTGGGTCACGGTGTGGGGATGGAGATCCCGCTGTCCCATGGGATGTGGGTCACGGTGTGGGGATGGAGATCCTGCTGTCCCATGGGATGTGGGTCACGGTGTGGGGACGTCTCTGCAGGTGAAGATCGCCTACTACGACCGCGAGGGCCGCGAGCTGGCGGTGGCCTGGCTGTACCTCACCTGTGTCGGTAGGTGCCCACCAAGGCTCCGGGAATTCCCGGTCTCTTGGGATCTGGCTGCATCACAAGGTCCCAATTCCTCGGGGGCCACAGGCAATAAAGGTTTGGGTGCTTTACTGATGCTGATGAGCAAGAGGAGAATAATTAAACCATGATTAATTAAACGCTGCCTTCTATGGTGTGGGAGAGAGGGAGGCTGGGCCGTGTCCCCACCCAGGAGCATCCTCCCGTGCTTGCCAAGGTGATTCCTTGGGAAAAGAGGATCCATGGGAGATCTCCTCGCCCGGCTCCGGCCGGTGCCTCCTCCAGCAGCGAGGGGAGCGGGATCGGCACCGAAGCGGCGCCTGACCTGTTTCAGGAGTTTGGGGTGAGGTGAATCACTCCCTCCAAATGCCTGCTCTCCCCTGCTGGCTACAAAGGGAGTCTAGACAGCCAGTCTGGGAGCAGAAGTCTCCACTGGGATGGATTAATTACCCTAAATTTGGGATTTTCTGAAGCGTTCACATGACAGTCTGACCTGTGTCCTCAAGTCGTGCCTACGCCTCCCAAAATTACCCCTGGAGAAGCTGAATCCCATGTCCCGTGGCCGATGGGCCTCGCTGGAGCCAACAGGGGCCATCACTGGCCACAGGGATTTTGCCTTCCAAATGTTCTTCTCTCGGTTGGATTTCGAGTTTCCCTCCCGGCTCTTCCACGTTGTCCTCTCTGCCCCAAGGAGAACAATCTCTGCTTCCATCCCTGTGTTTTCCACGCCTTGCGTGTCCCATCTGGAGGAGGTTTTGGGTTAGGATTGAGGTGGGGTTTGGGGCAAGAAGGGCTCTGTGAGGAGAAGTCCAGATTTCCTAAAAATTATTTGGGTGTTTGCTCAACCACAGTGAAAATGCATTTTTGTGCCTCCACCGTGATTTGGCTTCGTGGAAAACAGTCAATGGGAAACAGGTGAAAACGTAAAAAATGCCAAGGAAACATAAAATCTGCCATGAAAACATAAAATCTGCCATGAAAACATAAGGAATGGCATGAAAACAAACTCTGCCATGAGAAAAACACAATGAAAATGTAAAATCTACCATGAAGTGGGGATGTCCTGCTGGGGGGAAACCAAAGTGAGAGGAGACAGGTGGAGATCAAAGAGGGCAAGTCACGGTAGAGCTGTTGGGTTGTGTTTTCTTCTCCTGCTTCGTTGGAATCGTTGGGCGTGGAGCAGCTTGGGGGGTTGAGGTGGGGTTGGAGTGGGGTGCCAAGGAGGAGCCCAGAATGGCTCCAAGACCTCATCCCCTGCCTGTGGCTTCCTCCCTCTCGCCGTTCCAGAGGTGTCCCTGGACGTGGACTGGAGCCGGAGCGGCCGAGTGAAGAGCAAGGGCAAGGACAAGGTGAGGAGAGCGGCGTGGGAGGGCGGATCCGTCGCTGGCCTCTTCCTGGAAAATCTCCAGGAGGGACAGGGACCTGGGTGGTGTCTGCGTGAGGGCAAACAGCCCGGCAGATCCTCAGCCTACTAATTGAGCGGGAAAAGGATTTCTTTTCCTATTCCACGCCAAACCTCCTGCGGCTCCAGCCTGGTCCTGAGGATCCTGTGGGAGAAAACTTTCAGCTTTTTCTTGCCTTTCTCTTCCATCTCCTTTCTCTCTTCTCATCTCCTGAGTCGAGCAGGAGATTTCCCCCTTTGGCCACACATCTGCCTGTGCCCTGGCCTTTAACCCACGCTAATTAACCGCAGCCCAGCTGGGCTAATTAACCGCAGCCCGATCGGTGGCGCAAACTGGTATCAAGATGGGCTGAGCTTCCAGAAGCGCTGCAGCCGTGTCCAGGCGAGGCTGGAGGCACTTCCAGCCTGGTTGGGAGATAAAATCTCGGAGCGGTCCGTGCAGGCCCTGCTGGAGCTGCCGCTGGGACGGGGCGGTTTGGAGCGGCGCCGGTGTCTCCTTGGGTTCTCCTCCGAGCACGGGGCTCTCCTCGGCCCAGGACGGGGGAAACCCTGCTGCCGTCCCCTCTCGGTGCTTCTCCTCCAGGCCAAGTGGACGTGGGGCCCGGACGGACAAGGGGCCGTGCTGTTGGTCAACTGTGACCGGGACAGCCCCGGCGCGGGGGGCACGGACAGCGGCGAGGTGGACATACGGACCCTGGCAGGTGGGCTGTGACCCCGAGGGGCTCCCTGGGGGCTTCCCCCACTGCCATCCCCTCCCTCCGTGTCCCCTGTGTCCCGCAGACCTGCAGGACATGTCGGTGATGCTGCTGCGCACCCAGGGCCCCAGCGCCATCTTCGCCGAGTACCCGGTGGTGCTGCACGTCCCCGAGAGCGACGCGGACAAGGCGCGGGTGTTCCACGCCGCCCGTGAGTAGCTCTGCCTTCCCCCACCCCAGGGTGACCCAAGGTGAGCCAAGCCCGTGGGTTTAGTTCTTCGGGGCGCCCTGTTTGCTGTAACCACCCTTTCACCCCCAAAGATCTTCTGCTGTCGCACAGGGTGGGGACATATGGGAGAAACCAAGGGGGAGAACGCTCCAAAGATGCTTTTCCCAAAACGAGGGCTGGAATTTTGACATTCCCACGGCACGGGAATCCCCACGTGGCTCCTGGCACTGTTTTGGCTCGGGCAGGGAGCCAAGCAGCCAAGCAGCCCATCCCGTTGGGCAGCGCCCTTCGCCTTTGAACGGTTGGATCCCCGGCAGCTCCGCGCCGAAAATCAGGTCCAGGGAGCCAAGGGTGTCATTAGATCCTCAGCCAGAGCCACGCACCTTGAAAGGGCTGGACCCGAGGGGACGGAGCACTCTTTGTCCCGGAAAGATCAAGAACGTTCCCCAGGAAGGAGGAGGAGGAGGAGGAGGAAACTTCTCTGCCACCCTTGGGCACCAACCACCTCCTCCTCCTGCTGCTGGCGTGTCCCCCTGTGGGCAGGCTGTGGGGATCTGGGGTTCTCCAGGCTGCTGGGTTTGGGATGTGGATCTGGGATTCTCCAGAGGTTGGGAATCCAGGGTTCTCCAGGCTGCTAAAGTCGTGGTGGGAATGAACTTGGTGGCTGCTGAACTTGGGGTGGGTTCTCCAGGCTGCTGGGTTTGGGGTGAGAATGAATTTGGTGGCTGCTGAACTTGGGGTGGGTTCTCCAGAGTGTTGAGTTCAGGGTGGAGATCTGGGGTTCTCCAGGCTGCTGAGGTTGGGAATCCAGGGTTCTCCAGGCTGCTAAACTCGTGGTGGGAATGAACTTGGTGGCTGCTGAACTTGGGGTGGGTTCTCCAAAGTGTTAAGTTTGGGGTGGGGATCCAGGGTTCTCCAAGCTGCTGGGTTTGAGGTGGGAGTCCAGGGTTCTCCAGGCTGCTGGGTTTGGGATGTGGATCTGGGATTCTCCAGAGGTTGGGAATCCAGGGTTCTCCAGGCTGCTAAACTCGTGGTGGGAATGAACTTTGTGGCTGCTGAACTTGGGGTGGGTTCTCCAGGCTGCTAAGTTTGAGGTGGGAGTCCAGGGTTCTCCAGGCTGCTGAGTTTGGGGTGGGAGTCCAGGGTTCTCCAGGCTGCTGGGTTTGGGGTGGGGATCCGGGGTTCTCCAGGCTGCTGAGTTTGGGGTGAGAATGAATTAGGTGGCTGCTGAACTTGAGGTGGGTTCTCCAGAGTGTTGTATTTGGGGTGGAGATCTGGGGTTCTCCAGGCTGCTGGGTTTGGGATGTGGATCTGGGATTCTCCAGAGGTTGGGAATCCAGGGTTCTCCAGGCTGCTAAACTCGTGGTGGGAATGAACTTGGTGGCTGCTGAACTTGGGGTGGGTTCTCCAGGCTGCTAAGTTTGAGGTGGGAGTCCAGGGTTCTCCAGGCTGCTGGGTTTGGGGTGGAGATCTGAGGTTCTCCAGGCTGCTGAGTTCAGGGTGGGGATCCGGGGTTCTTCAGGCTGCTGGGTTTGGGGTGGAGATCTGGGGTTCTCCAGGCTGCTGAGTTTGGGGTGGAGATCTGAGGTTCTCCAGGCTGCTGAGTTTGGGGTGGAGATCTGAGGTTCTCCAGGCTGCTGAGTTCGGGCTGGGGATCTGGGGTTCTCCAGGTGGTGATGCCCACCCGCTCTACAAGCCCGTGCTGGGCCCAGACAAGCTCTCCTACGTGCTGGAGCATGCTGGCCAGGGGGACAGCACCTTCTACGTGGAGGGGCTGGCGTTCCCCGACAGAGGCTTCACCGGCCTGGTGTCCTTCAGCGCCAGCCTGCTGGAGGTGCCCCATAAGGTACAGCGGGGTCGTCCCCACCCCTCCCCTAACGAACCCCCGGTGCTGGAGGTCCCAAACTCCATTTTGGCTCCACCAGGACGCGCCGGGCACGCCGATCTTCACGGACACCGTGGTGTTCCGCGTGGCGCCCTGGATCATGACGCCCAACACGCAGCAGCCCCTGGAGGTGTTTGTCTGCAGGTAGGAGGGGTGTCCCCGCCACGGCACAGGGGTGTCCCCTGCCCTGGGGCACTCTCCAGGGAGGAGTTCCCGACCTTTCCCAGCTCTGTGGGGCCATACTGAGCCAGGCTTAGGCATTCCCGCCTGGGAATGTTTGGGAAGGGAGCCAGCTGCTGCTGTGGGAGTCATTTCCATCTCAAGAATGGCTGGAGTTCCCTCTCCAGGTCCATTCCCATGCAGGAATGTTGTCTGGGGCATTAAAATCCCGAGGAGAAACGCTGGAAGACCTTCTCCAGCTCCAATTCCATGCAGGAATGCTGCCCAGGGTGTTTAAATCCCAAGGAGAAAGGCTGGAGCTCCCTCTCCAGCTCCAACCCCACAAAGGCTGGAGCTCCCTCTCCAGCTCCAATCCCACAAAAGGCTGGAGCTCCCTCTCCAAATCCAACCCCACAAAGGCTGGAGTTCCCTCTCCAGCTCCAATCCCACAAAAGGCTGGAGCTCCCTCTCCAGTTCCAATTCCACAAAAGGCTGGAGCTCCCTCTTCAAATCCAATCCCACAAAAGGCTGGAGCTCCCTCTCCAGTTCCAATCCCACAAAAGGCTGGAGCTCCCTCTCCAAATCCAACCCCACAAAAGGCTGGAGCTCCCTCTCAGAGGCTGGAGCTCCCTCTCCAGCTCCAATCCCACAAAAGGCTGGAGCTCCCTCTCCAGTTCCAATTCCACAAAAGGCTGGAGCTCCCTCTCCAAATCCAACCCCACAAAGGCTGGAGCTCCCTCTCCAAATCCAATCCCACAGAGGCTGGAGCTCCCTCTCCAAATCCAACCCCACAAAAGGCTGGAGCTCCCTCTCAGAGGCTGGAGCTCCCTCTCCAGCTCCAATCCTACAAAAGGCTGGAGCTCCCTCTCCAGTTCCAATCCTACAAAAGGCTGGAGCTCCCTCTCCAGTTCCAATTCCACAAAAGGCTGGAGCTCCCTCTCAGAGGCTGGAGCTCCCTCTCCAGCTCCAATCCCACAAAGGCTGAGTTCCCTCTCCAGCTCCAATCCCACAGAGGCTGGAGCTCCCTCTCCAGCTCCAATCCCACAGAGGCTGGAGCTCCCTCTCCAGCTCCAATCCCACAAAAGGCTGGAGTTCCCTCTCCAGTTCCAATCCCACAGAGGCTGGAGCTCCCTCTCCAAATCCAATCCCACAAAAGGCTGGAGTTCCCTCTCCGGCTCCAATCCCACAGAGGCTGGAGCTCCCTCTCCAAATCCAATCCCACAAAAGGCTGGAGCTCCCTCTCCAGCTCCAATCCCATAAAAGGCTGAGTTCCCTCTCCAGCTCCAACCCCACAAAGGCTGAGTTCCCTCTCCAAATCCAACCCCACAAAGGCTGAGCTCCCTCTCCAGCTCCAATCCCATAAAAGACTGAGCTCCCTCTCCAGCTCCAATCCCCACCGGAATGTTGCTCAGGGTGTTCAGGAATGAGCTGTGAGCTGCAGGGTTGGGATTTTGGGGGCTCCCCATGATCCCGCTGGCAGCCCCAGTCCCCCCGCTGTCCCCCCCAGCATCAAGCAGGGCTCGGACTCCAACGAGGCCTTCCTGGAGGGGCTGCGGGCGCTGCTGCGGAAAGCCAACTGCAAGCTGACCGTGTGCGCGGAGCAGGACACGCGCAGCGACCGCTGGATCCAGGTCAGCCCGCCCGGCCTGGCACGGGAGAGCCAGCGACGGGCACGGGAGCGGGCACCGGGCACGGGGAACGCTGCCAGGGCGGCACGGATGGGGACAACGGCCGGGGAGCCCGGCCTGGCGCCGGGGACACAGCGGGACACCGGGACAGGGATCCCGGGGGGCTGCGCCCGAGGGACCCCACTGCAGGGGGATCCCAGTGAGGGACACATAAAGGGACCCATGGGACACTGCAAAGGGACCCCACTGCAAAGGGACCCCATTGCAAAGGGACCCATGGGACACTGCAAAGGGACCCCACTGCAAAGGGACCCCACTGCAAAGGGACCCCACTGCAAAGGGACCCATGGGACACTGCAGGAGAGACCCCATTGCAAAAGGGACCCATGGGACACTGCAAAGGGACCCATGGGACACTGCAAAGGGACCCCATTGCAAAGGGACCCATGGGACTCTGCAAAGGGACCCCACTGCAAAGGGACCCATGGGACACTGCAAAGGGACCCCACTGCAAAGGGACCCCACTGCAAAGGGACCCATGGGACACTGCAAAGGGACCCCACTGCAAAGGGACCCCACTGCAAAGGGACCCATGGGACACTGCAAAGGGACCCCACTGCAAAGGGACCCACGGGACACTGCAAAGGGACCCCACTGCAAAGGGACCCATGGGACACTGCAAAGGGACCCCACTGCAAAGGGACCCCACTGCAAAGGGACCCCACTGCAAAGGGACCCCACTGCAAAGGGACCCATGGGACACTGCAAAGGGACCCATGGGACACTGCAAAGGGACCCCACTGCAAAGGGACCCATGGGACACTGCAAAGGGACCCCACTGCAAAGGGACCCATGGGACACTGCAAAGAGACCCCACTGCAAAGGAACCCCGTGGGACATTACAAGGGGTCCTTGCTACAAAAGGGACCCCGTGGGACCTTGCAAGGGGTCTCCTTTTGCAGAAGGGTCCCCGTGGTGCTTTGGAAGAGGGACCCAAGGGACACCTCGAGAGTGACCTCATTGTACGAGGGGACCCCACTGGAAGGGGGCCCGTGGGGCTGTGCAGGAGGGTCCCACTGCCAGGGCCACCCCAGGGAGACACCGTGGCTGTGGTGTCACCCGTGGGGCTGTGCAGGAGGGTCCCACTGCCAGGGCCACCCCAGGGAGACACCGTGGCTGTGGTGTCACCCCGTGGGGCTGTGCAGGAGGGTCCCACTGCCAGGAGGACCCCAGGGAGACACCGTGGCTGTGGTGTCACCCATGGGGCTGTGCAGGAGGGTCCCACTGCCAGGAGGACCCCAGGGGGACACCGTGGCTGTGGTGTCACCCCGGGAGGGCCGAGCAGGAGCCTCCCTGGTGGTTTAGGCTGGGCTTTGCCAGGCTCACCCCATTTCCTGCCCCACCCTCCCCACATCCCTGGTGGAGATTCCTATCGCTCCCCAGAGCCTTCCTCCTCCTCCTCCTCCTCATCTCCTTCCCACAGGATGAGCTGGAGTTCGGCTACGTGGAAGCTCCACACAAATCCTTCCCCGTGGTCTTCGACTCTCCCAGGAACAGGGGCCTGAAGGATTTCGCTTTTAAGAAGATCCTGGTGTGTCCTTGCATTGAAATCCCCCTTTTTCTCCCCAAAATCCCCTCACGGGAGGTCCTTGGCACCTCTTCCCTCTTACCCAGGGCCCAGATTTCGGCTACGTGACCCGGGAGCCCCCCGGGAAGAGCGTGACCAGCCTGGATTCCTTTGGGAACCTGGACGTGAGCCCGCCGGTGACGGTGCGGGGCAAGGAGTACCCGCTGGGGCGGATCCTCATCGGCAGCCCCCTGCCCTGGTGAGCGCCACCTCCTCGGGAGAGCCCAAAACCCGCCCTGGGCAGTGCCCAAAATCTGCCCTGGGCAGCGCCCAAAACCCGCCCTGGGCAGTGCCCAAAACCTGCCCTGAGCAGTGCCCAAAACCCGCCCTCGGGAGATCCCAAAACCCACCCTGGGCAGCGCCCAAAACCCGCCCTGGGCAGCGCCCAAAATCTGCCCTGGGCAGCGCCCAAAACCCACCCTTGGGAGATCCCAAAACTCGCCCTTGGGAGATCCCAAAACTCTCCCTTGGGAGATCCCCAAATCTGCCCTGGGCAGTGCCCAAAACCCGCCCTTGGGAGATCCCAAAACCCGCCCTTGGGAGATCCCAAAACCCGCCCTCAGGAGATCCCAAAACCCGCCCTCGGGAGATCCCAAAACTCTCCCTTGGGCAGTGCCCAAAACCCGCCCTCGGGAGATCCCAAAACCCTCCCTTGGGAGATCCCCAAATCTGCCCTGGGCAGTGCCCAAAACCCGCCCTTGGGAGATCCCAAAACCCTCCCTCAGGAGATCCCAAAACTCTCCCTTGGGCAGTGCCCAAAACCCGCCCTCGGGAGATCCCAAAACCCTCCCTTGGGAGATCCCCAAATCTGCCCTGGGCAGTGCCCAAAACCCGCCCTTGGGAGATCCCAAAACCCGCCCTCGAGAACCTCCTGGAGAAAAAACCTGGGCCTGATCCCCATCAAATCCCAGATTTTACAGGCAAACCCCACAGTGCTCCTCTGACCCTCACAAAACCTGGCCACTGTTTTCCCATTTTCCCCTTTCCCCTTTTCCCCATTTTCCCCTTTTCCCACTTTCCCTTTTCCCCTTTTCCCCTTTTCCCCTTTTCCCCATTTTCCCCTTTTCCCACTTTCCCTTTTCCCCTTTTCCCTTTCCCCCTTTCCCCTTTCCCCTTTCCCCTTTTCCCTTTTCCCCTTTCCCCTTTTCCCTTTCCCCCTTTTCCCTTTTCCCCTTTCCCCTTTCCCCTTTCCCCCTTTTCCCCTTTCCTCCTTTCCCTTTTCCCCTTCCCCCTTTCCCCTTTCCCCTTTTCCCATTTCCCCTTTCCCCTTTTCCCGTTTTTCCCGTTTTTTTCCCCTTCGCCCACTCCCTGGGTTTTTTGGGAATTCCGAGCCGCCGGGGTTTGTCGCGCCGGGGCAGGCGGTGCTTGGCAGCGCCGGGAACAGAGGAGGGAATTTTCCGGGAAAAACAACCCCGATCCCGCCCGCTCCATCCCAAAATCCCGCGGCCGCTCCCGGGGCTCGCGCTGCGGGAAATGGGATTCTCCCAATTGTCCCGGGGGTTTAATTAATCCTGGTGGGATTTGGGAATCGCAGGGGTGGGAAAAACTCAACCCACAGGTTGTCCAAATGGGGATATATCCACGTATTTATCCAAAATACAGCGAGACACGCTGATATATTTATGTAATATTAGGGATTTTGTAATATATATTGATATAAAATAGGGATTTTAAAATATATATTTATATAATATAGAAATTTAGCAAAATATATTTTTATAATATAGGTGTTTAGCAGTATATATTTATATAATATACATATATTATAGATTAGATGTATTAGATAAATACATCGATATATCCCTATATTATATATAGCAGTACATATAACATGTATATATTAACACTATATATAATATAGGGATATATTGATCTATTTATCCAAAATACAGGGAGATGCACCAATATATTTATGTAATATTAGGGATTTAGTAATAATTATTTATATGAGATAGGGATTTAGCAAAATATAATTATACAATATAGGGATTTAGCAGTATATATAACATGTATATATTAACACATTTTATATATGACATAGGGGTATATTGATGTATTTATCTAAAATACAGGGAGATACACTGATATATTTATGTAATATTAGGGTTCTAGTAATATATATTTATATAAGATAGGGATTTAATATATATTTATATAATATATGGATTTAACAATATAGGGATCTAGTAATATATGTTTATATTGATATATTTATATGATACGGGGATTTAGCAGTTTCTCTTTACATAACATGCATATATTAACACACTTTCTATAGAATATAGGGATATATCAATGTATTTATCTAAAACACAGGGAGATCTATTGATTATGTATTTATGCAATATTAGGGATCTAGGAATATGTATATAAGAGGGGAGCAGGTTTTGGGGTGGGGAGAGGATTTGGGGTGGGGAGAGGATTTGGGGTGGGGAGAGGATTTGGGGTGGAGAGCGGGTTTTGGGGAGGGGGTTTTGGGGAGGGGATTTTGGGGCAGGGGAGCGGGTTTTGGGGCAGGGATCAGGTTTTGGGGAGGGGGTTTTTGGGATGGGTTTTTGGGGCAGGAAGCTGGTTTTGGGGAGGGGGTTTTGGGGCAGGAAGCAGGTTTTGGGGAGGGGATTTTGGGGATGGGATTTTGGGGAGGGGATTTTGGGGAGGGGATTTTGGGGAGGGGGTTTTGGGGAGGGGATTTTGGGGATGGGATTTTGGGGAGGGGGTTTTGGGGAGGGGATTTTGGGGAGGGGGTTTTGGGGAGGGGGTTTTGGGGCAGGGATCAGGTTTTGGGGAGGGGGTTTTGGGGATGGGATTTTGGGGAGGGGATTTTGGGGATGTGATTTTGGGGATGGGGTTTTGGGGAGTGGGTTTTGGGGATGGGATTTTGGGGGATGTGATTTTGGGGATGTGATTTTGGGGAGGGGGTTTTGGGGAGGGGATTTTGGGGAGGGGGTTTTGGGGCAGGGATCAGGTTTTGGGGAGGGGGTTTTGGGGATGGGATTTTGGGGAGTGGGTTTTGGGGATGGGATTTTGGGGGATGTGATTTTGGGGAGGGGGTTTTGGGGAGGGGGTTTTGGGGAGGGGGTTTTGGGGAGTGGGTTTTGGGGCAGGGATGGGGTTTTGGGGAGGGGGTTTTGGGGAGGGGTGTCGGGGCGGGTGTCGGTGCCCACCCGTGCGCGTCCCGCAGGGCGGCGGGCCGCAGGATGTGCCGCGCCGTGCGGGATTTCCTCCTGGCGCAGAGCGTGCAGGCGCCGCTCGAGGTCTACTCGGAGTGGCTCAGCGTGGGCCACGTGGACGAGTTCCTCACCTTCGTCCCGGCCCTGGACAGGAAGGTGCCGCCTCTGGAGCCTGCCCAGGGCTCTGCAGCACCCCAAAAATCCCCTTTGCCACATCTCTGTCCTTCCGGGGGCTCTGGGGCATGGATTTGGGATCTCCATGGGCATCCCATGGCCTGGGGATGGATTTGGGATCTCCATGGGCACTCCATGGCCTGGGGATGGATTTGGGATCTCCATGGGCACTCCATGGTCTGGGGATGGATTTGGGATCTCCATGGGCATCCCATGGCCCAGGGATGGATTTGGGATCTCCATGGGCATCCCATGGCCCGGGCATGGATTTGGGATTGGTGTGGGCATCCCATGGCCCGGGCATGGATTTGGGATTGGTGTGAGCATTCCATGGCCTGGGGATGGATTTGGGATCTCCATGGGCACTCCATGGCCCGGGGATGGATTTGGGATTGGTGTGGGCATCCCATGGCGCGGGGATGGATTTGGGATCTCCATGGGCACTCCATAGTCTGGGGATGGATTTGGGATCTCCATGGGCATCCCATGGCCTGGGGATGGATTTGGGATTGGTGTGGGCATCCCATGGCCCAGGGATGGATTTGGGATTGGTGTGGGCATCTCATGGCCTGGGGATGGATTTGGGATCTCCATGGGCACTCCATGGTCTGGG
Organism: Lonchura striata; assembly: GCF_050655825.1. Taxonomy (NCBI): domain Eukaryota; kingdom Metazoa; phylum Chordata; class Aves; order Passeriformes; family Estrildidae; genus Lonchura; species Lonchura striata. The sequence continues at coordinate 7,706,641 of NC_140723.1, forward strand.
GATGGATTTGGGATCTCCATGGGCACTCCATGGTCTGGGGATGGATTTGGGATTGGTGTGGGCATCTCATGGACCTGAGGATGGATTTGGGATCTCCATGGGCATCCCATGGCCCGGGGATGGATTTGGGATCTCCATGGGCACTCCATGGTCTGGGGATGGATTTGGGATCTCCATGGGCACTCCATGGCCCAGGGATGGATTTGGGATCTCCATGGGCACTCCATGGCCCGGGGATGGATTTGGGATCTCCATGGACATCCCATGGCCCAGGGATAGATTTGGGATCTCCATGGGCACTCCATGGCCCAGGGATGGATTTGGGATCTCCATGGGCACTCCATGGCCCGGGGATGGATTTGGGATCTCCATGGGCATCCCATAGCCCAGGGATGGATTTGGGATTGGTGTGGGCATCTCATGGACCTGAGGATGGATTTGGGATCTCCATGGGCATCCCATGGCCCAGGGATGGATTTGGGATCTCCATGGGCATCCCATGGCCCAGGGATGGATTTGGGATTGGTGTGGGCATCTCATGGACCTGAGGATGGATTTGGGATCTCCATGGGCATCCCATTGCTCCAGGGCTGGGTTTGGGAGGGCCATGGTGGTCCCAGCCGGACTCTGGGGTGTTTTATCCCCCCACGCCAGGGGTGACCCCGGCCTCTGTCCCGCAGGGATTCCGGCTGCTCCTGGCCAGTCCCAACGCCTGCTACAAACTCTTCAAGGAGAAGCAGCAGCAGGGCCACGGGGAGGCCACGCAGTTCATCGGTGAGGACATCCCTAGGGAACGGCACTCCCAGTGTCCTTCCCAGTGTCCCGTCCCACTGTCCATCCCACTGTCCACCCCTGTGTCCATCCCTCTGTCCATCCCTGTGTCCATCCCAGTGTCCATCTCCTTTGTCCATCCCTGTGTCCATCCCGGTGTCCATCCCTCTGTCCATCCCTGTGTCCATCCCCTCTGACCACCCCAGTGTCCACCCCAGTGTCCATCCCTGTGTCCACCCCAGTGTCCATCTCTCTGTCCATCCCCTCTGTCCATCCCTTAGTCCATCCCAGTGTCCACCCCAGTGTCCATCCCTCTGTCCATCTCTCTGTCCATCTCTCTGTCCACCCCAGTGTCCACCCCAGTGTCCACCCCAGTGTCCACCCCAGTGTCCGTCTGTCTGTCCCCCTCTGTCCCCGCTGTCCCTCACCGCTGGCGCTCCCAGGGCCGAAGGCCGCGGACAAGAAAAGCATCGACGAGATCCTGGCGGACGAGTCCCTGCGCAGCGACAACCGCCACGTGCAGGTGGGGCCGGGGGCTCCCCCGCTCGTCCCGGGGGTCCCGGGGGTCCCGGGGAATGTGGGGCCGGGGGGCTCCCTCTGCTCATCCCGAGGGTCCCGGGGAATGTGGGGCCGGGGGCTCCCCCGCTCGTCCCGGGGGTCCCAGGGAATGTGGGATTGGGGGCCTCCCTCTGCTCATCCCGAGGGTCCCGGGGGTCCTGGGGAATGTGGGGCCGGGGGCTCCCCCGCTCGTCCCGGGGGTCCTGGGGAATGTGGGATTGGGGGACTCCCCCCGCTCGTCCCGGGGGTCCCGGGATCTGGGCTCTGGGGAATGTGGGGCCGGGGGCTCCCCCGCTCGTCCCAGGACCCCCGGGGATCCTGGGGAATGTGGGGCCGGGGGCTCCCCCGCTCATCCCGGGGGTCCCGGGAAATGTGGGACCGGGGGCTCCCCCGCTCATCCCGGGGGTCCCAGGCTGCAGCGGGGGGATCTGGGCTCCTGAGGAACAGCCGGAGGGGGCGAGGAGAGGGAGAGGCCCCAGGGGACACAGAGGGGGCAGCGGGAGGGAGAGGATGGGGGGTGGGAGATGTCCATAGGGATGGGGTGGGATGTTGGGATGGAGATGAGGATGGGGATGGGGATGGAGATGGGGATGGGATTGGGATGGGGATGGGATGATGGAATGGGGATGGGGATGGGATGGGGATGGGGTGGGAGGTGTCCACAGGGATGGGGTGGGAAGTTGGGATGGGGTGGCATGGGGTGGGATGGGAGGTGTGCACAAGGATGGGGTGGGAGGTTGGGATGGGGATGGGGATGAGGATGGGGATGGGGTGGGAGATGTCCACAGCGATGGGGTGGAAAGTTAGGATGGGGTGGGAGGTTGGGATGGGGTGTGAGATGTCCACAGGGATGGGGTGGGATGTTGGGATGGAGATGAGGATGGGGATGGGGTGTGAGATGTCCACAGGGATGGGGTGGGATGTTGGGATGGAGATGAGGATGGGGATGGGGTGGGAGATGTCCACAGGGATGGGGTGAGAGGTTGGGATGGGGCAAGATGGGAGGTGTGCACAAGGATGGGGTGGGAAGTTGGGATGGGGTGGGATGGGAGGTTGGGATGGGGTGGGATGGGGTGGGAGGTTGTCCACAGGGATGGGGTGAGAGGTTGGCATGTGGTGGGATGGGAGGTTGGGATGGGGTGGGAGATGTCCACAGGGATGGGGTGGGATGTTGGGATGGTGATGAGGATGAGGATGGGGATGGGGATGGGATCCAGCGGGGCCCGAGGCTGAGATGCGGAGAGCCAGCACGGCAGCCCCGCGCCCCTCCCGCAGCGCTGCATCGACTGGAACCGCGACCTGCTGAAGCAGGAGCTGGGGCTGAGCGAGCAGGACATCGTGGACATCCCGCAGCTCTTCATCCTGACCAACTCCCGCGCCGACGCGCTGTTCCCGGACATGGTGAGACCCCGACCCCGCGACCCCGACCCCCGGTTCCCCTGGGATCGAGCCCTGCCCGACCGCCCGCCCCGCTGCAGGTGAACATGCTGGTGCTGGGCCGGCACCTGGGCATCCCCAAGCCCTTCGGGCCCGTGGTGGGCGGGCGCTGCTGCCTGGAGCAGCGGGTGCGGGAGCTGCTGGAGCCGCTGGGCCTCTCCTGCACCTTCATCGACGACTTCTTCTCCTACCACGTCCTCTCGGGGGATGTCCACTGCGGCACCAACGTGCGCCGCAAGCCCTTCGCCTTCAAGTGGTGGAACGTGGTGCCCTGAGGTGGCCCCGGCCCCTCCGTGTCCCCTCCGTGTCCCCGTCCCTGTCCTGTCCCCACCAAGTTCCTTTGGTGGCAGAAATAAATCCACGGGGGCTGTCCCGGCACTGGGAGAACGCTGGACTGGTTGAACTGGTGGGGAATGGGGGTGGGTGGAGCTCCGGAGCTGCTGTCCCCGTGCCAAAATCCACGTGGGATCAGGGAACGATGGAATCGTGGGAATGCGGAATTACAGAATCGTGGGATGGTTGGGTTGGAGGGACCTTCAAGCTCATCCATTCCATGGGCAGGGACACCTCCCACCGTCCCAGGCTGCTCCAAACCCCAGTGTCCAGCCTGGCCTTGGGCACTGCCAGGGATCCAGGGATCAGCCACAGCTGCTCTGGGAATTCCATCCCAGCCCCTTCCCACCCTCAGAGGGAAGGATGTATCCCATATATCCCAATCCAAATTGTCCCTCTTCAGTTTGAAGCCATTCCCTGTCCCTCCATCCCTGTCCCCAGTGCCTCTCCAGCTCTCCTGGAGCCCCTTCAGGCCCTGGAAGGTCTCTGAGCTCTCCCTGGAGCTTCTCCTCTCCAGGGGAACATTCCCAGCTCTCCCAGCAGAGCTGCTCCATCCTCGGATCCCCCTGGAGCCTCCTGTGGCCTGGCCCCAGCAGCTCCAGCTCCTCCCTGTGCTGGGCCAGGGCTGGGGCTGCTCTGCAGGTGCCGAGGGGCTCACCTGGGGGGCAGAGGGGCAGAGCCCCCCTCCCGCCCATTCCCACTCCCACTCCCATTCCCACTCCCATTCCCACTCCATTTCCCATTCCCACTCCCATTCCCATTCCCACTCCAATTCCCATTTCCTGCTCATTCCCTCTCCCACTCCCTGCTCATTCCCACTCCCATTCCCACTCCAATTTCCATTCCCATTCCCACTCCCATTCCCTGCTCATTCCCACTCCCATTCCCTGCTCATTCCCATTCCCATTCCCATTCTGATTCCCACTCCCATTCCCACTCCCATTCCCATTCCCACTCCAATTCCCATTTCCTGCTTATTCCCACTCTCATTCCCATTCCCATTCCTACTCCAATTCCCATTCCCACTCCCTGCACATTCCTCCTCCCATTCCCATTCCCATTCCCATTCCCATTCCCATTCCCATTCCCATTCCCATTCTCATCCCTGGCTCATTCCCAGTGGGAATCAGCACCTCCAGCCTGGGAGCTGATCCCATTCCCATTCCCATTCCCATTCCATTTCCCATTCCCATTCCCATTCCCATTCCTCCTCCCATTCCCATTCCCACTCTCATTCCCATTCCCATTCCCATTCCTCCTCCCATTCCCATTCCCACTCTCATTCCCATTCCCATTCCTCCTCCCATTCCCATTCCCATTCCCATTCCCATTCCCATTCCCATTCCCACTCCCACGCTCGTTCCCATTCAAATTCCCTGCTCTTCCCACTCCAATTCCCACTCCCATTCCCATTCCCATTCCCTGCTCATTCCCACTCCCATTCCCATTCCCATTCCCATTCCCATTCCCATTCCCATTTCCCATTCCCATTCCCATTCCCACTCCCTGCACATTTCTCCTCCCATTCCCATTCCCATTCCCATTCCCCATTCCCATTCCCATTCCCATTCTCATTCCCATTCCCAGAAGGAATCAGCACCTCCAGCCTGGGAGCTGATCCCATTTCCATTCCATTTCCCATTCCCATTCCCATTCCCATTCCCATTCCCATTCCCATTCCCATCCCAGCCCTGGAACCCATCCCTGTCCCAGAGGGATCCAGACGGATCCGTGTCCGAGCCCTGCCGGAATTCCAGAGGGACAAAATCCACAGCTGGTCCCTTGGAGCGACCCCACACAGGGACAGGAACCCCCGATCCCAGAGCTGTGTCCCTTTGGAATTCCAGAGGAAAACGGGACAGGAATCCCCGATCCCAGAGCTGCATCCCTACAAAATTCCAGAGGAAAACGGGACAGGAATCCCCGATCCCAGAGCTGTGTCCCTACAAAATTCCAGAGGGAAAACGGGACAGGAACCCCCGATCCCAGAGCTGCATCCCTACAAAATTCCAGAGGAAAACGGGACAGGAATCCCCGATCCCAGAGCTGTGTCCCTACAAAATTCCAGAGGAAAACGGGACAGGAACCCCCGATCCCAGAGCTGTGTCCCTTTGGAATTCCAGAGGGAAAACGGGACAGGAACCCCCAATCCCAGAGCTGTGTCCCTACAAAATTCCAGAGGAAAACGGGACAGGAATCCCCGATCCCAGAGCTGTGTCCCTTTGGAATTCCAGAGGGAAAACGGGACAGGAACCCCCGATCCCAGAGCTGTGTCCCTACAAAATTCCAGAGGGAAAACGGGAGCGGGAATGCTTTGGGATGGAGCCTGGATTGGGATTTGGGAAATGGAGGCATCAGCTCCAAGTCCTTTTGGGAACAAAACAGGGAAATTAAAAATGAAATAAAAAATTCAAAAAATTAAAATTTCAAAAATAAAAATAAAAAAATGGAAATCCTGAGAATTGAAAAATATGGAGTGAAAAAATAGGAATATAAAAAAAAAGGAAAAAATAAGGAAATAAAGGAAAAAAATTGAAGTTCAAATTTAAATATCAACGTTAAAAAATGAAGGTAAAATAAAGTAGCAGAGTTAAAAATAGAAAATGAAAAGTGGAATAAAAAGAGAAATAAAATTAAAAATTGGAGGGGAAATATAAAATAAATATTAAAGTTGAATTAAAATGGAAAATTAGAGTAAGAAATAGAAATAAATATTAAAATTGAGTTAAAATGGAAAATCAGAGTAAGAAGTATCAAATAAATTTAAAAATTGAACTAGAATTTAAAAAAAATTAAAAGTAGAATTTGAAACTTAAGTGATTAAAAATTAGGAATACAAACGAGAAGATGAATTAAAAGATAGAACTGGAAAAGGAGAAACGGGAAGGAAAAGATGAAGTTCAAAGTTGGATTTGCCAAATGAAAAATCAGAAATTAAAATGAAGAAATTTCGATGGAATAAAATAGAAAATAAAAAGGAAAAAATGAAGTTCGACGCTGAATTCATAATGAGAACCAAAAAAAAATGAGGAATTCAAACGAGGAGACTTTGATGGAACAAAAACCGGGACGAAGAAAAAATAAAAATGAAACTCGATGGTAAAAAAAACAAAAAAAGGTAAAAATGAAAATATTGAAAAATGAAGAATAAAGACTTAAAAGTGCCCAAAATCAGGGATTGAAAGTGGAAAATGGGAATTTTTTAAACTCCAGCCAATGGAAGGCGAGGGCGGCTCCGAGGGATACAAAAATCCCGGGATTCTCCCCCGGCCCATCCAGGAGCCCTCCCGAGCTGGGAATTCCTTGGGAATGTGGGAATGACCCTAAAAAATATGGGAATGACCCTTGGGAATGTGGGAATGACGCTCAGAAATACGGGAATGACCCTTGGGAATGTGGGAATGACCCTAAAAAATATGGGAATGACCCTTGGGAATGTGGGAATGACACTCAGAAATACGGGAATGACCCTTGGGAATGTGGGAATGACCCCTGGGAATGTGGGAATGACCCCATGGGAATGACCCTTGGGAATGTGGGAATGACCCTCGAGAATGTGGGAATGACCCCATGGAAATGCGGGAATGACCCTTGGGAATGCAGGAATGACTCCTGGGAATGTGGGAATGACACTTGGGAATGTGGGAATGACCCTTGGAAATGTGGGAATGACCCTCGGGAATGTGGGAATGACCCCTGGGAATGACCCTTGGAAATGTGGGAATGACCCTCGGGAATGTGGGAATGACCCCTGGGAATGTGGGAATGACCCTCGGGAATGCGGGAACGATCCCATGGGAATGACCCTTAGGAATGTGGGAATGACCCCTGGGAATGCGGGAATGACCCTTGGGAATGTGGGAATGACCCCATGGGAATGAACCTTGGGAATGTGGGAATGATCCTCTCCCCATCCAAGATCCTTCCCAAAGCTGAGAATTTCTTGGGAATGGCACATCTGGATCCTTCCCAAACTTGGGAATTCCTCAGGAATGTGGGAACGGCCCCTTGGGGATGCAGGAATGGCACCCTTGGATCCTTCCCAAACCTGGGAATTTCTTGGGAATGTGGGAATGGCAGCCTTGGATCCTTCCCAAACCTGGAATTCCTTGGGAATGCGGGAACAACCCTCGGGGATTCAGGAATGGCCCTCCTAGATCATTCCCAAATATGGGAATTCCCTGGGAATGGATTTCCCCGAGCTGGGAAATCCTCAGGAATGACCCCACGGGAATGTGGGAATGGCACCCTTGGATCCTTCCCAAACCTGGAAATTTCTTGGGAATGTGGGAATGGCACCCTTGGATCCTTCCCAAACCTGGGAATTCCTCTGGAATGCAGGAACGACCTCCTGCAGTTTTTGGGGCTCCAAGCAGGGTTTTGGCGATTCCCCACCCCCCAAATCCCAAAATCTGCTAAAAAACCGGGATTTGGGATTTTCCCGCTGGCTGCTCCCCCGGCCGGGATCTCCCCTCTCCAAACCCCCTGGAAAACGACCCCGGATCCCAAAAATTGACCAAAACCCTTTTTTTTTTTTTACTGCAAACTCCCCGAGCGCCGCCCCGGGGAGGAGATGGGAAGGAGCAAAAATCCATGGAAAAATCCAGGAGAATCCCTAAAAACGGCCCGAAGGGAGCGGGAATGGCGCGGGGCAGAGCCGGGCTCTGCTCCTGAAGGCACCTCGAGATTCCAGCACAGTGACCTGGCACGGAGGGAACTGGGAACGCGGGAATTCCGGCTGATCCCGGGCCAAACCATCCGCCAGAAGGGAAAAACCCCCAATTCCCGGGAAAAAAATTCCTTTGGGACTCCCCTCGTGATCCCTGAGATGTCCCCGGGGTGGGCGAGGGCGGGGAGCCCGGGAATGCTGCTGGGATGGGATCCGGGAATGCTGCTGGGATGGGATCCGGGATCCCTGCGGATGCTGGAGGGGTGGGAGAGGGGAAATCCCGAAAACTGTAGCACCCAAAAGAGGGAAAACCAGCAAAAAATGGGAATATTGGGAAAAATGGGAGCGTAGGAGGAAAAACCAGGCGTTGGCAGCTGCTCCTTAGGGATCCCAGATCCCTAAGGGGGATCCCAAGCCGGGATCAGATTCCCAGAGTGATCCCGAGCCGGCAGCCACGGAAGTTCGGGGCTGGAAAAATGGGAAACAGTAAAAAAAAAGCTGCGGAAAAATACAAATAAAATCCAAAGCGATTCAAGGCCAGACCCTACGAAAGGCGGGGCGGGCCGGGCCGGAAGGCTCGGCTGCGGTCGGGAATTCCAAAAGCCGGGAACAGCGGGGCTGGGAATGGCCCCCCCGAGGGCTGGGAATGCGGGGACGGGGAGGGAGCACGGCGGGCGGGATGGAGAAGCGGGATCGGGATCGGGATCGGGATTGGGATCGGGATCGGGATCGGGATGGGGATGGGGACCCCTCAGAGGGTGCGGGGGTTGTACTCCGGCAGCTTCCGCAGCTTCTCCTGCTCCGCCTCCGACTCGTCCCGGGCGATCACCAGCGAGTGGGAATAGCCCATGGCCACCTGGAATGGGAACGGGAATGGGTCAGCTGGGAATGGGAATAGCCCATGGCCACCTGGAACGGGAATGGGTGAGCTGGGAATGGGAATAGCCCATGGCCACCGGGAATGGGAATGGGTCAGATGGGAATGGGAATAGCCCATGGCCACCGGGAATGGGAATGGGAATGGGTCAGATGGGAATGGGAATTGTCCATGGCCACCTGGAATGGGAATGGGTCAGATGGGAATGGGAATTGTCCATGGCCACCTGGAATGGGAATGGGTCAGATGGGAATGGGAATTGTCCATGGCCACCGGGAATGGGAATGGGAATGGGAATGGGAATAGCCCATTCCACCGGGAATGGGAATGGGAATGGGTCAGATGGGAATGGGAATTGTCCATGGCCACCTGGAACGGGAATGGGTCAGATGGGAATGGGAATTGTCCATGGCCACCAGGAATGGGAATGGGAATGGGTCAGTTGGGAATGGAAATTGTCCATGGCCACCGGGAATGGGAATGGGTCAGATGGGAATGGGAATAGCCCATGGCCACCGGGAATGGGAATGGGTCAGATGGGAATGGGAATTGTCCATGGCCACCCACCAGGAATGGGAATGGGAATGGGTCATCTGGGAATGGGAATAGCCCATGGCCACCTGGAATGGGAATGGGTCAGCTGGGAATGGGAATTGTCCATGGCCACCGGGAATGGGAATGGGAATGGGTCAGATGGGAATGGGAATTGTCCATGGCCACCTGGAATGGGAATGGGTCAGATGGGAATGGGAATTGTCCATGGCCACCGGGAATGGGAATGGGTCAGATGGGAATGGGAATTGTCCATGGCCACCGGGAATGGGAATGGGAATGGGAATGGGAATTGTCCATGGCCACCGGGAATGGGAATGGGAATGGGTCAGATGGGAATGGGAATTGTCCATGGCCACCGGGAATGGGAATGGGTCAGATGGGAATGGGAATTGTCCATGGCCACCGGGAATGGGAATGGGTCAGATGGGAATGGGAATTGTCCATGGCCACCGGGAATGGGAATGGGAATGGGAATGGGAATTGTCCATGGCCACCGGGAATGGGAATGGGAATGGGTCAGATGGGAATGGGAATAGCCCATGGCCACCTGGAACGGGAATGGGTCAGATGGGAATGGGAATAGCCCATGGCCACCTGGAATGGGAACGGGAATGGGTCAGCTGGGAATTGCCCATGGCCACCGGGAATGGGAATGGGTCAGATGGGAATGGGAATTGTCCATGGCCACCTGGAACGGGAATGGGTCAGCTGGGAATGGGAATTGTCCATGGCCACCGGGAATGGGAATGGGTCAGATGGGAATGGGAATTGTCCATGGCCACCTGGAACGGGAATGGGTCAGATGGGAATGGGAATTGTCCATGGCCACCGGGAATGGGAACGGGAATGGGTCAGATGGGAATGGGAATTGTCCATGGCCACCGGGAATGGGAATGGGTCAGATGGGAATGGGAATTGTCCATGGCCACCGGGAATGGGAATGGGTCAGTTGGGAATGGGAATTGTCCATGGCCACCGGGAATGGGAATGGGTCAGATGGGAATGGGAATTGTCCATGGCCACCCACCAGGAATGGGAATGGGAATGGGTCAGCTGGGAATGGGAATTGTCCATGGCCACCTGGAATCTGGGAATGGGAATTGTCCATGGCCACCTGGAATGGGTCAGCTGGGAATTTGAATGGCCCATGGAACTGGGAATGGGAGAAGGGAAGGGAATGGGTCAGCTGGGAGTGGGAATACCCATGGAACTGGGAATGGGAATGCCCAGGGGAATGGGAATGGGGCAGCTTGGAGTGGGAATGCCCATGGAACTGGGAATGGGAAAGGACACCCAGGAGCGGACACTGCCCATGGAAAAGGGAAAGGTGCAGCTGAGGGGATCCGGGGATCCCTCCCGGGATCCCTCCCTCCTGCTGGGATCCAGTCCGGCCTGGAGCATCCCAAGGGAGTTTTAGGGAAGGGCCCTGCACCCCCTGCCCGGCACCCACGGGTGTCACGGGCTGGGCACGGCCTCAGTTTCCCCGTTTATTTTAGGGAATGGATCCCAGTGTGATGGGCTGGGCACAGCCTCAGTTTCCCCGTTTATTTTAGGGAATGGATCCCAGTGTGATGGGCTGGGCACGGCCTCAGTTTCCCTGTTTATTTTAGGGAATGGATCCCATGTTATGAGCTGTGCACAGCCTCAGTTTCCCTGTTTATTTTAGGGAATGGATCCCAGTGTGATGGGCTGGGCACGGCCTCAGTTTCCCTGTTTATTTTAGGGAATGGATCCCATGTTATGAGTTGTGTATGGCCTCAGTTTCCCTGTTTATTTTAGGGAATGGATCCTGCTGTCCTGAGCTGTGTACAGCCTCAGTTTCCCTGTTTATTTTAGGGAATGGATCCTGCTGTCACGAGTTGTGCATGGCCTCAGTTTCCCTGTTTATTTTAAGGAATGCACCCCGGAGCGATGGGCAGGGCGCAGCCTCAGTTTCCCTGTTTATTTTAGGGGAGGGCCCTGCGGATGTGATGAGTTGTGCACAGCCTCAGTGCCTCAGTTTCCCTGTTTGTTTTAAGGGAGGGGCCCACGGGTGTCACGAGCTGGGCACGGCCTCAGTTTCCCTGTTTATTTTAGGGAAGAGCCCCCAGGTGCCCTCTCCATCACCCCACGGCTGTCACGAGCTGGGCACGGCCTCACCCAACCCCAAATTATTTTCGGGGAGGGCCCCACAGGTGCTCCCTCACCCCACGGGTGTGAGGAGCTGTGTCAGGTCTCAGCCACCCCAAATTATTTTGGGGCGCGGCCCCCGGTGCCCCTCAGGTGTGACGAGCTGGGCACGGCCTCGGTGTTCCCGGTCATTCGGGGGGATCCAGGTGCTCCACCCTCACCCCAAATAAAGGTGTGGGGAGTTCTCAGCCACCCCAAATTATTCCCCACAGATCCCCTCGCTCACCCCACGGGTGTGGGGAGCTGTGTATGGCCTCAGCCACCCCAAATTAATTTAGGGGTAATCTGGGTGCCCTCTCCATCACCCCATGGGTGTCATGAGCTGGGCACGGCTCAGCCACCCCAAATGATTCCCCACAGGTGTGGGGAGCTGTGTATGGCCTCAGCCACCCCAAATTATTTTGGGGGCAATCTGGGTGTCCTCTCCATCACCCCATGGGTGTCATGAGCTGGGAACAGCTCAGATACCCCAAATGATTCCCCACAGGTGCCCTCCTTCACCCCACAAGTGTGATTTCACACAGCCTCAGCCACCCCAAGTTATTCCCCACAGATTCCCTCCTTCACCCCACACACAGGATGAGCTGTGTACGGCCTCAGCCACCCCAAATTAATTTAGGGGTAATCTGGGTGCCCTCTCCATCACCCCATGGGTGTCACGAGCTGGGCATGGCTCAGCCATCCCAAATAAATCCCCACAGATCCCCTTGCTCACCCCACAAGTGTGATGAGTTCACACAGCCTCAGCCACCCCAAATTATTCCCCACAGATCCCCTCGCTCACCCCACAGGTGAGCTGACCTGTGTATGGGCTCAGACACCCCAAATTATTTTAGGGCAATGCAGGTGTCCTCTCCATCACCCCATGGGTGTCATGAGCTGGGAACAGCTCAGCCACCCCAAATGATTCCCCACAAGTGAGCCGACCTGTGTATGGCCTCAGCCACCCCAAATTCCTCCCCAAAGGAGCCCTCCTTTCACCCCACAGATGGGATGAGCTGGGCATGGCCTCAGCCACCCCAAATTATTTTGGGGGCAATCTGGGTGCCCTCTCCATCACCCCATGGGTGTCACGAGCTGGGCACGGCTCAGCCACCCCAAATAAATCCCCACAGATCCCCTCGCTCACCCCACAGGTGTGATGAGTTCACACAGCCTCAGCCACCCCAAATTATTTTGGGGGCAATCCAGGTGTCCTCTCCATCACCCCATGGGTGTCACATGAGCTGGGCACGGCTCAGCCACCCCAAATGATTCCCCACAGATCCCCTCGCTCACCCCACGGGTGTGGGGAGCTGTGTAGGGGCTCAGGCACCCCAAATGATTCCCCACAGGTGCCCCCTGACCCCACAAGCCCTGTGGGGTCCCCTCACCTGCTCGGTGTAGATCCCGTCCAGGGTTTTCACCTCCTGCGCCGCCGTGGACGATTTGGGTTTGTGGTCCCCATATCCCTGTGGGAACATCCCATGGGATTGGTCATTTTGGGATTTGGGTTTGTGGTCCCCATATCCCTGTGGGAACATCCCACGGGATTGGTAATTTTGGGATTTGGGATTTGGGATTTGGGTTTGTGGTCCCCATATCCCTGTGGGAACATCCCATGGGATTGGTCATTTTGGGATTTGGGATTTGGGATTTGGGTTTGTGGTCCCCATATCCCTGTGGGAACATCCCATGGGATTGGTCATTTTGGGATTTGGGATTTGGGTTTGTGGTCCCCATATCCCTGAGGGAACATCCCATGGGATTGGTCATTTTGGGATTTGGGATTTGGGATTTGGGATTTGGGATTTGGGTTTGTGGTCCCCATATCCCTGTGGGAACATCCCATGGGATTGGTCATTTTGGGATTTGGGATTTGGGTTTGTGGTCCCCATATCCCTGAGGGAACATCCCATGGGATTGGTCATTTTGGGATTTGGGATTTGGGATTTGGCTTTGTGGTCCCCATATCCCTGTGGGAACATCCCATGGGATTGGTCATTTTGGGATTTGGGATTTGGGTTTGTGGTCCCCATATCCCTGTGGGAACATCCCATGGGATTGGTCATTTTGGGATCTGGGATTTGGGTTTGTGGTCCCCATATCCCTGAGGGAACATCCCATGGGATTGGTCATTTTGGGATTTGGGATTTGTGGGATTTGGGTTTGTGGTCCCCATATCCCTGAGGGAACATCCCATGGGATTGGTCATTTTGGGATTTGGGATTTGGGTTTGTGGTCCCCATATCCCTGTGGGAACATCCCATGGGATTGGTCGATTTGTGGGATTTGGGTTTGTGGTCCCCATATCCCTGTGGGAACATCCCATGGGATTGGTCATTTTGGGATTTGGGATTTGGGTTTGTGGTCCCCATATCCCTGAGGGAACATCCCATGGGATTGGTCATTTTGGGATTTGGGATTTGGGATTTGGGATTTGGGATTTGGGTTTGTGGTCCCCATATCCCTGTGGGAACATCCCATGGGATTGGTCATTTTGGGATTTGGGATTTGGGTTTGTGGTCCCCATATCCCTGAGGGAACATCCCATGGGATTGGTCATTTTGGGATTTGGGATTTGGGATTTGGCTTTGTGGTCCCCATATCCCTGTGGGAACATCCCATGGGATTGGTCATTTTGGGATTTGGGATTTGGGTTTGTGGTCCCCATATCCCTGTGGGAACATCCCATGGGATTGGTCATTTTGGGATCTGGGATTTGGGTTTGTGGTCCCCATATCCCTGAGGGAACATCCCATGGGATTGGTCATTTTGGGATTTGGGATTTGTGGGATTTGGGTTTGTGGTCCCCATATCCCTGAGGGAACATCCCATGGGATTGGTCATTTTGGGATTTGGGATTTGGGTTTGTGGTCCCCATATCCCTGTGGGAACATCCCATGGGATTGGTCGATTTGTGGGATTTGGGTTTGTGGTCCCCATATCCCTGTGGGAACATCCCATGGGATTGGTCATTTTGGGATTTGGGATTTGGGATTTGGGTTTGTGGTCCCCATATCCCTGTGGGAACATCCCATGGGATTGGTCATTTTGGGATCTGGGATTTGGGTTTGTGGTCCCCATATCCCTGTGGGAACATCCCATGGACAGGGATTGGTCATTTTGGGATTTGGGATTTGTGGGATTTGGGTTTGTGGTCCCCATATCCCTGTGGGAACATCCCATGGGATTGGTCGATTTGTGGGATTTGGGTTTGTGGTCCCCATATCCCTGAGGGAACATCCCATGGGATTGGTCATTTTGGGATTTGGGATTTGGGATTTGGCTTTGTGGTCCCCATATCCCTGTGGGAACATCCCATGGGATTGGTCATTTTGGGATTTGGGATTTGGGTTTGTGGTCCCCATATCCCTGTGGGAACATCCCATGGGATTGGTTGATTTGGGATTTGGGATTTGGGATTTGGGTTTGTGGTCCCCATATCCCTGTGGGAACATCCCATGGGATTGGTCGATTTGGGATTTGGGATTTGTGGGATTTGGGTTTGTGGTCCCCATATCCCTGGGGGAACATCCCATGGACAGGGAACACTCGGTGGGGCCCCAGGGTTTGGGAGATTCGGGATGTCCATTGGGGTTCCCAGGGGGATTTGAGGTGACCTTTTGGATATTTGGGGTGTCAGTTGGTGTTTTTGGGGTTTCCTTTGGGGTTTTTGGGTTTTCTTTGGTGTTTTGGGGGTTTCCTTTGGGGTTTCTGGGTTTTCTTTGGGGTTTTTGGGTTTCCTTTGGGGTTTCTGGGGTTTCCTTTGGGGTTTTTGGGTTTTCTTTGGGGTTTTTGGGGTTCCTTTGGGGTTTTTAGGGTTCCTTTGGGGTTTTTGGGATTCCTTTGGGGTTTTTAGGGTTCCTTTGGGGTTTTTGGGGTTCCTTTGAGGTTTCTGCGGTTTCCTTTGGGGTTTCTGGGGTTTCCTTTGGGGTTTCTGGGGTTTCCTTTGGGGTTTTTGGGATTCCTTTGGGGTTTTTGGGGTTCCTTTGGGGTTTCTGGGGTTTCCTTTGGGGTTTTCGGGGCGTACCAGCTCCCCAAAGGTGGGCGAGGGCCCCCAGCTGATGGTGGGTTTGGGGTGTCAGTTTGGGGTTTCCTTTGGGGTTTCTGGGGTTTCCTTTGGGGTTTTCGGGGTGTACCAGCTCCCCAAAGGTGGGCGAGGGCCCCCAGCTGATGGTGGGTTTGGGGTGTCAGTTTGGGGTTTCCTTTGGGGTTTCTGGGGTTTCCTTTGGGGTTTTGGGATTCCTTTGGGGTTTTTGGGATTCCTTTGGGGTTTTTGGGGTTTCTTTGGGGTTTCTGGGTTTCCCTTGGGGTTTCTGGGGTTTCCTTTGGGGTATTTGGGTTTTCTTTGGTGTTTTGGGGGTTTCCTTTGGGGTTTCTGGGTTTTCTTTGGGGTTTTTGGGTTTCCTTTGGGGTTTCTGGGGTTTCCTTTGGGGTTTCTGGGGTTTCCTTTGGGGTTTTTGGGATTCCTTTGGGGTTTCTGGGTTTCCTTTGGGGTTTCTGGGGTTTCCTTTGGGGTTTTTGGGATTCCTTTGGGTTTTCTGGGTTTCCTTTGGGGTTTTTGGGGTTTCTTTGGGGTTTTTGGGGTTCCTTTGGGGTTTCTGGGGTTTCCTTTGGGGTTTTTGGGATTCCTTTTGGATTTTTGGGGTTCCTTTGAGGTTTTTAGGGTTCCTTTGGGGTTTCTGGGATTCCTTTGGGGTTTCTGGGGTTTCCTTTGGGTTTTTGGTATTCCTTTGGGGTTTTTGGGGTTCCTTTGGAGTTTCTGGGGTTTCCTTTGGAGTTTCTGGGGTTTCCTTTGGGGTTTTCGGGGCGTACCAGCTCCCCGAAGGTGGGCGAGGGCCCCCAGCTGATGGTGCTCTCGTCGGCCGCCACGATGACGGAGCTCTTCCTGCAAGGGAGGCCATCCCTGGTCCCGCGGCTCCGGCTCCCCCGTCCCGGGCCGGAATTCCCGGAGCCGCACTCACCCGCAGGCCAGGCTGCGGATCCTCCACCCGCACAGGTCCTGCACCGCCTTGGGGTACATGGTGGACTCCCGGGACGTGTTGGTGGCGCCCCAGAAGAACAACCCGCCTGCAGGGGAACCCCGGAATTCCCAAATCCATGGGGATCCCACCCAGCAGGGCAGGGATCCCCCGGAATCCCCAAATCCATGGGGATCCCACCCAGCAGGGCACGGATCCCCCGGAATCCCCAAATCCATGGGGATCCCACCCGTCAGGGCACCGATCCCCTGGAATTCCCAAATCCATGGGGATCCCACCCGTCAGGGCACGGATCCCCCGGAATCCCCAAATCCATGGGAATCCCACCTGTCAGGTAACAGCTACCCCCGGAATCCCCGAATTCTGGATCCGTGAGAATCCCACCTGTCAGGGCATGGATTCCCCGGAATTCCCAAATCCCAGGTCCATGGGAATACCATCCCAAATCCCTACCTGTCTCGCTGATGGTGCCCCCAGCATTCCCAGATCCCAAATCCCAGATCCCGGCATTCCCAGCCATCCTGCTGCCAGCCCCTTTGGCATTCCCACCCGTCCAGCTGCCAGCCACTGTGGCATTCCCAGCATTCCCAAATCCCAAAACCCCACCTGTCTCATTGATGGTGCCCCCAGCATTCCCAGATCCCAAATCCCAGAATTCCCAGCCATCCCACTGCCAGCCCCCTGGCACTCCCGGCATTCCCAATCCCGGCATTCCCACCCGTCCCGCTGCCAGCCCCTGTGGCATTCCAAAATCCCCAGTTGTCTCGCTGATGGTGCCCCCAGCATTCCCAAATCCAAAATTCCAGATCCCAGCATGCCCACCCATCCTGCTGCCAGCCCCTGTGGCATTCCCAAACCCCCGACGCCGGCATTCCCGATCCCGACATTCCCACCCATCCCGCTGCCAGCCCCTGTGGCATTCCCAAATCCCCACTTGTCTCACTGATGGTGCCCCCAGCATTCCCAGATCCCAAATCCCAGATCCCGGCGTTCCCACCCATCCCGCTGCCAGCCCCTGTGGCATTCCCAAACCCCAAATCCCAAATTCCCAATCCCAGCGTTCCCACCCATCCCGCTGCCAGCCCCTGTGGCATTCCCAAATCCCCGATCCCAGATCCCGGCATTCCCCATCCCGGCATTCCCACCCGTCCCGCTGCCAGCCCCTGTGGCATTCCCAAACCCCCGATCCCGGTATTCCCGGTCCCGGCGTTCCCACCGGTCTCGCTGACGGCGAAGGAGCAGGTGTATCCCGCGTAGATCTGGGCGGCGCCGCGCCCCGGGAAGTCGAAGAGCTTCACCAGCCGCGGAACCATCTCGTCCTTCTGCTCGGCGTGGCCCAGCCGCCCGTAGCCCCCGAAACCCCAGGAGAACACGCGCTTCTGGGAATCCAGCACCAGCTGGAACGGGAAAACACCCTCAGATCCCAGATCCCAGATCCCAGATCCCAGCGCTTCTGGGAATCCAGCACCAGCTGGAACGGGAAAACACCCTCAGATCCCAGATCCCAGATCCCAGATCCCAGCACTTCTGGGAATCCAGCACCAGCTGGAACGGGAAAACACCCTCAGATCCCAGATCCCAGATCCCAGCACTTCTGGGAATCCAGCACCAGCTGGAACGGGAGAACACCCTCAGATCCCAGATCCCAGATCCCAGATCCCAGCACTTCTGGGAATCCAGCACCAGCTGGAATGGGAGAACACCCTCAGATCCCAGATCCCAGATCCCAGATCCCAGCGCTTCTGGGAATCCAGCACCAGCTGGAACGGGAGAACACCCTCAGATCCCAGATCCCAGATCCCAGATCCCAGATCCCAGATCCCAGATCCCAGCGCTTCTGGGAATCCAGCACCAGCTGGAACGGGAAAACACCCTCAGATCCCAGATCCCAGATCCCAGATCCCAGATCCCAGATCCCAGATCCCAGCGCTTCTGGGAATCCAGCACCAGCTGGAAGGGGAAAACACCCTCAGATCCCAGATCCCAGATCCCAGATCCCAGCGCTTCTGGGAATCCAGCACCAGCTGGAAGGGGAAAACACCCTCAGATCCCAGATCCCAGATCCCAGATCCCAGATCCCAGATCCCAGATCCCAGCGCTTCTGGGAATCCAGCACCAGCTGGAACGGGAAAACACCCTCAGATCCCAGATCCCAGATCCCAGATCCCAGCGCTTCTGGGAATCCAGCACCAGCTGGAACGGGAAAACACCCTCAGATCCCAGATCCCAGATCCCAGATCCCAGCGCTTCTGGGAATCCAGCACCAGCTGGAACGGGAGAACACCCTCAGATCCCAGATCCCAGATCCCAGCGCTTCTGGGAATCCAGCACCAGCTGGAAGGGGAAAACACCCTCAGATCCCAGATCCCAGATCCCAGATCCCAGCACTTCTGGGAATCCAGCACCAGCTGGAACGGGAGAACACCCTCAGATCCCAGATCCCAGATCCCAGATCCCAGCGCTTCTGGGAATCCAGCACCAGCTGGAACGGGAAAACACCCTCAGATCCCAGATCCCAGATCCCAGCGCTTCTGGGAATCCAGCACCAGCTGGAACGGGAGAACACCCTCAGATCCCAGATCCCAGATCCCAGCGCTTCTGGGAATCCAGCACCAGCTGGAACGGGAGAACACCCTCAGATCCCAGATCCCAGATCCCAGATCCCAGATCCCAGCGCTTCTGGGAATCCAGCACCAGCTGGAACGGGAGAACACCCTCAGATCCCAGATCCCAGATCCCAGATCCCAGATCCCAGCGCTTCTGGGAATCCAGCACCAGCTGGAACGGGAGAACACCCTCAGATCCCAGATCCCAGATCCCAGCGCTTCTGGGAATCCAGCACCAGCTGGAAGGGGAGAACACCCTCAGATCCCAGATCCCAGATCCCAGCGCTTCTGGGAATCCAGCACCAGCTGGAACGGGAGAACACCCTCAGATCCCAGATCCCAGATCCCAGATCCCAGATCCCAAATCCCAGGAGAAGCCATTCCTGGGAATGCAGCAGCCCCCGCTGGGATGGGGCAGCAGGGGCTGGGAGCTGCCCTCTCCCATTGATGCCCATTCCCCCTCTCCCATTGCATTCCCACTGTCTCATTCCCATTCCCACTGCCCCATTCCCGATCCCATATTCCCATTCCCGATCCCATATTCCCATTCCCAATCCCATATTCCCATTCTGATATTCCTGTACCATGTGGTTGGCCCTACAGGCCACGTCCATGACCCATTCCCGTTATCCCATATTCCCGATCCCACATTCCTGTGTCCCGTGTAGTTGCCCCACAGGCCACGACCCTGACATTCCCATTATTCCGATCCCATATTCCCATTATCCCATATTCCCAATCCCTTTCCCAATCCCATTATCCCATTCCCGTGTTCCCGTACCGTGTGGTTGGCCCCGCAGGCCACGTCCCTGACCCATTCCCGTTATCCCAATGCCATTCCCGTTATCCCGCGTTCCCGTACCGTGTGGTTGGCCCCGCAGGCCACATCCCTGACCCATTCCCGTTATTCCCATTATCCCCATTATCCCCATTATCCCGTTATCCCGTTATCCCGCGTTCCCGTACCGTGTGGTTGGCCCCGCAGGCCACGTCCCTGACCCATTCCCGTTATTCCCATTATTCCCATTATCCCCATTATCCCGTTATCCCGTTATCCCGCGTTCCCGTACCGTGTGGTTGGCCCCGCAGGCCACATCCCTGACCCATTCCCGTTATCCCAATGCCATTCCCGTTATTCCCATTATCCCCATTATCCCGTTATCCCGTTATCCCGCGTTCCCATACCGTGCGGTTGGCCCCGCAGCCACATCCCTGACCCATTCCCGTTATTCCTGTTATCCCCATTATCCCATTATCCCGTTATCCCGCGTTCCCGTACCGTGTGGTTGGCCCCACAGGCCATGTCCCTGACCCATTCCCGTTATCCCAATGCCATTCCCGTTATTCCCATTATCCCCATTATCCCGTTATCCCGTTATCCCGCGTTCCCGTACCGTGTGGTTGGCCCCGCAGGCCACGTCCCTGACCCATTCCCGTTATTCCCATTATCCCCATTATCCCCATTATCCCGTTATCCCGTTATCCCGCGTTCCCGTACCGTGTGGTTGGCCCCGCAGGCCACGTCCCTGACCACGACGTTGGGCACGGGCAGCACCTGCCCGTCCTTGGTGCGCTCCACGAAGAGCGCCACGCGCCGCGGCAGCAGCTCGCAGTCGTACTCGATGCGCTGCGCCCGCGCGATGAACTTCCCGTCGGAATTGTGTCCTGGAACGGGAGCGCGGCACGGCCAGCCTGAGTGCCCTGCGGGGCCATCCCCAACCGCCCCGATCCTGTGGGGTTATCCAGAACCACCCCAATGCTGTGGGGTTATCTGGAACCGCCCCCATCCCGTGGGGTTATCCGGAACCGCCCTGATCCTGTGGGGTTATCCAGAACCACCCCAATGCTGTGGGGTTATCCGGAACCGCCCTGATGCTGTGGGGTTATCCGGAACCACCCTGATCCTGTGGGGTTATCTGGAACCATCCCAATCCTGTGGGGTTATCTGGAACCGCCCCCATCCCGTGGGGCTATCTGGAACCGCCCCCATCCCGTGGGGTTATCTGGAACCATCCCAATCCCGTGGGGTTATCCTGAACCGCCCCCATCCCATGGGGTTATCCAGAACCGCCCCGATCCCATGGGGTTATCCAGAACCGCCCCGATCCCATGGGGTTATCTGGAACCGCCCCGATCCTGTGGGGTTATCCGGAACCATCCCAATCCCGTGGGGTTATCCGAAACCGCCCCGATCCCATGGGGTTATCCTGAACCGCCCCGATCCCGTGGGGTTATCCGGAACTGCCCCGATCCCATGGGGTCACCAAGAACCACCCTGATCCCGTGGAGTTATCTGGAACCATCCCAATCCCGTGGGGTTATCTGGAACCATCCCAATCCCGTGGGGTTATCCAGAACCGCCCCGATCCCGTGGGGTCATCCCGAACTGCCCCATCCTGTGGGGTCATCCCAAACCACTCCAATCCTACATGGTGATCCCAAACTGCCCCATCCCACGGGGCCATCCCAACCGCCCCGATCCTGCGGGGGTCATCTGGAACCACCCTGATCCCATGGGGTTATCCGGAACCGCCCCGATCCCGTGGGGTTATCCCAAACTGCCCCGATCCTAGAGGATGATCCTGAACTTCCCCGATCCTGCAGGGTCATTCCCAAACTGTCCCAATCCTACAGAGTGATCCTGAACTGCCCCATCCTATGGGGTTTGAAACTGCCCCATTCCCCAGGGTGATCCCGAAGTGCCCCGATCCTGCAGGGTCATCCCGAACCACCCGATCCCACAGGATGATCCTGAACCGCCCCGATCCCATGGGGTCATCCTGAACCACCCGATCCCATGGGATCATCCTGAACCGCCCCGATCCCATGGGATCATCCCGAACCACCCGATCCCATGGGATCATCCTGAACCACCCCGATCCCACAGGATGATCCGGAACCGCCCTGATCCCATGGGATCATCCTGAACCACCCTGATCCCATGGGGTCATCCTGAACCACCCCGATCCCATGGGATCATCCTGAACCACCCTGATCCCATGGGATCATCCTGAACCACCCTGATCCCATGGGATCATCCTGAACCACCCTGATCCCATGGGGTCATCCTGAACCACCCTGATCCCATGGGATCATCCTGAACCACCCCGATCCCATGGGGTCATCCCGAACCACCCCGATCCCACAGGATCATCCTGAACCACCCTGATCCCACGGGATCATCCCGAACCACCCGATCCCATGGGATCATCCTGAACCACCCTGATCCCATGGGGTCATCCTGAACCACCCTGATCCCATGGGGTCATCCTGAACCACCCTGATCCCATGGGATCATCCTGAACCACCCTGATCCCATGGGGTCATCCCGAACCACCCCGATCCCACAGGATCATCCTGAACCACCCTGATCCCACGGGATCATCCCGAACCACCCGATCCCATGGGATCATCCTGAACCACCCTGATCCCATGGGGTCATCCTGAACCACCCTGATCCCATGGGATCATCCTGAACCACCCTGATCCCATGGGATCATCCTGAACCACCCCGATCCCATGGGATCATCCTGAACCACCCTGATCCCATGGGATCATCCTGAACCACCCTGATCCCATGGGGTCATCCTGAATTGTCCTAATCCTGTTAGGTCATCCTGAACCACCCCATCCCATGGGGTGATCTCAGACTGCCCCGATCCTGTGGGGTCATCCCAAACCAACCAATATCCCATGGGGTGATCCCAAATCCCATGGATCCCAAATCCCGTACCCAGCCGGCTGTACTCAGGACACCCGAAGGAATACCGTTCCCATGGGGTGATCCCAAATCCCGTTCCATGGGATGATCCCAAATCCCACGGGGTGATCCCATGGATCCCAAATCCCGTACCCAGCTGGCCGTACTCAGGACACCCGAAGGAATACAGGTTCCCATGGGGTGATCCCAAATCCCATGGGGTGATCCCAAATCCCATTCCCACGGGATGATCCCAAATCCCGTACCCAGCTGGCCGTACTCGGGACACCCGAAGGAATACAGGTTCCCATGGGGTGATCCCAAATCCCATGGGATGATCCCAAATCCCGTACCCAGCTGGCCGTACTCGGGACACCCGAAGGAATACCGTTCCCATGGGATGATCCCAAATCCCATTCCCACGGGATGATCCCAAATCCCGTACCCAGCTGGCCGTACTCGGGACACCCGAAGGAATACAGGTTCCCCTTGCAGTCCATGACCATGCTGAACTCGGCCCCGCAGCCCAGCTTGGAGATCGGCTGCCCATTGTACAGGATCTGGGAAAAACCGGGAATGGGGTCAGGAAATCCGGGAAAAGGAGACCAGAAAAAGCGGGAAAATGGGAAAACGGGAGCAGAAATGCAGAAGGGGAAAAACGGGGGTCAGAAACACGGGAAAAGCCGGAAAAATGGGATCAGAAAAGCCAGGGAGAAGAGGAAAATGGGGATCAGAAATATGGGAAAATCTGGGAAAATGGGATTAGAAAAAATGGGGGTCAGAAACACAGGACAAGGTGGGAAAATGGGATCAGAAAAGCCAGGAAAAATGGGGGTCAGAAACACGAGAACAGTTGGGAAAATGAGATCTTTAAAAATGGGGAAAATGGGGATCAGAAACACAGGAAAAGCCAGGAAAATGAGATTAGAAAAAAATGGAGAAAATGGGGATCAGAAACACAAGAAAAGTTGGGAAAATGGGATCAGAAAAGCCAGCGAAAAGGGGAAAATGGGGAACAGAAATATGGGAAAAGCCGGGAAAATGGGATTAGAAAAAAAGGGAAAAATGTGGGTCAGAAACACAGGGAAAGCTGGGAAAATGGGATCAGAAAAGCCAGGGAAAATGGGGATCAGAAACACAGGAAAAGCTGGAAAAATGGGATCAGAAAAGCCAGAGAAAAGGGGAAAATGGGGATCAGAAATATGGCAAAAGCCAGGAAAAGAGGATTAGAAAAAATGGGGGTCAGAAACACAAGAAAAGTTGGGAAAATGGGATCAGAAAAGCCAGGGAAAATGGGGATCAGAAAACCTGGAAAAAGGGAAAAATGGGGAATTTCCATGGGAAATCCCTGATCAGCAGTAAAAACAAGATCAAGAACAGGGGAAGAGCAAGTAGAAAGGGATGAGAAAAACACAGGAAAAGCAGGAAAAACAGGATTGGAAAAGGTAAAAAGGGGAAATTCCAGAGGAAATCCCTGATCTGTGGGAAAAGCAGGAAAATTTGGAATGAAAAAAAGCAGGAAAAAGGAAAAAAAAAGATATTTCCATGGGATATCCTTGATCTGTGAGAAAAGTAGGAAAAATGGGATTGAAAAACTCGGAAAAAAGTGAAAAACTGGATCAGAAATACAGGAAAAAGGTAAAAAGGTGAATTTTTGGGGGAAATCTCTGATCTGTGGGAAAAGCTGTAAAAAGAGGATTGAAAAAACACAGGAGAAGCAAGAAAAATGAGATCTAAAAACATAGGAAAAGGGAAAAATGGGAATTTCCATGAGAAATCCCTGATTTGTGGGAAAAGCAAAAAAATCAGTATCGAATACATTTGGGAAAAGGGGAAAAAAAAAGGGAAATTTCCATGGGAAATCCTTGATCTGTGGGAAAAGCGGAAAAATTGGATCAGAAAACAGAGGAAAAAGGAAAAAAGGGGAATTTCCCATGGGAAATCCCTGACCGGCACGAAAAGCTGTAAAAACAGGATCGAAATATTTGGGAAACAGGGCAAAAAAAAAGGGGGATTTCCATCAGAAAATCCCTAAAATTCCGTAAAAATTTCATTTCTAAACCCAGGCTTTTCCTCTCCCCACCGCAGCTGGGAGCTGGCTGAGAGGGAATCGTGCACCCCGAGGGGTTTTTAGGGAATACGACACTAAAAGGCCCAAAATCCCTGGATTTGCCCCAAATGCCAGGTTTGGGGGCCGTACCTGGGTGGGGCTGGGCACGGCGTCCGTCTGGTTCCCCAGCCCCAGCTGGCCCAGCTTGTTCTCCCCGAAGGCGAACACGGAGCCGCTCTCTGCGGGGAAAACGGGAATTTTGGGGCGGAAAACCGGGATTTTGGGACCGTTCCCTCAGAATTTGTGGCAAAAGGGGCGGATTTGGGGCTGTTTGCCCGGGGTTTTGGGGCAAGGGATGGATTTTGGGGGGAAAGGGTTGGATTTGGGGCAGTTTTTCCGGGATTCTGTGCAGCTTCCCGGGATCCAGCCCTATTGCCAGGATTCAGCTCCATTTCCCAGGATCCAGCCCCGTTTCCTGGGATGCAGCCTCATTTCCTGGGATGCAGCCCCATTTCCCGGGATCCAACCCCATTTCCTGGGATGCAGCCTCATTTCCTGGGATCCAGCCCCGTTTCCTGGGATCCAGCCCCATTTCCCAGGATCCAACCCCATTTCCTGGGATCCAGCCCTATTGCCAGGATTCAGCTCCATTTCCCAGGATCCAGCCCCGTTTCCCAGGATCCAGCCCCGTTTCCCAGGCTCTGGCCATGTCTCGGGATCAGCCCCGTGTCCCAGGATCCAGCTGTGTCCCGGGATCCAGCCCCATATCCCGGGATCGGGCTGTGCCCCAGGATCAGCCTTGTGTTCCGGGATCCAGCCCCATGTCCTGGGATCCAGCCCCATGTCCTGTGATCCAGCCCCATGTCCCGGGCTCCAGCCCCATTTCCTGGGATCCAGCCCCGTGTCCCAGGCTCCACCCCAGCCCCATTTCCCAGGATCAGCCCCGTGTCCCGGCTCCAGCTCCATTTCCTGGGCCCCAGCCCCATTTCCCGGGCTCCAGTTCTGTGTCCCAGTCTCCAGCCCCAAGCCCCATTTCCCAGGATCAGCCCCATTTCCCAGGATCAGCCCCATTTCCCAGGATCAGCCCCATTTCCTGGGATGCAGCCCCATTTCCCGGGCCCCAGCCCCAATTCCTGGGCCCCAGCCCCATATCCCAGCTCCTGCTGTGTCCCGTCTCCCGCCCCGTGTCCCATCTCCAGCCCCGTGTCCCATCTCCAGCCCCGTGTCCCATCTCCATCCCCGTGTCCCATCTCCATCCCCGTGTCCCATCTCCATCCCCGTGTCCCGTCTCCATCCCCGTGTCCGAGCTCCATCCCCATGTCCCAGCTCCATCCCCGTGTCCCGTCTCCATCCCCGTGTCCCGTCTCCATCCCCGTGTCCCGTCTCCATCCCCGTGTCCCGTCTCCATCCCCGTGTCCCATCTCCATCCCCGTGTCCCATCTCCAGCCCCGTGTCCCATCTCCGCCCTGTCCCATCTCCCGCCCTATCCCGTCTCCAGCCCCGTGTCCCAGCTCCCGCCCCGTGTCTCAGCTCCATCCCCGTGTCCCATCTCCATCCCCGTGTCCCATCTCCAGCCCCGTGTCCCAGCTCCCGCCCCGTGTCCCGTCTCCCGCCCCGTGTCCCGTGTCCCGCCCCGTGTCCCATCTCCATCCCCATGTCCCGTGTCCCATCTCCATCCCCGTGTCCCGTCTCCATCCCCGTGTCCCGTCTCCATCCCCGTGTCCCGTGTCCCATCTCCATCCCCGTGTCCCGTGCCCCCGCACCGGTCAGTGCCAGGGTGTGGTTCCGGCCGCAGGCGGCCGCCACGATGGCCTCTCCGCCCAGGGCCTCGATCGGCCGCGGCGCCTCCACGCGCTTCGTGTCGCCGTGGCCCAGCTGCCCCTTCTCGTTCCGCCCTGCGGAGAGCCCATCTTATCCACGGGATCCCGCCAGCCCGGTTCGGTTCCGGGATGGATCCCGCCAGCCCGGTTCGGTTCCAGGACGGATCCCAGTTTGGTTCCAGGATGGATCCCACCAGCCCGGTTTGGTTCCGGGATGGATCCCACAATCCCAGTTTGGTTCTGGGATGGATCCCACAATCCCAGTTTGGTCCCCAGGATGGATCCTGCTCTCCTAGTTGGGGTCCCAGGACAGATCCCACTATCCCAGTTTGGTTCTGGGATGGATCCCACGATCCCAGTTTGGTTCCCGGGATGGATCCCACAATCCCAGTTTGGTTCCGGGATGGATCCCACTATCCCAGTTTGGTTCCCAGGGTGGATCCCTCTATCCCAGCCCAGTTCTCAGGATGGATCCCACTCTCCCAGCCAGGTTCTCAGGACAGATCCCGCTATCCCAGGGGAAGTTCCCAGGATGGATCCCACAGTTCCCAGGATGGATCCCAGGCTTTCCAGGACAGATCCCGCTATCCCAGGGGAAGTTCCCAGGATGGATCCCAGGCTTCCCAGGACAGATCCCTCTCTCCCACAGGAGGTTCCCAGGACGGATCCCAGGGTTCCCACAGGAGGTTCCCAGGACAGATCCCTCTCTCCCAGGGGAGGTTCCCAGGACAGATCCCGCTCCCAGGACAGATCCCGCTCTCCCACGGGAGGTTCCCGGGATGGATCCCACAGTTCCTAGTTGGGTTCCCAGGACAGATCCCTCTCTCCCACAGGAGGTTCCCAGGACGGATCCCTCTCTCCCAGGGGAGGTTCCTAGGATGGATCCCGCTCTCCCAGGGGAGGTTCCTAGGATGGATCCCAGGGTTCCCACGGGAGGTTCCCAGGACAGATCCCTCTCTCCCAGGGGGGTTCCCAGGACAGAGATGGATCCCAGGGTTCCCAGGACGGATCCCTCTCTCCCACGGGAGGTTCCCAGGACAGATCCCGCTCTCCCACAGGAGGTTCCCAGGACAGATCCCTCTCTCCCAGGGGGGTTCCCGGGACAGATCCCGCTCCCAGGACAGATCCCGCTCTCCCACGGGAGGTTCCCGGGATGGATCCCACAGTTCCTAGTTGGGTTCCCAGGACAGATCCCTCTCTCCCACAGGAGGTTCCCAGGACGGATCCCGCTCCCCCACAGGAGGTTCCCGGGACAGATCCCTCTCTCCCAGGGGAGGTTCCCAGGACAGATCCCTCTCTCCCAGGGGAGGTTCCCAGGACAGATCCCGCTCCCAGGACAGATCCCGCTCCCAGGACAGATCCCGCTCTCCCACGGGAGGTTCCCGGGACAGATCCCTCTCTCCCAGGGGAGGTTCCCAGGACAGATCCCGCTCTCCCAGGGGGGTTCCCAGGATGGATCTCTCTCTCCCAGGGGAGGTTCCCAGGACAGATCTCGCTCTCCCAGGGGAGGTTCCCGGGACGGATCCCAGGGGGGTTCCCGGGACGGATCCCGCTGCCGGGACGGATCCCGCTGCCGGCTGACCCCAGCTCCAGAGGCGGCCCTCGGCGGTGATGAGCAGGCTGTGCGCGGCGCAGGGCCCCGACACCACCGAGCGCACGCGCAGCGCCCCCAGGCTGCCGTAGCGGTGCGGCCCCCACAGGTTCTGGCCCAGGTTCCGGTACGCCGCTGGAAAACACCGGGAACACCGGGACTCAGGAACATCTGGGAATACCCGGACTCAGCACCGGGAATACCGGGACTCAGGAACATCCGGGAATACCGGGACTCAGCACCGGGAATACCCGGACTCAGCACCGGGAATACCCGGGACTCAGGAATACCCGGGAATACCGGGACTCAGGAACATCCGGGAATACCCAGGACTCAGGAATCCGGGACTCGGCACCCGGAATATCCGGGACTCAGCACTGGGAATAACCGGGACTCAGGAATATCCGGGACTCAGCACCCGGAATACCCGGGACTCAGCACTGGGAATATCTGGGACTCAGCACTGGGAATATCTGGGACTCAGCACCGGGAATAACCGGGACTCAGCACCGGGAATACCCGGGACTCAGCACTGGGAATATCCGGGACTCAGCACCCGGAATACCTGGGACTCAGGAATATCCGGGACTCAGCACCAGGAATACCCGGGACTCAGGAACATCCGGGAATACCCGGGACTCAGGAATATCCGGGAATACCCGGACTCAGCACCGGGAATACCCGGGACTCAGGAATATCCGGGAATACCCGGACTCAGCACCGGGAATACCCGGGACTCAGGAATACCCGGGACTCAGGAACATCCGGGAATACCCGGACTCAGCACCGGGAATACCGGGACTCAGGAATACCCGGGACTCAGGAACATCTGGGAATACCCGGGACTCAGGAATATCCGGGACTCAGCACCGGGAAAGAACGGGCAGGGAAGATTGGCCGGGAAAACAAACCGGGAAAGTTTTCTGGGGAACACGGGAGAATCAGCCCGGAAAAGCTGCCAGGAAAATGGTCTGGGAATACTGGGAAATAATCTGGGGAAATCCAGGAAAATTATCTGGGAAAATACAGGAAAATTCAGGAAAATAATCCAGGAAATGACAATCAAATCATCTGGGAAAATCAGGCAGGAAAATCATCTGGGAACACCAGGAAAATAATCTGGGGAAATCCAGGAAAATCATCCCAGAAAATCTGCCAGGTAAATCATCTGGGAATACCGGGAAAATAATCTGGGGAAATCCATGAAAATAATCTGGGAAAATCCAGGGAAATAATCCGGAAAAATACAGGAAAATAATCCAGAAAAATCTAGGAAAATAATCCGGGAAAATCCAGGAAAATTCAGGAAAATAATCCAGGAAAATAGAGGAAAATAATCGTGGAAAATTATCCAGGAAAATCAGCCAGGAAAATCATCTGGGAATGCCGGGAAAATAATCTGGAAAAATCATCCTGGAAAATTCAGGAAAATCATCTGGAAAAATAGCCAGGAAAATCAGACAGGAAAATCATCAGGGAATATTGGGAAAATAATACAGGAAAATTCAGGAAAAGCACCTGGGAAAATTCAGGAAAATCATCCATGAAAATAATCTGGGAAAATCCAGGAAAATTATCCAGAAGAATCATCCCGGAAAATCCAAGGAAAAAAATAAAGGAAAATCTGGGAAAATCTTCTGGGAATACTGGGAAAATCATCCTGGAAAAATCTGGGAAAATAGTCTGGGAATTCAGGGAATACCAGGAAAATAACGGGCACCCGTGGCCAGCCCTGCCTGCTGCCCCAATTAACGGAATATTAATTAACGAAGCTGTTCCAGCGCGAGCAGGCAAATTAATGAACTTTCCAGGCATCCCAAACGAGCCGCAGCAGAGCTGGCACCCCCCAAATGAAAACCTCCAACTGTGACTCCTCCCCCAGCTCGTTAACATCAAACGTTAATTAATTGAAGCGCTGATTTTAATATTAAGTATATCCCAAAGAAGAATGAAATAATTAATGAATTGATTTTTGATTAATTAAAAATGAAGAGAGGCTTAATTTGGCTTTGCAGCAGAGCTGGCACCCCTCAGACCTGCCCCAATTAAGGGGTGAACCTCTGGCTCCTCCCCCAGTTAATTGATTAATTAATTAGAACTACATAAAAACTATCAGTAAATTAATTAAATTAATTAATTATAACTAGATGAAATAAGAAGAAATAAAAAGGAACTAGAAATGCATCCAAAATGAGCAAAATCTTAATTTGGTTTTGCAGCAGAGCTGGCACCCCCCAAATGAAAACCTCCAACTGTGACTCCTCCCCCAGCTCGTTAACGTCAAACGTTAATTAATTAAAGTGCTGATTTTAATATTAAGTATATCCCAAAGAAGAATGAAATAATTAATGAATTGATTTTTGATTAATTAAAAATGAAGAGAGGCTTAATTTGGCTTTGCGGCAGAGCTGGCGCCCCCTCAAACCTGCCCTAATTAAGGGGTGAACCTCTCGCTCCTCCCCCAGTTAATTAATTTATTAATTATAACTAGATGAAATAAGAGAAATAAAATGAAT
This sequence comes from Lonchura striata, assembly GCF_050655825.1. Classification (NCBI taxonomy): domain Eukaryota; kingdom Metazoa; phylum Chordata; class Aves; order Passeriformes; family Estrildidae; genus Lonchura; species Lonchura striata. Next base: position 7,737,257 of record NC_140723.1, read on the forward strand.
AATAATAATTTATATAATAATGTAAATTATAATATATATTATATATATAATCATTACAATATAAATATATATTATAATATTAATTATATATTTTTACTTATATATTATTATGCAATAATAACTAATTACCTATATAATTATATAATAATTTATATAATAATAACTTATTTATTATAAGTAGATGAAATAAGATAAATAGAAACAATAATAACAATTTATATAATAATGCAAATTATAATATAAATTATTATATAGTAATACATATTTATATTATATAATTGATTATACGTTTTATTTATTTTATATTATCATTATATAATAATATATATTATAATGATTTATTAATTATAGCTAAATGAAATAAGCAGAAATAGTAAGGAGCTAGAAATGAATCCAAAAAGAGCAAAATCTTAATTTGGCTTTGCAGCAGAGCTGGCGCCCCCTCAAACCTGCCCTAATTAAGGGGCTCCTCCCCCAGTTAATTGATTAATTAATTAGAGCTACATAAAAACAATCAGCAAAATGAACAAACTATAAATGGATCAGAAATAAACAAAGCCCTAATTTGGCTCTGCTGGAGACCCAGCGCGCCCCAAATTGGGAGATAAAGCTGCGCCTCCCTCTCCATTAATTAATTAATTCATTAATTAACTGACTAGAAGCATATAAAATAAACAGGAAATTAATAAACTATAAATCATTAAAGCCAAGGCAAGCCCTGGGCTTTGGGCTCTGCTGGAGACCCAAATTCTGGCCACTCAAGGTCATTAATTACTAATTGACACCAATTAATTGCACCACCATTAATGAGGGACCTGCTCTGCCCCCATACATAATTAATAGCAATAATCACCCGCTAATGAGGGCCCTTACCCTGCCCCAAAACATACATTGATTACTAATTAACACCAATTAATCACAGCTATTAATGAGCCCCTATCCTGTCCCAAAACATACATTGATTACTAATTAATACCAATTAATCAGAGGCATTAGTGAGCTTCTACCCTGTCCCAAACCCTTCATTGATTGCTAATTAATACCAATTAATCACAGCTATTAACGAGCACCTACCTTGTCCCAAACCATTCATTAATTACTAATTAATACCAATTAGTTCATCAGCTATTAAGGACCTCAACCCTGCCTCAAAACATTTATTAAATAGTAATTAACTTCAAATTAATAACAATTAATCCCAGCCATTAACACAGCCCTGCCCTGCCCCAAAACATTCATTGATTATGAATTAACCCAAATTAATTAGCCAATAATGATCCCTTACCCTATCCCAAACTGTTCATTGATTACTAATATTAATCACAGCCATTAATGAACCCCTACCCTGATTCATTAATTCCTAATTAATGCCAATTAATTAATGAGCCATTAATGGGCCTCTACCCTGCCCCACACATTCATTAATGACTAATTACCAGCCGTTAATTATCAGCCCTACCCTGCCCCCCAAATTAATTAATGACTAATTAGCAGCCGTTAATTATCAGCCCTACCCTGCCCCACACATTCATTAATGACTAATTAACAGCTGTTAATTAGCAGCCCTACCCTGCCCCAAACCATTCATTAATTCCTAATTAATACCAATTAATTAACGATCCATGAATGGGCCCCTACCCTGCCCCACACATTCATTAATGACTAATTACCAGCCGTTAATTATCAGCCCTACCCTGCCCCCCAAATTAATTAATGACTAATTAGCAGCCGTTAATTATCAGCCCTACCCTGCCCCACACATTCATTAATGACTAATTAACAGCTGTTAATTAGCAGCCCTACCCTGCCCCAAACCATTCATTAATTCCTAATTAATACCAATTAATTAATGAGCCATTAATGGGCCCCTACCCTGTCCCACATATTCATTAATGTCTAATTAACAGCCGTTAATTAGCAGCCCTACTCTGCCCCACACATTCATTAATGAGTAATTAACGGCTGTTAATTAGCAGCCTTACCCTGCCCCCCGCATTCATTAATGACTAATTAACAGCCGTTAATTAACAGCCCTACCCTGCCCCCCACATTCGTTAATGACTAATTAATAGCCGTTAATTAGCAGCCCTACCCTGCCCCACGCATTCATTATTGACTAATTAATAGCTGTTAATTATCAGCCCTACCCTGCCCCCCGCATTCGTTAATGAGTAATTAACAGCCGTTAATTATCAGCCCTACCCTGCCCCACGCATTCATTATTGACTAATTAATAGCCGTTAATTAGCAGCCCTACCCTGCCCCCCGAATGCGTTAATGAGTAATTAATAGCCGTTAATTAGCAGCCCTACCCTGCTGCTTGGGCACCTCCTTGCGGCCGATCAGGTCCCAGTTGGTGGCACCGAAGATCAGGAGCTGCCCCCGGCTCTTGGAGCCCTCGAGCTTCTGTGGGGACATTGGGGACATTGGGGACACGGGACATTGGGGACACGGGGACATGGGGGACATGGGGACATCATCAGGGACACGGGACATTGGGGACACGGGGGACATGGGGACATGGGGGACATTGGGGACATGGGGGACATGGGGGACATCAGGGACATTGGGGACATGGGGGCATGGGGGACATCAGGGGGACATGGGGGACATCGGGGACACGGGGGACATTGGGGACATGGGGACACGGGGACATGGGGGACATGGGGACATTGGGGACACGGGGACATGGGGGACATGGGGACACGGGGACATCAGGGGGACATGGGGGACATTGGGGACACGGGGGCATCAGGGGGACATGGGGGACACGGGGGCATGGGGGACACGGGGACATCAGGGGGACATCAGGGGGCAATGGGGACATCAGGGACATGGGGGACATTGGGGACATTGGGGACATGGGGGACATGGGGGACATTGGGGACACGGGGACATGGGGGACATGGGGACATCAGGGGACACTGGGGACATTGGGGACATCAGGGACATTGGGGACATCAGGGACATCAGGGACACGGGGACATCAGGGACATGGGGGACATGGGAGACATTGGGGACATCAGGGACATTGGGGACATGGGGGACATCAGGGACATTGGGGACATGGGGGACATGGGGACATTGGGGACATGGGGGACATGGGGGACATCAGGGACATCAGGGACATTGGGGACATCAGGGGACATGGGGGACATGGGGGACATCGGGGACATTGGGACACGGGGACATCGGGGACATCAGGGACATTGGGGACACGGGGATATCAGGGACACGGGGACATTGGGGACATCAGGGACACGGGGGACACGGGGACATCAGGGACATTGGGGACATGGGGACATCAGGGACACGGGGACATTGGGGACATCAGGGACATTGGGGACATGGGGACATCAGGGACACGGGGACATTGGGGACATCAGGGACATTGGGGACATGGGGGACATGGGGGACATCAGGGACATTGGGGACATGGGGACATCAGGGACACGGGGACATTGGGGACATGGGGGACATGGGGGACATCAGGGATATTGGGGACATCGGGGACATCAGGGACACGGGGACATGGGGGCATTGGGGACACGGGGGACATCAGGGGGCACTGGGGACATCAGGGACATTGGGGGACATCAGGGGACATTGGGGACGTGGGGGGCACTGGGGACATCAGGGACACCAGGGACATGGGGGCAATGGCAGGGTGCTTGAAGGGCTGCAGTGGGGCGGGATGGGGTCAGGGGTGCCATGGGGTGGAGTTTGGGGTGCAGTGGGGCGGGATGGGGTCAGGGGTGCCGTGGGGTGGAGTTTGGGGTGCAGTGGGGCGGGATGGGGTCAGGGGTGCCGTGGGGTGTAATTTGGGGTGCAGTGGGGCGGGATGGGGTCAGGGGTGCCATGGGGTGGAGTTTGGGGTGCAGTGGGGCGGGATGGGGTCAGGGGTGCCGTGGGGTGTAATTTGGGGTGCAGTGGGGCGGGATGGGGTCAGGGGTGCCGTGGGGTGTAATTTGGGGTGCAGTGGGGCGGGATGGGGTCAGGGGTGCCGTGGGGTGTAATTTGGGGTGCAGTGGGGTGGGATGGGGGTCAGGGGTGCCGTGTGGGGGTGCACTGGGGTGGGATGGGGTCAGGGGTGCCGTGGGGTGGAGTTTGGGGTGCAGTGGGGCAGGATGGGGTCAGGGGTGCAGTGTGGGGTGCAGGGGGTACAAAGGGGTCCTGGGGGTGCAGTCAGGGGGGGATAAGGGGGTACAACAGGGGCACTGGGGGTGTGCAATGGGGCACGGGGGGGTGTCCCATGGGGCTCAGGGGCTGTGCAATGGGTCACAGGGGTATCTCATGGGGCACAGTGGGGCACAGGGGCTGTGCAATGGGGCACGGGGTTGTCCCATGGGGCTCAGGGGCTGTGCAATGGGTCACAGGGGTATCTCATGGGGCACAGGGGGGCACAGTGGGGGTTGTCCCATGGGGCACGGGGGCTGTGCAATGGGGCACGGGGATGATTCTCAAGGCACGGGGGCTGTGCAATGGGGCATGGGGTTGTCCCATGGGGCACAGGGGTTGTGCAGTGGGGCACGGGGTGTCTGCCATGGGGCACGGGGATTGTGCAATGGGGCTCAGGGGCTGTGCAGTGGGGCACAGGGGGTCTCCCATGGGGCACGGGGCTGTGCAATGGGGCACGGGGCTGTCCCCCGGGGTACAGGGCTGTCCCCGGGGCTGTCCCCCGGGGCATGGGGCTGTCTCCCAGGGCAGTCCCCTGGGGCACGGGGCTGTCTCCCGGGCACGGGGCTGTCTCCCGGGGTTGTCCCCGGGGCTGTCTCCCGGGGCTGTCTCCCGGGGCACGGGGCTGTCTCCCGGGGCTGTCCCCGGGGCACGGGGCTGTCTCCCGGGGCTGTCTCCCGGGGTACAGGGCTGTCCCCCGGGGCACGGGGCTGTCTCCCGGGGCTGTCCCCGGGGCACGGGGCTGTCTCCCGGGGCTGTCTCCCGGGGTACAGGGCTGTCCCCCGGGGCACGGGGCTGTCCCCCGGGGCACGGGGCTGTCTCCCAGGGCTGTCTCCCGGGGTACAGGGCTGTCCCCCGGGCACGGGGCTGTCTCCCGGGGTACAGGGCTGTCCCCCGGGCACGGGGCTGTCTCCCGGGGCTGTCTCCCGGGGCTGTCTCCCGGGGCTGTCTCCCGGGGTACAGGGCTGTCCCCCGGGGCTGTCCCCCGGGGCATGGGGCTGTCCCCCGGGGCTGTCTCCCGGGGCTGTCTCCCGGGGCACGGGGCTGTTTCCCGGGGCACGGGGCTGTTTCCCGGGGCACGGGGCTGTCTCCCGGGGCTGTCCCCGGGCACGGGGCTGTCCCCCGGGCACGGGGCTGTCTCCCGGGGTACAGGGCTGTCTCCCGGGGCTGTCCCCGGGCACGGGGCTCCCGCAGGGTGCCGTGTCCCGCCGCCCGCCGCCCCAGCTCACGATGCGCTCCTTGCTGTGCTCGGGCTCGCAGATCACCACGCTCTGCCCGCGGGGGCCCCCGGGCGCCGCCGCCGCCGCGCCGGGCCTGCCGGGCCTGCGGGCCCCGGGGCTGCCGTCCCGCGGCCGCCGCTCCCGGGGCGCCTCCTCCTCGCTGCTGCCGCCGCTGCTGCCGCCGCCGCCGCGCCGCGCCCGCCGCCGCCCGCCGGGCTGGGGGCCCGGCCGCCGCCGCCCGCCCGGAGCGGCCCCCGGGCCCGCGGCCGCCCAGGGCCCCGCCGCCTTCCTGCGGGGCATGGCTGCGGGGCCGCGTCAGCGCCCGCCGGAGGGCCCGCCGACACGCGGACAGACACACGGACACGCGGACACACGGACACAGACAGGCACGGACACGCGGACACACGGACAGACACACGGACACACGGACAGACGGACAGACACGCGGACAGACACACGGACACACGGACACGCGGACAGACACACGGACACGCGGACACACACACGGACACACGGACACACGGACACACGGACACACGGACACGCGGACACACACGGACACACGGACACACGGACACACGGACACGCGGACAGACACACGGACGCGCGGACACACGGACAGGCACACGGACACAGACAGACACACGGACAGGCACACGGACACAGACAGGCACAGACACACGGACACAGACAGGCACGGACACACGGACACACGGACACGCGGACACGCGGACACACACAGGCACACAGACACATAGACACACACGGACACACAGACAGACACACACAGACACAGACAGGCACACGGACACAGACAGACACAGACACACAGACAGACACACAGACACAGACAGACACACAGACACAGACAGGCACACGGACACACAGACAGACACAGACACACAGACAGACACACAGACACAGGCACACAGACACACAGACAGACACACAGACAGGCACACAGACACACAGACACACAGACAGACACACAGACACAGACAGGCACACACAGGCACTCACAGACACACACAGACACAGACACACAGACACACAGACAGACACAGACAGGCACACAGACAGACAGACACACAGACACAGACAGGCACACACAGACACACACAGACACACAGACACAGACACACAGACACACAGACAGACACACAGACACAGGCACACAGACACACACAGACAGACACACAGACAGACACACAGACACATACAGACACAGACAGACACACAGAAAGACACAGACAGACACACAGACACACAGACACACACAGACACACACAGACACACGGACACACGGACACAGACAGCGGGACACGCGGTGAGGGGAAATGGGGACACGGCGTGAGGGGGAACAGTGAGGGGAGATGGGGAAATGGGGTGAGGGGAGATGGGGACAGAGGGAAAATGGGGAAATGGGGTGAGGGGAAATGGGGACAGGGGGAAATGGGGTGAGAGGACACAGTGAGGGGAGACAGGGGACATGGCGTGAGGGGGAACAGTGGGGGAGATGGGGGAAATGGGGTGAGGGGAGATGGGGACAGAGGGGAAATGGGGTGAGGGGAAATGGGGACAGAGGGGAAATGGGGTGAGGGGAGATGGGGACAGAGGGGAGATGGGGACAGAGGGGAAATGGGGACAGATGGGGACACAGTGAGGGGAGATGGGGACAGATGGGGACAGAGGGAGAAATGGGGCATTGGGACACAGGGGAGATGGGGGAAATGGGGACAGGGGAAATGGGGGATGTGGGGTGAGGGGACACAGTGAGGGGAAATGGGGACAGATGGGGACACAGTGAGGGGAGATGGGGGAAATGGGGACAGGGGAAATGGGGGATGTGGGGTGAGGGGACACAGTGAGGGGAAATGGGGGAAATGGGGACAGGGGAAATGGGGACAGGGGGAATGGGGTGAGAGGACACAGTGAGGGGGAAATGGGGGAAATGGGGACAGGGGAAATGGGGGATGTGGGGTGAGGGGACACAGTGAGGGGAAATGGGGACACGGCGTGAGGGGGAACACAGTGAGGGGAAATGGGGGAAATGGGGACAGATGGGGACATAGTGAGGGGAGATGGGGATGTGGGGGGATGTGGGGTGAGGGGGGGCAGTGAAGAGAAATGGGGACAGGGGAAATGGGGTGAGGAGAAATGAGGACAGAGGGGAAATGGAGGATATGGAGTTTGGGGACAGTGAGGGGGAAATGAGGGAAATGGGGACAGATGGGGACACAGTGAGGGGAGATGGGGATGTGGGGTGAGTCGAAATGGGGACCGGGGAAATGGGGGAAATGGGGTGAGGGGGGACAGTGAGGGGAGATGGGGACAGAGATGGAGCCGTTTTGGGGGAGTGCAGAGGGGATGAGAGGGGACATGGGGGGACAGAGGTGAGGGGACATGGGGTGAGGGGACATGGGGGATACGGGGACACGGGACGGGGCAAAAGGGGGACCCACGGTGGTGGCCATGGGGGGATAAGAGGTGGGACCCCCCTGGTGACAGGGACAGTGGGGGGACACGGGGGAGAATTGGGGGACCCTCTGTGGGGGGACCTGGGGTGGGGACAGAGAGGGGTACATGGGGGGACCCCAGTGTGGGGAAACTGGGGGGATGTGGGGACAAGGGTGACCCCCCAGTTGGGGGACGTGGGGACAAGGGTGACCCCCAGAGAGGGGACATGGGGACAAGGGTGACCCCCCAGTTGGGGGATGTGGGGACAAGGGTGACCCCCCAGTTGGGGGACATGGGGACAAGGGTGACCCCCCAGTTGGGGGATGTGGGGACAAGGGTGACCCCCAGTTGGGGGACATGGGGACAAGGGTGACCCCCAGAGAGGGGACATGGGGACAAGGGTGACCCCCCAGTTGGGGGATGTGGGGACAAGGGTGACCCCCCAGTTGGGGGACGTGGGGACAAGGGTGACCCCCAGAGAGGGGACGTGGGGGGATTTAGGGGGACACGGGACTGGGGGACATGGGAGACCCCCAGCCAGGGGGTTCAGGGGTTTTGGGGGACACGGGATAGGGAAAAGGGGAGGGATTTGGGGGACACGGGATGGGACAGATGGGATTTGGGGGCACAGGATGGGGAAAATGGGGAGATTTGGGGGACACAGGACAAGGGCCCATGGGTGACCCCCCGTGAGGGGATTTGGGGGGATTTGGGGCACAGGGGGTGGGGAGAGAGGAGACCCCCGGGCTGGGGGGGAGAGGAGGGGGCTGCAAAAGGGGGGTCTGCAAAAGGGGGTGCAAGGAGGAGGTGCGGAGGGACAGTTTGGAAAAGGGGGGCCTGGGGGGTGCCAAGGGGGGCACACGGGGGGTCTCGGGAAGATTTGGGGGTGCACGCAAGGATCCGGGGTTTTGGGGTGCCGGAGGGGGTCTGGGGCAGGAAAAGGGCCCGGAGACAAAAGGCAAGGGGAACACCGAGGGGGGTTTTGGGGTCTTCCCTCCTTTATCCGCGCCCCAAACCGCCCGGCACCCCAAAACCCCAAAGCCCCGCCGCTCTCGGGGCGCTGCCGCTGGATTTTGGGGTGGGGGCGATTCTGTGGGTTGGGGAGGGGGCAGGACCCCCCGGGGGTCTCCCCGGTGCCCATCCCCCGCCCCCCCCGCGTTCCCATTCCCAGATTTCCCTGGAACAATGGGATCTCTGTCTGCCCCCCTCGCACCACGTGGATCCGCCTTTTTTTTTTTTTTCCCCTTTTTTTTTTTTTTAAAACCATTTTTCCGCCCCCCAACCCCCTTCCATCCCCAATTCCCTCTCCCCCTCTCCCCAAATCCCACTTTTTTCGAACCCCCCCCAATTCCAAACCTGATTTTAGGGCGAGAGGTGCAGCATAAAGAAAGCGGCGGCGCGGGGCCTTTGCACTATTTTTGGTGGCGGTTCCTGTTACAGGAAAAAAAAAAAAAAAAAAAAAGGTAATTTTGGTGGTTTTTTTTTTTCTCGCTTTTTTTTCCTCCTCGGTTGTTATTTTTTTTTTTCCCCCTCTCCCCCCTTTTCCCTTTTTCCCTGCTGAGATCCCACCCACCGAATGGCCCGGCAGCGGGAGCGCGGGCGAGCGGGACAATACAAAACAGAACCACATGGATGGGCAGGAAAAGGGGAAGGAGAAGGGAGAGGAGCGCGGGGAGCGGCCCCGGCGCCGAGCAGCTCCATCTTTAGGGCTGGAGGAGCGCGGGGAGCCTCGCACCGAGCCCGCGGCACCCCGCACCTTCCCGAGCATCCCGCAGCTTCCCAGAGTATCCCGCAGCTTCCCAGAGATCCCGCAGCTTCCTGAGCATCCCGAGCATCCCAGAGATCCCGAGCATCCCAGAGATCCCGCAGCTTCCCGAGCTTCCCGGGAGCCTCGCACGGAGCCCGCAGCTTCCCGCAGCTTCCCGCAGCTTCCCGAGCATCCCGCAGCTTCCCGAGCATCCCGCAGCTTCCCGCAGCTTCCCGAGCATCCCGCAGCTTCCCAGAGATCCCGCAGCTTCCCAGAGTATCCCGCAGCTTCCCAGAGATCCCGCAGCTTCCCAGAGTATCCCGCAGCTTCCCGAGCATCCCGCAGCTTCCCGAGCATCCCGCAGCTTCCCGCAGCTTCCCGAGCATCCCGCAGCATCCCGCACCTTCCCGCAGCTTCCCAGAGATCCCGCAGCTTCCCAGAGATCCCGCAGCTTCCCAGAGATCCCGCAGCTTCCCAGAGATCCCGCAGCTTCCCGCAGCTTCCCAGAGATCCCGCAGCTTCCCGCAGCTTCCCAGAGCATCCCAGAGATCCCGCAGCTTCCCGAGCATCCCGGAGATCCCGCAGTTTTCCTCAGCATCCCCACAGCCTCACACAGATCCCAGAGCTTCCCGCAGCTCCCGAATCCCGCAGCTCTCGAATCCCGAATCCCGGAATCCCGCAGATCCCGAATCCCGCAGATCCCGAATCCCGAATCCCAGAATCCTGCAGCTCCCGAATCCCGCAGATCCCGAATCCCGCAGATCCCAAATCCCGCAGATCCCGAATCCCGGAATCCCGCAGATCCCGAATCCCGGAATCCCGCAGATCCCGAATCCCGGAATCCCGCAGATCCCGGAATCCCGCAGATCCCAAATCCCGAATCCCGGAATCCCGCAGCCCCGTGCGCCCCGGGAGGGGAACCCGCGTGTTTGGGGCTTCAGGGGGAAATTGGGGTTTTTTTAATATTTTTTTAATGCGGGGATTCCATGGAGTGTGTTCCCCCCGCCGCAAAAAATTATAAATAATAAATGTATGGATTGCAAAAGGTTTGTTCCCCAAAAAATAATAAATAATAAATGTATGGATTCCAAAAGGTTTGTTCCCCCAAAAATAATAAATAATAAATGTATGGATTGCAAAAGGTTTGTTCCCCAAAAAATAATAAATAATAAATACAATAAAAATTAAATAAAAATTAAAAATTAATAAATAATAAATGTATGGATTGCAAAAGGTTTATTCCCCAAAAAATAATAAATAATAAATGTATGGATTCCAAAAGGTTTGTTCCCCCAAAAATAATAAATAATAAATGTATGGATTGCAAAAGGTTTGTTCCCCAAAAAATAATAAATAATAAATACAATAAAAATTAAATAAAAATTAAAAATTAATAAATAATAAATGTATGGATTGCAAAAGGTTTATTCCCCAAAAAATAATAAATAATAAATGTATGGATTCCAAAAGGTTTGTTCCCCCAAAAATAATAAATAATAAATGTATGGATTGCAAAAGGTTTGTTCCCCAAAAAATAATAAATAATAAATACAATAAAAATTAAATAAAAATTAAAAATTAATAAATAATAAATGTATGGATTGCAAAAGGTTTATTCCCCAAAAAATAATAAATAATAAATGTATGGATTGCAAAAGGTTTGTTCCCCAAAAGAAATAATAAATAATAAATACAATAAAAATTAAATAAAAATTAAAAATTAATAAATAATAAATGTATGGATTGCAAAAGGTTTGTTCCCCCCCAAAAAATAAAAAATAAATAATAAATAATAAATTAAATAAAAATAAAAATTAAAAAATAATAAATAATAAATGTATGGATTCCATGGGGTGGGATATTTCACGGGGATGAATTTGGAATAATTGGGATTAAATTTGAAAAAATTGGGATATTTCACTGGGATAAATTTGGGATATTTCACTGGGATAAATGTGGGATTCAATTTGGGATAATTAGGATTACGTTTGGAAAATCTGGGATATTTGTAGGATATTTCACTGGGATAAATTTAGGATATTTCACCGGGATAAATTTAGGATATTTCACCGGGATAAATTGCGAATAATTGGGATTATATTTGGAAAATTCGGGATATTTCACCGGGATAAATTTGGGATATTTCACCGGGATAAATTTGGGATATTTCACCGGGATAAATTTGGGATATTTCACCAGGATAAATTTGGGATGTCTCTCAATTTATTGCAATTTTGGGACGGGCCCCGAGCCTGTGGAATTCCAACAGAAAAACCCCCCAGAATCCCAAAAAAAAGTCTTGGAAGGAAAGGAAAGAAGGGTCCAACCCCCCCAGGTGAATTCCTTACTCACGGAATTATCCCGGGAGCGCTTCCAGGGAATTTCAGGGGTTTTCCAGCATTTCCATGGGAACGGGATCCCAAAAAAAGGGGATTTTGCCCCAAAAGGCCGCCGGGATTTCTAGGGAGCCGGGAGCGCCGGCGCAGGCCGGACCGGCTGGAACCGGTTTGACGGGATACGGGAAAACGGGAATTGCGGGAACGGCTGACCCGGGATAACCCCGGAGCTGCCGGGCTGGGACGGAGCCACGGCGCCGGGAACGGGGGTTGGGAGATCTGGGGATTGGGATCCATTGGGATATCCATGGGATTGGGATCCATTGGGAGATCTGGGAATTGGGATATCCGTGGGGTTGGGATATCCATGGGATTGGGATCCATTGGGAGATCCGAGGGATTGGGATCCATTGGGATATCCATGGGATTGGGAGATCCGAGGGATTGGGATCAATTGGGAGATCCGGGGATTGGGATCCATTGGGAGATCCAAGGGGTTGGGATCCATTGGGATATCCGGGAATTGGGATCCATTGGGATATCCGTGGGATTGGGATCCATTGGGAGATCTGGGGATTGGGAGATCCGGGGATTGGGATCCATTGGGATATCTGTGGGATTGGGAGATCCGAGGGATTGGGATCCATTGGGATATCCGGGAATTGGGATCCATTGGGATATCCGTGGGATTGGGATCCATTGGGATATCCGGGAATTGGGATCCATTGGGATATCCGAGGGGTTGGGATCCATTGGGATATCCATGGGATTGGGATATCCATGGGATTGGGATCCATTGGGATATCCGTGGGATTGGGATATCCATGGGATTGGGATCCATTGGGATATCCGAGGGGTTGGGATCCATTGGGATATCTGGGAATTGGGATATCCGTGGGGTTGGGATATCCATGGGATTGGGATCCATTGGGATATCTGTGGGATTGGGATCCATTGGGATATCCAGGAATTGGGATCCATTGGGATATCCGAGGGATTGGGATCCATTGGGATATCTGTGGGATTGGGATCCATTGGGAGATCCAGGAATTGGGATCCATTGGGATATCCATGGGATTGGGAGATCCGAGGGATTGGGATCCATTGGGATATCCGGGAATTGGGATCCATTGGGATATCCGTGGATTGGGATCCATTGGGATATCCGAGGGGTTGGGATCCATTGGGATATCCGGGAATTGGGATATCCGTGGGATTGGGATCCATTGGGATATCTGGGGATTGGGATCCATTGGGATATCCAAGGGGTTGGGATCCATTGGGATATCCGGGAATTGGGATCCATTGGGATATCCGAGGGGTTGGGAGATCCGAGGGATTTGGATCCATTGGGATATCCGAGGGGTTGGGAGATCCGAGGGATTTGGATCCATTGGGATATCCGAGGGATTGGGATCCATTGGCATATCCGTGGGGTTGGGATCCATTGGGATATCCGTGGGATTGGGATCCATTGGGATATCCATGGGATTGGGAGATCCGAGGGATTGGGATCCATTGGGATATCCGTGGGATTGGGATCCATTGGGATATCCATGGGATTGGGATCCATTGGGATATCCATGGGATTGGGATATCCGTGGGATTGGGATCCATTGGGATATCCGTGGGATTGGGATCCATTGGGATATCCATGGGATTGGGATATCCGTGGGATTGGGATCCATTGGGATATCCGTGGGATTGGGATCCATTGGGATATCCATGGGATTGGGATCTCGGGATCAGGGATTTGGGATATCCATGGGATTGGGATCCATTGGGATATCCATGGGATTGGGATCCATTGGGATATCCATGGGATTGGGATCTCGGGATCAGGGATTTGGGATATCCATGGGATTGGGATCCATTGGGATATCCATGGGATTGGGATCTCGGGATCGGGGATTTGGGATATCCCTGGGATTGTGATATCTGGGAACGGGAATTTGGGATATCCATGGGATTGGGATCTCTGGGATTGGGATATCCATGGGATTGGGATCTCGGGATCAGGGATTTGGGATATCCAAGGGATTGGGATCCATTGGGATATCCGTGGGATTGGGATATCCGTGGAGTTGGGATTTCAGGATCAGGGATTTGGGATATCCCTGGGATTTGGGATATCCATGGGATTGGGATCTCTGGGATTTGGGATATCCCTGGGATTGGGATCTCGGGATCAGGGATTTGGGATATCCATGGGATTGGGATCCATTGGGATATCCGTGGCATTGGGATCTCGGGATCAGGGCTCGGGCCCGGCCCCGCCCCTCTCCCTCATCCCCCAGATCCCCGGGATCCACCGGGATCTCCTCCAGGCCGGGAATTCCGGAGCCATTCCAGAACTGCGGAAAGGGCGGCTCCAGTGCCGGATTCCAGGCGGTCAGTGGCCCAAAATCCTTGGGAAAAGTTGGGATATTCCTTGGGAAATGTTGGGATATTCCTTGGGAAACATTGGGATATTCCTTGGGAAATGTTGGGATATTCCTTGGGAAACATTGGGATATTCCTTGGGAAAAGTGGGGATATTCCTTGGGAAAAGTGGGAATGATACCCCTAAAGCCCCAGAATTCCATGGATTTCTGCCCAAATCCCGGTGTTTAGCTAAAGAACAATCCCAAACCCTCTGGATCTGGAAAAACGGGAATATTCCTGGGAAAGGTGGGAATGACGCCAGAATTCCATGGATTTCTGTGAAAGTCCCGGTGTTTAAGTAGGGAATTATCCCAAATTTTCTGGAAAAATTGGGATTTTCCTGGGAAAAGGATCCAGTCCCGGGTCAGTCCCGGGTCACTCCAGGTCACTCCAGGTCAATCCCGGGTCAGTCCCGGGTCACTCCAGGTCACTCCAGGTCAATCCCGGGTCAGTCCCGGGTCACTCCAGGTCACTCCAGGTCAATCCCGGGTCAGTCCCGGGTCAGTCCAGGTCAGTCCCGGGTCACTCCAGGTCACTCCAGGTCACTCCAGGTCAGTCCCGGGTCACTCCAGGTCAATCCCGGGTCAATCCCGGGTCAGTCCCGGGTCACTCCAGGTCAATCCCGGGTCAGTCCCGGGTCAGTCCTGGGTCACTCCAGGTCAGTCCCGGGTCACTCCAGGTCAATCCCGGGTCAATCCGGGTCAGTCCCGGGTCAGTCCCGGGTCAGTCCAGGTCAGTCCCGGGTCATTCCCGGGTCACTCCAGGTCAATCCCGGGTCACTCCAGGTCAGTCCCGGGTCAGTCCAGGTCAGTCCCGGGTCAGTCCAGGTCAATCCCGGGTCACTCCAGGTCAGTCCTGGGTCACTCCAGGTCAGTCCCGGGTCAGTCCCGGGTCAGTCCAGGTCAATCCCGGGTCAGTCCAGGTCAATCCCGGGTCACTCCAGGTCAGTCCCGGGTCAGTCCCGGGTCAGTCCAGGGTCAGTCCCGGGTCAGTCCCGGGTCAGTCCCGGGTCACTCCGGGTCACTCCGGGTCAGTCCCGGTCAGTCCCGGGTCAGTCCCGGGTCACTCCAGGTCAGTCCCGGGTCAGTCCCGGGTCACTCCGGGTCAGTCCCGGTCAGTCCCGGGTCAGTCCCGGGTCAGTCCCGGGTCACTCCGGGTCAGTCCCGGTCAGTCCCGGGTCAGTCCCGGGTCACTCCAGGTCAGTCCCGGGTCAGTCCAGGTCAGTCCCGGGTCATTCCAGGTCAGTCCCGGGTCACTCCAGGTCAGTCCAGGTCAGTCCCGGGTCAGTCCCGGGTCAGTCCAGGGTCAGTCCCGGGTCATTCCAGGTCAGTCCTGGGTCACTCCAGGTCAGTCCCGGGTCAGTCCCGGGTCAATCCGGGTCAATCCGGGTCAGTCCCGGGTCCCTCCCGGCCCCTCCCGGATTTTTCTCATTCCCGGCTCCGCCCGGATCCCGCCCAGACCGGTCCGGGCAGTCCCCGCCCTCATTTGCATACATTTGCATACATTTGCAGTCAGCTGCATGTCTGACTCCCGGGGGGAGCGAGCGGGGCTGGGCAGGGATGGGAACCCCAATTCCCGGGAATTCCGGGAACCCCAAATCCCGGGAGTTCCGGATCCCCAAATCCCGGGAGTTCCGGATCCCCAAATCCCGGGAGTTCCGGGATCCCCCCGGCACCGCGTTCCCAACGTCCACGGGAGTTCCACATTCCCAAAATCCCAAAGAATTCCACATTGCAACATCCTGGGGAACTCTGCATTCCCAACAATCCCAGGAATTCCACATTCCCCCTTCCCAATATCCCAGGGAATTCCACGTTCCCCACATCTCAGAGAATTCCACATTCCAATATCCCAGGGAATTCCACGTTCCCAAAATCCTGGGCATTCCCCCATCCCAAAATCCCAGGGAATTCCGGGATCCCAGCCCCGGGACCCTGTTCCAAACATCCCAGGGAGTTCCACATTCCCAAAATCCTGGGAATTTCCCCATCCCAAAATCCCAGCTGGACAATTCCCAGGGAATTCCCCATCCCAAAATCCCAGCTTGGGTAATTCCCAGGGAATTCCCCATCCCAAAATCCCAGCTTGGGTAATTCCCAGGGAATTCTCCATCAGAAATTCCAGGCTGGATTTCCAGGTTGGATAAATCCTGTGAATTCCACATCCCGAAATCCCAGCTGGACAATTCCCGGCGTGGATCCCTGCATGCCTGGAATGAACCCCTGGAATGAACCCCTGGGATGATCCCCTGGAATGATCCCCTGGAATGATCCCCTGGAATGAACCCCTGGAATGATCCCTGGAATGAACCCCTGGAATGAACCCCTGGAATGATCCCCTGGAATGAACCCCTGGAATGAACCCCTGGAATGAACCCCTGGAATGATCCCTGGAATGAACCCCTGGAATGATCCCCTGGAATGATCCCCTGGAATGAACCCCTGGAATGGATCCCTGGAACAATCCCTGGAATGATCCCCTGGAATGAACCCCTGGAATGAACACCGGGAACAGATCCCTGGAAATGATCCCTGGAATGAACCCCTGGAATGAACCCCTGGAATGGATCCCTGGAACGATCCCTGGAATGATCCCTGGAATGATCCCTGGAATGAACCCCTGGAATGAACACCAGGAACAGATCCCTGGAATGATCCCTGGAAATGATCCCGTGGAACAATCCCTGGAACAAATCCTTGGAACGATTCCCGGAACGATTCCTGGGAACGAATCCCTGGAACGATTCCTGGACCGATCCCTGGGAATGATCCCTGGAATGAATCCCTGGAACAATTCCTGGGATGAATCCCTGGAACGATTCCTGGGCCGATTCCTGGAACGAATCCCTGGAACAATTCCCGGGATGAATCCTTGGAACGATCCCCGGGAACGAATCCCGGAACGATTCCCGGGATGAATCCCTGGAACGCTTCCCGGGCCAATCCCCGGGAACGATCCCTGGGAACGAATCCCTGGAATGGCTCCCAGGCCGATCCCTGGAATGATTCCTGGGCCAATCCCCGGGATGAATCCCTGGGAATGATTCCCGGAATGATTCCCGGGCCGATCCCCGGGATGAATCCCCGGAACGAATCCCTGGGACAATTCCCGGGCCGATCCCTGGAATGATTCCCGGGCCGATCCCCGGGATGAATCCCCGGAACGAATCCCTGGGACAATTCCCGGGCCGATCCCTGGAATGATTCCCGGGCCGATCCCCGGGATGAATCCCTGGGAACGATCCCTGGGAACGATTCCCGGAACGATTCCCGGCACGCTTCCCAGGCCGATTCCCGAATTTCTGGCCCCGCTCCCGCCCGGCGGGGAAATCCCGGGCGCGCGGCGCTTCTCCCGGCCCGGGCGAGGCTGGAAAACCGGGAGCGGCTGGAAAACCGGGAGCGGCTGGAAAACCGGGAGCGGCTCGGGAATGCGCGCCCGGGGCGCTCCGCAGGGGCGGCTCTGGGCTGTGCACGTCCAGGATCCCAAAAAAATAAACAGCGGGAAAGGCTGGATCGGGAAAAGCAGCCGTGGGAAAGGGCTGGATCCCAAAAAAACCCCATGGGAAAGGGCTGGATCCCAAAAAAAAAACCTGCGGGAAAGGGCTGGATCCCAAAAAAACCCGTGGGAAAGGGCTGGATCCCAAAAAAACCTGTGGGAAAGGGCTGGATCCCAAAAACCCCTGTGGGAAAGGGCTGGATCCCAAAAAAACCTGTGGGAAAGGGCTGGATCCCAAAAAAAAAACCTGCGGGAAAGGTTGGATCAGGAAAAGCGCCCGTGGGAAAGGGTTGGGTCCCAAAAAAACCCGTGGGAAAGGGCTGGATCCCAAAAAAAAACCTGCGGGAAAGGGCTGGATCCCAAAAAAACCCGTGGGAAAGGGCTGGATCCCAAAAAAACCCCATGGGAAAGGGCTGGATCCCAAAAAAACCCGTGGGAAAGGGCTGGATCCCAAAAACCCCATGGGAAAGGGTTGGATCCCAAAAAAAAACTGTGGGAAATGGCTGGATCCCAAAAAAAAACTGTGGGAAAGGACTGGATCCTAAAAAAAGAACTGTGGGAAAAGGCTGGATCCTAAAAACACTTTTGGGAAAGGGTTGGATCCCCAAAAAAACCCATGGGAAAGGGCTGGATGCCCAAAAGCACTAGGAAAAAAAAAGGAGAAAGAAAAGAAGGAAATGGAGTAAAAAAAGGAGAAGAAAGAGCAGGGAAAGGAGAAGGAGGAAAAGGAGGAAAATCAGGAAAAGGAGAAAAAAAAAGTAGGTGGAGGAAAATCAGGAAAAGGAGAAGGAAAAGCAGGAGAAGGAGGTGGAAGAAAAGCAGGGAAAGGAGAATAAAAAGCAGGAAAAGGAGAAGGAAAAGGAGGAAAAGCAGAACAATGAATTAATAAAAAAAAGGAGAAGGAAAAGCAGGAGAAGGAGGTGGAGGAAAAGCGGGAAAAGGAAAAGAAAAAGCAGGAAAAGGAGGAAAAGAGAAGAAGGAAAATCAGGAAAAAGAGGTGGAGGAAAAGCAGGAAAAGGAGGCGGAGGAAAAAGGAGAAGGAAAAGGAGGAGGAGGAAATGCAGGAATAGGAGGTGAAGGAAAAGGAGGAAAAGGAGAAGAAAAAGCAGGAAAAGGAGGAAAAGCAGAAAAAGGAATTAATAAAAAATGGAGAAGGAAAAGGAGGAAAAGGAGAAGGAAAAGGAGGAAAAGGAGAAGGAAAAGGAGGAAAAGGAGAAGGAAAAGGAGGAAAAGGAGAAGGAAAAGGAGGAAAAGGAGAAAAATGAATTAATAAAAAAAGGAGAAGGGAAAGCAGGAAAAGGAGAAAGAAAAGGAGGAAAAGGAGAAGGAAAAGGAGGAAAAGCAGAAAAAATGAATTAATAAAAAAAGGAGAAGGAAAAGGAGGAAAAGGAGAAAAAATGAATTAATAAAGGAGAAGGGAAAGCAGGAAAAGGAGAAAGAAAAGGAGGAAAAGGAGAAGGAAAAGGAGGAAAAGGAGAAGGAAAAGGAGGAAAAGGAGAAGGAAAAGGAGGAAAAGCATTAAAAGGAATAAAGAAAAGGAGAAGGGAAAGCAGGAAAAGGAGGAGAAGCAAAAGCGGGCGAGGCGGGAGCAGGAAAAGCAGGAAGGGCAGGAAGAGGAAAAGGAGGAGGAGGAGCGGGGAAGGGGAGGCGGTTCCCGGTCCCGGCATCCCCCGCTCCGCCGGGACCGGGGCCCGGGCGCCGGGAGAGCCGCGGGACGAGCCGGAGCCCGAGCGGACACCGGGGGACACCGGGCAGGTCAGCGCGGCCCGAGCCCCGTGCGGGGTCCCGGGGTCCCGGTGCTCCCGGGGCTCCCGGGGTTCGGGATGCGGGGTTCCCGGGGTTCCCGGGATTCGGGATGCGGGGTTCCCTGGGGTTCGGGATGCGGGGTTCCCGGGGTTCCCGGGATTCGGGATGCGGGGTTCCCTGGGGTTCGGGATGCGGGGTTCCCGGGGTTCCCGGGATTCGGGATGCGGGGTTCCCGGGGGTTCGGGATGCGGGCTTCCCGGGATTCGGGATGCGGAGTTCCCGGGATTCCCCGGGTCCGGGATGCGGGGCTCCCCGGGATTCGGGATGCGGGGTTCCCGGGATTCGGGATGCGGGGTTCCCCGGGATTCGGGATGCGGGGTTCCCGGGATTCGGGATGCGGGGTTCCCGGGATTCGGGATGCGGGGTTCCCCGGGATTCGGGATGCGGGGTTCCCGGGATTCGGGATGCGGGGTTCCCGGGGTTCCCCGGGGTCCGCGATGCGGACCCCGGGGAACCCCGGGAATCCCGCATCCCGAGCCCCGCATTCCCGAGCCCCGCATCCCGGGAACCCCGCATTCCCGAGCCCCGCATTCCCGAACCCCGCATTCCCGAACCCCGCATCCCGAGCCCCGCATCCCGAGCCCCGCATCCCGAGCCCCGCATCCCGGACCCGCATCCCGGACCCGCATCCCGGATCCGCCGGAGCCGCCCCCGAGGCCAAAACCTTCCGGAGCTTCTCCCGCTGCTCGCGGCCCCGCTGGCTTCGCCTGCCGCCGCTGCTTCCCGAAAAACCGGCCCCGGATCCCGGATCCAGCCTCAGATCCATGGATCCAGCCCCAAATCCCGGGATCCAGCCCCGGATCCAGCCCCAAATCCCGGATCCAGCCCCAAATCCCGGGATCCAGCCCCAAATCCTGGATCCAGCCCCAAATCCCTGGGTTCATCCCCAAATCCCTGGATCCAGCCCTAAATCCTGGCATCCAGCCCCAAATCCCTGGATCCAGCCCCAAATCCCTGGATCCAGCCCCAAATCCTGGGATCCGGCCTCAAATCCCTGGATCCAGCCCCAAATCCCGGGATCCAGCCCCAAATCCCAGATCCAGCCCCAAATCCCTGGGTTCATCCCCAAATCCCGGATCCAGCCCTAAATCCTGGGATCCGGCCTCAAATCCCTGGATCCAGCCCCAAATCCCAGATCCAGCCCCGGATCCAGCCCAAATCCTGGGATCCACTTGGAGATCTCTGGATACACCCTCTGATCCCTGGATCCGGCCCTAAATCCCTGGATCCAGCCTCAGATCCATGGATCCAGCCCCAAATCCGGGAATTCAGCCCCAAGGCTCTGGGTCCAGCCCCAAATCCCTGGATTCAGCCCTAAATCCCGGATCCAGCCTCAAATCCCTGGATTCAGCCCAGATCCCTGGATGGATCCAGCCCCAAATCCCGGGATCGAGCCCCAGATCCCTGGATGGATCCAGCCCCAAATCCTGGATCCACCCCGAAATCCCGGGATCCAACCCCAAATCCCGGGATCCAGCCCCAAATCGTGGATCCACCCCGAAATCCCAGGATCCAACCCCAAATCCCGGGATCCAGCCTCAAATCCGGATCCAGCCCCAAATCCCAGATCCAGCCCCGGATCCAGCCCAAATCCCTGGATCCACTTGGAGATCTCTGGATACACCCTCTGATCCCTGGATCCGGCCCTAAATCCCTGGATCCAGCCCCAGATCCCGGATCCAGCCCCAAATCCCGGATCCAGCCCCAGATCCCTGGATGGATCCAGCCCCAGATCCCGGATCCAGCCCCAGATCCCGGATCCAGCCCCAAATCCCGGGATCCAGCCCCAGATCCCCGTTTCCACCCCCAAATTCCCACATCCAGAGCTTTTCCCGATGGGAAGAACCCTCCCGGTGCTCCCTGCTGGCCCAGCTATTCCCGCTTTTCCTGCTGCTTCCCAAAAATCCAGCCCCAAATCCCTGGATCCACCTGGAAATCCCCATTCCCACCCCCAAATCCCGATATTCCAGAGGTTTTCCCCTTGGGATGAGCCCTTCCCTTCCCTCCCCGCTGCCCCGGCCATTCCCGCTGGAGAATTCCCAGTTTTTCTCTAAGGATTGGATTTAAAACTCCCAAAAAGCCGGGAATGGGAAGGGTAACAAAAATAAAGGGAATTTTGGGACAAATAAGAGGAATTTTTTGGGGGAAAAAGAGGAGTTTTGGGGGAAAAAAAAGGGAATTTTGGGACAAATTAAGGGGAATTTAAGGAAGAGAAAGGGGATTTTTTTTGGCAAGTAAAGGGAATTTTTTGGTGCAAATAAAGGGAATTTTAGGGCCCCAATGAAAAGGAGTTTTGGGGAAAAAAAAACGGGATTTTGGAGCCAGGGAAAGGTGAATTTTGGGATAAATGAAGGGAATTTGGGACAAATGAAAGAGGTTTTTTTTTTAAGATTATTTGTTTATTCCTATTTGTTTATTCCCGGTTATTTACTCCCGGGAATTGCGGTGGGGTGGGGCCAATTCCCTGCCAATCCCTGGGATGGATCCTGGATTTTCCATTGGGATGGATCCCGGATTTTCTATTGGGATGGATCCCGGATTTCCCACTGGGATGGATCCCGGATTTCCTGTGGGGATGGATCCCGGATTTCCCCTGGGATGGATCCCGGATTTCCCCTGGGATGGATCCTGGATTTTCCATTGGGATGGATCCTGGATTTCTTGCTAGGACTGATCCTGGATTTCCCCTGGGATGGATCCTGGATTTCCCCTGGGATGGATCCCGGATTTCCCCTGGGATGGATCCCGGATTTCCCCTGGGATGGATCCCAGATTTCCCCCCACTGTTCCCAATCCCTGACCCAACCCCGTGGCTTGGGAGGATCCCGGGATGGATCTGGATCCATGGGAGGATCCCGGGATGGATCCAGATCCCTGAGAGGATCCCGGGACAGATTCATAACCCTGGGATCGACCTCGGATAATCCTGGGATGGATCTGGATCCTAGGATGATCCCAGGGTGGATCCAGGATGGATCTGGATGTGGATCCCTAGGATGGATTTGGATCCCTGGGATGGATCCGGATCTCCGGGATGATCCTGGGGTGGATCTGGGATGGATCTGGATGTGGATCCCTGGGATGGATCTGGATCCCTGGCATGGATCTGGATCCCTGGGATGGATCCGGATCCCCGGGATGGATCTGGATCCCTGGGATGGATCCGGATCCCCGGGATGATCCCGGGGTGGATCTGGGATGGATCTGGATGTGGATCCCTAGGATGGATCTGGATCCCTGGGATGGATCTGGATCCCTGGGATGATCCTGGGGTGGATCTGGGATGGATCTGGATGTGGATCCCTGGGATGGATTTGGATCCCTGGCATGGATCCGGATCTCTGGGATGATCCCGGGATGGATCTGGATTTGGATCCCTGGGATGGATCTGGATCTCTGGGATGATCCCGGGGCGGATCCGGCAGCGGCTCCCCCAGGCAGCGGCTCCGGTGCCAGGGATAAAAATATCCTGGGATAAAAATATCCCGGGATAAAAACAGCCTGGGATAAAAACATCCCGGGATAAAAACAGCCCGGGATAAAAATATCCTGGGATAAAAACATCCCGGGATAAAAACATCCCGGGATAAAACCAGCCCGGGATAAAACCAGCCTGGGATAAAAACATCCCAGGATAAAAACAGCCCGGGATAAAAACAGCCCGGGATAAAACCAGCCCGGGATAAAACCAGCCTGGGATAAAACCAGCCCGGGATAAAAATATCCCAGGATAAAAACATCCCGGGATAAAAATATCCCGGGATAAAACCAGCCCGGGATAAAACCAGCCCGGGCCGGGCCGGCTTTGGATCCGGCCGCTCCCGGGGAATCCGGATCCCGGGCCGTTCCCATCCTGCCTCCCCGGATCATCCCGCATCCCGCTTTCCTGCCCCGCTCCCTTCCCGTGGATCCTCGAATCCCGTCGGTTCCTCTCCCGCTTCCCGTTCTTTGTCTCCCCGTTTATTCCCGGCGATCCCGCCGCTCCCGGAGTCCCGGGGAGGATCCCCTGGACGATCCCAAATCCCGATTTGCCCGTCCCGCTTGGTTGCCGTGGATTCCCGCTTCCCGATTTTCCTGTGCCGCTCCCGGGAATCCCCATCCTCTCCTCCCTGGAGATTCCCACTTTTTCCCCTCATCCCACGGGATCCCTTTCCCTCCTGGGACGTTCCCAGCCCTGACCTTCTGGAAAAATCCCTTTTCCCTTGGATCCATCCCAATCCCAGGATTATTTTGGAGGCCCGGGATGAATGTGGGCTGGGCTGAGCTCAGCGCTCCAAACGGGAATGACCTTTTCCCGGGATAAATTTGGGATGGGCCGCGATTCCCGCCGGGAGAGGGACCCGATCCCGATCCCGGGCTTGTTTTTCCCGAGGATTCCCAATTTTCAGGCTTTTTCTGGAGCTGGTGCTGCAGAAACTGGAATTTCTCGGTGTTGCAGGAACGCCGGCTCCGGAGCTTCCCTGGCTTTTTGGGGATTCTGGTCCTGGTTTTCTGGGAATTCTTCTCCCGGGATTTTGGAGATTCTTGCCGTGGTTTTTAGGGATTCATCTCCCTTTTTTTTCTGGATTGCTCTCCTATTTTTTTTTTTTTTTTTTTGTGGATTCACCTCCTGGTTTTTGGGGATTGAGCTCCTGGTTTTTTTGTGGATTCATCTGGTTTTTTTGGGATTTTTCTCTCGGTTTTTGAGGATCTGACTCCCGGTTTTTGGGGATTCTTCTCCCAGTGTTTATGGATTGATCTCCTGGTTTTTTTGTGGATTCATCTGGAGTTTTTTGGGATTTTTCTCCCAGTTTCTGAGGATCCAACTCCTGGTTTTTGGGGATTGAGCTCCTGTTTTTTTTGTGGATTCATCTGTTTTTTTTGGGATTTTTCTCTCGGTTTTTGAGGCTCTGTCTCCCGGTTTTTGGGGATTCTTCTCCCAGATTTTTGGGGATTCTTCTCCCAGATTTTTGGGGATTCTTCTCCCAGATTTTTGGGGATTCTTCTCCCAGATTTTGGGGATTGCTCACCTGGTTTCCGGCGGATTCTTGTCCTGGATTTCTCCTTCTCTCGCCGTCGCATCCACAGGGAAAATTTCCAGGTTGGGAGACCCCGGAGCTCTTCCCACTCCAGGGAAAGAATTCCGCTTGGGAACATCCCGGCTTTTCCGGGATCATCCCTTGGGAACATCCCGGCTTTTCCGGGATCGTCCCTTGGGAGCATCCCGGCTTTTCCGGGATCATCCCTTGGGAACATCCCGGCTTTTCCGGGATCGTCCCTTGGGAGCATCCCGGCTTTTCCAGGATCGTCCCTTGGGAGCATCCCGGGCTCCCGGCGCTTTCCGGGCGGATCCGTGGATCCCGCATCCATCCCGGGAGCCGCAATTCCCGGGAGAAATCCTCCCGGAGCCATTCCCAGCTCCCTGCCCATTCCCAGCTCCCGGCCCATTCCCAGCTCCCTGCCCGGCGCTGGATCCGTCCCGCCGGAGCCTCCCGCTCCTTCCCACGCCCGATTCCCTTTCCCAGCCCTTTCCCAACCTTTTCCCAATCCTTTTTTCCCCTTTCCCAACCCTTTCCCAACCCTTTTTCCCTTTTTCCCCCTTTCCCAACCCTTTCCCAACCCTTTCCCAACCCTTTCCCAACCCTTTTTCCCTTTCCCAACCCTTTTTCCCCCTTTCCCAACCCTTTTTTCCTTTTTTCCAATCCTTTTTTCCCCTTTTTCCAACCCTTTTTCCAACCCTTTTTTCCCTTTTCCAACCCTTTTTTCCCCTTTCCCAATCCTTTTTTCCTTTTTTCCAATCCCTTTTCCCTTTCCCAACCCTTTTTCCCCCTTTCCCAACCCTTTTTCCCTTTTTCCAACCCTTTTTCCCAACCCTTTTTCCCAACCCTTTTTAAACCCTTTTCCCCCCTTTCCCAACCCTTTTTCCCCCTTTCCCAACCCTTTCCCAACCCTTTTTCCCTTTTCCAACCCTTTTTCTCCCTTTCCCAACCCTTTTTCCCCCTTTCCCAACCCTTTTTCCCTTCTTCCAATCCTTTTTTCCCTTTTTCCAACCCTTTTTCCAACCCTTTTTCCCAACCCTTTTTCCCAACCCTTTTTAAACCCTTTCCCCCCCTTTCCCAATCCTTTTTCCCCCTTTCCCAACCCTTTTTCCCTTTTTCCAATCCTTTTTACCCTTTTTCCAACCCTTTTTCCCCCTTTCCCAATCCTTTTTTCCCTTTTTTCCAACCCTTTTTCCCAACCCTTTTTCCCTTTTCCCAATCCTTTTTCTCAAGCCTTTTCCAACCCTTCTTCCCCTTTTCCCAGCTCTTTTTTCCAACTGTTTTTCCCCCTTTTCCAGTCCTTTTTCCCAACCCTTTTCCGACCCTTTTTCCCCCTTTCCCACCCTTTTCTCCCCATTCCCAACCCTTTATTCCCTGTTTTCTGCAGGAACGCTCCTGGAGCAGCTGAGCCCCCCCGCCATGGCCTCGCCCCCCCCACCCGCAGTAGGTACTGTCAGCCTCGGGAATTTGGGAATTTTGGGGGATTTGGGGAATTTTGGGAAGGAGAGAGGCCTGGGGATATCCCAGCTGGAACCTTTTGGGATTGGGAAAACACGGAGGAGGGCTCTTGGATCCTGGGGGCTGGGGGTGCTGCTCCCGTTCCCTGGCCCTGGTTCCTTTTTCCCTGATTCCCCATTTCCCTGTTCCCCAATTCCCTATTTCCCTGTTCCCCAATTCCCCATTTCCCTGTTCCCTGATTCCCTATTTCTCTGATTCCCCAATTCCCTATTTCCCTGTTCCCTGATTCCCTATTCCCTTGTTCCCTATATCTCTGATTCCCCAATTCCCTATTTCCCTGTTCC
The DNA here is from genome assembly GCF_050655825.1 of Lonchura striata. NCBI lineage: Eukaryota > Metazoa > Chordata > Aves > Passeriformes > Estrildidae > Lonchura > Lonchura striata. The sequence goes on from NC_140723.1 coordinate 7,763,738, forward strand.
CCAATTCCCTATTTCCCTGATTCCCAATTTCCTATTTCCCTGTTCCCTGATTCCCTATTTCCCTGATTTTGTATTTCCATTGTTCCCTGATTCCCTATATCTCTGATTCCCTATTTCTCTGATTCCCTGGTTCCCTATTTCCCTGTTCCCTGATTCCCTATTTCCCTGATTCCCTATAACTCTGATTCCCCAATTCCCCATTTCCCTGTTCCCCAATTCCCTATTTCCCTGTTCCCTCATTCCCGATGTATTTCCCTGTCCCCAATTCCCCGTTTCCCTGTTCCCCATTTCCCTGTTCCCCAATTCCCTATTTCTCTGATTCCCCAATTCCCGATTTCCCTGATTCCCTATTTCCCTATTTCCCTGTTCCCCAATTCCCGATGTATTTCTCTGATTCCCCAATTCCCCATTTCCCTGTTTCCCAATTCCCGATGTAATTCCCTGTTTCCCTGTTATTCCCTGTTCTTCCCTGCTGTCTCCAGGTTCTCTGGGTCCTTTCCCTCCCCTGGGATGTGGCGGGTGAGGGAGAGCCAGGAAAGATTTCCCAGGATTGATCCGGGAAAGATTTCCCAGGGATTGATCCGGGAAAGATTTCCCAGGGATTGATCCGGGAAAGATTTCCCAGGATTGATCCAGGAAAGATTTCCCAGGGATTGATCCAGGAAAGATTTCCCAGGATTGATCCGGGAAAGATTTCCCAGGGATTGATCCGGGAAAGATTTCCCAGCGATCGATCCGGGAAAGATTTCCCAGGGATTGATCCGGGAAAGATTTCCCAGGGATTGATCCGGGAAAGATTTCCCAGGGATTGATCCGGGAAAGATTTCCCAGGGATTGATCCGGGAAAGATTTCCCAGGGATTGATCCGGGAAAGATTTCCCAGGGATTGATCCGGGAAAGATTTCCCAGGGATTGATCCGGGAAAGATTTCCCAGGGATTGATCCGGGAAGTTTTGGGGAGCCAGAGAGGAGGAAGGAAAAGGAAATGGTGAAAAATCTGCGGGTGGAGTTTGATAAAAAATGGTGAAAAATCTGTGGGTGGAGTCTGATAAGGAAATGGTAAAAAATGTGCAGGTGGAATTTGATAAAAAATGGTGAAAATGTGCAGGTGGAGTTTGATAAAAAATGGTGAAAATGTTCAGGTGGGGTTTGATAAAAAATGGTGAAAAAGTCCAGGTGGAATTTGATAAAAAATGGTGAAAAAGTCCAGGTGGGGTTTGATAAAAAATGGTGAAAATGTTCAGGTGGAATTTGATAAAAAATGGTGAAAAAGTCCAGGTGGGGTTTGATAAAAAATGGTGAAAATGTTCAGGTGGAATTTGATAAAAAATGGTGAAAAAGTCCAGGTGGGGTTTGATAAAAAATGGTGAAAATGTTCAGGTGGAATTTGATCAAAAATGGTGAAAAAGTGCAGGTGGGGTTTGTTTGTTTGTTTGTTTGCAGCCGTGCTGAGCTGCCTGGGTGGAATTTTTAATGAGCTCGTTTCCTCGTTAGGTGTTTGCCCCAGGGGTGTCTCCTTAATTAATCACTCAGGTGAAAAATGTGATTAATTGATTGACCAGTCAGGTGCACCAGGGTGTGAAAGGAGGGGTTCCATAAAAACAGGGATTTGGGGATCCATAAAAACAGGGATTTGGGGTTTTGATAAAAACAGGGATTTGGGGTTCCATAAAAACAGGGATTTGGGGATCCCAGAAAAACAGGGATTTGGGGTTCCATAAAAACAGGGATTTGGGGTTTTGATAAAAACAGGGATTTGGGGTTCCAGAAAAACAGGGATTTGGGGTTTTGATAAAAACAGGGATTTGGGGTTCCAGAAAAACAGGGATTTGGGGTTTTGATAAAAACAGGGATTGGGGTTCCATAAAAACAGGGATTTGGGGTTTTGATAAAAACAGGGATTGGGGTTCCATAAAAACAGGGATTTGGGGTTCCATAAAAACAGGGATTGGGGTTCCATAAAAACAGGGATTTGGGGTTCCAGAAAAACAGGGATTTGGGGTTCCATAAAAACAGGGATTTGGGGTCCCATAAAAACAGGGATTTGGGGTTCCATAAAAACAGGGATTTGGGGATCCATAAAAACAGGGATTTGGGGTCCCATAAAAACAGGGATTTGGGGTTCCATAAAAACAGGGATTTGGGGATCCATAAAAACAGGGATTTGGGGTTCCATAAAAACAGGGATTTGGGGTTTTGATAAAAACAGGGATTTGGGGTTTTGATAAAAGCAGGGATTTGGGGTTCCAGAAAAACAGGGATTTGGGGTTCCCATAAAAACAGGGATTTGGGGTCCCATAAAAACAGGGATTTGGGGTTCCAGAAAAACAGGGATTTGGGGTTCCCATAAAAACAGGGATTTGGGGTTCCATAAAAACAGGGATTTGGGGTTTTGATAAAAACAGGGATTTGGGGTTTTGATAAAAGCAGGGATTTGGGGATCCATAAAAACAGGGATTTGGGGATCCATAAAAACAGGGATTTGGGGTCCCATAAAAACAGGGATTTGGGGATCCATAAAAACAGGGATTTGGGGTTTTGATAAAAACAGGGATTTGGGGTTTTGATAAAAGCAGGGATTTGGGGTTTTGATAAAAACAGGGATTTGGGGATCCATAAAAACAGGGATTTGGGGTTTTGATAAAAACAGGGATTTGGGGTTTTGATAAAAACAGGGATTTGGGGTTCCATAAAAACAGGGATTTGAGGTTCCATAAAAACAGGGATTTGGGCCCCTTAACTCCTGGCCCAGAATCCATGTCATTCCCGACTCCTTGGTGACAATCCCTCTCTTCTCCTCCATCCCCCTTCCCTGGTTTCTCCATCCCCCTTTTCCCTCTCCATCCCCTTTTTTTTCCCCCATCCCATTTTTTTCCCCTGTCCCTTTTTTCCCCTTTTCCGTCCCCTTTCTTTTCCCTTTTCCATCCTCTTTTTTCCCCTTTTCCATCCCCTTTTTCCCCCTTTTCCATCCCCTTTCTTTTCCCTTTTCCATCCCCTTTCTTTTCCCTTTTCCATCCCCTTTCTTTTCCCTTTTCCATCCCCTTTCTTTTCCCTTTTCCGTCCCCTTTCTTTTCCCTTTTCCATCCTCTTTTTTCCCCTTTTCCATCCCCTTTCTTTCCCCTTTTCCATCCCCTTTCTTTTCCCTTTTCCATCCTCTTCCTTTTCCCTTTTCCATCCCCTTTCTTTTCCCTTTTCCATCCCCTTTCTTTTCCCTTTTCCATCCTCTTCCTTTTCCCTTTTCCATCCTCTTTTCCCCCCATCCCCCTTTTTCCCCCATCCCTTTTTTCCCCACTCTCCCATGCCCATTCCGTGTTTTCCGTGCCCGTTCCCGCTCAGGATCTGCCCCGGATCCCGCCGGCCCCGCGGGGATGGAGGAGCTGGGCCGGGCCTTCGGCTTCGAGGACAGCGAGGAGGAGGAGGAGGAGGAGGAGGAGGAGGAGGAGGAGGAGGAAGAGGACTCGGATTCGGGAGCCGATCCCTGCCCCGATCCTGGAGCCGATCCCGGAGCCGATCCCGGAGCCGATCCCGGAGCCGATCCCTGCCCCGATCCCGGAGCCGATCCCGGAGCCGATCCCGGAGCCGATCCCGGAGCCGATCCCTGCCCCGATCCCGGAGCCGATCCCGGAGCCGATCCCTGCCCTGATCCCGGAGCCGATCCCTGCCCCGATCCCGGAGCCGATCCCGGAGCCGATCCCGGAGCCGATCCCGGAGCCGATCCCGGAGCCGACGTCGCTCTCCAGGCGCCTCCGCGCCGCCGGCGCCCGCCCAGCTCTGGTGAGGGGAGTTCCGCTCGTTCCCGGGTGGAATTCCCAGGATGGAATTCCAGCTCCTTCCCCATGTGGAAATTCCTGCTCATTCCCCATGTGGAATTCCTGGTGTGGAAATTCCCGCTCCTTCCCCATGTGGAATTCCTGGTGTGGGAATTCTCGCTCCTTCCCCATGTGGAATTCCTGGTGTGGAAATTCCCGCTCCTTCCCCATGTGGAATTCCTGGTGTGGAAATTCCCGCTCCTTCCCCATGTGGAATTCCTGGTGTGGAAATTCCCGCTCATTCCCTATGTGGAATTCCCAGAATGGAATTCCCACTCCTTCCCCATGTGGAATTCCTGGTGTGGAAATTCCCGCTCATTCCCTATGTGGAATTCCCAGGATGGAATTCCCACTCTGTTCCCTGTATGGAATTCCCGCTCGTTCTGGGTGTGGGATTCCTGCTCATTCTGGGTATGGAATTCCCACATTTTCCGGTGTGGGATTCCTGCTCATTCTGGGTATGGAATTCCCACATTTTCCGGTGTGGAATCCCCACTCGTTCTGGGTGTGAAATTCCAGCTCGTTCCCCATGTGGAATTCCCAGTGTGGAATTCCCACTCTGTTCCCTGTATGGAATTCCCGATCATTCTGGGTGTGGAATTCCCGCTCATTCCGGGTGTGGAATTCCAGCTCGTTCCCCATGTGGAATTCCAGGTGTGGAATTCCCACTCTGTTCCCTGTATGGAATTCCCACTCGTTCTGGGTGTGGAATTCCCGATGTGGAATTCCTGCTCGTTCCCGTGTGGAATTCCCAGTGTGGAATTCCTGCTCATTCACCCTGTGGAATTCCCGATGTGGAAATTCCCGCTTGTTCCAGTGTGGAATTCCCACTCTGTTCCCTGTATGGAATTCCTGCATGTTCCGAGTGTGGAATTCCTGCTCATTCTGGGTGGAATTCCCGCTTGTTCCTGGTGTGGAATCCCCACTTGTTCTGGGTGTGGAATTCCAGCTCATTCCCCATGTGGAATTCCAGGTGTGGGAATTCCCACTTGTTCCCAGTGTGGAATTCCCGCTCATTCTGGGTGTGGAATTCCAGCTCGTTCCCCATGTGGAATTCCAGGTGTGGGAATTCCCGCTCCTTCCTGATGTGGAAATTCCTGCTCATTCCCAGTGTGGAATTCCCACTCTGTTCCCCATGAAGAATTCCCGCTCATTCTGGGTGTGGAATTCCAGGGAATTCCTGCTCGTTCCTGGTGTGGGAATTCCCACTTGTTCTCCATGTGGAATTTCCTGCTCGTTCTGGGTGTGGAATTCCCGCTCATTCCTGTGTGGAATTCCTGGTGTGGAATTCCTGCTCATTCCCCCTGTGGAATTCCTTGGGGTGGAATTCCCCCTCATTCTGGGTGTGGAATTCCAGGTGTGGGAATTCCCGCTTGGTTCCGGTGTGGGAATTCCCGGTGTGGGATTCCCGCTCGTTCCCGGTGCGGAATTCCCGGTATTCCCAGTGCGGAATTCCCGGTATTCCCGGTATTCCCGGGGGTGCCGACGCCGTTTCTCTGATTTCCTTCCTCACAGAGGGGCCGGAGCCAGAGACCAAGGAAGGGTGAGTGGGATTTGGGGCGTTTAATGGGATTTCCAGGGAATTCGGGAATTCTGGCGGGATTTGGGGCGTTCCGTGGGATTTCCAGGGAATTCGGGAATTCTGGCGGGATTTGGGGCGTTCCGTGGGATTTCCAGGGAATTCGGGAATTCTGGCGGGATTTGGGGCGTTCCGTGGGATTTCCAGGGAATTCGGGAATTCTGGTGGGATTTGGGGCGTTTAATGGGATTTCCAGGGAATTCGGGAATTCTGGTGGGATTTGGGGCGTTCCGTGGGATTTCCAGGGAATTCGGGAATTCTGGCGGGATTTGGGGCGTTTAATGGGATTTCCAGGGAATTCGGGAATTCTGGTGGGATTTGGGGCGTTTAATGGGATTTCCAGGGAATTCGGGAATTCTGGCGGGATTTGGGGCGTTTAATGGGATTTCCAGGGAATTCGGGAATTCTGGCGGGATTTGGGGCGTTCCGTGGGATTTCCAGGGAATTCGGGAATTCTGGCGGGATTTGGGGTGTTTAATGGGATTTCCAGGGAATTTGGGAATTCTGGCGGGATTTGGGGTGTTTAATGGGATTTCCAGGGAATTCGGGAATTCTGGCGGGATTTGGGGTGTTTAATGGGATTTCCAGGGAATTTGGGAATTCTGGCGGGATTTGGGGTGTTTAATGGGATTTCCAGGGAATTCGGGAATTCTGGCGGGATTTGGGGTGTTTAATGGGATTTCCAGGGAATTTGGGAATTCTGGCGGGATTTGGGGCGTTCCGTGGGATTTCCAGGGAATTTGGGAATTCTGGTGGGATTTGGGGCGTTTAATGGGATTTCCAGGGAATTCGGGAATTCTGGCGGGATTTCAGGGAGTTTCCTGGCATTCTGGTGGGCTTCCCGAGGTTTTGGTGGGAATTCCAGGGGTTCTGGTGGGATTTTTGGGATCCGTCCCCTCCGTTTGGTGGCACAGCTGCTGCCGTGCCTCAGTTTCCCCCAACTTCTTTGCACTTCAGCGAGCTCCAAGCAGGAGAGCTCCGGGATTTTGGGATCTTTCCCATCATCCCTGAGCATCCTGGTGGGACATCCCTAAAAATCTGGGCTCACCCTGAATCCTGTGATCCCGAGGAGCAGATCAGGGGGGGAAATTCCTTACAAACAATTCCTTATTTTGTCCCGACGTGGGAACGGGGGCGACAGCGGGTGGGAGCTTTGGGAGCCCCCGATCCCGGGGGATTTGCGCTCGATCCCGAGGGATTTTTCCCTGGAATGCTCCCGCAGGATCCTGCCGCAGGTGAGCAACGGCGAGGCCGGAGGAGATTCCCAGATCCACGCCCGCACCTGGAAGAGGGAGAGCATCTGCCGAGGTGGGAAAAGCCGGGAAGGCTCCGGGAACGTTTCCGCTTCCCGCCGGGATCCTGGGCTGCTGATCCCCATCCCCATCCCGGTTTTCCAGGGGAGCGTTTCTCCTTCCCGGAGGTGGGGGACGAGGTCATCTACGACGACGTTCCCTGCGAGGGCCTGGATGTGCACCAGGATGGTACGGGAGCGCTTTTCCAGCTTTTCCAGCTTTTCCAGCTTTTCCAGCTTTTCCAGCTTTTCCAGCTTTTCCAGCTGGGAGCCGCCTCTTCCCATTTTTCCAGGCCCCACAATCCCATTTCCTAGCAGGAATCACCTCTTCCCATTTTTCCAGGCCCCACAATCCCATTTCCTAGCAGGAATCACCTCTTCCCATTTTTCCAGGCCCCCCATCCCATTTCCTAGCAGGAATCACCTCTTCCCATTTTTCCAGGCCCCACAATCCCATTTCCTAGCAGGAATCACCTCTTCCCATTTTTCCAGGCCCCACAATCCCATTTCCTAGCAGGAATCACCTCTTCCCATTTTTCCAGGCCCCACAATCCCATTTCCTAGCAGGAATCACCTCTTCCCGTTTTTCCAGGCCCCACAATCCCATTTTCTATAAGGGAGGCGCCTCTTCCCGGTTTTCCGGGCCCCCCATCCCATTTTCCATCAAGAAGCAGAGTCCTGTCCTCCAGGAGGAAGTGGGTGGGAATAACCGGGGAAATCCCGGGATCTGGAGGGACAGAGCTGCTCCCAGAGGAGCTGCAGGACCCCGAGGGTTCCGGAGAATGGGAATTCTGGAGTTCTGCACTAGGATCCCCCAATTCCCAATATTTCCCTTCCCAATATTTCCCTTCCCTTCCCTTCCCTTCCCTTCCCTTCCCTTCCCTTCCCTTCCCTTCCCTTCCCTTCCCTTCCCTTCCCTTCCCTTCCCTTCCCTTCCCTTCCCTTCCCTTCCCTTCCCTTCCCTTCCCTTCCCTTCCCTTCCCTTCCCTTCCCTTCCCTTCCCTTCCCTCTTTTCCTCTCCCAGGGGATCAATCCATCCCCCTGGATCCATCCCTGCATCCCGGCGTCTCCCAGCTCCCTTCCGGCAATCACAGCCCAGAACTGCCATGGCTTGGGAGCAGGGGATGGAGCGGGAATGGGAATGGAATGGGGATGGAATGGGAATGGAATGGGGATGGAATGGGGATGGAATGGAGATGGAATGGGGGTGGAATGGGGGTGGAGTGGGAATGGATGAGGAGTGGGAATGGAGTGGAGATTGGAGCAGGAATGGGAACGGGGATGGAGCGGGAATGGGATCGGAGCAGGAACAGGGCTGAAACGGGAATGGGAACGGAGCGGGAACAGGATCAGAGTGGGAATGGGAATGGGGCTGGAGTGGGAATGGGAACGGAGTGGGAACAGGGCTGGAGCGGGAACGGGATGGAGCAGGAATGGGAACGGGATGGGATTGGGACCGGGATAGGAGCGGGACCGGGATGGGAGTGGGAATGGGGCTGGAGCAGGAATGGGATCGGGATCGGGATGGGAGCCGGGATGGGATCGGGATGGGATGGGATGGGATGGGATCGGGATGGGATGGGATCGGGATGGGATCGGGATGGGATGGGATCGGGATGGGATGGGATCAGGATCAGGATGGGATGGGATCGGGATGGGATCGGGATGGGATCAGGATGGGATGGGAATGGGATGGGATCAGGATCGGGATCGGGATGGGATGGGATGGGATCAGGATCAGGATGGGATGAGGATGGGATGAGGATGGGATGGGATCAGGATGGGATGAGGATGGGATGGGATCAGGATGGGATGAGGATGGGATGGGATCAGGATGGGATGGGATCAGGATCAGGATGGGATCAGGATGGGATCAGGATGGGATCAGGATGGGATGGGATGGGATCGGGATGGGATCGGGATGGGATCAGGATGGGATGGGATCAGGATGGGATGGGATGGGATGGGGATGGGATCGGGATCAGGATGGGATCAGGATCAGGATGGGATCAGGATGGGATGGGATCAGGATCAGGATCGGGATGGGATGGGATGGGATCAGGATGGGATCGGGATGGGATCAGGATCAGGATGGGATCAGGATCAGGATGGGATCAGGATGGGATCAGGATGGGATCAGGATCAGGATCAGGATGGGATGGGATGGGATCAGGATGGGATGGGATCAGGATCAGGATGGGATGGGATCAGGATGGGATCAGGATGGGATGGGATCAGGATGGGATCAGGATCGGGATGGGATCAGGATCAGGATGGGATCAGGATGGGATCAGGATGGGATCAGGATCAGGATCGGGATGGGATCAGGATGGGATCAGGATGGGATGGGATCAGGATCAGGATGGGATGGGATCAGGATGGGATGGGATCAGGATGGGATCGGGATGGGATCAGGATCAGGATGGGATCAGGATCAGGATGGGATCAGGATCAGGATGGGATCAGGATCAGGATCAGGATCAGGATGGGATCAGGATCAGGATCAGGATCAGGATGGGATCAGGATGGGATGGGATGGGATAGGATCAGGATCAGGATCAGGATCAGGATCAGGATGGGATGTTCCCGCCGGGCGCAGGCGCGGCGCTGCTCTACGCCGAGGTGCAGCGCGGCGAGGGGACGCGCCTGGGCCAGGAGCTGGGCTGGAGCTCCAGCGAGTTCGAGAGCTACAGCGAGGGCGAGTCCGGAGAGGAATCCCGGCCGGAATGCCGGCGGGACGCGGAGCCGGCCAAGCTCCGCGCGGCGTTCCAGCCCAAGGTACCCGTACGAGGAATCCTCATCCTCCTAAAAGCCTGCTTGGAATCCTCATCCATCCCTGCTTGGAATCCTCATCCATCCCTTTGGAATCCTCATCCATCCCTGCTTGGAATCCTCATCCATCCTCCTTGGAATCCTCATCCATCCCTGCTTGGAATCCTCATCCATCCCTTTGGAATCCTCATCCATCCCTGCTTGGAATCCTCATCCATCCTCCTTGGAATCCTCATCCATCCCTGCTTGGAATCCTCATCCATCCCTGCTTGGAATCCTCATCCATCCCTGCTTGGAATCCTCATCCCTCCCTGCTTGGAATCCTCATCCCTCCCTGCTTGGAATCCTCATCCATCCCTGCTTGGAATCCTCATCCATCCTCCTTGGAATCCTCATCCCTCCTCCTTGGAATCCTCATCCATCCTCCTTGGAATCCTCATCCATCCCTGCTTGGAATCCTCATCCATCCTCCTTGGAATCCTCATCCCTCCTTGGAATCCTCATCCCTCCCTTTGGAATCCTCATCCATCCCTCCTTGGAATCCTCATCCATCCCTGTTTGGAATCCTCATCCCTCCCTCCTTGGAATCCTCATCCCTCCCTTTGGAATCCTCATCCATCCTCCTTGGAATCCTCATCCATCCCTGCTTGGAATCCTCATCCATCCCTGCTTGGAATCCTCATCCCTCCCTTTGGAATCCTCATCCCTGGCTTTTCCCGGGATTCTCCTGCGTGGAGGCACCGGAGCATCCTGCCGATGCTGCTGCGTTTTCCCTGGAATTTTCTTTCCCGTTTCCTCCTTTCCCTTTTCGTTTTCCTCCTGCTGGAGCCTCTCCCTGCCTTTCCCTGCTCCTGCTGCACTCCCTGCTCCATCCCAGCCAGAATTCCAGGATTTTTGGGATGATTTCTCCCTGCCTTTCCCTGCTCCTGCTGCACTCCCTGCCTGCTCCCAGCCAGAATTCCAGGATTTTTGGGATGATTTCTCCCTGCATTTCCCTTCTCCTGCACTCCCTGCTGCATCCCAGCTGGAATTCTGGGATGATTTCTCCTGTTTTTGAGCCTTTCCCTGCTGCTCCTGCACTGCCTTCTCACTCCCAACTGGAATTTTGGGATTTCTGGGATGATTCCTCCTGTTTTTGAACCTCTCCCTGCCATTCCCTGCTCCATCCCAGCTGGAATTCCAGGATTTTTGGGATGATTTCTCCCTGCCTTTCCCTTCTCCTGCACTCCCTGCCTGCTCCCAGCCAGAATTCCAGGATTTTTGGGATGATTTCTCCTGCTTTTGGGCTCTCCCTGCCTTTCCCTTCTCCTGCATTCCCTGCTCCATCCCAGCCAGAATTCCAGGATTTTTGGGATGATTTCTCCCTGCCTTTCCCTTCTGCATTCCCTGCTGCATCCCAGCTGGAATTCTGGGATGATTCCTCCTGTTTTTGAGCCTCTCCCTGCCATTCCCTGCTCCATCCCAGCCGGAATTCCAGGATTCTTGGGATGATTTCTCCCTGCCTTTCCCTTCTCCTGCATTCCCTGCTCCATCCCAGCCAGAATTCCAGGATTCTTGGGATGATTTCTCCCTGCCTTTCCCTTCTCCTGCATTCCCTGCTCCATCCCAGCCAGAATTCCAGGATTTTTGGGATGATTCCTCCCTGCCTTTCCCTTCTCCTGCGCTCCCTGCTCCATCCCAGCTGGAATTCCAGGATTTTTGGGATGATTCCCGCCGTTCCTGAGCCTTTCCTGCCTGCTCCCAGGCGGAATTCCGGGCTGCTGCTGCTGTTCCCTGCTCCTTTGGGATGATCTCTCCTGTTTTTTTGCATTTGCTGCTTCCCGGGATTTCCGCTCTGCTGCTCTCCCGCTTTGCTTGGGGCTCAGCTCTCTCCAGACTTCCATAAACTCAAGGAAAAATGCGCCAGGACTAAGCGGGAGCTCCTGGCTCTGAGAGTTGGGGGGAAGGAGATGCAGGAGCTGAAGCACAAATCCGATTGGAAGGTACCGCTCCCGTCCCGAAATTCCCAGAATTCCCAACATTCCCGGCCTGGGGGGAATGGAATTCCCCTGGTGGAATGGATCCCGTCCCGTTCCTGTCGCAGGAAATCGGCCTGGAGCTGCTGAGGAGCCGCTCCCGGGGCTGCCTTCGGAATTCCGGGAGTCGGGGATTCAGGAAGGAATCCAGGAATTCAGGAGGGAATTCACAGAGGAAGGAATCCAGGAGTTCAGGAAGGAATTCAGGAGTTCAGGAGGGAATTCACAGAGGAAGGAATTCAGGAATTCAGGAAGGAATTCAAGAATTCAGGAAGAAATCAGGAATTCAGGAAGGAATTCACAAAGGAAGGAGTTCAGGAATTCCGGAAGGAATTCAGGAATTCAGGAAGGAATCAGGAGTTCAGGAAGGAATTCAGGAGTTCAGGAGGGAATTCACAAAGGAAGGAATTTAGGAATTCAGGAAGAAATTCAGGAGTTCAGGAAGGAATTCACAAAGGAAGGAATTCAGGAATTCAGGAAGGAATTCAGGAAGAAATTCAGGAGTTCAGGAGGGAATTCACAAAGGAAGGAATTCAGGAATTGGGGAAGGAATTAAGGAATCCAGGAATTCAGGAAGGAATTCACAGAGGAAGGAATCCAGGAATTCAGGAAGGAATCCAGGAATTCAGGAGGGAATTCACAGAGGAAGGAATTCAGGAAGGAATCCAGGAATTCAGGAAGGAATCAGGAGTTCCGGAAGGAATTCAGGAGTTCAGGAAGAAATTCAGGAGTTCAGGAAGGAATTCAGGAGTTCAGGAAGGAATTCACAAAGGAAGGAATTCAGGAATTCAGGAAGGAATTCAGGAAGAAATTCAGGAGTTCAGGAGGGAATTCACAGAGGAAGGAATTCAGGAATTGGGGAAGGAATTCAGGAATTCAGGAAGAAATCAAGAGTTCAGGAAGGAATTCACAAAGGAATTCAGGAATTCAGGAAGAAATCAGGAGTTCAGGAGGGAATTCACAAAGGAAGGAATTCAGGAATTGGGGAAGGAGTTCAGGAATTCAGCAAAGAATTCAAGAAGAAATCAGGAGTTCAGGAAGGAATTCACAAAGGAAAGAATTCAGGAATTCAGGAAGGAATTCAGGAAGGAATTCAAGAATTCAGGAAGAAATCAGGAGTTCAGGAAGGAATTCACAAAATAATTCAGGAATTTGGGAAGGAATCCAGGAATTCAGGAAGGAATTCAGGAATTCAGGAAGAAATCAGGAGTTCAGGAGGGAATTCACAAAGGAAGGAATTCAGGAATTGGGGAAGGAATTCAGGAATTCAGGAAGGAATCCAGGAATTCAGGAATTGGGGAAGGAATTCAGGAAAGAATTCAGGAAGAACATCAGGAGTTCAGGAAGGAATTCACAAAGGAAAGAATTCAGGAATTCAGGCAGGAATTCAGGAAGAAATCAGGAGTTCAGGAAGGAATTCAAGAATTCAGGAATTCAGGAAGGAATTCAGGAATTCGGGAAGGAATTCAGGAGGGAAAGAATTCAGGAGTTCAGGAAGGAATTCAAGAATTCAGGAAGGAATTCAGGAATTCGGGAAGGAATTCAGGAATTCGGGAAGGAATTCAGGAGGAAAGGAAGGAATTCTGGAAGGAGAATTTTGGGAATTGTGGAACCTCAGGGCAAAGCCTTTCCCACCCCATCCCATCCTGGCCGATATTATTTGGGGTAGAACTAAACTCAGATTTGGGGTAGAAATGCCAGGATTTGGGGGAGAACTCTGGGATTTGGGGTGAAACTCTGGGATTTGGGGTAGAAATGTCAGGATTTGAGGTGAAACTCTGGGATTTGGGGTGGAAATGTCAGGATTTGGGGTGAAACTCTGGGATTTGGGGTGGAAATGTCAGGATTTGAGGTGAAACTCTGGGATTTGGGGTGGAAATGCCAGGATTTGAGGTGAAAGTCTGGGATTTGGGGTGAAAAACTGGGATTTGGGGTAGAAATGTCAGGATTTGGGGTGAAACTCTGGGATTTGGATTAGAAATGCCAGGATTTGAGGTGAAAGTCTGGGATTTGGAATAGAAACTCTGGGATTTGGGGTAGAAATGCCAGGATTTGGGGGAGAACTCTGGGATTTGGGGTGAAAAACTGGGATTTGGGGTGAAACTCTGGGATTTGGATTGGAAATGCCAGGATTTGAGGTGAAAGTCTGGGATTTGGAATAGAAACTCTGGGATTTGGGGTGAAACTCTGGGATTTGGGGGAGAACTCTGGGATTTGGGGTGAAAAACTGGGATTTGGGGTGAAACTCTGGGATTTGGGGTGAAACTCTGGGATTTGGGGTGAAACTCTGGGATTTGGGGTGAAAAACTGGGATTTGGGGTGAAACTCTGGGATTTGGGGTGAAAAATTGGGATTTGGGGTGAAACTCTGGTATTTGGATTGGAAATGCCAGGATTTGGAGTGAATCTCTGGGATTTGGGGTAGAAATGCCAGGAATTGGGGTAGAGCTCTGGGATTTGGAGTAGAAACTCTGGGATTTGGGGAGAACTCTGGGATTTGGATTAGAAATGCCAGGATTTGGGATGAAACTCTGGGATTTGGGTTAGAAACTCTGGGATTTGGGGAGAATTTTGGGATTTGGGGAGAATTTTGGGATTTGGAGTAGAACTGCCAGGAATTGGGGTAGAGCTGTGGGATTTGGGGTGGAAATGACAGGAATTGGGGGAGAACTCTGGGATTTGGGGCAGAAGCCCGGGATTTGGGGTGAAACTCTGGGATTTGGGGTGAAACTCTGGGATTTGGGGTGAAACTCTGGGATTTGGGGTAGAAATGCCAGGATTTGGGGTGAAACTCTGGGATTTGGGGTGAAACTCTGGGATTTGGGGTGAAACTCTGGGATTTGGGGTAGAAATGCCAGGATTGGGGCAGGAAAGGCCGATCCCCTTTCCCGCCCCACGAGTCCCAGCCCGGCTCGGGAATGCCGGAGCCGCTCCCGCTCGGCTGCGCTGCCCGATCCCGCCCGATCCCGCTCCGGCGCCGCGCATCCACGGGAGGATCCCGAGGGATCCGGGGGATCCCGAGCTCTGGCCGGGTCCCTGCTGCTCCCAGCTGCGGGGAAAACAGGGAATGGCGCTCCAGGGATCTTCCGGAGGGGCTGGAGCCGGGACGGCTCCTGGGGCGGCCTGGAGCCGAGATCCCAGTGATGATCCCTGAGATCCTGGTGAAGATCCCTGAGATCCTGTGGATGATCCCGGCGATGATCCCTGAGATCCCGTGGATGATCCCTGGGATCCCGGTGATGATCCCTGAGATCCCGGTGCTGATCCCCAAGATCCCGGTGCTGATCCCCAAGATCCTGGTGCTGATCCCTGAGATCCCGGTGCTGATCCCAGTGATGATCCCTGAGATCCCGGTGATGATCCCGGTGCTGATCCCTGGGATCCCAGTGATGGTCCCACTGATCCTTGTGATCCCCGTGCTCCCTGAGATCCTGGTGATGCTCCCTGGGATCCCGGCATGGATCCCTGCAGTGATCCGTGTGCTGATCCCTGTGCTGATCCCTGTGATCCCTTGATTCCTGTCATCCCGGCATGGATCCCTGCACTGATCCCTGTGATCCCTTGATTCCTGTCATCCCAGCATGGATCCCTGTGATCCCTGTGCTGCTCCCTGGGATCCCTGTGCTGCTCCCTGCACGGATCCCTGCGCGGATCCCTGGGATCCCTGCGTGGTTCCCTGTGCTGCTCCCTGCATGGCTCCCTGGGATCCCTGCATGGATCCCTGTGTGGGTCCCTGTGATCCCTGCGCTGCTCCCTGGGATCCCTGCGTGGTTCCCTGCATGGATCCCTGCGATCCCTGCGCTGATCCCTGCGCTGCTCCCTGCGCTGCTCCCTGTGATCCCTGCGTGGATCCCTGTGTGATCCCTGGGATCCCCGCGTGGATCCCGCGTGGATCCCTGGGATCCCCGCGCGGATCCCTCGTGGATCCGTGGGATCCCTGCGCCGACGGCGCGGTGCCGTTGCAGGTGTCGCAGCTGATGCGGGCGGCGCGCAGCGGCACCAAGGACGGGCTGGAGCGCACGCGCATGGCCGTGCTGCGCCGCGTCACCTTCCTGCAGCGCCGCGACGCGCCAGGTGAGCCCCGATCCCGGGAATCCTGGGAATCCTGGCCCCATGGAACCCCGGGAATCCCGGCCCCGTGGAACCCCTGGGATCCCATCCCCAGGGAATCCCATCCCCATGGAACTCCCGGATCCCGTCCCAGGGGAATCCCATCCCCATGGAACCCCCAGGAATCCCATCCCCATGGAACCCCCAGATCCTGGCCCCAGGGAACCCTCGGGATCCCGGGAATCCCAGCCCCATGAAACCCCTGGATCCCATCCCCAGAAATCCCATCACTGGGGAATCCCATCCCCATGGAACCCCCAGATCCCGGCCCCGGGAACCCTTGGGATCCCAGCCCCGGGAATCCCATCCCCATGGAACCCCCGGGATCCCGGGAATCCCGGTCCTGTGGAACCCCCGGGATCCCGGCCCCGGGAATCCCATCCCCATGGAACTCCCGGATCCCATCCCCAGGAATCCCATCCCCATGGAACCCCTGGATCCCATCCCCAGGAATCCCATCCCCAGGGAACCCTCGGGATCCCAGCCCCGGGAATCCCATCCCCATGGAACTCCCGGATCCCGTCCCAGGGGAATCCCATCACTGGGGAATCCCATCCCCATGGAACCTCCAGATCCCAGCCCCAGGAATCCTGGCCCTGGGAATCCCGGCCCCATGGAACCCCCGGGATCCCATCCCCAGGGAATCTCCAGGATCCTGTCCCCGGGGAATCCCATTCCTAGGGAATCTCATCCCCATGGAACCCCCGGATCCCGTCCCAGGGGAATCCCATCACTGGGGAATCCCATCCCCATGGAACTTCCATGATCCCATCCCTTGGGATCCCATCCCCAGGGAATTCTGTCCATCCAGAAACTCCGGAATCCCCAGGGAATCTCCAGGGATCCCATCCCCAGGGAATCCCGTCCCTCCAGAACCTCCAGGATCCCATCCCCAGGGAATCCCATTCCTATGGAATCTCCGGGGATCCCATTCCCATGGAACCTCCGGGGATCCCATCCCCAGGGAACCCTGTCCCTCCAGAACCCCAGGAATCCCGTCCCTCCAAACCCAGGGATCCCATCCCTATGGAACCCTGGGAATCCTGTCCCTCTGGAACCACAGGGATCCCATCCCTATGGAACCCTGGGAATCCCGTCCCTCTGGAACCACAGGGATCCCATCCCTATGGAACCCTGGGAATCCTGTCCCTCTGGAACCACAGGGATCCCATCCCTATGGAACCCCGGGAATCCTGTCCCCAGAGAACCCCGGGGATCCCATCCCCAGGAATCCCATCCCTCTGGAACCACAGGGATCCCATCCCTATGGAACCCAGGGAATCTCATCCCTGGGGAACCACAGGAATCCCATCCCTATGGAACCACAGGGATCCCATCCCTATGGAACCCAGGGAATCCCATCCCTCTGGAACCGCAGGGATCCCATCCCTATGGAATCTCCTTCCCCTCGTCCCACCTGATTCCATGGATCTGGAGCTTCCCGGGATCTCTGCAGGCTCCACCTCCCTCCTTTTGTCCTTCGGGGATAAAGCAGCAGCACCCGGCCGATCCTTGCCCTTTTCCTTCAGGATTCTGTCCCTTCAGGATTTCTTTCCCTGAATTCCCAATTCCCGAGATTTTTCCCAGCGGTTTTTCCCCTCAATTCCCAATTCCCGAGATTTTTCCCAGCGGTTTTCCCCTCAATTCCCAATTCCAGAGTTTTTCCCAGAGGGTTTTCCCCTCAATTCCCAATTCCCGAGATTTTTCCCAGTGGTTTTTCCCCTCAATTCCCAATTCCGGAGCTTTTCCCAGCAGGTTTTCCCGGGATTCCCAATTCTGGAGCTTTTCCCAGCGGGTTTTCCCCTGAATACTTCACAATTCCTGTGGCTTTTCCCAGCGTGTTTTTCCCCGGAATTCCCAATTCCAGAGTTTTTCCCAGAGGGTTTTCCCGGAATTCCCAATTCCAGAGTTTTTCCCAGCGTGTTTTCCCGGGATTCCCAATTCCGGAGCTTTTCCCAGTGGTTTTTCCCCGGAATTCCCAATTCCAGAGTTTTTCCCAGCGTGTTTTCCCGGAATTCCCAATTCCGGAGTTTTTCCCAGCGGTTTTTCCCCGGAATTCCCAATTCCGGAGCTTTTCCCAGCGTGTTTTCCCCGGAATTCCCAATTCCTGAGATTTTTCCCAGCGTGTTTTCCCCGGAATTCCCAATTCTGGGGCTTTTCCCAGCTGGTTTTCCCCGGAATTCCCAATTCTCGAGATTTTTCCCAGCGGGTTTTCCCCTGAATAATTCCCAATTCCGGAGTTTTTCCCAGCGGTTTTTCCCCGGAATTCGCAATTCCGGAGCTTTTCCCAGCAGTTTTTCCCCTGAATTCCCAATTCCTGTGGCTTTTCCCAGCGGTTTTTCCCTGGAATTCCCAATTCCGGAGCTTTTCCCAGCGGTTTTTCCCTGGAATTCCCAATTCCAAAGGCTTTTCCCAGCGTGTTTTCCCGGAATTCCCAATTCCGGGGCTTTTCCCAGCATGTTTCCCCGGAATTCCCAATTCCGGATTTTTTCCCAGCGTGTTTTCCCCGGAATTCCCAATTGTCGAGATTTTTCCCAGCGGGTTTTCCCCTGAATAATTCCCAATTCCGGAGTTTTTCCCAGCGGGTTTTCCCCGGAATTCCCAATTCTGGGGCTTTTCCCAGCGGGTTTTTCCCCAGAATTCCCAATTCCGTTGCTTTTCCCAGCGGGTTTCCTGGAATTCCCAATTCCGGAGTTTTTCCCAGCGGGTTTCCCGGGATTCCCAATTCCGGAGTTTTTCCCAGCGGTTTTTCCCCGGAATTCGCAATTCCGTTGCTTTTCCCAGCGGGTTTCCCGGAATTCCCAATTCCGGGGCTTTTCCCAGCGGGTTTCCCGGAATTCCCAATTCCGTTGCTTTTCCCAGCAGTTTTTCCCCTGAATTCCCAATTCCGGAGTTTTTCCCAGCGGTTTTTCCCCTGAATTCCCAATTCCGTTGCTTTTCCCAGCGGGTTTTTCCCCGGGATTCCCAATTCCAGAGTTTTTCCCAGCGGTTTTTCCCCAGAATTCCCAATTCCGTTGCTTTTCCCAGCGGGTTTCCCGGAATTCCCAATTCCGTTGCTTTTCCCAGCGGGTTTTTCCCCGGGATTCCCAATTCTGGAGTTTTTCCCAGCGGGTTTTTCCCCGGGATTCCCAATTCTGTTGCTTTTCCCAGCGGGTCCCAATTCCGGAGTTTTTCCCAGCGGTTTTTCCCCGGAATTCGCAATTCTGTTGCTTTTCCCAGCGGGTTTCCCGGAATTCCCAATTCCGGAGCTTTTCCCAGCGGGTTTCCCTGGGATTCCCAATTCCGTTGCTTTTCCCAGCGGGTTTTTCCCTGGGATTCCCAATTCCGGAGTTTTTCCCAGCGGGTTTTTCCCCGGGATTCCCAATTCTGTTGCTTTTCCCAGCAGGTCCCAATTCCGTTGCTTTTCCCAGCGGTTTTTCCCCAGAATTCCCAATTCCGTTGCTTTTCCCAGCGGGTTTTTCCCTGGGATTCCCAATTCCGGAGTTTTTCCCAGCGGGTTTTTCCCCGGGATTCCCAATTCTGTTGCTTTTCCCAGCGGGTCCCAATTCCGGAGTTTTTCCCAGCGGTTTTTCCCTGGAATTCCCAATTCCATTGCTTTTCCCAGCGGTTTTTCCCCAGAATTCCCAATTCCCAGGCCTTTCCCAGCGGTTTTTCCCCGGAATTCCCAATTCCCGGGCCTTTCCCAGCGGTTTTTCCCGGGATTCCCAATTCCCGGCCTTTCCCTGTCCCGCAGGGGACGGGGAGCGCAGGAGGAGCGCGGCCGGGGCGGAGCAGCCGCCGCGCTCCCGCCGGAGCTCCCGGCTTTCCCTGGAGCAGCCGAGGGCAGGTAGGATCCAGGGGAGGTAGGATCGATCCCGCTGGATCCCAGCGCCTGGAGCTGGAGCTTCCCGCGGGATCGGCCGCGTGTGTCCCCAGAGCATTCCCAGAGCATTCCCAGAGCATTCCCAGAGCATTCCCTGAGCATTCCCTGAGCATTCCCAGAGCTTTCCCTGAGCATTCCCAGAGCATTCCCAGAGCATTCCCAAGGGATTGGCTGCGTGTTCCCAGCATTCCCATGGGATTGGCTGTGTGTGTCCCCAGAGCATTCCCAGAGCATTCCCTGAGCATTCCCAGAGCATTCCCAGAGCATTCCCAGAGCATTCCCAGAGCATTCCCAGAGGATTCCCTGAGCATTCCCAGAGGATTCCCAGAGCATTCCCATGGGATTGGCTGTGTGTGTCCCCAGAGCATTCCCAGAGCATTCCCAGAGCATTCCCAGAGCATTCCCAGAGCATTCCCTGAGCATTCCCAGAGGATTCCCAGAGCATTCCCATGGGATTGGCTGTGTGTGTCCCCAGAGCATTCCCAGAGCATTCCCTGAGCATTCCCAGAGCATTCCCAGAGCTTTCCCATGGGATTGGCTGTGTGTCCCCAGAGCATTCCCAGAGCATTCCCAGAGCATTCCCAGAGCATTCCCAAGGGATTGGCTGCGTGTTCCCAGCATTCCCATGGGATCGGCCGCGTGTGTCCCCAGAGCATTCCCAGAGCTTTCCCAGAGCTTTCCCAGAGCATTCCCAGAGCATTCCCAGAGCATTCCCAGAGCATTCCCGGAGCATTCCCAGAGCTTTCCCGGAGCATTCCCAGAGCTTTCCCAGAGCATTCCCAGAGCATTCCCATGGCATTGGATTGGCTGCGTGTTCCCAGCATTCCCATGGGATCAGCCCTGTGTGTTCCCAGCATTCCCATGGGATTTGGCTGCATGTTCCCAGCATTCCCAAGGGATGTGGCTGCGTGTTCCTGGCTTTCCTGCAGCTTTTCTTGGAATGGGATCAGCCGTGTCTATTCCCGACATTCCCGAAGCTTCCCATGGGATGGGATCGGCTGCACTTGTCACGCCATTCCCTGAGCATTCCCGAAGCTTCCCATGGGATCGGCTGCGTGTTCCTGCCATTCCTGGGGGGTTGGCTGAGTGTATCCCGCCGTTCCCATGGGATCGGTCCCGCCGTTCCCGTGGGATCGGTCCTGCCATTCCCATGGGATCGGTCCCACCATTCCCATGGGATCAGTCCTGCCATTCCCATGGGATCGGTCCCGCCATTCCCTCAGGATTGGTCCCACCATTCCTGTCATTCCCATGGGATCGGTCCCGCCGTTCCCTTGGGATCAGTCCCGCCATTCCCGTGGGATCAGTCCCGCCATTCCCGCTGTTCCCGTGGAATCTCCCGCCATTCCCGTGGGATCGGTCCTGCCATTCCTGTGGGATTGTTCCCGCCATTCCCGTGGGATCAGTCCCGCCATTCCCATGGGATCAGTCCTGCCATTCCCGTGGGATCAGTCCCGCCATTCCAATGGGATCAGTCCCGCCATTCCCATGGGATCTATCCCGCCGTTCCCTTGGGATCAGTCCCGCCATTCCCGTGGAATCTCCCGCCATTCCCATGGGATCAGTCCCGCCATTCCCATGGGATCAGTCCCGCCATTCCAATGGGATCAGTCCCGCCATTCCCGTGGGATCAGTCCCGCCATTCCCATGGGATCAGTCCCGCCATTCCCGTGGGATCAGTCCCGCCATTCCCGTGGGATCTCCCGCCATTCCCGTGGAATCTCCCGCCATTCCCGTGGGATCATTCCCGCCATTCCCGTGGGATCAGTCCCGCCATTCCCATGGGATCAGTCCCGCCATTCCCGTGGAATCTCCCGCCATTCCCGTGGAATCTCCCGCCATTCCCGTGGGATCGCTCCCGCGGGGCCAGCGCGGCTTTGGGGCGCGGCAATCCCGGGAGAGCATCCCCGGGGAGGAGGAGCCGAAATTGGGGAAGGAAGACGGTCCCGCGGCCCTTCCCCTCCCTTCCCTTCCCCCTTCCCTCCCCCAGCCCTTCCCTTTCCCGGGATTTCTGCCCCGGGATGGCGCCGGGGCCATGTGGAGGCGACGGCCGCGCTCCCATCCCAAATTTCCCTTGGCTTATCCCGAGCTTTCCTTGGCTCGCTCGCCCTCCTCCTCCTCGGCCGCTTCCGCCTCGGGTAAGGGCTGCCCGCTCCGGCGCTTCCCGCTTTTCCTGCGCTCCCGGCTCCTTTTCCTGCCTCCTTTTCCCGTTTCCCGCTGTTTCGGAGCCAGGACGAGGCGCTGTTCCCTCTGTTTCCCTGCGGATTTTTGGGATGGGAATTCTCCTTGTCCCCTCCCCTTGGCGCTGTCCCGGTCCCCACTCCGGCACTTCCCCTTTTCCCAACCCCTTTTCCCGACCCCTTTTCCCAACTCCTTTTCCTGTATCCCGCTGTCTGTTCCCGCTGTTTCCTGGCAGATTTTTGGGATGGGGACCCTCCTTGTCCCCTCCCCTTGGCGTTGTCCTGGTCCCCACTCCGGCACTTCCCCTTTTCCCAACCCCTTTTCCCATTTCCCGCTGTTTCAGAGCGAGGACAAGGTGTTGTTCCCGCTGTTTCCTGGCAGATTTTTGGGATGGGAATTCTCCCTGTCTCCTCCCCATGGCGCTGTCCCGGTCCCCACTCCGGCACTTCCCCTTTTCCCGGCTGCTTTTTTCCCGGCTTTTTTTTCCTGGCTCCTTTTCCCGGCTCCTTTTCCCGTTTCCCGCCGTTTCGGAGCCAGGACGAGGCGCTGTTCCCTCTGTTTCCCTGCGGATTTTTGGGATGGGGATCCTCCCTGTCCCCTCCCCATGGCATTGTCCCAGTCCCCACTCTGGCACTTCCCCTTTTCCCAACTCCTTTTCCCATTTCCCGCTGTTTCAGAGCGAGAACAAGGTGGTGTTCCCGCTGTTTACTGGCAGATTTTTGGGATGGGGACCCTCCTTGTCCCCTCCCCTTGGTGCTGTCCCGGTCCCCACTCCGGCACTTCCCCTTTTCCCAACCCCTTTTCCCGACCCCTTTTCCCAGCTCCTTTTCCCGTATCCTGCTGTCTGTTCCTGCTGTTTCCTGGCAGATTTTTGGGATGGGGACCCTCCCTGTCTCCTCCCCATGGCGTTGTCCCGGTCCCCACTCCGGCACTTCCCCTTTTTCCGGCTGCTTTTTTCCCGGCTTTTTTTTCTGGCTCCTTTTCCCGGCTCCTTTTCCCGTTTCCCGCTGGCTCGGAGCCAGGACGAGGCGCTGTTCCCTCTGTTTCCCTGCGGATTTTTGGGATGGGGACCCTCCCTGTCCCCTCCCCTTGGCGCTGTCCCGGTCCCCACTCTGGCACTTCCCCTTTTCCCGACTCCTTTTCCCGACCTCTTTTCCCGGCTCCTTTTCCTGTATCCCGCTGTCTGTTCCCGCTGTTTCCTGGCAGATTTTTGGGATGGGGATCCTCCTTGTCCCTTCCTCTTGGCGTTGTCCCGGTCCCCACTCTGGCACTTCCCCTTTTCCCAACTCCTTTTCCCATTTCCCGCTGTTTCAGAGCGAGGACAAGGTGTTGTTCCCGCTGTTTCCTGGCAGATTTTTGGGATGGGGACCCTCCCTGTCTCCTCCCCATGGCGTTGTCCCGGTCCCCACTCCGGCACTTCCCCTTTTCCCGGCTGCTTTTTTCCCGGCTTTTTTTTCCTGGCTCCTTTTCCCGGCTCCTTTTCCTGTTTCCTGTTGTTTCGGAGCGAGGACAAGGCGCCGTTCCCGCTGTTTCCCTGTGGATTTTTGGGATGGGGACCCTCCTTGTCCCTTCCTCTTGGCGCTGTCCTGGTCCCCACTCCGGCACTTCCCCTTTTCCCGACCCCTTTCCCGACCCTTTCCCGATCCTTTTCCCGAATCCCGCTGTCTGCTCCCGCTGTTTCCTGGCAGATTTTTGGGACGGGGACCCTCCAGTCCCCTCTCGGTGCCAGGCCCGCTCCTGCCCGGCTCGTCCCGGTGTCCGGTGCCGCTCGGGGTGGACACGGGACACCGGGACACCGGGACACCGGGACACCGGGACACCGGGACACCGGGAGCGCCTGCGGCCTCCGAGGCTCCGTTCGGGCTCAGTTTGGGCTCGGTTTGGGCTCGGTTCGGGCTCGGTTCGGGCTCGGTTTGGGCTCGGTTTGGGCTCGGTTTGGGCTCGGTTCGGGCTCAGTTTGGGCTCGGTTTGGGCTCGGTTTGGGCTCGGTTCGGGCTCGGTTTGGGCTCGGTTTGGCTCGGTTTGGCTCGGTTTGGGCCCGGTTTGGGCTCGGTTTGGCTCGGTTTGGGCTCGGTTCGGGCTCGGTTTGGGCTCGGTTCGGGCTCGGTTTGGGCTCGGTTTGGCTTGGTTTGGCTCGGTTTGGCTCGGTTTGGGCTCAGTTTGGGCTCGGTTTGGGCTCAGTTTGGCTCGGTTTGGCTCAGTTTGGCTCAGTTTGGGCTCAGTGTGGGCTCGGTTTGGCTCGGTTTGGCTCAGTTTGGCTCAGTTTGGGCTCAGTTTGGCTCGGTTTGGCTCGGTTTGGCTCGGTTTGGCTCGGTTTGGGCTCGGTTTGGGCTCGGTTTGGGCTCAGTTCAGGCTCGGTTTGGCTCGGTTTGGGCTCGGTTTGGGCTCGGTTTGGGCTCAGTTCAGGCTCGGTTTGGCTCGGTTTGGGCTCGGTTTGGGCTCGGTTTGGGCTCGGTTTGGCTCGGTTTGGCTCGGTTTGGCTCGGTTTGGCTCGGTTTGGGCTCAGTTCAGGCTCGGTTTGGGCTCGGTTTGGGCTCGGTTTGGCTCGGTTTGGCTCGGTTTGGGCTCAGTTCAGGCTCGGTTTGGGCTCAGTTTGGGCTCAGTTTGGGCTCGGTTTGGGCTCGGTTTGGCTCGGTTCGGGCTCGGTTTGGCTCGGTTCGGGCTCGGTTTGGGCTCGGTTCGGGCTCGGTTTGGGCTCAGTTTGGGCTCAGTTTGGGCTCGGTTTGGGCTCGGTTTGGCTCGGTTCGGGCTCGGTTTGGCTCGGTTTGGGCTCGGTTTGGGCTCGGTTCGGGCTCGGTTTGGGCTCGGTTTGGGCTCGGTTTGGGCTCGGTTTGGGCTCGGTTTGGGCTCGGTTTGGGCTCGGTTTGGGCTCGGTTTGGGCTCGGTTTGGGCTCGGCTCCGTTTGGGCTCGGTTCGGGCTCGGTTTGGGCTCGGTTTGGGCTCGGTTCGGGCTCAGTTTGGGCTCAGTTTGGGCTCGGTTTGGGCTCGGTTTGGCTCGGTTTGGCTCGGTTTGGCTCGGTTTGGCTCAGTTTGGCTCGGTTTGGCTCAGTTTGGCTCGGTTTGGCTCTGTTTGGCTCAGTTTTGGCTCGGTTTGGCTCGGTTGGGCTCGGTTTGGCTCGGTTCGGCTCAGTTTGGGCTCAGTTTGGGCTCAGTTCGGGCTCGGTTTGGGCTCAGTTCGGGCTCGGTTTGGGCTCAGTTCGGGCTCGGTTTGGCTCGGTTTGGCTCAGTTTGGGCTCGGTTTGGGCTCAGTTCGGGCTCGGTTTGGGCTCGGTCCGGGCTCGGTTTGGCTCGGTTTGGCTCGGTTTGGCTCAGTTTAGGCTTGGTTTGGGCTCGGTTTGGGCTCGGTTCGGGCTCGGTTTGGCTCGGTTTGGCTCAGTTTGGCTCGGTTTGGGCTCGGTTTGGCTCGGTTTGGGCTCGGTTTGGGCTCGGTTCGGGCTCGGTTTGGCTCGGTTTGGCTCAGTTTGGCTCGGTTTGGGCTCGGTTTGGCTCGGTTTGGCTCGGTTGGGCTCGGTTTGGCTCAGTTTGGCTCGGTTGGGCTCGGTTTGGCTCAGTTTGGCTCAGTTTGGCTCGGTTTGGCTCGGTTTGGGCTCCGTTTGGCTCGGTTTGGGCTCGGTTTGGGCTCGGTTCGGGCTCGGTTTGGGCTCGGTTCAGGCTCGGTTTGGCTGGGTTTGGCTCGGTTTGGCTCGGTTTGGCTCAGTTTGGGCTCGGTTTGGCTCGGTTTGGCTCAGTTTGGGGTTTTTGGTGTTCCCGCCTGCAGGGGACTCGGAGGAGGAGGACAGCGGCTTCCTGGAGGTCTCCGTGTCCGACGTGAGGCACCCCCCGCCCCAGCTGGGCCCCGCGCCCCAGGGGCTGAGCCCGCAGCAGGTCCGGCAGCGTTCCCGGGATCCCGGGATCGGGGCGTTCCTGGGATGGGGGCGTTCCCGGGATCCCGGGATCGGGGCGTTCCTGGGATGGGGGCGTTCCTGGGATCCTGGGATCGGGGCGTTCCTGGGATGGGGGCGTTCCTGGGATCCTGGGATCGGGGCCTTCCCGGGATCCTGGGATCGGGGCGTTCCCGGGATCGGGGCCTTCCCGGGATCCTGGGATCGGGGCGTTCCTGGGATGGGGGCGTTCCTGGGATCCTGGGATCGGGGCGTTCCCGGGATCGGGGCATTCCCAGGAACCTGGGATCAGGGCGTTCCTGGAATCGGGGCGTTCCTGGGATCTCCTGGGATCGGGGCATTCCCGGGATCGGGGCTTTCCCGGGATCAGGGCGTTCCCGGGATCCTGGGATCGGGGCGTTCCCGGGATCAGGGCGTTCCTGGGATCCTGGGATCAGGGCGTTCCTGGGATCTCCTGGGGATCGGGGCTTTCCTGGGATCCCTGAAGATCGAGGTGTTCCCGGGATCCCCAGGGATTGGGGCTTTCCTGGGAGCGGGGCGTTCCCGGGATCCTGGGATCAGGGCTTTCCTGGGATCTCCTGGGATCAGGGCGTTCCTGGGATCAGGGCTTTCCTGGGATCTCCTGGGATCGGGGCGTTCCTGGGATCAGGGCTTTCCTGGGATCTCCTGGGATCAGGGCGTTCCTGGGATCGGATCTCCCGGGGATCAGGGCTTTCCCGGGATCATGGAGGATCGAGGGTTTCCCAGGATCTCTGGGGACTGGGGCTTTCCTGGGATCCCTGGGAACTGGGGCTTTCCTGGGATCTCGGGGACTGGGGCTTTCCTGGGATCCCCAGGGATTGGGGCTTTCCTGGGATCGGGGCTTTCCTGGGATCTCTTGGGATGGGGGCTTTCCCAGGATCTCCTGATATTGGGGCTTTCCTGGGATCTCCTGTGATGGGGCCCTGCTTGGGATCTCTGGGATCAAGGCTTTCCTGGGATCTCCTGGGATTGGGGCTTTCTTGGGATTGGGATCGGGGCTTTACTGGGATTGGGATTGGGGCTTTCCTGGGATTAGGATTGAGGCTTTCCTGGGATTGGGACTGGGGTTTTCCTGGGATTGGGACTGGGGTTTTCCTGGGATTGGGATTGAGGTTTCCCTGGGATTGGGATTGAGGTTTTCCTGGGATTGGGATCAGGGTTTTCCTGGGATTGGGATTGGGGTTTTCCTGGGATTGGGATTGAGGTTTTCCTGGGATTGGGACTGGGGTTTTCCTGGGATTGGGATCGGGGCTTTCCTGGGATTGGGATTGGGGCTTTCCTGGGATTGGGATCGGGGCTTTCTTGGGATTGGGATTGAGGTTTTCCTGGGATTGGGATCGGGGCTTTCCCATGTTTGGGATCGTGGTGCTTTCCTGGGGGCTCCCGGTGTCCCCTGGGCCCTGTGATTGGGCAAGGAGGAAAGGCTGAGTCAGCAAAACCGGCACGGCTGAGTCAGCAAAACGGGCGCGGCTGAGTCAGCACTTCCGCAGGGCTGGGCTGGTTCCCTTTTCCTGGGATTTGGGCTTGGGGGATCACGGCTGAGCCCCACGGGCTGGGCCTGCCTCTCCCCTCTCCTGGGGTTTGGGATTTGGGGATCAGGGCTGTGCCTGCATTTCCCAATCCCGGGATTGGGGATTTTGGGATCAGGGCTGTGCCTGCACTTCCCTGATCCCAGGATTGGGGATTTTGGGATCAGGGCTGTGCCTGCTTTTCCCAATCCTGGGATTGGGGATTTTGGGATCAGAGTTGTGCCTGCCTTTGTGGATCCCAGGATTGGAGATTTTGGGATCAGAGCTGTGCCTGCTTTTCCCAGTCCTGGGATTGGGGATTTTGGGCTCAGGGCTGTGCCTGCACTTCCCTGATCCCAGGATTGGGGATTTTGGGATCAGGGCTGTGCCTGCATTTCCCTGATCCCAGGATTGGGATTTGTAGGATCACACCTCTGCCTGCACTTCCCTGATCCCGGGATTGGGGATTTTGGGATCAGGGCTGTGCCTGCCTTTCCCTAATCCTGGAAATCCGGGCTCTGGGATCAGGGCTGTGCCTGTATTTCTGGATCCCGGGATGGGGGATTTTGGGATCAGGGCTGTGCCTGCCTTTCCGGATCCGGGATGGGGATTCCGGGCTCAGGGCTGTGCCTGCCTTTCCCAATCCCGGGATTTGGGATTCCGGGCTCAGGCTCCCGTGCCCGCAGGTGCTCCGCCGGCACATCCTGGGCTCCATCGTGCAGAGCGAGCGCAGCTACGTGGACTCCCTGAGGCGCATCCTGCAGGTGGGGCCCGCCCGGGCTGCCCCGGCGCCGATCCCGGGATCCCGGCGCCGATCCCGGGATCCCAGCGCCGATCCCGGGATCCCAGCGCTGATCCCGGGATCCCGGCGCCGATCCCGGGATCCCAGCGCCAATCCCGGGATCCCAGCGCCGATCCCAGGATCCCGGCGCCGATCCCGGGATCCCAGCGCCGATCCCGGGATCCCGGCGCCAATCCTGGGATCCCAGCGCCGATCCCGGGATCCCGGCGCCGATCCCGGGATCCCAGCGCCGCCGTTCCCGCAGGATTACCGGGACCCGCTGCTGGAGATGGAGCCCAAGGTGCTGAGCGCCCGCAAGTGCCAGGTGGTGTTCTTCCGGCTCAGGGAGATCCTGCAGTGCCACTCCATGTTCCAGATCGCCCTGGCCTCCCGCGTGGCCGAGTGGGATTCCAACGAGAAGATCGGCGACCTCTTCGTGGCCTCGGTGCGGGGAAAACGGGAACGGCCCCGCAATCCTGCTGGGAGGCTGGCAAAAAGTGGGAACAGCCCCAAAATCCCACCAGGGGCCAGGCAAAAACTGGGAATGGCCCCAGAATCCCACCAGGGGCCTGGCAAAAATCAGGAATGGTCCCAGAATCCCACCAGGGGCCAGGCAAAAAGTGGGAATGGCCCCAAAATCCCACCAGGGGCCAGGCAAAAATCGGGAATGGCCCCAAAATCTCACCGGGGGCCTGGCAAAAAGTGGGAATGACCCCGAAATCCCATAAAGGAACAGGAGTGGCCCCAAATCCCACTGGTGTCCCAAGAAAAACTGGGACTGGCCCCCAAGTGCTGCTGCGATCCCAGCAAGAACTGGGAATTGCCACAAATCCCACCAGGGTCCCAGCAAAACCTGGGAATGGCCACAAATTCCACTGAGATCCCAACAAAAACTGAGAATGGCCACAGATCTTGCTGGGATCCCAGAAAAACCAGGAATGGCCACCAAAATCCCATAAAAAACCAGGAATGGCCACAAATCCTACTGGGATCCCAGTAAAAACTGGGAATGGCCACAAATCTTGCTGGGGTCCCAGCAAAAACTGGGAACAGCCCCCAAAATCCCTCTGGGATCAGAGATTGGGAATCACCCCCAAACCTCCCCTGGGGTCTCATAAAAAACCAGGAATGACCCCAAATCCTGCATAGATTCCAGCAAAAACTGGGAATGGCCACAAATCCCGATGGGATCCCAGCAAAAACTGGGAATGGCCACAAATCCCACTGGGATCCCAGCAAAAACTGGGAATGGCCCCGAAAATCCCATTAAAAAAACAGGAATGGCCACAAATTCCACTTGGATCCCAGCAAAAACTGGGAATGGCCCCCAAAATCCCATTAAAAAAACAGGAATGGCCACAAATCCCACTGGGATCCCAGCAAAAACTGGGAATGGCCACAAATCCCACTGGGATCCTAGCAAAAACCAAGAATGGCCACAAATCCTGGTGGGATCCCAGCAAAAACTGGGAATGGCCACAAATCCCGATGGGATCCCAGCGGAAACTGGGAATGGCCCCAAAAATCCCATTAAAAAAACAGGAATTGCCACAAATCCCACTTGGATCCCAGCAAAAACTGGGAATGGCCCCCAAAATCCCTCTGGGATCAGAGATTTGGAATCTCCCCTAAATGCCCCTGGAATCTCCTCAAAAACCTGGAGGTGCCCCCAGACCTCCCCAAAGATTGGGAATCTTGCCCCAAAACCCCTCTGGGATCGGAGACAGGGAATCACTGCCGGACCTCCCCGAGATCCCATCCAAACCTGAGAATCGGGAATCGCCCCAGAATCCCCCTGGGATCCCACCAGGGATGGGTGGAGCGATGGAGCCCAAACTAGGACAGCCCCAGCGCCCCAGACTTTGCCCACCCCGTTTTTTGGAAGCTCCACCTGATTTTGGGAAGCCCCACCCCATTTTTTGGGAAGCCCCATCCCATTTTTTGGGAAGCCCCACCCCATTCTTTAGGAAGCTTCACCCATTTTTTGGGAAGCCCCATCCCATTTTTTGGGAAGCCCCATCCCATTCTTTAGGAAGCCCCACACGATTTTTGGAAGCCACACCCAGGTTTTGGATGCTCCACCTGATTTTTGGAAGCCCCACCCCATTTTTTGGGAAGCCCCACCCCATTTTTTGGGAAGCCCCACCCCATTTTTTGGGAAGCCCCACGCCATTCCCGCTCTCCCGTCCTCTCCCAGTTCTCCAAGCCCATGGTGCTGGACTTGAGACCTCACTCAGTCAGAAGAAAAACCGGGAATCGACCCCAAACATCCCTTGGGATCCCACCAGGGATGGGAGGAGGATTGGAGTGATGGGACACCCCCAGCACTTCACCCACCCCGTGTTTTGGGAAGCCCCACCCAATTTTTGGAAGCCACACCCAATTTTTGGAAGCCACACTCATTTTTGGAAGCCACACTCATTTTTGGAAGCTCCACCCAGTTTTTGGGAAGCCCCACCCCATTTTTTAGGAAGCCCCACACGATTTTTGGGAAGCCCCAACCAGGTTTTGGAAGCTCCACCTGATTTTTGGAAGCCCCACCCCATTTTTGGGAAGCCCCACCCCATTTTTTGGGAAGCCCCACGCCATTCCCGCTCTCCCATCCTCTCCCAGTTCTCCAAGTCCATGGTGCTGGACGTCTACAGCGACTACGTCAACAACTTCACGGCGGCCATGTCCCTGATCAAGAAGGCCTGTCTGACCAAACCCGCCTTCCTGGACTTCCTCAAGGTCAGCGCGGCCCCTCCGGGCTCGGCTTTTCCCAAAATTCCCGTTTTTTGGTGGCGTTTCCCCAAAACCCCCGTCACCGTGGCCTTTCCCCCGCGGCAGAAGCGGCAGATGGCCAGCGCCGACCGCGTCACGCTCTACGGGCTGATGGTGAAGCCCATCCAGAGGTTCCCCCAGTTCATCCTCCTCCTGCAGGTGAGAGCGGGGAGAGGCTCTGGAGGACATCAGGGAGGTTCTGGAGGACATCTGGGAGGTTCTGGAGGACATCTGGGAGGTTCTGGAGAAGGTTTTGGGGAGCTTTGGGAGGAGGTTTTAGAGAAGGTTTTTGGGAGCTTTTGAAGAATGTTCTGGAGAAGGTTTGGGGGAGCTTCTGGAGGATGGTTTTGGGAGGTTCTGGAGAAGGTTTTGGGGAGCATTCAGAGGAAGTTTTTGGGAAGTTCTGAAGAAGGTTTGGGGGAGCATTCAGAGGAAGTTTTTGGGAAGTTCTGGAGATGGTCCAGAGGAGGTTCTGGAGGAGGTTTTTGGGAGTTTCTGGAGAAGGTTTTGGGGAGCTTCTGGAGAAGGTTTTTGGGAGGCTCTGGAGGAGGTTTTGGGGAGGCTCTGGAAAAGGACTGGGGAGGTTCTGGAGAAAGGTTTTGAGGAGGTTCTGGAGAAGGTTTGGGAGAGCTTTTGGAGAAGGTTTTGGGAAGTTCTGGAGGAGGTTTTGGGGAGTTTTTGGAGGAGGTTTTTGGGAGGTTCTGGAGGAGGTTTTGGGAGGCTCTGGAAAAGGACTGGGGAGGTTCTGGAGAAAAGTTTTGAGGAGGTTCTGGAGAAGGTTTTTGGGAGGTTCTTTAGGAGGTTTTGGGAAGCCTTTGGAGGAGTTTTTTGAGAGGTTCTGGAGAAGGTTTTGGGCAAGTTTACAGAGATTTTGGAGAAAGTTTTTTGGGAGGTTCTGGAGAAGGTTTTTGGGAGGTTCTGGAGAAGCACCCTTCTGGGAGGTTCTGGAGAAGGTTTTTGGGAGGTTCTGGAGAAGCACCCTTCTGGGAGGTTCTGGAGAAGGTTTTTGGGAGGTTCTGGAGAAAGTTTTTGGGAGGTTCTGGAGAAG
The DNA here is from genome assembly GCF_050655825.1 of Lonchura striata. Taxonomy (NCBI): domain Eukaryota; kingdom Metazoa; phylum Chordata; class Aves; order Passeriformes; family Estrildidae; genus Lonchura; species Lonchura striata. Next base: position 7,795,358 of record NC_140723.1, read on the forward strand.
GTTTTTGGGAGGTTCTGGAGAAAGTTTTTGGGAGGTTCTGGAGAAGGTTTTTGGGAGGTTCTGGAGAAGCACCTTTTTGGGAGCTGCAGGACAGGGACACCCTTTGGAGTGACCACCCTGGTTGGATGTTTGGATCCACCCAAGGATCATCCTCCAACCCTCAGCGTTGGAGGCTCCGTGAGCGTTGCCGTGGCGGTTCCTCAGGGCCACGCCCGGTGTTTCCGTGTCCCAGGACATGCTGAAGAACACCCCGCGCGGCCACGCCGACCGCCTGTCCCTGCAGCTGGCGCTGACCGAGCTGGAGACGCTGGCCGAGAAGCTCAACGAGCAGAAGCGCTTGGCCGACCAGGTGGCCGAGATGCAGCAGCTCAGCAAGAGCATCAGCGACCGCAGCAGCTTCAACAAGGTGGGGGCTCCTCGTCACCCTCGTCCTCATCCTCATCCTCACCTCATCTTCCTCGTTCTCCTTTTCTTCATCCTTATTTTCATCCTCATCATCCTTGTCCTCCTTGTCCTCCTTCTTGTTCTCGTCCTCCTCGTCCTCCTCCTCGTCCTTCTCATCCTCGTCTTCCTTGTCCTCCACCTCATTTTCTTTCCTCCTTTTCTTCATCCTCCTCGTCCTCCTCCTCGTTCTCCTCCTTGTCTTCCTCTCCTCCTCGTCTTCTTCTCCTCCTCGTCTTCTTCTCCTCCTCGTCCTCATCCTCCTCATCCTCCTCCTCCTCCTCATCCTCCTCATCCTCCTCCTTGTCCTCCTTGTCCCTCTCCTCCTCCTCGTCCTCCTCCTCGTCTTCCTCCTCATCCTCCTTGTCCTCCTCCTCGTCTTCCTCTCCTCCTCGTCTTCTTCTCCTCCTTGTCTTCTTCTCCTCCTCGTCCTCATCCTCCTCATCCTCCTCATCCTCCTCATCCTCCTCCTCATCCTCCTCATCCTCCTCCTTGACCTCCTTGTCCTCCTCCTCCTCCTCCTCCTCCTCCTCCTCGTCTTCCTCCTCCTCCTCCTTGTCCTCCTCCTCGTCTTCTTCTCCTCCTCGTCCTCCTCCTCCTCCTCCTCCTCGTCCTCCTGCTCCTCCTCCTTCTCATCCTCCTCATCCTCCTCATCCTCCTCCTCCTTGTCCTTCTCCTCGTCCTCCTCTCCTCCTCGTCTTCCTCTCCTCCTCCTCCTCCTCCTCGTCCTCCTCCTCCTCCTCATCTTCCTCCTCCTCATCCCCCTCCTCCTCCTCTTCCTTGTTCTCCACCTCATTTTCTTCATTCTACTTTTCTTCATCCTCCTCCTCCTCCTCCTCCTCCTCCTCATCTTCCTTGTCCTCCACCCCATCCCCATCCTCAGCGGGGTTTGGAGCTGCTGGGTGGGGTTTGTGGTCCCTCTCCACATCTTCGGGTTTTTTGGGAAGCAGGATCCCGGTTAGGTCCCAGCAGATCCGAGCCTTGAAGGTGGAATTTGGGAATTCCTCCCCAGGGATCTGCTGGGTTTGGATTTGGAGCTCCCGCTCCATGTCAGGGTGTCTCCATGTTCTGGAGGAGGTTTGGGAGCTTTTGGAGTTTTGGGAAGTTCTGGAGGTTTTTGGGAGTTCCTGGAGAAGGTTTGGGAGCTTTTGAAAAAAGTTTGGGAGGATCTGGAGAAGGTTTTTGGGAGAATCTGGAGATGATTTTTGGGAGGATCTGGAGAAGGTTTTGGGAGGATCTGGAGAAGGTTTTGGGGAGGATCTGGAGGTTCTGGGAGGTTCTGGAGAAGGTTTTGGGGAGGATCTGGAGGTTCTGGGAGGTTCTGGAGAAGGTTTTGGGGAGGATCTGCAGAAGGTTTTGGGAGGTTCTGGAGAAGGTTTTTGGGAGGATCTGGAGGAGTTTTTTGGGGAGGATCTGGAGAAGGTTTTTGGGAGAATCTGGAGATGATTTTTGGGAGGATCTGGAGAAGGTTTTGGGAGGATCTGGAGATGATTATTGGGAGGATCTGGGGAAAGTTTTGGGAAGGATCTGGAGAAGATTTTGGGGAGGATCTGCAGAAGGTTTTAGGAGGTTCTGGAGAAGGTTTTTTTGAGCTTGTGGAGAAGTTCTGGGGAGCAGTGGAGAAGCTTTGGAGACGTTCTTGAGAAAGTTTTTGGGAGGTTCTGGAGAAGGTTTTGGGAGGCTTAGGACCTTCTGGAGAAGCTTTATATTTTGGCGATGCTGGGAATTGGCGACTCCGGCTCCGTGGTGAGCCTGGCTGCTCCGGGGTGGCGTCTCCAGCCTGGAGTGACCACCTGGGGGTTGTCCTGCAGCTGCTGAGCTCGGGGCAGCGGCAGCTGCTGCTGTGCGAGACGCTGACCGAGACGGTGTACGGGGACCGCGGGCAGCTGCTCAAGTCCAAGGAGAGGAAGGTGTTCCTGCTCAGCGACCTCCTGGTCTGCGCCAACGTCAACTTCAAGTACGTGTTGGGTGCCTCCTGACCCAGGACCCTCGGGAGACCTCCTCATCCTCATCCTCATCCTCATCCTCGTCCTCGTCCTCGTCCTCATCCTTGTCCTTGTCCTCGTCCTCGTCCTTGTCCTCGTCCTTGTCCTTGTCCTTGTCCTCATCCTTGTCCTCATCCTCATCCTCTTCTTCTTCCTCTTCCTATTCCTCTTCCTCATCCTCTTCCTCATCCTCATCCTCGTCCTCATCCTCATCCTTGTCCTTGTCCTCGTCCTCGTCCTCGTCCTTGTCCTCGTCCTTGTTCTCGTCCTCGTCCTCTTCTTCTTCCTCTTCCTATTCCTCTTCCTCATCCTCGTCCTCGTCCTCATCCTCATCCTCTTCCTCTTCCTCATCCACTTCCTCATCCTTATCCTCTTCCTCTTCCTCTTCCTCTTCCTCTTCCTCTTCCTCATCCTCATCCTCATCCTCATCCTCATCCTCATCACCCTTGCCTTCCTCCTCCTCATCCTTGATTTCCTCCTCCTCCTCCTTCCCATCCTCCTCGTCCTCCTCCTTGTCCTCCTTGTCCTCCTCATCCTCATTTTTGGGGGGAATCCTGTCCAGTTTGGGGTTTTGGGGGGGATCCCATTGAGTTTGGGCTGTTTGGGAGAATTCCCGTTGAGTTTGGGGTGCCGGGGAGGGGATCCCATCGAGTTTGGGGTTTTTTGGGGGGAATCCCGTCCAGTTTGGGGTTTTGGGGGGAGTTACCCATTGAATTTGGGGTTTTGGGGGGAATCCCATCGAGTTTGGGGTTTTGGGGGGGGAATCCCATTGAACTCAGGGTGTTTGGGAGAATTCCCATCCAGTTTGGGGTTTTGGGGGAATCCCATCCAGTTTGGGGTGTTCGGGAGAATTCCCATTGAGTTTGGGGTTTTGGGGGGAATCCCATTGAATTCAGGGTGTTTGGGAGAGTTCCCATCACTTTTGGGGTTTTGGGGGGGAAGGTTCCCCATTGAGTTTGGGTTTTTTGGGGGGAATCCCATCCATTTTGGGGTTTTGGGGGGAATCCCATTGAATTTAGAGTGTTTGGGAGAGTTCCCATTGAGTTTGGGGTTTTGAGGGGGGAGGTTCCCCATTGAATTTGGGTTTTTTGGGGGTCATCCCATCCAGATTGGGGTTTTTGGGGAGGTTCCCCATTGAGTTTGGGATTTTTGGGGGGCTTGCCATCATGTTTGAGGCTTTTGGGGGGGAACCCCATCAAATTTGAGAGTTTCAGGTGAATCCCATTGAGTTTGAGGTTTTAGGGGGGAATCTCATCCAGTTTGGGATTTTTGGGGGAAATCCCATCAAGTCTTGGATTTTTGGTGAGAATCCCAATGAGTTTGGGGTTTTTTTGAGATTTCACATGGAGTTTGGGGTTTCTGGGGGGAATCCCATCCAGTTTGGGGTTTTTGGGGAGGTTCCCCATTGAGTTTGAGGTTTTGGGGGGAACCTCATCCAGTTTGGGATTTTTGGGGGAAATCCCATCAAGTCTAGAGTTTTTGGTGAGAATCCCAATGAGTTTGGGGTTTTTTTTGAGAATTCCCATGCAGTTTGGGGTTTTTGAGGGGAATCCCATGCAGTTTGGGGTTTTTTTTGGGAAATCCCATCGAGTTTGGGGTTTACCTGCCCACCTTCAACCCGTGTCCCTCCCTGGTGCTGTGGGGTCCGGGAATGGGGCGGAGTTGGCGGAATTCGACGGCGCCAAGCGGGAAAACTTCCCCAAATCCCACTGAAATTCCCCAAATCCCACTGAAATTCCCCAAATCCCACTGAAATTCCCCAAATCCCACTGAATCCCTCCTTTTCCCCCTCTCCAGGCCAGTGCCTGCCGGGTAGGTGCCGGGCGTGCTGTGCTGTGTCGTGTGCCCCACCTCTGGGGGTTCCTGCACGGTGTGGGGGGCTCGGCTTGCGGGGACGCCTTTTCTGGGGGAAAATCCGTGGGTTTTGGGAAAATCAGGGATTTTCTTGACCTGGAATTCTTGCCTAGGCAGAGCCCAGCTGGAAATCGGCAGCCCCACATTTGGGGGTTCCTGCACGGTGTGGGACAGTACACGTATTTTTTTGGGGGTGGAAAAACCAGGGTTTGTCTTTTTTTGGGGGGAGGAAAATCTGGGAATTTTGGGAAAATCTGGGATTTTCTTGACCTGGAATTCTTGCCTTGGCAGAGGCCAGCTGGAAATCAGTGGCCTCACATTTCGGGGTTCCTGCATGGTGTGGGGTGCTCAGCTTGCAGTCCACATATTTTTTTGGGAAAAAAAGGGGTGGATTTTTTTTTTTTTTTGGTGAGGGGGAGGAAATCCAGGGATTTGGGAAAATCTGGGATTTTCCTGATCTTCCCGTGGCAGAGGCCAGCTGGAAATCAGCAGCCCCACATTTGGGGGTTCCTGCCGGGGAAAAACCAGAGGTGTCTTTTTGGGGGAGCAAGGGGTGAAAATCGGTGAATTTTGGAAAAATCGGGATTTTCTTGACCCGGAATGCTTGCCGTGGCAGGGGCCAGCTGGAAATCAGCAGCCTGGTGCCCCTGGGCCCCAGGTACGTGCTGAAGTGGAGCACGGCGCTGCCGCAGGTGCAGGTGGTGGAGGTGGGCCAGGAGAGCGGCGCCGGCGACAAGGACGGAGCCGCGGCCAACGCCGGCAGCCGCCGGCACGTGCCCGCCGGCCCCGCCACGCACAGTGAGCCCGGGGCTGGGGGCGAGGGGGGATTTGGGGGTTTGGGGGGTTTGGGGGGTCTGGGGGGTTTGGGGGATTTGGGGGGTCTGGGGGGTCTGGGGGGTTTGGGGGGTTTGGGGGGTTTGGAGGGTTTGGGGGGTTTGGGGGATTTGGGGAGTTTGGGGGATTGTAGGGGATTTAGGGGGATTTGGGGGGGATTGGGGGGTTTGGGGGGTTTGGGGGATTTAGGGGGTTTTGGGGGTTTGGGGGGTTTGGGGGATTGGGGGGGTTTGGGGGGTTTGGGGGGTTGTAGGGGATTTGGGGGGTTTGGGGGGTTTGGAGGGTTTGGGGGGTTTGGGGGATTGTAGGGGATTTAGGGGGTTTGGGGGGATTGGGGGGTTTGGGGGATTGGGGGGTTTGGGGGATTTGGGGGGCTTGGGGGGTTTGGGGATTTGGGGATTTCCAACACCGGCACGCGCCCGCCGGCCCGGCCACACGCAGTGAGCCCGGGGCTGGGGGTGAGGGGGTCTGGGGGGTTTGGGGGGTCTGGGGGGTTTGGGGAGTTTGGGGGGTTTGAGGAGTTTGGGGGGTTTGGGGATTTCCAACGCCGGCACGCGCCCACCGGCCCGGCCGTGCACGGTGAGCTCCAGGGGCTGGGGGGTTTGGGGGGATTTGGGGTTTGAGAGGGTTTAGAGGATTTGGAGGATTTGGGGGCTTGTAGGGGATTTGGGGGTTTTGGGGTTTTTTTAGGGGATTTGGGGGATTTCCAACTCCGGCACTTGCCGGCACGCACCCTCCGGCGTGGCCGCACACAGTGAGCGCCGGGGCTGGAGGATTTGGGGGTTTGGGGTTTGAGGGGGATTTGGGGGGTTTAGGGGATTTGGAGGGTTTAGGGGATTTGGGGGGTTGTAGGGGATTTGGGGGATTTGGGTTTTTTTTAAGGAATTTGGGGTGTTTAGGGGATTTGGGGATTTCCAACACCGGCACGCGCCCGCCGGCCCGGCCGCGCACAGTGAGCCCGGGGCTGGGGGGTTTGGGGGTTTGGGTTAGGGTTAGGGGGGTTTAGGGGATTTGGGGGGTTTTAGGGGATTTGGAGGTTATTTGGGGTGTTGTAGGGGATTCGGGGGGTTTGGGGAGTTTTGGGGGATTTGGGGAATTTTGGAGGATTTGGGGAGTTTTAGGGGATTTGGGTTTTTTTGATTGATTTGGGGTGTTTTAGTGGATTTTGGGAGTTATAGGGGATTTGGGGGACTTGGGAAGTTTTGGGGGATTTGGGGAGTTTTAGGGGATTTGGGTGGTTTTAGCAGATTTGGGGAGTTTTAGGGGATTTGGGGAATTTCAGGGGATTTTGGGGGGTTTTAGGGGATTTCATCTTTCCGAGGGGTAATGAAGTCATGGACGCAGCACTCAGGGCCTCATTCTGGGTGGGAGAACCTCCCTGGGCTGGGATTTGGGGGGGTTTTAGAGGATTTGGGGGGTTTTAGGGGATTTGGGGAATTTTAGGGGATTTGGGGGGTTTTAGGGGATTTGGGGGGTTTTAGGGGATTTGGGGAGTTTTAGGGGATTTGGGGAATTTTAGGGGATTTGGGGGGTTTTAGGGGATTCGGGGAATTTTAGGGGATTTGGGGAATTTTAGGGGATTTGGGGGGTTTTAGGGGATTTGGGGGGTTTTAGGGGATTTGGGGAATTTTAGGGGATTTGGGGGGTTTTAGGGGATTTGGGGAATTTTAGGGGATTTGGGGAATTTTAGGGGATTTGGGGGGTTTTAGGGGATTTGGGGGGTTTTAGGGGATTTCGTTGCTCTGATGGGTGATGGAGTCATGGACGCAGCACTCGGGGCCTCATTCCTGGTGGGAGAACCTCCCTGGGCTGGGATTTGGGGTGTTGAAGGGGATTTGGGGTGTTGATTTGAGTTTTTTTAGGGGATTTAGGGAATTTTAGAGGATTTGGGGGTTTTAGGGGATTTCACCGTTCTGGGAGGTGGTCAGGGCCTCCTTCCTGCTGGGGTGACCCTGGTGGGCTGCGATTTCGGGGATTTCTCCTCTCTGGGGCTCAGCACCCACGGAGCCCGTCCCTGCCCCCGCCGGCGCTGGCTCGGGGCCCCGTGTGCCCGAAATCCCGAAATCCCGCTTTTTGCCCCCAAAGATAAGGTCTACCTGGGCCCCCCGCGGCTCTTCCAGGAGCTGCAGGACCTGCAGAAGGACCTGGCGGTGGTGGAGCAGATCACGCTGCTCGTCAGCACCCTGCACGGCACCTACCAGGTACCGCCCGCGCCGGCGGATCGGGGATCGGGATCCGGGATCCGGGATCTGGGATCCGGGATCCGGGCTGGTCCCGGCTCTGAGGGAGGCTCCCGACCTTCTCCAGAACCTGAACATGACGGTGGCCCAGGACTGGTGCCTGGCCCTGCAGAGGATGATGAAGGTCAAGGAGGAGGAGATCCACTCGGCCAACAAGTGCCGCCTGCGGCTGCTGCTGCCCGGGAAACCCGACAAGTGAGCCGGGAGCCGCGGGGAGGAGGAGGAGGAGGAGGAGGAGGAAGGGGAGGAGGAAGAAGATGGCGAGGAGGAAGAGGAAGAGAAGGGTGAGGGAGAGGGGGAAGATGTGGAAGATGAGGGAGAAGAGGAGGAGCAGGATGAAGATCATGAGGTAGAAGAGGATGAGGAAGAGGAGAACAGTGGGGCATGAGGAGGATGATGGGGATGAGGATGAAGATGAGGAGGATGGGGATGAGGAAGGGGAGGGGGAGGAGGAGAAGGAGGAAGAAGTTGGGGAAGAGGAAGAGGAGGATGAGGGAGAGGGGGAGGGGGAAGATGTGGAGGATGAGGGGAAGGATGAGGAAGAAGAGGAGCAGGATGAAGAGCAGGATGAAGATCATGAGGAAGAAGAGGATGAGGAAGAGGAGGAGGAGAACAATGGGGATGAGGAGGATGATTGTGTTGAGGATGAAGATGAGGAGGAGGATGATTGTGTGGAGGATGAAGATGAGGATGATGAAGATGAGGAGGAGGAGAATGATGGGAGTTAACGATGAGGAGGAGGACAAAGATGGGTTGAGGATGATAACGAGGATGGGGATGAGGACAAAGATGAGGAGGAGGATGATGGGGGTGAGGATGAAGATGAGGAGGAGGATGGTGAAGATGAGGAGGAGGAGAATGATGGGAGTTAACGATGAGGAGGAGGATGATGGGGTGAGGATGAAGATGAAGAGGTGGATGATAACAATGATAACAGGAGTAAGGCTGAAGATGAGGAGGATGATGGGGATGAGGATGAAGATGAGGAGGAGGGTGAGGATGAAGATCATAATGATGAGGAGGACGAAGATGGGGATGAGGATGAGGAGGAGGATAATGGGGATGAGGATGAAGATGAAGATGAGGAGGATGATGGGGGTGACGATAACGACGATGAGGAGGATGGGGAGGAGGAGGATGGAGGCGAGGCTGAAGGTGAGGAGGAGGATGGGGATGGGGAGGAGGAGGATGATGGGGTGAGGATGAAGATGAGGAGGACGAAGATGGGGAGGAGGATGATAACAATGACAATGGGAGTAAGGCTGAAGATGAGGAGGAGGATGGGGATGACGATAACGACGATGAGGAGGAAGATGGGGAGGAAGTGGATGGTGGTGGCGAGGCTGAAGGTGAGGAGGAGGATGAGGAGGAGGATGGGGAGGAGGAGGATGGTGGTGAGGCTGAAGGTGAGGATGAGGATGGAGATGAGGAGGATGGTGGTGAGGCTGAAGGTGAGGATGAGGATGGAGATGAGGAGGAGGATGGCGGCGAGGCTGAAGGTGAGGATGAGGATGGAGATGAGGAGGATGGTGGTGAGGCTGAAGGTGAGGATGAGGATGGGGATGAGGAGGATGGCAGTGAGGCTGAAGGTGAGGAGGAGGATGAGGATGGAGATGAGGAGGATGGCGGCGAGGCTGAAGGTGAGGAGGAGGATGGAGATGAGGAGGATGGCGGCGAGGCTGAAGGTGAGGATGAGGATGGAGATGAGGAAGATGGCGGCGAGGCTGAAGGTGAGGATGAGGATGGGGATGAGGAGGATGGTGGTGAGGCTGAAGGTGAGGATGAGGATGGGGATGAGGAGGATGGCAGTGAGGCTGAAGGTGAGGAGGATGAGGATGGAGATGAGGAGGAGGATGGCGGCGAGGCTGAAGGCCGCCGTGTCCCGCAGGTCCGGCCGCCCCATCAGCGTCATGGTGGTGTTCATCACGCCCAGCCCCCTGAGCAAGATCTGCTGGGTGAACCGGCTGCACCTGGCCAAGATGGGCCTGCGTGAGTGCCCTGCTCCGGGACCGGCGGGACGAGCGGGGTGGAGGTCCTCCAGGAGTCTGGGGGGCTTTGGGGAACCTTGTGGAGAAGGTTCGGGAATTCTCGGAGAAGGTCTGGAGGTTCTGGAGAAGGTTTTGGGGAGGTTCTTGAGAAGGTTTGGATGGTTTTTGGAGAAGGTTTTGGGGAGGTTCTGGAGAAGGTTTGGGAATTTTCGGTGAAGGTTTTTGGGAGGTCCTGGAGAAGGTTTGGAAGGTTTTTGGAGAAGGTTTGGGAAACTTTGGGGAATGTTGGAGAGGTTCTTGGGGCTTGGGGAGGTCCTGCAGGAGCTCTGGGAGGCTTTGGGGAAGCTTGTGGAGAAGGTTTGGGAATTTTCGGAGAAGGTCGGGAGGTTCTGGAGAAGGTTTTGGGGAGGTTCTTGAGAAGGTTTGGAAGGTTTTTGGAGACGGTTTGGGAAAGTTTGGGGAATGTTGGAGAGGTTCTTGGGGCTTGGGGAGGTCCTCCAGGAGTCTGGGGGGCTTTGGGGAGCCTTGTGGAGAAGGTTTGGGAATTTTCGGAGAAGGTCGGGAGGTTCTGGAGAAGGTTTTGGGAAGGTTCTTGAGAAGGTTTGGATGGTTTTTGGAGAAGGTTTTGGGGAGGTTCTGGAGAAGGTTTGGAAGGTTTTTGGAGATGGTTTGGGAAAGTTTGGGGAATGCTGAGGAGGTTCTTGGGGTTTGGGGAGGTTCTGGGGAAGGTTTGGAAGGTTTTTGGAGAAGGTTTGGGAAAGTTTGGGGAATGTTGGGGAGGTTCTTGGGGTTTGGGGAGGTTCTGGAGAAGCTCTGGGAGGCTTTGGGGAAGCTTGTGGAGAAGGTTCGGGAATTCTCGGAGAAGGTCTGGAGGTTCTGGAGAAGGTTTTGGGGAGGTTCTTGAGAAGGTTTGGATGGTTTTTGGAGAAGGTTTTGGGGAGGTTCTGGAGAAGGTTTTGGGGAGGTTCCTGAGAAGGTTTGGATGGTTTTTGGAGAAGGTTTTTGGGAGGTTCTGGAGAAGGTTTGGAAGGTTTTTGGAGATGGTTTGGGAAAGTTTGGGGAATGTTGGGGAGGTTCTTGGGGTTTGGGGAGGTTCTGGAGGTTTTTGGAATTTTCGGTGAAGGTTTTGGGGAGGTTCTGGAGAAGGTTTGGAAGGTTTTTGGAGACGGTTTGGGAAAGTTTGGGGAATGTTGGGGAGGTTCTTGGGGTTTCAGGAAGTTCTGGAGAAGGTTTTGGGGAGGTTCTTGAGAAGGTTTGGATGGTTTTTGGAGAAGGTTTTGGGGAGGTTCTTGAGAAGGTTTGGGAATTCTCGGAGAAGGTCGGGAGGCTTTGGGGAAGCTTGTGGAGAAGGTTTGGGAATTTTTGGAGACAGTCAAGAGGTTCTGGAGAAGGTTTTGGGGAGGTTCTGGAAAGGGTTTGGGAAATTTTGGGGAATGCTGAGGAGGTTCTTGGGGTTTGGGGAGGTCCTGGGGAAGGTTTGGAAGGTTTTTGGAGAAGGTTTGGGAAAGTTTGGGGAATGTTGGGGAGGTTCTTGGGGTTTGGGGAGGTTCTGGAGAAGCTCTGGGAGGCTTTGGGGAAGCTTGTGGAGAAGGTTTGGGAATTCTCGGAGACAGTCAAGAGGTTCTGGAGAAGGTTTTGGGGAGGTTCTGGAAAGGGTTTGGGAAAGTTTGGGGAATGCTGAGGAGGTTCTTGGGGTTTGGGGAGGTTCTGGAGAAGGTTTGGAAGGTTTTTGGAGAAGGTTTGGGGAATGTTGGGGAGGTTCTTGGGCTTTCAGGAAGTTCTGGAGAAGGTTTTGGGGAGGTTCTTGAGAAGGTTTGGGAGGCTTTGGTGGAAGCTTGTGGAGAAGGTTTCGGGGAGGTTCTTCAGAAAGTTTTGGGGAGGTTCTGGAGAAGGTTTGGAAGGTTTTTGGAGAAGGTTTGGGAAAGTTTGGGGAATGTTGGGGAGGTTCTTGGGGTTTCAGGAAGTTCTGGAGAAGGTTTTGGGGAGGTTCTGGAGAAGGTTTGGGAGGCTTTGGGGAAGCTTGTGGAGAAGGTTTCGGGGAGGTTCTGGAGAAGGTTTTGGGGAGGTTCTTGAGAAGGTTTGGAAGGTTTTTGGAGAAGGTTTGGGAAAGTTTGGGGAATGTTGGGGAGGTTCTTGGGGTTTCAGGAAGTTCTGGAGAAGGTTTTGGGGAGGTTCCTGAGAAGCTCTGGGAGACTTTGGGGAAGCTTGTGGAGAAGGTTTGGGAATTTTTGGAGAAGGTTTTGGGGAGGTTCTTGAGAAGGTTTGGAAGGTTTTTGGAGAAGGTTTGGGGAATGTTGGGAAGGTTCTCGGGGTTTCAGGAAGTTCTGGAGAAGGTTTTGGGGAGGTTCTGGAGAAGGTTTGGGAGGCTTTGGGGAAGCTTGTGGAGAAGGTTTCGGGGAGGTTCTTCAGAAAGTTTTGGGGAGGTTCTTGAAAAGGTTGGAAGGTTTTTGGAGAAGGTTTGGGAAGTTTGGGGAATGTTGGGAAAAAAATCTGGAATTTCTGTGGAGCACTAGGCTGGAATCTTCGGGGATTCTCCAGTTTTTAACACTTCAGGTTTGGTTTTCCCCATTTTTTTTAATCTGGGATAATCCCATTTTTTCCACCCATTTTTTAAAAAATCTGGGATAATCCCATTTTTTCCCCCATTTTTTATGAAATCTAGGATAATCCCGTTTGGTTTTTCCCATTTTAAAAAAATTTGGGATAATCCCATTTTATTTTCCACATTTTTAAAAAAATCTGGGATAATACCATTTCCTTTTTCCCATTTTTTTATGAAATCTGGGATAATCCTGTTTGCTCTTCCTTATTTTTTTGAAATCTGGGATAGTCCTGTTTGCTTTTCCCCATTTTTTATGAAATCTGGGATAATCCCTTTTTTTCACCCATTTTTAAAAAAACCTGGGATAATCCCATTTTCTTGTCCCCATTTTTTATGAAATCTGGGATAATCCAGTTTGCTCTTCCCTATATGTTTGAAATCTGGGGTAGTCCTGTTTGCTTTTCACTTTTTTCCTTAAATGTGCTATAATCCCATTTTTTTTCCCCATTTTTTAAAAGACGTGAGATAATCCTGATTGCTTTTCCCTATTTTTTTGGAAATCCGGGATAATCCCATATCCACGAGCCAAAACCCACTCCCCATCCCAGCCTGATACGAGGGAACGCCTTAAAATGGGATTTTTTTTTCCCGTAAATTTGTTTTTTTTTGGGATTTTTCCCCTCTCCACGCTGCAATAATTCTGAGAAGGGGACGAGGCACGTCCCGAATCCATGGAAAACGGGGATTGGGATGGGGGTGATCCCGGTTTTCCGCAGGGGAGGAGAACCAGCCGGGCTGGCTCTGCCCCGACGAGGACACCAAGAGCCGAGCTCCCTTCTGCTGCCCCGTCCTGTGCTGCCACATTCCAGCCTTCTCCTCCAAAGCCTTGGATCTGCAGGTGAGAGCCGGGAAAACCCCGGAGTGCCGGCCCGGACGGGATGGGAACACCAGATCCGGCCGGGAAAGGCACAAATCCTGTTCCTGAGGGGATGGAAACCCCAAATCCAGCTGGGAAAAGCACAAATCCCATTCCTGAGGGGATGGAAAATCCCAGATCCATGTGGGAAAGGCACAAAGTCCAACCTAGAGGGGATGGAAAACCCCAAATCCGTCTGGGAAAGGCACGAATCCCATTCCTGAGGGGATGGAAAATCCCAAATCCAGCTGGGAAAAGCACAGATCCCACTGGGAGGGGATGGAAAACCCCAAATCCAGCTGGGAAAGGCACAAATCCTGTTCCTGAGGGGATGGAAAATCCCAAATCCAGCTGGGAAAAGCACAAATCCCACCCTGGAGGGGATGGAACATCCCAAATCCGGCTGGGAAAAGCAGGGTTGATTTGGGTTCTCCATCTCCTTTTCCTTGATATCCGGGATTTTGGGGTGGAAAAGCACAAATCCCATGGCGGAGGGGCTGGGAAAGGCGGGATTGGGTCATTCCAAGGGCAGGTTGGGATTGGCAGCGGGATCCTGAATTTTGGGATTCCCACTCATCCCGTGCTCATTTTGGGACAAAAATATGCACAAATGCCACGGTGGAGGGGCTGGGAAAGGCGGGATTGGGTCATTCCAAGGGAAGGTTGGGATTGGCAGCGGGATCCGGTGCCAGTCCCGGGTCTGGGCTCGCGCAGCTCGGCGCCGCCGTGCATCCCATGCACATTTTGGGACAATTTGGTTTCTCCATCCTCTTCCCCTGTGATCCATGATTTTTTGGGGTGGAAAAGCACAAATCCCATGGTGGAGGGGCTGGGAAAGGCGGGATTGGGGCATTCCAAGGGCAGGTTGGGATTGGCAGCCGGATCCGGTGCCAGTCCCGGGTCTGGGCTCCCAGCTCGGCGCCGCCGTGCACAACCCCGTGCGCTCCTCGCTGCTGGGCTGCGCCGCCGTCAGCACCTCCCTGCCCCAGGGCTTCCTCTGGGTGAGCACGGACCCGGGATTGGGATTGGGATTGGGATTGGGATTATCAGGGGTTGGGATTGGGATTGGGATTGGGGTTGGGGTTATCAGGGGTTTGTGGGTTGGGGTTGGGATTGGGATTCGGGGTTGGGGATTGGGGTTGGGGTTTGGGGTTTGGGATTGGGATTGGGGTTTGGGGTTTGGGGTTTGGGATTGGGATTGGGGTTTGGGATTGGGATTGGGTTTGGGATTGGGGTTATCGGAGGTTTGGGGGTTGGGATTGGGATTCGGGGTTGGGGATTGTGGTTGGGGTTTGGGGTTTGGGGTTTGGGGTTTGGGATTGGGGTTTGGGATTGGGGTTTGGGGATTGTGGTTATCTGGGGTTTGCGATTGGGGTCTGGGGTTATCTGGGGTTTGGGGTTATCTGGGGTTTGGGGTTTGGGATTTGGGGTTTGGAGTTTGGGATTGGGGTTTGGGGTTTGAGTTCTGGGGTTATCTGGGGTTTGGGGTTTGGGGTTTGGGATTTGGAGTCTGGGGTTATCTGGGGTTTGCAGTCTGGGGTTATTTGGGGTTTGGGGTTATTTGGGGTTTGGAGTTTGGGGTTATCTGGGGTCTGGGATTTGGGGTATTAGGTTTGGGATTATCTGGGGTTTGGGGTTATCTGGGGTGTGGGATTCAGGGTTATTTGAGTTTCGGGTTTGGGGTTATATGGGATTTGGGATTTGGGGTTTGGGATTTGGGCTTTGAGTTCAGGGGTTATTTGGAGTTTGGGATGTGGGTTCTGGGGTTATCTGGGGTTTGGGGTTATATGGGGTTTTGGATTTGGGCTTTGGGATTTGGGGTTTGGGGTCATCTGGGGTTTGGGATTTGGCATTTGGGATTTGGGATTTGGGATTATCTGGGGTTTGGGGTTATTTGGGATTTGGGGTTATATGGGTTTAGAGTTTGGGGTTTGGGATTTGGGGTTATTTTAGATTTGGAGTTTGGGGTTATTTGGGTTTTGGGGTTGTTTGGGGTTTGGAGTTTGGGGATTGGGATTTGGGGTTATCTGGGGTTTGGGATTTGGGGTTTGGGGTTGTTTGGGATTTGGGATGGTTTGGGGTTATCTGGGGTTTGGGGTTATTTGAGGTTTGGGGTTGTTTGGGGTTTGGGGCTGTTTGGGATTTGGGGTTTGGGAATTGGGGTTTGGAGTTATTTGGGATTTGGGGTTATTTGGGATTTGGGGAGGCTCTGGCTGGAATCCCGGGATGCTCATTCCTGGTTTTCCTGCCCTACAGGTGGGAGGGGGGCAGGATGGGGTGGGGGGCAGGTGGAGATCTCTGGGGTTTGGGATGATTTGGGGTTTGGGATGATTTGGGGTTTGGGATGATTTGGGATTTGGGATGATTTGGGGTTTGGGATGATTTGGGGTTTGGGATGATTTGGGATTTGGGATGATTTGGGATTTGGGATGGCTCTGCTGGGATCCCGGGACGCTCATTCCCGCTTTTCCCGTTTTCCTGCAGGTGGGAGGGGGGCAGGAGGGGGCGGGGGGGCAGGTGGAGATCTTCTCCCTGAACCGCTCCGTGCCCCGAACCGTCAAATCCTTCCCGGTGCCGGCCCCGGTGCTGTGCATGGAATTCATCCCGGAGCCGCAGGCCGAGGATCCCGCGGGGCCGGGAACGGGCCCGGAGCCGACCCCCAGCGCCCCCCAGCCCGCGGTGTGCCTGGGGCTGCAGGACGGGAGGTGAGATCCCGGATCCCAGCCCCGATCCCGGATCCCAGCCCCGATCCCGGATCCCAGCCCCGATCCCGGATCCCAGCCCCGATCCCGAGTGCCAGCCCCGATCCCGGATCCCAGCCCCGATCCCAAATCCCAGCTCCCATCTGAATCCCATCCCAAGTCCCAGCTCTGATCCCAAATCCCAGCCCCAATTCCAAATCCTGCAGTGCAGGGCTGATCCCAATGGTCCCGATCCCGTTCTCTCCCCACGCTCCAGGGCCGATCCCAATCCGTATCCCAGTCCTGCTCTCTCCCCATGCTCCAGGGCTGATTCCAATGATCCCGATCCTGTTCTCTCCCTGTGCTCCGGGGCCGATTCCAATGATCCCAATCCCATTCTCTCCCTGTGCTCCGGGGCTGATCCCGATGATCCCGATCTCCCGATCCCGTTCTCTCCCCACGCTCCGGGGCTGGTCCTGATGATCCCGATCCCGTTCTCTCCCCACGCTCCGGGGCCGATTCCAATGATCCCAATCCCGTTCTCTCCCCACGCTCCGGGGCCGATTCCAATGATCCCAATCCCGTTTTCTCCCCACGCTCTGGGGCCGATTCCAATGATCCCGATCCCGTTCTCTCCCCACGCTCTGGGACTGATTCAAATGATCCCGATCCCGTTCTCTCCCCACGTTCCGGGGCCGATTCCAATGATCCCGATCCCGTTCTCTCCCCACGCTCCGGGGCCGATCCCGCTCCCGATCCCGTTCTCTCCCCACGCTCCGGGGCCGATCCCGCTCCCGATCCCGCGGATCCCGATCCGGCGATGCGGTGCCGACGGCGCCGTGCGGGTCCCGCAGCGTGCTGGTGTTCGGGGCGGTGGCGGCGGGGACGCCGGTGCTGCAGCGCTGCCGCGTGCCGGGCGCGGCGCCCGTGCTGAGCCTGCGGAGCAGCCGCGCGTTCCTGCTGGCCGGGCTGCAGGACGGCAGCGTGGCCGCCTTCCCCCGCACCCCCGGTGAGCACAACCCCGGAACGGGATTCGCCCCGCGGGGTATCCCGCTGGCACTGGGATCCATCCCCCTTTGGGAACAATTCCTGTTTAGGATATCCCGCTGGCACTGGGATCCATCCAGCCCCTTTGGGAACAATTCCTGTTTAGGATATCCCGCTGGCACTGGGATCCATCCAGCCCCTTTGGGAACAATTCCTGTTTAGGATATCCCGCTGGCACTGGGATCCATCCAGCCCCTTAGGGAACAATTCCTGTTTAGGATATCCCGCTGGCACTGGGATCCATCCAGCCCCTTTGGGAACAATTCCTGTTTAGGATATCCCGCTGGCACTGGGATCCATCCCCCTTTGGGAACAATTCCTGTTTAGGATATCCTGCTGGGACTGGGATCAATCCCCCTTAGGATATCCTGCTGGCACTGGGATCCATCCCCATTTAGGATAAATCCCCCTTTAGGATATCCCATTGGGATTGGAATGGATTCCGTTTAGGATAAATCCCCATTTAGGATATCCCATTGGGACTGGGATCAATCCCCATTTAGGATATCCCATTGGGATTGGAATGGATTCCGTTTAGGATAAATCCCCATTTAGGATAATCCATTGGGATTGGGATCAATCCCCATTTAGGATAAACCCCCATTTAGGATAATCCATTGGGATTGGGATCAATCCCCATTTAGGATATCCCATCAGGATGAATCCATATTTAGGATATCCTGTTGGGACTGGGATAAATCCCCATTTAGAATATCCCACTGGGATAAGTCCTGTTTAGGATATCCCATTGGGATAAATCCCCTTTTAGGATATCCCATCTGGATAAATTCATATTTAGGATCCAAATTTAGGCTCTTCCATTGGGATGAATCCATATTTAGGATCTGTATTTAGGATATCCCCTTGGGATTGGGATAAATTCCCATTTAGGATGTTCCCTGTGGATAAATCCCATTTAGGATAAATCCCCATTTTTCCTTTGTTTTCCCAATTTTTCCCCTTTCCCCAGAGCAGGGAAATCCCATTTTCCCGTGGTGGATCCCAACAAACTCATTTTGGGGGAAAACCTTGGGGAAATGGTCATGGAGAGGGGCTGCTGCAAGATCCAGGGTGGGATCACGAGGAATGGGAATTTTTGCCTTCCCAAAATTCCCAGTGTTGGGGCTGGAAATGGCATTGGTCCCCTCCAACCCCCCCAGGCGGAAAATTCCCTTTATTCCCGGGATTTTGGGGTAATTTTCCCGGGATTTGGCTCAGGCTGAGGTCCCATCCTGCTGAGGTGCCATTCCCCGTTCTGCAGGAATTCCTGGCTTGGGAAATTCCCCGTTTTCATCCCTGGGGGGGTTGGGAAGAGCCGGGAATCCTGCGGGATTTTCGGGCACGATTCCGGGTTGTCTCCAGGAAAAGCAGCACCTGGCTCAATCCCGAATCCCCCTGAATGTGGATTTTTGGGATTGTGCCCGTCCCCTTTCCCAAATGATGGAAGCGCTGGGAGCCAATTAAAGGGATTTAATTAATTTGAATTGATTGAACAGCAGCCACGGGGGGGAGTTCTTAACCTCATCCCGATTTCTTGGGAGGAATGAGCTTCCCTGGAATCGCTCCTTTTCCCTGGAAATTGGGGTTTGCTGGGAGCAGGGCTTGGAGCATCCAAAGGCTCCAAAGTCCTGGGATCCGAGGGTTTGGGTACAAAAACATGGATTGGGAATAAAAAGAAGGAAAGTGCTGATGGATCGGAGCTGCTCCCAGATGGATTGGCCTGGAGTGGAGCAAATCCATTAAATAAAAGGGAATTTGGGCTTTTCCAAGGAGCCCTCAGGGTGGAGATGGCCGCTCCTTCCCTGCTCCAGTGCAGTGGGAAAAGGGAATTTTGGGAATGTTGGGAAGTGGGAATGACCCTGTGGGGCACAGCTGCACCTGGATCTTCCCAGCTCTGCTAAGTTCCCTGTTTTCCCTGGTATCCCATTCCATGTGGGCTCAGCATTCCCTGTTTTCCCTGGTATCCCATTCCGTGTGTGCTCAGCATTCCTTGTTTTCGCTGGTATCCCATTCCATGTGTGCTCAGCATTCCCTGTTTTCCCTGGTATCCCATTCCATGTGGGCTCAGCATTCCCTGTTTTCCCTGGTATCCCATTCCATGTGTGCTCAGCATTCCCTGTTTTCCCTGTTATCCTGTTCCATGTGGGCTCAGCATTCCCTGTTTTCCCTGGTATCCCATTCCATGTGTGCTCAGCATTCCCTGTTTTCCCTGTTATTCCCTCTTGTTATCCCATTCCCTGTTACTCTGTGCCATTATCCTGTTCCATGTTTTCTCGTTCCCTGTTATCCCATTCCTGACCCCGTTCCCGTGATCCCATTCCAGAGGGCCTGTGGGACACGGGCTGGGTGCGGATGGGGTCGGGGCCCTTCCCTGACCCCATTCCTGACCCCATTCCCGTGATCCCATTCCCGGTGATCCCATTCCAGAGGGTCTGTGGGACGCGGGCTCGGTGCGGGTGCTGCGGGTGGGGCCGGGCCCTTCCCTGACCCCATTCCCGGTGATCCCATTCCCGTGATCCCATTCCCAATCCCGTTCCCGATCCCATTCCAGAGGGTCTGTGGGACGCGGGCTCGGTGCGGGTGCTCCGGGCAGGGCCGGGCCCTTCCCTGACCCCATTCCCGTGATCCCATTCCCGTGACCCCATTCCCGGTGATCCCGTTCCAGAGGGTCTGTGGGACGTGGGCTCGGTG
The DNA here is from genome assembly GCF_050655825.1 of Lonchura striata. Classification (NCBI taxonomy): domain Eukaryota; kingdom Metazoa; phylum Chordata; class Aves; order Passeriformes; family Estrildidae; genus Lonchura; species Lonchura striata. The sequence goes on from NC_140723.1 coordinate 7,814,577, forward strand.
CGGGTGCTGCGGGCAGGGCCGGGGCCCATTCCCGTGATCCCATTCCCGTGATCCCATTCCCAATCCCGTTCCCGATCCCGTTCCAGAGGGTCTGTGGGACGCGGGCTCGGTGCGGGTGCTCCGGGCGGGGCCAGGGCCCGTTCCCGATCCCATTCCCAATCCCGGTGATCCCATTCCAGAGGGTCTGTGGGACGCGGGCTCGGTGCGGGTGCTGCGGGCGGGGCCGGGCCCCGTGCGGGCGCTGCTGGCGCTGGAGGAGTCGCTCTGGGCCAGCTCCCAGAACCTCGTCTGCGTCCTGGGAACAGCCGAGCTGCAGAGCCAGGTACGGAACGGGCAGCGGGAACGGGCAGCGGGAACGGGCAGCGGGAACGGGCAGCGGGAACGGGGACAGCGGGAACGGGGACAGCGGGAACGGGCAGCGGGAACGGGGATCGGGAACGGGGAGCGGGAATGGGGATAGGGGTGGCAGCGGGAACAGGGATCGGGATCAGGAATGGGGATAGGGGTGGGAGCGGGAACAGCGGGATCAGGAATGGGGATCAAGAATGGGGATAGGGGTGGGAGCAGGAACAGCGGGATCGGGATCCGGGATCGGGATCAAGAATGGGGATAGGGGTGGGAGCAGGAACAGCGGGATCGGGAACGGGGATCGGGATCAGGAATGGGGATAGGAATGGGAACAGGAATGGGATCAGTAATGGGGATAGGGGTGGGAGCAGGAACAGCGGGATCGGGAACGGGGATTGGGAATGGGGATGGAAGTGGGAATGAGAATGGGAATGGGAACAGGAATGGGAGCTGGAAATGGAAGAGGAAGAAGAACGGAATGGGATCAGAACAGGTACAGGAGTGGGAATGGGAACGGGATCAGAACAGGTACAGGAGTGGGAATGGGAAGGAGAATGGGAATTGGAGAAGGGTATTGGAATTGAGAATTGGGTATTGGAATTGAGAATTGGGAAGGATACAGGACTGGGAATAGGAGCGGGATCGGGAACAAGCACCGGAATGGGAAGGAGAATGGGAACAGGACCAGGAAAGGGGAATGGGGAATGGGAAGAGCAATAGGAAAATGCCCTGGAGGGGCTTGGAATGGGGCTGGATTCCACCAGGGAGGGCTGGGAGCTGAAGGCCTGGTGGAGCTTGGCACTCTAGGACCAGGAATTCTGGGAATTCCGGGAATGTGGGTAATCCCAGGAACGTTGGGAATCCCCCGGCACTGTTCCGGAGCAGCTGTCACCCTGATGGTGCGGGCGGGCAGCGGGGTGTGGATGTTCCCGGGAATGTGGGGAATCCCGGGAATGTGGGTGATCCCAGGAATGTGGGGAATCCTGGGAATGTGGGTAATCCCGGGAATTCTGGGGTCCCCCAGCACCGTTTTGAGGCGCACCCCGAGCCCGCGGCGGCCGTGACGCTGATGGTGCGGGCGGGCAGCGGGGTGTGGATGTTCCTGGGAATTCTGGGAATGTGGGGAATTCCGGGAATGTGGGTAATCCCGGGAATTCTGGGGTCCCCCAGCACTGTTTTGAGGCGCACCCCGAGCCCGCGGCGGCCGTGACGCTGATGGTGCGGGCGGGCAGCGGGGTGTGGATGTTCCCGGGAATGTGGGGAATCCCGGGAATGTGGGGAATCCCGGGAATGTGGGTAATCCCGGGAATTGCGGGGTCCCCCAGCACCGTTTCGAGGCGCACCCCGAGCCCGCGGCGGCCGTGACGCTGATGGTGCGGGCGGGCAGCGGGGTGTGGATGGCCTTCGCCGAGGGTTCCTCCATCCGCCTGTTCCACACCGAGACCCAGGAGCACCTCCAGGAGATCAACGTGGCCACCAGGACCACCCTGCTGCTGCCCGGTGAGCAATTAGCCGCTAATTAGGGTCATTCATTAGTGGATCCATGAGGAATCAGGGAATGGGACCACCCTGCTGCTGCCCGGTGAGCAATTAGCCGCTAATTAGGGTCATTCATTAGTGGATCCATGAGGAATCAGGGAATGGGACCACCCTGCTGCTGCCCGGTGAGCAATTAGCCCTTAATTAGGGTCATAAATTAATGGATCCATGAGGAATCAGGGAATGGGACCACCCTGCTGCTGCCCGGTGAGCAATTAGCCCTTAATTAGGGTCATTAATTAATGGATCTGTGAGGAATCAGGGAATGGGATTACCCTGCTGCTTCCCAGTGAGAATTAACCATTAATTAGGGTTATTAATTACTGGATCCATGAGGAATCAGGGAATGGGATTACCCTGCTGCTGCCTGGTGAGCAGTTAACAGCCTTAATTTGGGTCATTAATTAATGATCCAGGGAATCAGGGAATGGGACCACCCTGCCTGGTGAGATCCTAATTAATAACTAATGAGAGCGATTAATGAATGGATTCAGGGGGATTAGGGAATGGGACCTTGCTGCTGCCTAGTGAGAGCCCAATTAGCACTAACGAGGGGTGGGAGTTAATTAACTAATCCATACAGACCTGGGGCATGGGACCTTGCTGCTGCCCAGCGGGATGCCAATTAACAGCTGATGGGGGGTTAATTAAAGGACGCGGGGGGAATGAGGGAATGGGGCAGCCCAGGGGATCCCACCGGGATCCGCGGCTTTCCCGAGGAACGGGGAGGGAATTGTGTCCCATGATCCCATCTCTGGATCCCAGATTTATCCCGTGATCCCATCCTTGTCCCACTCCGGGTTATCCAGCCACATTCCCATTCCCATTCCCATTCCCACTCCCATTCCAGATTATCCAGCCTCATTCCCATTCCCCATTCCCCATTCCCCATTCCCCATTCCCATTCCCATTCCCATTCCAGGTTAATCCAGCCTCATTCCCATTCCCATTCCATTCCCATTCCCACTCCAGGTTATCCAGCCTCATTCCCATTCCCATTCCCATTCCCATTCCCATTCCCATTCCCATTCCCATTCCCATTCCATTCCCATTCCCATTCCATTCCCATTCCCACTCCAGGTTATCCATTCTCATTCCCATTCCCATTCCCATTCCCATTCCCATTCCCATTCCATTCCCATTCCCACTCCAGGTTATCCAGCCTCATTCCCATTCCCATTCCCATTCCCATTCCCATTCCCATTCCCATTCCCATTCCCATTCCATTCCCATTCCCACTCCAGATTATCCAGCCTCATTCCCATTCCCATTCCCATTCCCATTCCCATTCCCATTCCCATTCCCACTCCAGGTTATCCATTCCCATTCCCATTCCATTCCCATTCCCATTCCCATTCCCATTCCCATTCCCATTCCCATTCCATTCCCATTCCCATTCCCATTCCCATTCCCATTCCCATTCCATTCCCATTGCCACTTCAGGTTATCCATTCCCATTCCCATTCCCATTCCCATTCCCATTCCCATTCCCATTCCCATTCCATTCCATTCCCACTCCAGGTTATCCAGCCTCATTCCTGCTCTTTCTCTGGGTTATCCCAATCTCATTCCCATTCCCACTCCAGATTATCCAGCCTCATTCCCATTCCCATTCCCATTCCCACTCCAGGTTATCCAGCCTCATTCCCGCTCCCTCTCTGGCTTATCCCAGCCTCATTCCCACTCCACAGCTCCATCATCCCTTCATTAGTTCCGAGCACCAGACTCGTGTCATTCCCTGTTTTTTTCCGTTTTCCCTCTTTTTCCGGGCATGTCCCTAACCCAGTATCCCGATATCCTTCCCATCCTGCATTCCCAGGTAGGAGCGTTGGGATTAAATCCCTTTGAGCTCCTGCTCCCAAACCCTCTGGAATGTGGCAGCTCCTTCATGAGCCGCAGCACCGTGGCTCGATCGATTTCCCTGGATTTTTCTCTTTCCCTGAGTTAATCTTTCCCTGGATTTCTCGCTTTCCCAACTCCGGTTAATTCCTTCCCATAAAATCCTCATTTCCTGCTGGAATCTTGCTTTTCTCCCACTTCTTCTTTTCCCTTTTTTATTTCCTTTCTGTTCCCAGTGCTTCCCCTCTGGGTGCGGATCTGCCGGGATCTTCCCGAGGCTGATCCCTACGGAAACCCCGCGGCCGGCTGGGATTTGGGCCGTGGGCTTCTCCCTGATCCCGGTTTTCCCGGTTTTTCCCGCTGCAGGGCAGAAGCAGGTGCGCGTCACCAGCCTCCTGCTGTGCCAGGGCTCGCTCTGGGTGGGGACGGATCTGGGAATCATCGTCCTGCTGCCCGTGCCGCGCCTGGAGGGCATCCCGAAAATCACCGGTGAGCCCCGCAGCCTTCCCGGGAAAATGGCGACCTTCCCGGGAAAACAGCGACGTTCCCGCAAAACAGCGTTTTTCCCCAAAAAAACCCAACACTGTTCCCAAAAATCAGCACCATTCCCAGCCCATTCCTGGCTTGTTCCCATCCACAACCCATTCCCAACCATTCCCATCTTATTTCCAGCTGATTCCCATCCCAATTCCACTGTTCCCATTCCCAGCTCATTCCTGGCTCATTCCCATCCTGATCCCACTGTTTCTGTTCCCAGCCCATTCCCAGTCTCATTCCCATCCCAGTCTTGCTGTTTGTGTTTTCCCAGCCCATTCCTAGGCTGTTTCCGTTTTCCTATCCTGCTACTTCCATTCTCATTCCCAGTTTTATTCCCACCCTGATCCTGCTGTTTCCATTCCCAGCCCATTCCCAGGTTCATTCTCATCCCGATCCCACTGTTTCTGTTCCCATCCCACTGTTTCTGTTCCCATCCCACTGTTTCTGTTCCCAGCCCATTTCTGGCCCATTCCCAGGCTCATTCCCATCCTGATCCCACTGTTTCTGTTCCCATCCCGCTGTTTCCATTCCCATTCCCAGGCTCATTCCCATCCTGCTGTTTCCGTTCCCATCCCGCTGTTTCCGTTCCCATCCCGCCATTCCCGTTCCCGGCCCATTCCCATCCCGATCCCACTGTTTCTGTTCCCATCCCACTGTTTCCATTCCCATCCCACTGTTTCTGTTCCCATCCCGCTGTTCCTGTTCCCATCCTGCTGTTTCCATTCCCATCCTGCTATTCCCGTTCCCGTTCCCGGCCCATTCCCATCCCGATCCCACTGTTTCCATTCCCATCCCACTGTTCCCGTTCCCGTTCCCGGCCCATTCCCATCCCGATCCCGCTGTTTTCCAGGGAAGGGGATGGTGTCCCTGAACGGCCACGCCGGCCCCGTGCAGTTCCTGGCGCTGGCTCTGAGCCCTTTGGCCCCCGACGCCCTCCGCACCGAGCAGGACGAGCCCGACGAGCCCGAGGAGGAGAAATCCCCGGATCCGGAGGGGCTCCAGCCGCGGGAAATGCGGAAAAAAGGGATTTTGTTACAATACCGGCTGCGCTCCACGGCCCACCTGCCCGGCCAGCTGCTCTCCGTGCGGGAAGCGGCGCCGGGATCGCCGGGAACGCCGGGACACGCCGAGGAGGACGGATCCATCTACGAGCTGGCCGACGATCCCGACGTGTGGGTGCGAAGCCGGCCCTGCTCCCGGGATTCTTCCCGCAAGGAAATCTCCTCCGTGGCCATCGTCTCCGGAGGCCGCGGCTACCGGGATTTCCGGGCGGAATCCGCGCGCCGCTCCGGAGCCGCCGACAGCTCCCTGCTCATCTGGCAGCTCCCGCTGGCGCTGTGAGCCTGCCCGGAATTCCCGAATTTCCTACCTCAGGAGTGCCCCGAATTCCCGGGAGCGGCGCCGCCCTGGGCGCTTGAGCCGCTGCGAGGAAAAAAAAACTGGGAAAAACGTGGGAATCTCCCCCAGATCCGGCGGATCTGGAGTTGGGAGCGGCGGGGTTTTCCCGGTTTCCCTGCGTGTGCGTGTGTGTGTGTGTGTGGGGGTAATCCCTAGAGATAGAAATCCCTGGATTATAAATAGGCTGTAAATTATTACCTGTAAAAAGAAGGAATCTGTATATATTGGGAATGCCGGGAAGAGCGGGAGCAGCTCCCGAAAAAGCGGCTCCGGCTGCAATATCCACTCCTGTTCCCGACTGGGAATTTGAGGGTCTGGAATTCGAGGTACTGAAATCCCCTGGATTTGGGAGCCGAGCCCTCTCGGCTTCCCAAGGAAAGGAAAACAGGGGGAGTGTGGAAATAAATCCCATAGGAATGGCCGTGGTTTCCTTGGTTTGTGGCTTTGGGGCTTCTCTGGGATTTGGGGGCAGCATTCCAAGGGTTCTGCTTCCCCGGGAATGCTCTGGGAAGGGGCTTGGAGCAGCTGGGGATTGCAGGTTTCCAATGGAATAGGATGAGCTTCAAGGTGATTCCAGCCCATCCCAGAATTCTGGGATTCTGATGCACCCCCCCCACCTGGAGCTGCACATCCTAAAAATCAGGTAAAAACCCCCAGAATTTCCTCTTTTCCCACTGGGAATGGGGTGGGATGGAGGGAAAATCCACCCCTCCTTCCTCTACTTCCACCCTGTCCATTGACACTGGAAAAATCCCAGCCCAGGGAGCAGGGAACTCATCCTGGGACTGGATCCATTCCCACCTGTAATGGGAATTCCATGGCGAGCATCCCTGTGATGGGATGGATATTCCTGAGCCCTGGAATGGGAGCTGCTGATGGATATTCCCTCCATCCTCATCCCAAACCTCTCGGGGATATTCCCTCCTCATCCCAACCCTTTCAAGGATATTCCATCTTCATCCCAACCAATATTCCCTCCTCATCCCAACCCTCTCAGGGATATTCCATCCCCATCCCAACCGATATTCCCTCCTCATCCCAGACCTCTCAGGGATATTCCGTCTTCATCCCAACCAATATTCCATCCTCATCCCAACCCTCTCAGGGATATTCCGTCTTCATCCCAACTGATATTCCCTCCTCATCCCAGACCTCTCAGGGATATTCCATCCTCATCCCAACCGATATTCCCTCCTCATCCCAGACCTCTCAGGGATATTCCGTCTTCATCCCAACCAATATTCCATCCTCATCCCAACCGATACTTCCTCCTCATCCCAATCCTTTCAGGGATATTCCCTCCTCATCCCAGACCTCTTGGGGATATTCCATCCTCATCCCAACCGATATTCCCTCCTCATCCCAGACCTCTCAGGGATATTCCATCCCCATCCCAACCGATATTCCATCCTCATCCCAACCGATATTCCATCCCCATCCCAATCCTTTCAGTGATATTCTCTCCTCATCCCAACCCTCTCAGGGATATTCCCCTCTCCTCATCCCAGACCTCTCAGGGATATTCCATCCTCATCCCAACCGATATTCCCTCCTCATCCCAATCCTTTCAGGGATATTCCCTCCTCATCCCAATCCTTTCAGGGATATTCCATCCTCATCCCAACCAATATTCCCTCCTCATCCCAATCCTTTCAGTGATATTCTCTCCTCATCCCAACCCTCTCAGGGATATTCCCCTCTCCCCATCCCAGCCCTCACTCCATCCGTGGAATCCACGGAGCATCCGCCGCCCCCGCGGGGCCGATCCAGCTCCAGGGGCCGACACGATCCCAAAGAAAAGTGGATTTGCTGCTCCCGCTCTCTCTGAGCCGGATTGCCGGGGGCCAGCGGTGCTATTCCCACATTTCCCATTCCAGGCTGGGAATTGGGGTCAGGGGGTTGATTCCAGGGCAGGTCCCCGGGGGTGCCGTGTCCGACTCCGGCTGCGTCGCCCGCCTTGGGGACATCCGGTGGCATCGAGGGACACTCGGCGGCGTTTGACGCCTCACCCCGGCACGGCCCAGCTGCTCCGGGCGCCGGAGAGCTGGGAATGCTCCGGATCCAGGGATTTCGTGGTCTGGTTCCTGCGCACCAACACCGCAGCGGCCCCGGATAAAAATCACCGACGTTGGCTGCACTGGGGGCTGATTGACGAGCTCCGCAGGCGGCAGCGGCTCCCGGGAATTCCGCGGGATGAGGGGCTGGAAGTGGGACTTGTGACGGCTCATCCCGTTTGGAAGAACTTCCCAGGATTTCCAGTATGGGTAGATAGGGAGCAGAGCCAATTCCAGGGGAGAAGTGCAGGAATATTTCATCCCCAAGGTGGGCAGAGCTTCTGAGTATTCCATGGAAGGAGGGGTAAATCCATACTTTCCATGCATGGACAGGTTGGAAACCAGAGTGTCCATGACTTGTGGGAGCTCATCCCCTTTGGAAAACCTTCCCAGGATTTCCCATGGGGGTTCACAGGAAGCAAAGCCAGTTTGAGAGGAGACATCTGGGAATATTTCACCCCCCAGGTGAGCTTCTCTGTCTTCCATGCAAGGAGGGGCTGGAATCTGCGGCTCATGGGGGCTCATCCCCTTTGGAAAACCTTCCCTGGATTTCCAGTGTGGGTAAATAGGGAGCAGAGCCAATTTTATGGGAGAAATCCGGGAATATTTCACCCCCAAAAGGGCCTACGGAAGAACTTCCGTAGCTTCCATACAAAGAGAGGTTGGAAATCTCAGACTCGTGGGGGCTCATCCCATTTGGAAAACCTTCCCTGGATTTCCAGTGTGGGTAAATAGGGAGCAGAGCCAATTTTATGGGAGAAATCCAGGAATATTTTGCCCTCGGATGCGTTTTTCCCCTTCCTTGAGCAGGATTTGCCCATCCCAAATTTTCCAATCCCTATGGAGGAGGTCCCTGTCCCGTTTATCCCAACTCACCTCCAGCTCGCTGTGCTCTCCTGGGCTAAAACCCGGGATGCAGAGGAAATTCCAGGTGTTTTCCTCCTGGCTGCTGTTCCCAAGGAAGAACTTACATGAAATTCCTCTCTGGCTCCATCCGTGCGCTGGTGGGAACTGGGAATGGAAAAGATGGACATGGAACATTCCAGGTGTGGTGGGAACTGGGGATGGAAAAAATGGACATGGAACATTCCAGGTGTGGTGGGAACTGGGGATGGAAAAGATGGACATGGAACATTCCAGGTGTGGTGGGAACTGGGGATGGAAAAGATGGACATGGAACATTCCAGGTGTGGTGGGAACTGGGGATGGAAATGATGGACATGGAACATTCCAGGTGTGGTGGGAACTGGGGATGGAAAAGATGGACAAGGAACATTCCAGGTGTGGTGGGAACTGGGGATGGAAAAGATGGACATGGAACGTTCCAGGTGTGGTGGGAACTGGGGATGTAAAAGATGGACAAGGAACATTCCAGGTGTGGTGGGAACTGGGAATGTAAAAGATGGACAAGGAACATTCCAGGTGTGGTGGGAACTGGGAATGGAAAAGATGGACATGGAACATTCCAGGTGTGGTGGGAACTGGGGATGGAAAAGATGGACAAGGAACATTCCAGGTGTGGTGGGAACTGGGAATGTAAAAGATGGACATGGAACGTTCCAGGTGTGGTGGGAACTGGGGATGTAAAAGATGGACATGGAACATTCCAGGTGTGGTGGGAACTGGGGATGGAAAAGATGGACAAGGAACATTCCAGGTGTGGTGGGAACTGGGGATGGAAAAGATGGACATGGAACATTCCAGGTGTGGTGGGAACTGGGGATGGAAAAGATGGACATGGAACATTCCAGGTCTTGCTCCTGGTGCCTGGAGCTCCTGGGAAGAGTTTTCCAAGTTTCTGGGTCCGAGGCAGCAGCCTCAATCAGGGATCATCGTTCCCTGCTCTTCCCGGGAGTTGGGCTCTGCCAGCAAAGGGCGCCCGGGGGAGAAGCTGAGCGAGCTGGGAACATTCCAGATCCTGCTCCGGCTCTGGAATCCGACCTCAGTCCCTAGGCTGGCTGGAAAAGCCTTTCCGGTCCCAAAAGCCTCTCCTGAAGGATCTTCTGGATGTGGAGCAGCTCCGTGGGGGCAGGATGCGGATCCTCGGGTGGGAGGCATATGGACATCCGTTGGATATCCCGCACTCCATTGGATATCCCACATTCCATCAGGGAATATCCCTCACTCCGTTGGATATCCCACACTCCATTGGATATCCTGCATTCCATCAGGGAATATCCCTCACTCCGTTGGATATCCCGCACTCCATCGGATATCCTGCATTCCATCACACATCCCGCATTCCATTGGATATCCCGCAATCCATTGGATATCCCGCATTCCATTGGGGAATATCCCTCACTCCATCAGATATCCTGCATTCCATTGAATATCTCACACTCCATGGAATATCCCACACTCCATCAGATATCCCACACTCCATTGGATATCCTGCATTCCATCAGGCAATATCCCTCACTCCATTGGGCATCCTGTATTCCATCGGATATCCCACACTCCATGGAATATCCCACACTCCATTGGATATCCCACATTCCATCAGGGAATATCCCAAACTCCATAACACATCCTGCACTCCATCAGACATCCCGCATTCCATTGGATATCCCTCACTCCATGGAATATCCCACATTCCATTGGATATCCTGCACTCCATGGAATATCCCACACTCCACTGGATATCCCACATTCCATTGGATATCCCACGCTCCATGGAATATCCCACATTCCATCGGATACCCTGCACTCCATGGAATATCCCACACTCCATGGAATATCCCACGCTCCATAGAATATCCCACACTCCATTGGATGTCCTGCATTCCATCGGATATCCCACACTCCATGGAATATCCCATACTCCATCGGATATCCCGCATTCCATCAGATATCCCACACTCCATTGGATATCCCACGCTCCATGGAATATCCCACACTCCATCGGATATCCCGCATTCCATCAGATATCCCACACTCCATTGGATATCCCACGCTCCATGGAATATCCCACACGCCATCGGATATCCCGCATTCCATCAGATATCCCACACTCCATTGGATATCCCACGCTCCATGGAATATCCCACACTCCATCGGATATCCCGCATTCCATCGGATATCCCGCACTCCGTCCCATCCCCACCCTCTGGCTTGGGCTTTGCAGGGAATTCAACAGAGCTGCTCCGGAGGCCTTTTGGGGTTATTTTTGTCCCATTCCTTAAGGAAAGGGGCAGTGGATCAATCATTCCTGGTTTTCCCGCTCCAGGCCGGAATCCCGCCGTCTTTATTTCCCTGTCACTCCGATCTCCCCCAAAAGCAGCTTAGAGCTGGTGCCTGTCCGAGCTCCAACCCCCCCGAGGCTGATCCCGGCCGGATTCCTGGATTTTGGCAGCCCCCCCAGCACTCGGCAGCTCCCTCTTCCCAAAAGAATGGGATTCGTTACAGCCGGATTTGTGTTCCCTGCGCCGGGATTGGAGGAACCGCTCGGAGACGATGACGGCTTCGCCTTCGCCCTCCTTCTCCCGCCGGATCTGGGCTCTGGAATCGCTTCGCTTGGAGCTGCTGAGGGACCAGGAGGATGGGAAATGATGGGGAAGCAGCTGCAGGATTCCGGGGATTTTGGGAAGCTGCGGAAACAGCGATGGCCACTGGGGATGTTGGAATGGTGGACGTTGGAATGGTGGACGTTGGAATGGTGGATGTTGGAATGGTGGCCATGTTGGAATGGTGGATGTTGGAATGGTGGCCATGTTGGAATGGTGGATGTTGGAATGATGGACGTTGGAATGGTGGATGTTGGAATGGTGGCCATGTTGGAATTACGGCCATGTTGGAATGGTGGACGTTGGAATGGTGGATGTTGGAATGGTGGCCATGTTGGAATGGTGGATGTTGGAATGGTGGCCATGTTGGAATGGTGGATGTTGGAATGATGGACGTTGGAATGGTGGATGTTGGAATGGTGGCCATGTTGGAATTACGGCCATGTTGGAATGGTGGACGTTGGAATGGTGGACGTTGGAATGGTGGATGTTGGAATGGTGGATGTTGGAATGGTGGCCATGTTGGAATGGTGGCCATGTTGGAATGGTGGATGTTGGAATGGTGGACGTTGGAATAGTGGTCATGTTGGAATGGTGGATGTTTCAATAATGGATGTTGGAATGGTGGCCATGTTGGAATGGTGGCCATGTTGGAATGGTGGATGTTGGAATGGTGGATGTTGGAATGGTGGACGTTGGAATGGTGGCCATGTTGGAATGGTGGCCATGTTGGAATGGTGGATGTTGGAATGGTGGACGTTGGAATGGTGGCCATGTTGGAATGGTGGATGTTTCAATAATGGATGTTGGAATGACGGATGTCGGAATGATGGACGCAGTGGAATGGGATGTTGGAGCCGTGAGTTGGAATGATGGCCATGGTGGAACGGGATGTTGGAATTACAGCCATGGTGGAAGGAAATGTTGGAATCGTGGCCATGGTGGAATGATGGATGTTGGAATTACAGCCATGGTGGAATGACAGATATTGGAATTGTGGCCGTGGTGGAATGATGGATGTTGGAATTATGGCCATGGTGGAATGATGAATGTTGGAATTACGGCCCTGGTGGAAGCTGATGCTGGAATCGTGGCCATGGTGGAAGTTGATGTTGGAATGGTGGCCATGCCCCTGGGCAAAGCCAACCCATAATGATGGTGGCCCCATGGCAGACCCATAGTGATGCTGATCCCAAGTACCCCGTTGGGATAAGGAGCCACATGCTGCAGCAAACCCTCATCCCAATCCTTGGGAACGCCGGATCCTTGACCAGATCCCAGCCCATCATGGTGCCTGATCCCACGGCAGACCCACAGTGGAGGAAACGCCGAACGATGTCGATCCCGATGACCCCATTGGGATCCAAACCCTCATCCCAATCCTTGGGAACGCCGGATCCTTGACCAGATCCCAGCCCATCATGGTGCCTCACTCCACGGCAGACCCACAGTGGAGGAAACCCCAAACGATGTTGATCCCAATGACCCCATTGGGATCCAAACCCTCATCCCAACCCTTGGGAATGTTGGTCCATGGAGACCCTCAGTCCCCCGAGCCCCTGGGGTGGGACAAACCCATCCCCAGGACACCCTGGACCTCCAGGACGTCCCAGCCCCCCTTCACCCCACCCTTGAGCGTTAATTGTGTGCTAATTACCTTTCATTAAGGCTTCAGACCGGGCTCTTTCCCAGCTCCACCACGGATTTGGGCAGCTGGGAGGAGGTCGGGAGGTCCATCCCTAATTCCAGGCCCGCCTGAGCGCCCCCCATTAGCGTAATTAGCCGCGCTAACGAGGAGCTGTGATGTTTTATGCATGGCGCCTAATTTTACTCCGGCAAGCTCCTGCTAAATTTAACTCCATTAATCACTGATTCCCGAGGGGCCGGATCCCTGATTGGCGTCACATGGATTAGGGCAGGAAAGGGATTGGAAAGAAACCCCCCTCGCCCTTCTCCTGCGGGAGACGGAGTCGCCGGTCCTGGGATGAGTCCGGAATGCGGCAGGAAGGCGTCGCTCCTTTCCTTGGTGCTATTTTCTGGGAAAAACCAGAGGGAAAAAAAATCATTTTGGGATCGTTGCCCCCTCCCCATTCCCAATCCCGGTTTTCTCGGCCGCGTTTACACAGCGGAGCCGTCTGTGATTAAATTTTTTTTTTTATTGCGGGCTCCAAGAGGTTATGGAGCAATTCCCAGATTTCCTTGATGAATTCCCAAGGGTTGGGAGTCTCTGGTTGGTCCTGCATCAATCAGCCTGTCCGGATGCTGGCGGATCCATCAATCCCCACCGCGGACGTCGGAATTCCTCAAGGAGCTTGAGGACAAGGCTTGAGTCCCTTCAGTGTCCAGCTGCTCCCAGTTTCCTCCCATTCCCTAAGGAATAAAATCCCCTTCATTATTTCAGAGTCACTGGATTTGAAGGGATTTTTCCCCTTCCTTAACCCCATCCCTGCAATATTCCATGGATTTGGACCATTCCCACCCCTCCTGCTCAGGGATGAGGATTTGGGAGATGTCCGTGAGCGTCTTCCAGCAGGTGGAGCCACCAAAATTCAGAAATTTAGGTCTGAACATCCATGATCTGGGATGGGAGGAAAATTGGGATTGGGGAGTCTGAGCTTCCACGTCCTGGGATGGAGGGAAAATTGGGATTGGGGAGTCTGAGCTTCCACATCCTGGGATGGAGGGAAAATTGGGATTGGGGAGTCTGAGCTTCCACATCCTGGGGTGGAGGGAAAATTGGGATTGGGGAGTCTGATCTTCCACATCCTGGGGTGGGGGGAAAATTGGGATTGGGGAGTCTGAGCTTCCACATCCTGGCGTGGGGGGAAAATTTGGATTGGGGAGTCTGAGCTTCCACATCCTGGGGTGGGGGGAAAATTGGGATTGGGGAGTCTGAGCTTCCATGTCCTGGAATGGGGGGAAAATTGGGATTGGGGGGGTTTGAGTTTCCATGTCCTGGAATGGGGGGAAAATTTGGATTGGGGAGTCTGAGCTTCCACATCCTGGGATGGAGGGAAAATTGGGATTTGGGGGAACATTGGGACCTGGGGGGCTCTGAGCATCCAAATCCCAACCTGGGAGGGGGGGGAATCTGGGATCTGGGTTGTCCAAAAATCCAAATCCTGGATTGTGGGGATACTGGGATTTTGGGGGAACATTGGGACTGGGGGATCCGAGCATCCAAGTCCTGGGCTGGGGAGACACTGGGATTTGGGGGGAGCTGGGATTTGGGGGGCACATTTGATCAGGAGTCTCCGAACATCGAAATCCCAGTCTGGGATTCTGGGATCTGGGTTGTGCAAACATCCAAGTCCTGGATTGTGGGGACACTGGGATTTTGGGGGGACATTGGATCAGGGGGCTCTGAGCATCCCAGCCCTGGCCTGGGGGGACACTGGGAGGTGGAGTTGTCCCAATATCCAGGTCCTGGATTAAAGGCCATCAGGATTTGGGCACTCCGAGCATCCCAGTCCTGGATCAGGGGGACATCAGGACCTGACGTTGCCAAGTTTTCCTCCCAGGCAGGAGAAAAATGAAGGAGAAATGGGAAAACCGGAGCCAAGGCCAGGCTGGGATCTCATCTTCCTGAGGCACAGACGGAGCAATTAGAGGACAAATCCTTCCCGGGGCTGATCCCACTCCAGGAACGCAAACGCTTCCATGGGGGTCCTTTCCCGGCTTTCCGAGGCTGCTGGAAATTCCGAGCCGGTAATTCCTTGATGGAAATGGGATATTCAGGTACTTGAAATGGCCACGAGAGTAGTGGAAAACATGGAAAAAAGAGCTTTTCCCACGTGAAAAATTCCCCGGGGGGAAGCGGGCTGGGAACCAAAAATCCCGGGAAAAATGAATATCCAGGTGTATCATCACCCAGCCCAGGTGGATTTGGGATTTGGGAAGCAGCAGGAGAATCCCAATCTGCCTCCCTTCCTCCTTTTCCACGTCCTCAGGTCACGGATTCCGGCCCCGGGGAACAGAACCAATTTCCCAACGTTTCCAATTAAACGCTTCCCATCCGAGCCGTTAATTAGGACGTTCCAGGGCACTTCCCAGGCACTCAGATTTCCCAAATATAATTATTAATATCCCATGAAACAATGAATTATCGCCCACAATTAAAATTAATTACGTTTCTCCAAGTTAATTAAATTATTCTTCGGGTAGGGAGATGAGGGAATTCCACCATCCAAAGGAGAGGCCCTGTGGGGGACAGGGAGGAAGCAGGAGCAGGGAGGGGGAAGTGCTCCAGAATTCCAGGTTTTTCTTGGCTTCCCATATTCCCATCCCATCCCAGCATTCTCCCATCCCCTTGGGCTTGGATACAGCGGGGTTTTCCATGGGAAAAAAACCCAAACCCTGATATCTTCAGTTCTCCAGGAAAATTGGAAATAAATGCTGATTTTCATGGGAAGTGGGAATTGGGTCTGGAGCAGAGGCCAAGGAACGCTCAGGGAATGCTGAGTGGAGCATTGATCCATGGGATCACATTCCCAGCACTCCAAACCGCCCAAATTCCAGAAATTCCACACCCCAGGCTCAGTTTTTCCACCAGGTTTCTAAATGGATGGGATGGTTCCAGAGGTTTGGAATTCCCTGTGGAAGGAGTGGCTCAGCTCCAGGCCCGGCAATTCCTCTGTGTCCTGCCAGGATCCAAGATCCAGGATTGAGGATCCAAGATCCAAGATTCAGATTCCAAGATCCATGATTCAGGATCCGGGATCCAGGATCCAAGATCCAGGATTCAGAACCCAAGACCCAGGATTCAGGTTCCAAGATCCAGGGTCCAAGATCCAGGACCCAGGGTTCAGGATCCAGGGTTCACATTCCAAGATCCAAGATCCAGGATTCAGGGTCTAAGATCCAAGATCCAGGATCCAAGTTCCAGGATCCGGGGTCCAAGATCCAGGATCCAAATTCCAGGATCCGGGGTCCAAGATCCAGGATTAAGGATGTAAGATCCAGGATTCGGATTCCAAGATCCAGGATTCGGATTCCAAGATCCAAGATCTAGGATTCGGATTCCAAGATCCAAGATCTAGGATTCAGGTTCAAGATCCAAGATTCAGGATCCAGGGTCCAAGATCCAGGACCCAGGATTAAGGATGCAAGATCCAGGATTCAGGTTCCAAGGTCCAGGATCTAAGGTCCAAGATCCAGAATTCAGATTCCAAGATCCAGAATTCAGAGTCCAAGATTCAGGATCCAGGACCCCGGACCCAAGATCCAGGATTCAGGATCCAATATCCAGAATCCAGGGTCCAAAACTCAAGATCCAAGATCCAGGATTCAGGATCCAAGATCCAGGATTCATCACCCAAGATCCAGGATTCAGGTTCCAGGACCCAGGATCCAAGATCCAAGATCCAGGATCCAAGATTCAGAACCCAAGATCCAGGATTCATATTCCAAGACCCAGGATTCAGGGTTCAAGATTCAGGATCCGGGATCCAGGGTCCAAGATCCAGGATTCAGAACCCAAGACCCAGGATTCAGGTTCCAAGATCCAAGATCCAGGATCTGGGGTCCAAGATCCAGAATTCAGGGTCTAAGATCCAAGAACCAGGATCCAAGTTCCAGGATCCAAGATCCAGGATCCAGAGTGCAAGATCCAGGATTCAGCATCCAAGATCCAGAATTCAGGGTCCAAGATCCAGGATCCAAGATCCAGGATTCAGCATCCAAGATCCAGAATTCAGAGTCCAAGATCCAAGTTCCATGATCCAAGATCCAGGATCCAAGATCCAGAATTCAGGGTCCAAGATCCAAGTTCCAGGATTCCAGATCCAGGATCCAAGATCCAGAATTCAGGGTCCAAGATCCAAGTTCCAGGATTCCAGATCCAGGATCCAGGATCCAAGATCCAGAATTCAGGATCCAGGACCCAGGCTCCAGGATCCAAGATCCAGGATCCAGCATCGAAGATCCAGAATTCAGGGTCCAAGATCCAAGTTCCATGATCCAAGATCCAAGATCCAGGATCCAGAATTCAGGGTCCAAGATCCAGGATCCAAGATCCAGGATCCAGGATCCAGCATCCAGGATCCAGAATTCAGGATCCAGGATCCAAGTTCCAGGAACCGGGATTGTTTGCCCTTCCCTGTCCCTGTCCCTGTCCATGGATCACTGTTATCCCCCAAAATTGCCTGGAAGTAACTCGGGGTCATGGAGCGGCTCCGGGTAATTTTCCCACATTTTTCCGCGGGGAGGGATGGGATGGAACAGCTCGAGTGGATTTTTATTCCCTTCTCTCTTTCTTAGCTGGATTAACCCTTTTGTGGGAGGAAAAAAAGAGAGAATGCTGGAATTTTCCACTCCACGTTGTCTCTTCCTTTGGGAACAGCTCCTGGGCCTTTTCCCCCTCTTTCCTGGGAAAATTTGGGAACCAGGACCTTGCGGGGAAAGGGAGAAAAGGAAAAGCTGCAAATAGTGGCAAAAAGTAATATGGGAAAAATAATGGCATAAAAAAGGAATTGCTCTTTTTTGAAGGCTCCAAGATGGGGTTAAATTCCAATGGATTGGGATAAAAGAAGGAATTTTGGGATGTGTTGGGTGCTGGGGTGGGGTGGGGGTTCTCCCCTCCCTAAAAATTTTGGTTTTATCCCCCTTTTCCTTCCCCTCCCATTTCCCGCTGGATTTATTCCCATCCATATTTACATCTCGATGTATGATTCAAATATTCCTGCCTGGATTTCCTCATTCCAAGGACTTTCCTTCTCCAGGACTCCCCGGGGATCCTCCCTGGATTTCCCCCATCCTCGATGCTCCTGTTCCACATCCAAGGATAACAAAACCTCTCCTGCAAAAGATTCCCCAAAAGCTCAAAATTCCCACTGAATCCCAGCCAGCGGAGCACTTCAACATCTCCGCGGTGATTAATAAGGAATAAACGCCTGGATTAGGGACGGATCCGGGATTTTGGAGCAGGAAATCCCACTCCTCGCTTTACACCGCGCCCCATTTGTTCCCGTTTTGCATCCAGGAGCCAGTCTGGGAAAAAAACGGGAAAAAAATTCCCTCTGGATGTATCCAGGAAAATCCAGGCTCTGCTGAGCCCCTTCCCTTAATTCCAGGAAAATATTGCAAATTCCGCTCTGTGAGGGGAGGGACAACGGGGGGAAATTCCATTTATCCCCCGGGAGTTCTGGGTTTTCCCACTTTTCTTCATCCCAGGGGGTTTTTGGGATGCTGAAGTTTTCATCATGGGGAGATTTTTATAATCCGGAGGTTTTTAGGATGCTGGAGGTGCCCCCAAATTCCTTCAACTCAAACCTTTTCCAAAGAAAACAAAGGACAAGGGTTTGGCAGCGGGAACTGAGGACCCTTCATTTTTTTTTCTTTTTTAAATTCCCTCACTTTCTCCCTATTTCTTTAAATTTTCCCATTATTTATGTAATTTCCCTTTATTTTCCCAATTCTCCCCTTCCTCCCACTTATTTTTAAAAATTTCCAATAATTTTTTGAATTTCCCTTTATATTTTTTCAATTTCCCCCCTTTTTTCCTTTTTATTTTTAAACTTCCCTATTACTTATGAAATTCCCCTTTTCCCCTCTCCCTATTTCCCCTCCCCACTTTTTATTCCTTTTTTTTCCCTCCTTAAATTTCACCATTATTTTTACAACATCCCTTTATTTTTCCCCAGTTTCCCTCTTTTTTGGAGTTTTCCTGGCTGGGATGGGATTTGTGTTATCCCTGTTTTCCAGGCTGGGATTGGGATGGGATTTCTGTTATCCCTGTTTTCCAGGCTGGGATTGGGATGGGATTTCTGTTATCCCTGTTTTCCAGATGGGATTGGGATGGGATTTGTGTTATCCCTGTTTTCCAGATGGGACTGGGATGGGATTTGTGTTATCCCTGTTTTCCAGGCTGGGACTGGGATGGGATTTGTGGTATCCCTGTTTTCCAGGCTGGGATTGGGATGGGATTTGTGTTATCCCTGTTTTCCAAACTGGGACTGGGATGGGATTTGTGTTATCCCTGTCCCAAACTGGGATTGGGATGGGATTTGTGTTATCCCTGTCCCAAACTGGGATTGGGATGGGATTGGTGTTATCCCTGTTTTCCAGGCTGGGGCTGGGATGGGATTTGTGTTATCCCTGTTTTCCAGATGGGACTGGGATGGGATTTTTGTTATCCCTGTTTTCCAGGGTGGGACTGGGATGGGATTTGTGTTATCCCTGTTTTCCAAACTGGGATTGGGATGGGATTTGTGTTATCCCTGTTTTCCAGGCTGGGATTGGGATGGGATTTGTGTTATCCCTGTTTTCCAGGCTGGGATTGGGATGGGATTTGTGTTATCCCTGTTTTCCAGGCTGGGACTGGGATGGGATTTGTGTTATCCCTGTTTTCCAGATGGGATTGGGATGGGATTTGTGTTATCCCTGTTTTCCAAACTGGGACTGGGATGGGATTTGTGTTATCCCTGTTTTCCAGATGGGATTGGGATGGGATTTGTGTTATCCCTGTTTTCCAGATGGGACTGGGATGGGATTTGTGTTATCCCTGTTTTCCAAACTGGGATTGGGATGGGATTTGTGTTATCCCTGTTTTCCAGGCTGGGACTGGGATGGGATTTGTGTTATCCCTGTTTTCCAGGCTGGGATTGGGATGGGATTTGTGTTATCCCTGTTTTCCAGGCTGGGACTGGGATGGGATTTGTGTTATCCCTGTTTTCCAGGCTGGGACTGGGATGGGATTTGTGTTATCCCTGTTTTCCAGATGGGACTGGGATGGGATTTGTGTTATCCCTGTTTTCCAGATGGGATTGGGATGGGATTTGTGTTATCCCTGTTTTCCAGATGGGACTGGGATGGGATTTGTGTTATCCCTGTTTTCCAGATGGGACTGGGATGGGATTTGTGTTATCCCTGTTTTCCAGGCTGGGATTTCATCCTGTCCTTGAGCTGCTCCATAAATCCCATCCCTCCCTGGAGCTTTTCCAAGCCTCTGGAATGGGGGACGCCTCCCTGAGGGCCCCTTTGACGTCCCAACCTCCTTTTTGGGGTCGCTCCGGCGCCAGCGGCGTCCTGGATTTTGGGATCTGCTCCACTTCCTCCGTCCTCAGGCCCGGGAAGGACTTTAATTAGCAGGGCCTGCAATTAGGGCAGTAATTTGGGAAGCGGGAATTGCTCCGTGTCCCCTGCGCTGCATTGCACCAACCACGGCTGCAAAACAAAACAAAACACAAAAAAATTGGGAATTTTGGGGGAAAACCCCAAAAATCTGCCTTTTTTCTGTCATTTATCTCCTGCTGTGATGTAAACCCCGAAGGGGGAGGAAGCCCAGCCGAGCTTTTCCTGAGGAAAGGAATAAAAATTCCGTGGAATCTGGCAGTGATTGAAATTCCAGCTTGGATGGAGCAGGAAAGGAGGGAAACGCCGCATTCCCAGCACCTTTGGGAACCTTTTAGGATTGGGAATTTCTCCCTGCCGGAGCCACCAAGCTGGGAAACGGCTCCAAAACCATCAAATTTGGGAAAAAAATGGGAATTTTCACAGCGCTGGATCCCCTCCGTGGAGTTTTCCTGGGGGTTTGCAGAGGGAATAAGGAATTTTGTAAAGGAAAAAGGAATTCTGCTCAAGGAAAAAGGGATTTTCCAGAGAGAATAGGGAATTTTTGTGGGGGAAATAAGGGATTTTGCAGAGGGAATAAGGATTTCAACAAGGGAAAAGGAAATTTTTATGGAGGGAAGCAGGAATTTTTTGGGAGGGGATAATGAATTTTGCAGAGGGAATAAGGAATTCTATGGGGGAATAATGAATTTTGTAAAGAAAAAAGGAATTTTGTAGAGGGAATAAGGAATTTTATACAAGGAGTAAGTAATTTTTGTGAAGGGAATAAGGAATTATGCAAAGGAAAAAGGAATTTTGGAAAGGAATGAGGAAATGTGCAAAAGGAAATGGGAATTTTTGTGGTGGGAATAAGGGATTCTGGAGCCCCTCCATGGGGTTTTCCTGGGGGTTTGCAGGGGGAATAAGGGACTTTGTGGAGGGAATAGGGAATCCTGCAGAAATAATTTTGTAAAGGAATAAGGAATTCTGTCAAGGGGGAAAAAAAGGAATTTTGCACGAGGAAAAGGGAATAAGGCTCGGGTGGGGCTGGAGAGGAGGAAAACGCCACATTCCCAGAACATCCAGGAACCTTTTAGGGGCAGAAGAATTCCAGGGAATCGATGGAATTGTTCCATTTGGAACCGGGACTAAAAGCCTCATTCCAGCTTTTAATGGGCCGGGAGGAAAATGGGAAGCGACATAACGGGATGAGCTGGCTGGAAAGGGAGGGAAGAGAAATTAATGGGATCGTTTGGAGGGATTTGGGAGCTGGATAATGGAGGAGTTAGGGCTCCCTTGGGATTGGAGGGAAATCCGGCTCCTTTTTCCCTAAAAAACGGCGGATTCGGCGCGCGGAACAGCAGGAGGAACTGGGAGAGCTGGGATTGGACCCACCTGAGCTCCAGGTCTTGGCTCCGAGGGGATATTTTGGGATAAATCCCTGGATTTGGAAGGATAATCATAATTCCTGGCGTTATCCTTCCCTGCCCTCCCATTCCAGCCTGCTTTTGGGATATTTTGGGATAAATCCTCGTTTTTTTTGAAGGATATTCATCGGTTTTGTCATTGTCCTTCCGTGCCCTGCTGTTCCAGCCTGGTTTGGGGGATATTTTGGGATAAATCCCTGTTTTTCAAAGGATAATCATCAGGTTTGGCATTGTCCTTCCCCCTCCCCCCATCCCAGCCTGGTTTTTAGGATATTTTTGGGACATTTTGGGATAAATCCATGTTTTTTGAAGGGTAATCATCAGTTTTGGCATTGTCCTTTTCCTCGCATTCCAGAGTGTCCCATCTTGGCCTTGACTCCAATTTTCCAACTCCTGCAAGGAATGGGAAGAGGATCCTTCAGCTTCCCACTTCCAAGACTGGAATGTCACCTCCCCAGATCCCGTCTCTGCAGGGAAATCATGGATTCTCCGGGATGGATGGAATTTGGTTACTTTGGGAATCCTTCTCCATCTTGCTCCAGGAGCGTTTTCCCACTCAGTCCACGAATCCACATCCCAGAGCTGAATTTTTCCATATTTTTCCTCTTTTCCCACTCCACCAAGCCCCGGGAGATGCTGGGAGAAGGCATTGGAGTCGCTTCCAGCCTGGTCCCATCACGTTTATCCCCCCTGTGCTTTTCCCTCCTCCATCCTCTTTGATTTTCTGGGAATGCTGTGTTCCCTCCTGGCTGCTGGATCAGCACAGGGAAATTTTGGTCCAGGTGGAGCCGATTTCTGTCCAAAAATTCCCGATTTTCCTTGACTTGGAGCATCCCTTGCTCCAACCATAAACGTGTGATCCTCTCTTACTTTCCATTATTCTTTCCCCCCCTCTCTCCCTCATGGAATTGCTCATTCCAGGTGTTTATTCCAGGGAATAAATGCAAGGATCAGGAGTCATTCAATTAAATTAAATTTCTCTATTCCCGTTATCAGCGGGAAAAGCACGGCCAAGGAGCCTTGGGAATAGGGAAATTTCCTTATCTGCAATCCCACACGTGCCAGGCACTGGGAATTGGGAATTGCTCCCTGCAGGAGCCACCAAGCTTGGAAAAGGTCTCCAAAACCATCCAGTTTGGGAAAACATGGGAATTTTTATAGCGCTGGACCCCCGCCATGGGGTTTTCCTGGGGGTTTGCAGAGGGAATAAGGAATTTTGTAAAGGAAAACTGAATTTTTGCGGAGGGAATGAGGGAATTTTTGAGGAGGGAATAAGGAATTTTGCAGAAGGAATAAGGAATTCTGCAAAGGAAAAAGGAATTTTGCAAAGGAAAAAGGAATTTTTGTGGAGTGAATAAGGAATTCTGCAAAGGATAAAGGAATTTTGGAAGGGAATGAGGAATTGTGCAGAAGGAATAAAGAATTCATGGGATGGAGGGGCCGGCCCCCAGGGCTGGACACCACTCCTTGGCCCTCTGTCCATGTGGATGGAAAATTTGGGATCTGGAGCTCTGGGAGTGGGATTTGACCCCATGGAATGAGCCACGAACCTTTTGGATTCAATGCTCGGAGCGAAGAGGAATATTTTGGGTTTAACCTTAAAAATCCCTTTCCAGAGCCGGAGTGGATCCCTGAGCGTGGGCCAGCGGCTCCTGGTGGATTCCTGCTGGGAATGACCTTGGAATGACCTTGGAATGACCTTGTTTGGGATGCTCCGGGTCCCAGAAATGATGAGCTCATCCCCCAGCTCGTGTTTATCCCAAAAAAGCTCCGGAGCGTTGATTCCGTGTCCAGCCCTTGGAAAAGCTCCGGGATGACCTTGGGTGTCTCCCTCTCCTGCTCAGCCTCAGATTTTGTTCCTGGGAAGGCAAAAAAGGGGAAAAACAATTTGGAAAGAAACCAAATAACGGGATTGAAGCATCAGGAGGAGCCAATTATCCCGTGGGATGCTCCTGGAATGTGATGCGGGTCCCATCCCAACCTGAGATCATCAATGACACTTCCTGGACAACATCCTGGGAATTTTCCTGGCTGGAATGGATTTTGTTCCATTTCCATGTCCCAAACTGGGATTGGGATGGGTTTTTTCCATCTCCATGTCCCAAACTGGGATTGGGATGGGTTTTGTTCCTTCCCTGTGTCCCAAACTGGGATTGGGATGGGTTTTGTTCCATCTGCATGTCCCAAACTGGGATTGGGATGGGTTTTGTTCCATCTCCATGTCCCAAACTGGGATTGGGATGGGTTTTGTTCCATCTCTATGTCCCAGACTGGGATTGGGATGGGTTTTGTTCCTTCCCCGTGTCCCAAACTGGGATTGGGATGGGTTTTGTTCCATCTCTATGTCCCAAACTGGGATTGGGATGGGTTTTTTCCATCTCCATGTCCCAGACTGGGATTGGGATGGGTTTTGTTCCTTCCCCGTGTCCCAGACTGGGATTGGGATGGGTTTTGTTCCATCTCCATGTCCCAAACTGGGATTGGGATGGGTTTTGTTCCTTCCCTGTGTCCCAAACTGGGATTGGGATGGGTTTTGTTCCATCTCCATGTCCCAAACTGGGATTGGGATGGGTTTTGTTCCATCTCCATGTCCCAAACTGGGATTGGGATGGGTTTTGTTCCATCTCCATGTCCCAAACTGGGATTGGGATCGGTTTTGTTCCATCTCCATGTCCCAAACTGGGATTGGAATTGGTTTTGTTCCATTTCCATGTCCCAAACTGGGATTGGGATGGGTTTTGTTCCTTCCCTGTGTCCCAGACTGGGATTGGGATGGGTTTTGTTCCATCTCCATGTCCCAAACTGGGATTGGGATGGGTTTTGTTCCTTCCCTGTGTCCCAGACTGGGATTGGGATGGGTTTTGTTCCATTTCCATGTCCCAAACTGGGATTGGGATGGGTTTTGTGCCATTCCTGGTTGTATTTGTTGAGAAAACAGGAAAAATAAATTCCAGTGAGCTTGGGAAGCTCTGGAGTAGAAGTAAAGCCTCGTTTGAGACCGTTTTCCTCCTGTTCCAAGTGGGATTTTCATGGCTTTTCCTAGATTTAGAGGGATTTGGGGAAAGGGAAGATTTGGGATGAAATATCACGTTTTTTGGGAATAATCCCTGGATAAGGGCTGGTCCCACCCCGCTGTACGCTGGGTCTCTCCTCGCTTTGTTTGGGATTCTCTGGGGGAATTTTGTTGCACATAATGCTCATAATCCCACAAAAACCACAGGAATTTTCCTTATGGGAAGCAAAGGCTGAAGGCAAGGTCACGCTGAAGCACAGCAACACCAAGTTCTCCTCTTAATTCCTGAATTTATCGCATCCAGCCTTTCCCACCTTTCCCCTTTCCCACCTTTCCCCTTTCCCAAGGGATCTGCCGAGCACTCCCCACCCCGCTCATCTCGTTCCCCCGGATCCGCTCCCGCGCTGTCGCTTCCATGAATTGTCCCCGCGCTCCGCGGGTGCCGCCGTGTCCCCGGGAGCCGTCCCTCCTGATCTTGAGGCTCCGTGACAGGTCGGGGGCTGGATCGGCGGCATCGGTCCCGGGATTGCCGCGGAGCCGGCGCTGGAGCCGCGGGAGTCACGGAGCGTTAAAGGGCCTGAGGAGGCCCCGTGGTGGCACCAGGAGATGATCCCGGCCCACAGATGATCCCACCAGGAGATGATCCCAGCCGGGAGATGATCCCACCAGGAGATGATCCTGGCCCACAGATGATCCCAGCCAGGAGATGATCCTGGCCCACAGATGATCCCAGCCAGGAGATGATCCCAGCCGGGAGATGATCCCACCAGGAGATGATCCTGGCTGGGAGATGATCCCAGCCCACAGATAATCCTGGCCCAAAGATGATCCCAGCCCACAGATGATCCTGGCTGGGAGATGATCCCAGCCAGGAGATGATCCCACCAGGAGATGATCCCAGGCAGGAGATGATCCCGGCCCACAGATGATCCCACCAGGAGATGATCCCACCAGGAGATGATCTCGGCCCACAGATGATCCCACCAGGAGATGATCCCAGCCCACAGATGATCCCAGCCAGGAGATGATCCCAGCCGGGAGATGATCCCACCAGGAGATGATCCTGGCCCAAAGATGATCCCAGCCCACAGATGATCCTGGCCAGGAGATGATCTTGGCGCACAGATGATCCCACCAGGAGATGATCCCAGCCGGGAGATGATCCCAGCCAGGAGATGATCCCAGCTGGGAGATGATCCCACCAGGAGATGATCCCAGCTGGGAGATGATCCTGGCCCAAAGATGATCCCAGCCTGCAGATGATCCTGGCCCAAAGATGATCCCAGCCCACAGATGATCCTGGCCAGGAGATGATCTTGGCGCACAGATGATCCCACCAGGAGATGATCCCAGCTGGGAGATGATCCCACCAGGAGATGATCCCAGCCGGGAGATGATCCCGGCCCACAGATGATCCCACCAGGAGATGATCCCAGCCCACCGATAATCCTGGCCCAAAAATGATCCCAGCCCACAGATAATCCCAGCCCGCAGATGATCCCGGCCCACAGATGATCCCACCAGGAGATGATCCCAGCCAGGAGATGATTCTGGCCCACAGATGATCCCAGCCAGGAGGTGATCCTGGCCCGCAGATGATCCCAGCCAGGAGATGATCCCAGCCAGGAGATGATTCTGGCCCACAGATGATCCCAGCCAGGAGATGATTCTGGCCCACAGATGATCCCAGCCCACAGATGGTCCTGGTGGGGAGATGATCCCGGCCAGGAGATAATCCTGGCCCAAAGATGATCCCAACCCACAGATGATCCCATTCTGCAGATGGTCCCACCAGGAGATGATCCCAGCTGGGAAATGATCCTGGCCTGCACACGATCCTGGTCCACAGAACATCCCAGCCCACAGATGATCCCAGTGGGGAGATGATCCCAGTCAGGAGATGGTCCTGGTGGGGAGATGATCCCAGCCCACAAATGATCCCAGCTAGGAGGTGATCCCAGCCCACAGATGATCCCAGCCGGGAGAAGATCCAGGCTCGCAGATGATCCCAGCCCACAGATGATCCCGGCCCGCAGAACCAAGGGATAATTAATGAGCATTTAATGAGGATTTCAGCCCCGAGAGCCGAATCCAGGCTATCCCTGGAGCTCCAGGGCGGGAGAAGGCAGGAGAGGGATGAGTTTTCCCAGGTGTCTGTGGGGATGATCCTGGTGCTGGAGCACGTTGTGCGCGTTCCCACCGCGAGCTCCGAGCCTTTGGGGCGCCGTTATCACAAATCAGCGTCCTTTTCCTCCTCCCTCCTGCCCAAACCTCTCCCTTTCCTCCTTCGGAGCGTGACAGTCACGGACGAGTTGGGATTATCCAAACCCCGCCTTGGATGCTGAAGGTGAAGGTGAACTCACCTTGGGTTTCTCCTTTGGTTGGGCGCCAGGGCTGCCCAAAAAGCCAATCCCCACCTGGTTTTTTCCACCCTTTTCCTGCAAAAATGCCTGGATCCCGCTGGCATCTTCAGAGAGGAAGTCAGCCGGAAGGGAGGAAAGCTTGGACTCGGATCTGAAGCAGAAACCAAGCCCTGCTGGTGCCAGCCTGGAGCTGCCTGCCGCCGTCACGGTGGGGGCTCGTCTTGGCGGCCAACACCACCCCGGGGCGGCTCCGCTTGGATCCAGCTCCTTCCTGGGAGGCTGGGATCCCGTCCAGGCCCTGCCGGTCGGATCTGGGGTCTCCTGGAGCAGAGAGGGACCATGAGGTTTCGCTCCAGCCGAGCCGAGCGCCAAAGCTCTCGTTAAAATGGAAGGAGCTTGGCAGAGCTTAAATCTGAAACTTGGACAAAACCGCCGTTTTCTCCCCCCAAAGTACAATCAATTCCTTTCGTCTATAAATAGCCTCTATAAATAGCGACGGGAAGAGGTTTTAATATTTCCAAAGGCTCTTCTGGGGGAAGAAAAGCTGGAAAATTGGGGTTAAACTCCTTGTTTTCCCTACGTTGGCTCAGCAAAGGCAGCGCCGCAGCCTCGAGCACCCCAGAAAAGCCTCTTGGCTCTGCTCCGAGAGCTTCAAGGAGCTCGGTTTGGGAAAAAACTCGGGAATAAAGCGGGTTTTCATTCCCAGCCGGTGTCTGGAAGAGGCCGAGTCCGTAATGGGGTCAATGACTCGGCCGCGCTTCCCCCGGGCTTGGCAAGAACCAGACAAATTGCTGAGCGGCAGCGCTGCTTTCCGGAGACCTCCGAGCGGGTCATTAGTGCCTAATTAGCGCCTAAACGCTCTCATTTGTCGTGCCCTGTCAGGGGAGATCCCGCTCGGCCTCCTCCTCCGCATTCCACCGGCTGGGGAGCCAGGGAAGAAAAGCCATAAACCCGAGCAGCTTCGCGAAGAGATTTAACCCCAGCCCAGCACGGGCTAAAGCCCGGCTTGGCCCTTCGTTCCTAAAGCCCGGCTTGGCCCTTCGTTCCTAGAGCCTGGCTTGGCCCTTCGTTCCTAGAGCCCGGCTTGGCCCTTCGTTCCTAAAGCCCGGCTTGGCCCTTCCTTCCTAAAGCCTGGCTTGGCCCTTCGTTCCTAAAGCCCGGCTTGGCCCTTCCTTCCTAAAGCCTGGCTTGGCCCTTCGTTCCTAAAGCCCGGCTTGGCCCTTCGTTCCTAAAGCCTGGCTTGGCCCTTTGTTCCTAGAGCCCGGCTTGGCCCTTTGTTCCTAAAGCCTGGCTTGCCCTTCGTTCCTAAAGCCTGGCTTGGCCCTTCGTTCCTAGAGCCCGGCTTGGCCCTTCGTTCCTAAAGCCCGGCTTGGCCCTTCCTTCCTAAAGCCTGGCTTGGCCCTTCGTTCCTAAAGCCCGGCTTGGCCCTTCCTTCCTAAAGCCCGGCTTGGCCCTTCGTTCCTAAAGCCCGGCTTGGCCCTTCGTTCCTAAAGCCCGGCTTGGCCCTTTGTTCCTAAAGCCCGGCTTGGCCCTTCGTTCCTAAAGCCCGGCTTGGCCCTTCGTTCCTAGAGCCCGGCTTGGCCCTTCGTTCCTAAAGCCCGGCTTGGCCCTTCGTTCCTAGAGCCCGGCTTGGCCCTTCGTTCCTAGAGCCTGGCTTGGCCCTTTGTTCCTAGAGCCCGGCTTGGCCCTTTGTTCCTAAAGCCTGGCTTGGCCCTTCCTTCCTAAAGCCTGGCTTGGCCCTTCGTTCCTAGAGCCCGGCTTGGCCCTTCGTTCCTAGAGCCCGGCTTGGCCCTTCGTTCCTAGAGCCCGGCTTGGCCCTTCGTTCCTAGAGCCCGGCTTGGCCCTTCGTTCCTAGAGCCCGGCTTGGCCCTTTGTTCCTAAAGCCTGGCTTGGCCCTTCCTTCCTAAAGCCTGGCTTGGCCCTTCGTTCCTAGAGCCTGGCTTGGCCCTTCCTTCCTAAAGCCTGGCTTGGCCCTTCGTTCCTAAAGCCTGGCTTGGCCCTTCGTTCCTGGAGCCCGGCTTGGCCCTTCGTTCCTAGAGCCTGGCTTGGCTTTTTTTTGTTTTATTCCAGAGCCCTGCTTGGCTCTTCCTTCCTAAAACCCGACTTGGCCTTTTTTCCCAGAACCAAATTTGGCCTTTCCTTCCTCAAGCGCAACTTGGCTCTTTCTTCCTTTCTAATTCCCAATTTTCCTCTTCCTTTCCAGAGCCCGACTTGGCCTTCTCATTCCTAGAGCCCGACTTGGCTTTTTCTTCCTAAAGCCTGTCTTGGCTCCTTCCGATCTAAATTCCCACTTGTTTATTCCTTTGCAAAGCCCACCTTGGCCTTTTCCTCCTAGAGCCCAACTTGGCTTTTTCTTCCCAGAGCCTGACTTGACTTTTCCTTCCTAAAGCCCCACTGGGATCTTTCTTCCTTTCGAAATCCCCGTTTGGCTCTTCCTTTCTAGGGCCCAGCTTGGTCTTTTTTTTTTTCCAGAGCCGGATTTTGCATTTCCTTCCTAAAACCTCACTTGGCCCTGTCTTTCCAAAGCCCCACTTGGGTCTTTCTTTCCCAAACCCCACTCGGCTCTTTCTTTCCAAATCCTGGCTTGGCCTTGTCTTCCTAAATCCCAACTTTGCCCTTTTCTTTCCCAAAACCCAACTTGCCCTTTCCTTCCCAAAGCCCCCAGCAAGGCTTGGACCAAGTCCTTGCTTCCTTCTCCTTCTTTTCCCAAGGAAATGATGGAATTCCCGTCCCTGGCAGCCGTGGACGTGGCTGGGTTCACAGTTGGACCCCACGACCTTGGAGATCCTTCCCAACCTCCCCAGTTCCACGATCCCTCTTCCCTTTGCTTGCTCGGGTTCCTCTGTCGGCTCCTCCTGCCGAAAACGCCTCCGGCTTAGGAATAAATTCCCAGGTTTTGTGTTATCGGGATGGCAAATCGAATTTGGGGCGGGGTTGGAACATTCCGATGGGGTTTTTTTTTTTCCCCTTCTTTTTCCTCCGGAATTTTTTTCCCTCTCACTCAGAGCCCAGCTCGGCATCGCCGGGTGACAACGTGATGACAGCGGCTCCGAAAAGAGGGGGAGGCGATGGATCTGTGCAGGGGGCGAGAAAAACAGGGAAGAGGAGGGAGGGAGGCAGGGAAGGAGGTCGGGAGGGAGCGAGGAGATGTGGAGATGCCACTTCGCTGCTCGCACTCGCCGTGATTATCCCATCCCGGCTCCTCGGAGCCGGATCCGCCTCCCCCTTCCCTTGGAGATGGGACTCGTGGCCTCCCCCGCTTCTGCTGGCTTTTCCCGGGGTTATTTTTATGGATTTTGTATCTTTTATATATGTGTACTTTTCCATAAATAAATCAGGAGCCATCCCAGCGCGGTGCGGTGTGAGGACGTGGAAGGATCCACGTGGATCTGGGATTGTCCCTTCCCACGTTCCACCTGGAGCACGGAGAACTCCAGGGTGAGCCTGAAATTAAGGCAAAATGGGTCTTTTCCCTAAAATAATGTGGAATTTTCCTCTTTTTTTCCCTCAAGGTGGGGTAAAACCTGGCAGGCTGAGTTAATTAATTTTTAATTCATGTGCAGTTTGGGCCAGAAGCCGGCTGTGGAGAAGGGTTTTTTAGGATGCAGATTTTTGGGATGAGGGTTTCCATCCATGGGGGCAGAGTGGGCTGGGATTCACGGTGGGATCCAGGGGCTGTTTTCCCTACATTTCCCTTGGGAATTGGTTGTCAGCTGTGCCCTGCCTCTAATCCCATCCCAGGCCCTTCCTTTGGATTTTGGGGATCTCCTCTCCCCGAACCCCCATCCAGAGGCGTGGCCACATCCCAAATTCCCAGCCAGAAGGAAAATCCTTCATGTCCAGCCTCCAATCCTGTGGCACACGGGGGTCTCAGAGGCCGGAGCTGCTCCCAGCCAGGTGAGAGCTGACAGAGAAACCCGTTCAAATCCCAATTTTTTATTATTTCCTTCTTTCCTTTCCTTCCCTCGTTTTCTGTCTCACCTTGAGCTCCCCCCCGGCTCTTCCCGAGGCGGCGGCACCTGGCTCCGGGATTATTTTTCCCATCCCTTTTTGGCAGCGCTCCCTCCTCCGGCACAAACGCAGCTCCTATAAATAACCGCGGCTCGTGCTCGCTCCCCCTCCCTCCTTCCCTCGGATCCGTCTTCCTTTCTCCTTGTCTGTCCCTTCTCCAGCCGGGAGGAGCCGCTGGAAAATCCAGGGGTGGGGGTTGAGCTCAATCCATGGCCCCCTCATCCCTGGAATCGGCTGCATCCAAAGCACGTGGGGGAATTTTTAATTGGATGGATGCAAACCTCTCCCTCCCCTCCAATTCCCTCCCCAGTCCCCCCCCTAATTAATTCCTGCATTTCCTTTTATCCTTTCCCCATGGTCCCAAATCCAGGCAGCTGCTCCCTAAAAATTCCCCCCCCAGGATGCCGTTGGGTTTCCAGCCCAAAAAATTCCCTAAATCTGGAGGAAAATGTTGGTGGAGATGTTTCCCAACCTGTTTAGGGCACGACGGGTTTGGAATGGATTGGGAGGGAATGGCTGCACACGGATTAGGACCGGGGTCCCTTGGCCCACGGGAATGTGGAATTCCAGAAATAATTCCAGGGTTGGTATGAGCACAAAGCTCCAAAAAGTCAAAATGATCCCGATGAAAGTGCCTGAATTTTTGGGAGAAGCTGAAATTGAGCTCAGCCCGGGGGATCCCGAAGGACAAATCCAGGTCTGGAGAGCGGAAACCTCTCCGTGTGTGACCAAGGATGGATTTGGGATCCCCCATCCCAGGGGACGGCGGGGACGGCAAATCCGGCTTGGACTTTGGGTTTTTCCAGCAGGGAATTCGTCAGGAATGGTGGCGGGGCCGGGATAATGAGATGCTGCTCACGCTCCCTAATGAAGTGCCGAAGGAAGTCGGCGCCGGCTCCCGGCAAATTAGATCGGGATTATTGGAGCAGGGAGAATGGAAGGATCCGAGATGGTATCCGAGTGAGCGGGAAGGGCTTGGAAGGAGAGGAAGGATGGAAACCCCTCCCAAAACTGGGATCAGGGCAGCAGGGATCGGCCTCTCCGGTGGCGACGCCGACCGGAGCGGGAATGGGAAGTGGGAATGGGGTTCTCCGGAGCATCCCAAGCTTTCCGTGGGCTGCGTCTCCCCAGATTTGCTTCTGATCCCATTCCTGGCTGGATCTGGCTCCTTCGCAAAGGAGATTTTCCGCCCATTCCCAGATGGATTTGGCTCCGTTGCTCCTTTCCTTGGATGTGTGCCTCCTCCCAAGGTGGCACGTTTGGGAATGTGGGGGACATGGGAATGTTGGAATCTTCCAGATGTGGGGTTTTTGGGGATATGTGGGATATGGGAATGTTTGCATCCTCCAAAAGTGGCGTTTTTGGGAATATGAGAGATATGGGAATGTTTGCATCCTCCAAAAGTGGTGTTTTTAGGGATATGGGAATGTTTGCATATGGGAATATGAGAGATATGGGAATGTTTGCATCCTCCAAAAGTGGCGTTTTTGGGAATATGAGAGATATGGGAATGTTTGCATCCTCCAAAAGTGGTGTTTTTAGGGATATGGGAACGTTTGCATCCTCCAAATGCGGCGTTTTTGGGAATATGAGGGATACGGGAATGTTTGCATCCCCCGAACATGGAATGTTTGGGAATGCGAGGCTCAAGTTGGGATCATGGTCCAATTTCTCAGGACAAAACCACATTTCCAATGGATTTTCCCCCATTTTGGCCCCTTCCCATCCTCAGCCAAGCACTGCTGGGAATGAGATGAGCCGGATCCGGCTGCCGGGTCCCCCTTTTCCCTTCCAGCCACAATTCCCAGCTGGATTTGGCTCCGTGCTCCTTTCCAAGGACTCTTTGGATGTGTTTGCATCCTCCAAACATGACAAATTTGGGAATGTGAGGGATATGGCCATGTTGGAATCCTCCAAAATGGCGTTTTTGGGAATATGATGGATATGGGAATGCTGGAATCTTCCAAATGTGGCATTTTTGGGAATATGAGAGATACGGGAATGTTTGCATCCTCCAAAAGTGGTGTTTTTAGGGATATGGGAACGTTTGCATCCTCCCAAAGTGGTGTTTTGGGAATATCAGGGATATGGGAATACTGGAATCCTCCAAATGCGGCGGTTTTTGGGAATATGGGGTTCAAATGGGGTCATGCTCAAATTTCCCTGGAAAAAATGAGTTTCCAATGGATTTTCTCCCAGTTTGGCCCTTTCAGGCAAGCACTGCTGGGATTGGGATGAGCCAGATCCGGCTGCCGGGTCTCCCTTTTCCCATTCCCACACGATCCCTCAGGAAGGAACCACCCAACAACGGCGCTCATTAAAAGCGTGAAAAACACAAATTTAATTAAACCCAACCTTGCCTTTACCAGGAAAATAAATCCGCCCTTTTCCATGGAACAATGGATTTTTCCAGCCTTCCCGTGCTGGGATTCCTCCCTCTTTTCATCCCTCTCCTTTATTATCCCTGGCTGGGAGCAGGCGCCGCCTGATTTCCATAAATTTGCATCAGGAATTGGGGGGAGAAAGGAGGAGGGGAGGGAAAAAAAGCTGGAAAAATGAGATTTTCCAGTGCTGAGCTTGCTCTGAAGCAAGGAGCCCCGGCTGGAGGAGGGAAAAGGCAGGAAGGGGTGGGAAAGATCCTGGATTTTTAAAGTTCACCCATTCCCTGTTTTTTTTTTTGGGGGGAGAGGAAAACTTTCCCAAGCTTGGCAGGGAGCCGGAATTCCTGGTTTATCCAGATGAAAAACCCCTAAAATAGGATCTGCAGGGCAGCCCCTAATTCCAGGGGTTTCATGGTTTTCTTGGGAAGGATCTGGAATTTTCCGGCTTTTCCGTGATGGAAATGTCGGCTATGAGCTTCCAGGTGGGGGAAGGGCCTTTGGGACCTCTGAGGCCGAGCCTGGAGGATGGGATGGGATCAGATCCGGGATTTGGAAGCTCGGTTTTCTCCAGGTTTGGCTTTTCTCGGGATTTAAGGAAAGGCCAATCCATGGGAGCATCATCCGGCTGTGGGAATTATCCATGTATGGGATAAAAATGTCAGAATTCCCAAGTTCGGACAGGCTGGAGAGGCTGAATCCCAAAGCTGCTCCATGGGGATCATCAGAATTATTCCCAGTTGTTGCCTGGATGGGATTTTCCAGCTTTTTCATGGATAACCATGAGTTTTTGGGGTGTTTTTCCTCCTGATGGAGGTTTCTAGGGATGAAAACCAGGGATTGAGGGGCTGAGGAGATGCTGGAATGAGGCTTTTCCTCACCCGTTGGAGCTCTCCGTGGTTTCTGGCTGCATTTCTATGGATCCATCCCTTTTCCCAGGGAATAAAGGGCAGGAAAAGAGGGAATGGCCTCAAGGTGCAGCAGGAGGGGTTTAGGTTGGATATCAGGAAAATTCCTTCATGGAAAAGGTGGGGAAGCCCTGGAATGAGCTTCCCATCCCTGGAATTGTTCCAAAATCCCTGGCTGCGGCCCTCAGGGTGTGGAATTCCTGTGGGAATGGTTGGAATCCATGACCTCGATGGCCTTTTCCCACCTGGACAATTCCACAATCCAACAGCCAAGGACGGGGATTGACCACGGCGTCAGATCCCAAAGGTCATCCTCTCCCATGCTTTTGGGATGTTTTCCTGGTTTTTTTTTTGGAAGCAAGCACAGCTCTGAGAGTTTTCCATTCCCAAGGGGAAAACGATCCCTCAATCCGTGGCCAAAATCCGGCGTTTTTCTGGGAAGGGAATGTCCCGAGGGAGGCATTTCCAGGTTTTTGGGGCTCAAACCCGTTCTCTTCCCATTCCGTTCCCACGTTATGGATGGATGCCATGCATTCCATTATCCCTGTCAGCGTGAGGGACAGGTGCCTGGAAGTGAGGAGAGATTCCCTGGATTTCAGGGAATGATGGATGAGTTACCGTGACGCCAGGCTAGGCTTGTGGATCCCACCCCGGGATTTGAGGGAATCGTGAAGGATTTATGGAATTCTGGGGGATGGCGAAGGTCTGTGGTCCCGCTGGATCCCGCCCCGGCTCCGGGATCCGGATCATCCTGAAATCGGAATTAAATCCAGGATTTCTCCAGCCGTTCCCAAGTCCTATATTCCAGCCAGTTTTGAGGATGGAGAAGGTGAGAAAGAGCTGGAATAAATTCCTGGATTTGAGGAGTTCTTATGGGAGTTCATCTGCTCATCCCGGAGAGGGAGAAATTCCCAGGAAGTCGATTTGCGTCACATCCGAGCCCGTTTTGGTTCAATTCCGTGGAAATCCCGTTTTTCCCTCTGGAGTGACCTCGGGCAAAGACAAATCCCGGGAATTTGGGCTTCGCTGCCGGCTCAGGCCCTTCCTGGGCTTCCAGCTTGGATCCAGCTTGGATCTCCCAGCCCTTCCCATCTCACTTTAGCAGGATTCCTTCGGGAACGAGGGTTGGAATATTTCCAGGGTTTTTTCCCCTGGATTTTCTCCTCTTCTGTGGCATTTTGGGGGAAACGGAAGTAATTTTTTTTGTCCTTTCCTTTGGTTTTCCAGCCTGGATTTTCTACCTTCCACAGGAATTTTCCATTGCCTGTTGATCCAGCCTCACGGAGGGAGATTTTTTCCTTTTTCCTCTGAGCTTTTCCCCCTTTTTTTCCCCTTTTTATCCCTTTTTCCTCTTTTTTTTTTCTTTTTGCTTCTCAGAAATAATTACTTTTGTTGGTAGCTCTAATGCAAAACCAGCACACCCTCTTTTCCCCCTTTTTTCCCTTTTTCCCCCTTTTCTCCCCTTTTTCTTGAGCTCATTTTCCCAGGAAAAACGCAGCCTCGGATGCGCCAGCAGTGAAAAAATTGGATTTTTAAGGAAACCTCCCCTGACCTCTCCCCATGGATTTTTGGGATTGGGAAGAGTTCCTCACCTTGGGAAGCAGAACAACTGCTCCCCCCAATCCCCCTGAATTTTGGGAGCTGCTCCTTTCCCAATCCAGGGGTGAGAATTCCCAGCGGGAATTCTTCCAGCTGAAGGAGGAGCCTCCCTCTCTCCCCCCGGGAACGGGAGCCGGGGTTGGATTTTTCCATCACCGCCTCGCACTGGGAATATTTTCCACCTTTTATTTTTATTTTTTTTTCTAGGGATCCTACAGGGGAAAAAAGCTCTGTTTTGTGGGATTACGTAATTCCAGGGTTTTTTGGGAAGGTGGGAACAGCTGAGCCCACCGGTGCCAGGGAGTCGTGTGGGAGTGGGAAACTCCTGGGAACGCAGGGAGCATCTGGAATGCGCCGAGCGGGATTTGGGGGAATTTTTGCCGATTCCGGGTCCGTTGTGGGGTCAGGTTGGTTTTCCCAGTGTGGGATGATCCCGTTGGATCTGTTCCCGGCCCAGCCAAAGGAAGGAGCTGCTGGAAAAGCAGGAGAGGAGAGGTTTTGGGGGGAATTCGGGAATTTTTGGGGTTTGCAGGAGGAAAGAAGTGAAGTTGTGCCTGGGGGACAACGGGATTTTTGTTCCTGGGATTTTTTGGGGGTTTTTTTGGGATTTGCAGGAGCAAAACAGTGAAGTTGTGCTGATATGACAATGGGGTTCACATTCCTGGGAATTTGGGGTTTTTTTGGGATTTTTCAGGAGCAAATCATGGACAGTTGTGGTGGGGGGTGGCAGGATTTGTGTTCATGGGAATTTTGGTGTTTTTTTGGGATTTACAGGAGCAAAGCAGCAAAAGTTGTGCTGGGAGGATGATGGGATTTGTTTTCCTGGGAATTTGGGGCTGGGCTGGTGGGAAGGGGTGGGAAAATCCCGCGGGATTCCTCTGCCCGGGATGCAGCTTTGGGAGAAGGAGAAGCTAGGAGAGGTTTTGGTGGGAATTTGGGGTTTTTTTGGGATTCCTCTGCCCAGGATGCAGCTTTGGGAGAAGCCAGGAGAGGTTTTGGTGGGAATTTGGGTTTTTTTTGGGATTCCTCTGCCTGGGATGCAGCTTTGTGAGAAGCCAGGAGAGGTTTTGGTGGGAATTCGGGTTTTTTTGGGATTCCTCTGCCCGGGATGCAGCTTTGGGAGAAGCCAGGAGAGGTTTTGGTGGGAATTTGGGTTTTTTTTGGGATTCCTCTGCCCGGGATGCAGCTTTGGGAGAAGCCAGGAGAGGTTTTGGTGGGAATTTGGGTTTTTTTTGGGGATTCCTCTGCCTGGGATGCAGCTTTGGGAGAAGCCAGGAGAGGTTTTGGTGGGAATTTGGGTTTTTTTTGGGGATTCCTCTGCCTGGGATGCAGCTTTGGGAGAAGCCAGGAGAGGTTTTGGTGGGAATTTGGGTTTTTTTTGGGGATTCCTCTGCCTGGGATGCAGCTTTGGGAGAAGCCAGGAGAGGTTTTGGTGGGAATTTGGGGTTTTTTTTGGATTCCTCTGCCCGGGATGCAGCTTTGGGAGAAGCCAGGAGAGGTTTTGGTGGGAATTTGGGTTTTTTTTGGGATTCCTCTGCCCGGGATGCAGCTTTGGGAGCAGCCAGGAGAGGTTTTGGTGGGAATTTGGGTTTTTTTTGGGATTCCTCTGCCCGGGATGCAGCTTTGGGAGAAGCCAGGAGAGGTTTTGGTGGGAATTTGGGGTTTTTTTGGGATTCCTCTGCCCGGGATGCAGCTTTGGGAGAAGCCAGGAGAGGTTTTGGTGGGAATTTGGGTTTTTTTTGGGGATTCCTCTGCCCGGGATGCAGCTTTGGGAGCAGCCAGGAGAGGTTTTGGTGGGAATTTGGGGTTTTTTTGGGATTCCTCTGCCCGGGATGCAGCTTTGGGAGAAGCCAGGAGAGGTTTTGGTGGGAATTTGGGGTTTTTTTGGGATTCCTCTGCCCGGGATGCAGCTTTGTGAGAAGCCAGGAGAGGTTTTGGTGGGAATTTGGGTTTTTTTGGGATTCCTCTGCCCGGGATGCAGCTTTGTGAGAAGCCAGGAGAGGTTTTGGTGGGAATTTGGGGTTTTTTTGGGATTCCTCTGCCCGGGATGCAGCTTTGGGAGAAGCCAGGAGAGGTTTTGGTGGGAATTTGGGTTTTTTTGGGGATTCCTCTGCCCGGGATGCAGCTTTGGGAGAAGCCAGGAGAGGTTTTGGTGGGAATTTTGTTGGGATTTTTGGGAACAAATCATCAACAGTTCTGCTGGGGAGTGACAGGATTTGTGTTCCTGGGAATTTTTGGGATTTGCAGGAGCAAAGCAGCAAAAGTTGTGCTGGGAGGATGATGGGATTTGTTTTCCTGGGAATTTGGGGCTGGGCTGGTGGAAAGGGGTGGGAAAATCCTGCAGGATTCCTCTGCCTGGGATGCGGCTTTGGGAGAAGGAGAAGCTAGGAGAGGTTTTGGTGGGAATTTGGGTTTTTTTTGGGATTCCTCTGCCCGGGATGCAGCCAGAGGGGACTGGGAGCATCCTTGGCCCCCCACTTTTCCAGGGAATCCGGGCTGCTCCCGATGGCCTGGGAGTCATCCTGACTCAGCAATCCCAGGTGGGCCGGGACGCCGGGAACGCGCGTGGGAGAGCGCCTAAATCCGGCTGGGAATGACTCAGAGCACGAGGGATCGGCTCAGCCGCCCCCGAGGTCCCTTCTCCCGAATTCCCGGAGCTCTGGAGAAGCAGGAAAACTCCGGAGGCCTCCAAAGGGATGGATTTGGGATGGCTCCCCTTCCAAGCCTCAGCATGCTCCGGCTTGGCCATTCCCATTGGGATTTTTTCCTTGTTAGTTTGATTTATTCCTGAGGATTTCAACTTTTTACGGAGCTTCCCATAGCTGGAAAAAAACCCTGGAATGTGCAATGAGCACATTCCTCATTTTCTCCCTCCTTTTTTTTTTTTTCATTTTCCTCCTTTTCCCTCCTTTTCCCTCCTCCTTTTCCCTCCTTTTCCCTCCTCCTTTTCCCTCCTTTTTCCTCCTCCTTTTCCCTCCTTTTCCCTCTTCCTTTTCCCTCCTTTTCCCTCCTCCTTTTCCCTCCTTTTCCCCCCCCATTTTCCCTCCTTTTTCCTCCCCCTTTTCCCTCCTTTTTTCACCTTTCTTCCCTACTTTTTCCTCCTTTTTTTTCCTTTTTTGTCCTTTATTCCCTCCTTTTTCCTCCTTTTCTCATCCTTTTCCCCACCCCTTTTTTCCCTCATTTTTCCCCATTTTTCCTCCTTTCCCCCTCATTTTTAAAGTCTTTTCTCCGTATCCAAAGCTCGAGACAATCCCTGTGGAAAAAGCCTTCGGGGTGGCTCCGTCCCTCCCTTCCCAACCCATCCGAGGGCTCTCCCTGCTCCCATCCCAGCTTTTCCAGCTCCTTCCAACCTCGGAAAACTTCTCCCCGAGGAGCAGGAGCCATTCCAGGGGAGCAGATGGCTGAGGAGGAGGAGGAGGAGGAGGAGGAAAATCATGGATGCAAATTCTCCGGGATGTCTCTGCAACATTCCCAGTGAAGGTCGTGCCGCTGAGAAAAGCATCCTGCAGGATTTTCCCCCGGTCCCCCAAACTTTGGGATATTTCATGGATGTCTGAAGCCTTCAAGCGAGGATTCCTCATCCATCAGCTGGGACAAACCTGGATTTTTAGGGATGTCCGGGATCCTGGGATGGCAATTCCGTGTTTGGAGCAGCCGGAATTGCCGGGTGTTTCCGACATCTCCGTGAAATAACAATTCCCAGATTTCCCAAGCCTGGTTTCCTCATGGGAAAATGGAGATTCCCTACAAGAAACCCTTTGGAATGTGGAGATTTATTTGGATATCAAGGCGGGGAATCTGGTAAAAGAGGACCCGAAATTCCAGGGATTTTCTCAAAGCTGCAGAACTTCCCCAGACCCCTGGAGAACTTCCAGACTCTTCCCTGGGATGAGAAAATTCCATGTTTAATTCCCCCCGCCATGGATTTAGGAGGAGCAGCAGAGCTGGGGGTGCCGGAATTCAAAGATCAAAGGAATTTGGGCTTCCTTATCTCCAAATTCCAGGGAAGCTGAGGCGGGAAGCCGGGAAATCTCCCGGCAGCCAAAAGCGGGGCAGGAGGGAGGGAGGGGAAGCAGAATTCCCAAATCCCTGCTCCGCTGACGGGGAGAAAGCGCGGAGCTGAAGTCGCCGCGGAGCGTTCGGAGCCGAGCGGGAATAATTCCGCTCGAAAGAGCCGGATTGAGGCGGAGAGGGATTTTTCCCAAAGAAGTGACAGCTCGGAGCTGGGCTGCGGTGTGGGAAGTTATTTTGGGAGGAAAGGCGGATTTCGGTGGCATTCCGAGGAGTTCCGTCTCCCGTCGGCAAACTCCGTCCCTGGATTTTTATTGCCGCCATCGGAGCGGCCAGAATTGTTTGTATCCCGAAGTTCTGCTTCATCCCAAAATTCCTGCTTGATGCCGTAGGGATAACCGGGATGGGGAGGGCCTGGCACAGCTTTTCCAGGGAATGTGGGGCTGCTCCATCCCTGGAGTGTCCAAGGACAGGGCTTGGAGCACCCTGCGTGCACCTGAAGCATTCCAGGATTCCATGTGCTGGGTTGGACGGGATAACTGGGATAAATCCTTCCCTGGGAGGGTGGCGAGGCCTGGGATGGAATTCCAGAGCAGCTGTGGCTGCCCCCGGATCCCTGGAAATGCCCAAGGCCCGGCTGGACGGGGCTTGGAGCAGCCTGGCATCGTGAGAAGTGCATTGGAACGGGATCAGCTTCCAGGTCCTTCCCAAGCCATCCTAAAAATTCCGGATCCGTCACAGCCTGTTCCCATCTTTCCGTGACCAAGTGGGAATGGAGCCAGCTGGAGATGTCCCCGTTTCTTGTCCCTGCCTGGTGCTGCTTTGTCCCACCAACATTCCCGTTCCCAGCCAGTATTCCCAGCTTCCAGCCAGCATTCCCAATTCCCAGTCCGTATTCCCAGTTCTCAGTCAATATTCCCAATTCCCAGTCAGTATTCCCAGTTCTCAGTCAATATTCCCAATTCCCAGTCCGTATTCCCAGTTCTCAGTCAATATTCCCAATTCCCAGTCAGTATTCACAGTTCCCAGGCAATATTTCCAGTTCCCAGCCAATATTCCTGGTTCCCAGTCAACATTCCCAGTTTCCAGTCAATATTCCCAGTTTACAGCCAGTATTCCCAGTCAATATTCCCAGTTCCCAGTCAATATTCCCAATGAATATTCCCAGTTCCAACCCAATATTCCCAGTTCCAACCCAATAGTCCCGATTCCCAGCCAATATTCCCAATTCCCAGCCAATATTCCCAGTTCCCAGTTGATTTTCCTGGTTCCCAGTCAATATTCCCAGAACCATTCCCAGTTCCCAGTCCTGGATTCCCCCCATGCATTCCCAAATCCCTCCCACACTTCCAGGGCTGGAATTCAATTTTTCTTCCCAAACAAAAAAATCCCCACAGCCCCCCCCCCTCCCCCCCCAAATATCCCATGCAGGAGCAAGAATTGATTAAATTAATTAAAAATTAATTAAATTAATTAAATTAATTAGTAGCCATTGTGTCATTAACGCCAGACTTTAATTAAATTGTGTGGAGATAACGACTCCGGAGCTTCCCAACAGCCAAACATTCCCAGGATGGAGAAATTCCTCCTAAAACCCATCCAAGGCGATCCCTGTCCTCCGGTGAAGCTCCAAAGTTGGAAATTCCAGGCGATTTTCCACTAAAAATGGCTCCTTCCTCCTCTTCCCACCCTCTTTTCCATCCTTTTGGAGCTGGAATCTGGAGGCTGCCAAGGAATCTTTGCCTTCGGAAAACGAATCCCACTCCCAACATTCCGGGTTATTCCCCTTTATCCTTCTCCCACCCATTCGTGGGTTTGGCTCCGGGGCAAGGCTGTGCTGGAATTCCCATGTGGAATGGTGGGAATTTTTAAAATCCTGGTTTAGTTTTGTTTTCCAAGGAGGTGTGGCAGCTGCTGAGTCTTTGGGAAGCAATTCCCAGCTTCCTGAAAATCTCCACCCGCCTCATCCAGGGGTGACTCCCATCCAAAGGAATGTTCCAGC
Source organism: Lonchura striata (assembly GCF_050655825.1). Taxonomy (NCBI): domain Eukaryota; kingdom Metazoa; phylum Chordata; class Aves; order Passeriformes; family Estrildidae; genus Lonchura; species Lonchura striata. The sequence continues at coordinate 7,856,555 of NC_140723.1, forward strand.
CATGGAAAACGGGAATGCTGGGAGAGTTGGGAATATTGGGAATATTGTGTTTTTCCATGGAAGAGCCTGACTTTGGGATCTGGCAGCTGAAGGGAAAAACTCCTGGATTGGGGCATCCCGTGGCGATGGATTTGGGAATTTTTGACTCTTGGTGGTTCCGCTTTTCATGGGAAATTCCTTGTGAGGGGGAAAATGAAGGATCCGAACTTGGGAATCTGGGGTTGGATTTGGTTTTATCCCGGAGTTCCAGGCATTGAGGGATGGGTAGCTCCAAAATTTTGTCCCGGTGGTTTTTTCCCAAGCAGAGCCCCAAAAAGAGGATCCCGGGAGGGAAAACAGAGGGATTTTCCATGGAATTGGCTTTCAGGGGGATTTGGAACTGCTGGAATTCCAGCCCAGCCGGTAACACCAGTCTGATCCAAACTGGTGGGACTTGATTCCCAAAAAACCTCCCAGAGAGGAACCACCAGGAGCCAAAAATTCCCAAATCCATGGCCATGGGCTGACCCAATCCAGGATTTTCCCCCTCAGTGTTACTGGGCTGGAATTCCAGATGTTTCCCATCCCACCCCAGGGAAAACTTTTGTCCCAAATTTAAGCCCCAAAAGAGGATTCTGAGTGGATTTTGGGAGCTTTTCCATGGAATTGGCTTTGTCCAGCTGGAAATCAGGGAGTTCCCCTGGGATTTTGGGAATGGGTGGGGATTGGGGGCTGGAAGGAAAGGATTTGGGAAGGCAGGGAGAGCACCTGGAAGTGGGAATACGGGATAAGGATGTGGGGATTTGTAAGAAAAGGGGTGTGGATCTCCCCGGGCATCCCAACCCCTCTTCCCAAGGAATCCTGGCATCTTCCCGGAGTCTGAGAGCTGCAGGAAAAGCAGGAGAAGCTGTGGGGCAGGGCCTGGAGGGGGTGGGATCCCAGCCAGGGAGGGATTTCGGGGAATCTGGGATCACCCCAGGCTGGACCTGGGGGTTCAGGGAGACGGGAATTGCTGAGGGAAGAGGGAATAGGGAGAAAGCGAGGATCCCTGTGGATCCCTGTGGATCCTTGTGGATCCCCGTGTGTCCCTGTGGATCCCTGTGGATCCCTGTGTGTCCCTGTGGATCCCTGTGGATCCCCGTGTGTCCCTGTGTGTCCCTGTGTGTCCCTGTGGATCCCTGTGTGTCCCTGTGGATCCCTGTGGATCCCTGTGTGTCCCTGGGTGTCCCTGTGGATCCCTGTGTGTCCCTGTGGATCCCTGTGGATCCCTGTGGATCCCTGTGTGTCCCTGTGTGTCCCTGTGTGTCCCTGTGTGTCCCTGTGGTTCCCTGTGGATCCCTGTGGATCCCTGTGTGTCCCTGTGGATCCCTGTGTGTCCCTGTGTGTCCCTGTGTGTCCCTGTGTGTCCCTGTGGTTCCCTGTGGATCCCTGTGGATCCCTGTGGGTCCCTGTGTGTCCCTGTGGATCCCTGTGTGTCCCTGTGTGTCCCTGTGGATCCCTGTGGATCCCTGTGGATCCCTGTGTGTCCCTGTGGATCCCTGTGGATCCCTGTGTGTCCCTGTGTGTCCCTGTGGATCCCTGTGTGTCCCTGTGGATCCCTGTGTAGTCCCTGTGTGTCCCTGTGGATCCCTGTGTGTCCCTGTGGATCCCTGTGTGTCCCTGTGGGTTCCTGTGGGTGCCTGTGGATCCCTGTGTGTCCCCGTGTGTCCCTGTGTGTCCTTGTGGATCCCTGTGTGTCCCTGTGGATCCCTGTGGGTTCCTGTGGATCCCTGTGGATCCCTGTGTGTCCCTGTGTGTCCCTGTGGATCCCTGTGTGTCCCTGTGGATCCCTGTGTGTCCCTGTGGATCCCTGTGTGTCCCTGTGGATCCCTGTGTGTCCCTGTGGATCCCTGTGGATCCCTGTGGATCCCTGTGTGTCCCTGTGGATCCCTGTGGGTTCCTGTGGATCCCTGTGGATCCCTGTGGATCCCTGTGTGTCCCTGTGTGTCCCTGTGGATCCCTGTGTGTCCCTGTGTGTCCCCGTGTGTCCCTGTGTGTCCCTGTGGATCCCTGTGTGTCCCTGTGGATCCCTGTGGATCCCTGTGGATCCCTGTGTGTCCCTGTGTGTCCCTGTGTGTCCCTGTGGATCCCTGTGTGTCCCTGTGTGTCCCCGTGTGTCCCTGTGTGTCCCTGTGGATCCCTGTGTGTCCCTGTGTGTCCCTGTGTGTCCCTGTGTGTCCCTGTGGATCCCTGTGGGTCCCTGATCCTGGATCCTGCCTGCTCCCTGCTCCCTATCCTGGATCCCAACCCCACCTGCGGCCCCTCCTGCATCCCAGCCTGTCGTGTATCCCACATCCCTGCCTGGATCCCGCTCCCTGGCCCGTATCCCACGTCCCTGAACACATCCCAACTCTGCATCCCAATCCCGCATCCCAATCCTGCTCCCCAAATCCCAGCATCATCCTGCACCCCACATCCCTGCATCCCAATCCTGCATCCCAATCCTGCTTCCCAAATCCCAACATCATCCTGCATCCCACATCCCTGCATCCCAATCCTGCATCCCAATCCCGTATCCCAGTCCTGCATCCCACATCCCTGCCTGCATCCCAATCCTGCTTCCCAAATCCCAACATCATCCTGCACCCCACATCCCTGCATCCCAACCCCACATCCCAACCCCACATCCCAACCCCACATCCCAATCCTGCTTCCCAAATCCCAACCCCACATCCTGCATCCCAATCCAGCATCCCAACCCCATCCTGTATTCCACATCCCTGCCTGCATCCCAACACTGCTTCCCAAATCCCTGCCTGCATCGTAACCCCACATCCCAATCCTGCTCCCCAAATCCATCCCTGCATCCCCCCATTCCCCAAATCCATCCCTGCATCCCCCCATTCCCCAAATCCATCCCTGCATCCCCCCGCTCCCCAAATCCATCCCTGCATCCCCCCATTCCCCAAATCCATTCCTGCATCCCCCCACTCCCCAAATCCATCCCTGCATCCCCCCATTCCCCAAATCCATCTCCGCGATACCTCCGTGCATCCCCCCCAGTAACCCCCCCTCAATCCATCACCCCTCCATCCATTCCTCCCCAAATTCCCCCCGGGTCCATTCCCCGATCCCTCCTCGAATTCCCCCGGGTCCATCCCCCGATCCCTCCCCGCATCCCCCCCGATCCATCCCCCGATCCCTCCCCGCATCCCCCCGGATCCATCCCCCGATCCCTCCCCGCATCCCCCCGATCCATCCCCCGATCCCTCCCCGCATCCCCCCGGGTCCATCCCCCGATTCCTCCCCGCATCCCCCCCGATCCATCCCCCGATCCCTCCGTGAATCCCCCCGGGTCCATCCCCCGATCCCTCCCCGCATCCCCCCCGATCCATCCCCCGATCCCTCCGTGAATCCCCCCGGATCCATCCCCCGATCCCTCCCCGCATCCCCCCGATCCATGCCCCGATCCCTCCGTGAATCCCCCCGGGTCCATCCCCCGATCCCTCCCCGCATCCCTCAGGGTCCATCCCCCGATCCCTCCCCGCATCCCCCCCGATCCATCCCCCGATCCCTCCGTGAATCCCCCCGGATCCATCCCCCGATCCCTCCGTGAATCCCCCCCGGGTCCATCCCCCGATCCCTCCCCGCATCCCCCCGGATCCATCCCCCGATCCCTCCCCGCATCCCCCCCGATCCGTCCCCCAGCCCGTCCCTCCGTCCCGCTCCCGCCCCCGCAGCCCCTCCCGGGGGCCGGGCCGGGGCGGGCCCAGCCCGGGGCGGGCCGGGGGCGGCCGCTCCGGCCCCGCTCGGCTCCGGCCCCGCTCGGCTCCGGCTGCTCCAAATCCGCTTAAGGGCGGCAGCGGCGGCGGCGGCGGAGCCGCTGCACCGGGGCGGCAGCGCCGAGCCGGGCCGAGCCCCCGAACCGGACCCCCGAACTGGGCTGAGCCCCGACCGGACCCCCGAACCGGGCTGAGCCCCGACCGGAACCCCCGAACCGGGCTGAGCCTCGACCGGACCCCCGAACCGGGCCGAGCCCCCGAACCGGACCCCCGAACCGGGCCAACCCCCTCCCCGACCGGACCCCCGAACCGGGCTGAGCCCCTCCCCTCCCGGACCCCCCGAACCTCCTCCCCGACCGGACCGGGCCGAGCTCCCTCCCCTCCCGGACCCCCCGAACCGGGCTGAGCCCCTCCCGGACCCCCTGAACCCCCTGCCCTCCCGGACCCCCGAACCGGGCCGACCCCCTCCCCTCCCGGACCCCCTGAACCCCCTCCCCGACCGGACCGGGCCGAGCTCCCTCCCCTCCCGGACCGGTCCGAGACCTCTCCCATCCCTTCCCGGACCCCCGAACCGGGCTGAGCCCCCTCCCGGACCCCCCGAACCGGGCCGAGCCCCTCCCGGACCCCCCGAACCCCCTCCCCGACCGGACCGGGCCGAGCTCCCTCCCCTCCCGGACCGGTCCGAGACCTCTCCCATCCCTTCCCGGACCCCCGAACCGGGCTGAGCCCCCTCCCGGACCCCCCGAACCGGGCCGAGCCCCTCCCGGACCCCCCGAACCCCCTCCCCGACCGGACCGGGCCGAGCTCCCTCCCCTCCCGGACCGGTTCGAGACCTCTCCCATCCCTTCCCGGACCCCCGAACCGGGCTGAGCCCCCCTCCCGGACCCCCCTCCCGGACCGGTCCGAGACCTCTCCCATCCCCTCCCGGACCCCCCGAACCCCCTGGCCGACCGGACCCCCGAGCCGGGCCGAGCCCCCTCCCCTCCCGGTCCGGACCGGGCCGAGCCCCCTCCCGGACCGGAGCGGGCCGGGCCGAGCCCCGCCGGTGCCCGGCGCGATGCCCGCCCGCCGCCCGGCGCGGGGGCCCCGCTGAGCCGCCCCCGCGGGCACCATGCGAGCCATGAGCCCCCTGCCCCTGTGGCTCCTGCTCTGGCACCTGCGGCACCCGGCGCTGGGTGAGTGCCACCCCCGAGGGGACGGGGACCCCCGGGGCGGCGGGAGGGAGGGGGTGACCCCCGGGACCCCCCCCGGGGCGGCGGGAGGGATGGGGTGACCCCCGCATCCCTCCGGTCACGGGGTGGGCTCGGGGCTCGGCGCCCCCGCCCTGGGGTTTGGGGTGCTGGGGTGGGGGGGGAGGGCACCCATGGAGAGGAGAACGGATTTGGAGCGGGGCATTGGGGGACGAGGTCTGGAGGTGTTAGTGGGGCACCCCATAACCGGGAACTGCTGTGGGATCAGTTATTGGGGCACCCCATAACCCGGTACTGGTGTGGGATCAGTTATTGGGGCACCCCATAACCGGGAACTGCTGTGGGATCAGTTATTGGGGCACCCCATAACCGGGAACTGCTGTGGGATCTGTTATTGGGGCACCCCATAACCGGGAACTGGTGTGGGATCTGTTAATGGGGCACCCCATAACCGGGAACTGCTATGGGATCTGTTATTGGGGCACCCCATAACCCGGTACTGGTGTGGGATCAGTTATTGGGGCACCCCATAACCCGGTACTGGTGTGGGATCTGTTAATGGGGCACCCCATAAACAGGAACTGGTGTGGGATCTGTTAATGGGGCACCCCATAACCGGGAACTGCTGTGGGATCTGTTAATGGGGCACCCCATAACCGGGAACTGGTGTGGGATCTGTTAATGGGGCACCCCATAACCGGGAACTGCTGTGGGAGCCGTTAATGGGGCACCCCATAACCGGGATCTAGTGTGGGATCTGTTAATGGGGCACCCCATAACCGGGTACTGGTGTGGGATCTGCTAATGGGGCACCCCATAAACAGGAACTGGTGTGGGATCTGTTAATGGGGCACCCCATAAACAGGAACTGGTGTGGGATCTGTTAATGGGGCACCCCATAACCGGGAACTGGTGTGGGATCTGTTATTGGGGCACCCCATAACCGGGAACTGGGTATGGGAGCCGTTAATGGGGCACCCCCCAAAAAAAGGGGGATTTTAATGGGGCACCTCCAGAAGAGGGGGATTTTAGTGGGGCACCCCCAAAAAAGGGGGATTTTAATGGGGCACCCCAAAAAAGGGGGATTTTAGTGGGGCACCCCCAAAAAAGGGGGATTTTAATGGGGCACCCCAAAAAAGGGGGATTTTAATGGGGCACCCCAAAAAAGGGGGATTTTAGTGGGGCACCCCCAAAAAAGGGGGATTTTAGTGGGGCACCCCCTAACTGGGCACTGGGGTGGGGCGGTCCCTGGGGTGCCGTTAATGGGGTGCGGGGGGGTCTCATCCACGGGGCCACCCCCGTGTCCCCTTTCCCCGCCGCTCCCGAGCTCCGGCTGCGCATCCCAGCCCTGCTCCAGCCACGGGGGTGGGGGGGCTGTGCTTTGGGGACCCCCACGAGCGCGGTTTTTGGGGGGCTCACAGCCCCTTCTGCCCCTTTGGGATGCCCAGATCCCACGTAAGGAGCAGCATCCCCCAAATTCCCGCTGTGCTGGGGGATTGCAGCTCCCAAAACCGCCAGCCCCAGACCCGGGGCTCCGGGGAGGGAAAACCGCCCGGGGAGGGAAACTTTCCCTTCCTCGCACCCCTCAGGGCCACCGGTGCGATTTCATTCCGCGTCCATTTGAGCCCAATTTCCTCCTTTTTCCCCCCAATTCCCGCTCGGGGGTCGGGGGGGGGGGTCTCAGGTGGCCGCTCCTTGCCGAGCCCCCGGGAACGGGAGCTCTTCCAGCGCCGGGAGATGGAGGCAGGAGGGCAGCTTGCTCAGCATCTCCCTGGTTTTTTGGGTTTTTTTTGGATTTTTAATGGACTTTGTGCTCTCCGGGAAGCGCCGGCGGGCGCTGCAGGGCGCGGGGCGGGGGAGCCGCGGCTCTGCGGGGCCAGCTCCACACAAAGGAGCCGATTCTTCCCCGCCTGCTCCCGCTCCATCCCCCGGGCACGGCGCAGCATCCCAAACCCCGGGATTTGGGCTCGGGAAAAAAAAAAAATTCCACAACCCCTCTTTTCCCTCCGCGGCGGGGTTCGGTCCTGCCGGGCTGCGGCTGCTGCTCCGAGCCCCCTTCATCCCGAGCATCCCGAGCATCCCGCGATCCCAGCAGCGGGAATCAAACCTGCTGGGGAAAAAAAGGGGGGAACTGGTGCCAAAGGCAGCCCCGGCTCCCTCCCCTCCCCTCCCCGCTCTCCTCCGCCGCCGTTTTAAGGTCATGGATAGACAATTTCCAAGGAACAACGCATCCCCCCGGCTTTCCCGGCGCTCCAGCTGTCTGTCACTGGCGCAGGGATCATTTTTCCTGCCTCTCTCCTGCTTTTTCTCGCCGCAGATCGGGCGGCTGCTCTCGTGCTGTTGATTTTCCTGAGAGCGGCTGCGGGGGAATCTCTGGTCGTGAGGGTTTTTTATTTTTTTTTTGGGTGGGGAGGGAGAAAAATGGGATCAAAGTTGGTTTGTGAAGGGGCTGGAGGAGCTCGGGGAGCCCGCAGGGGTTGGGGGTCAGGAAGTGATGGATCTGGCGTGGGGAATTGTTTGGGTTTGGGCATCCGCGAGCTGGATTTGGGCTCCTAAACCCCACCGGGACTTGGCTGCATCCCGAGGATCCGCCGTGTTTGGCATCTCCTTCCCTATGGAAGCTGCTCCTGCGGTCATTTCGGGGTCCCCACCCCAAAGCACCCCGGAATCCTGAGCTCCCCCCGCCTCGGCTGTCCCAAAAAACCCAGCCCGAGCTCTGTTTTTCCATCAGCCAGCCACAAATCCCGGCCGAATCGCGGTTTTGGGGCGCCTCCCTTTGCTCGGGGCAGGGGGGGCTGAGCTCCTCCCGAATTTCGGCGCGGGGGAGGGGAGCGGAGCGTTGTTCCCGAATTTCGGGGCGCAGAGCGCTCTCCATTCCCGAATTTCCGAGGGCAGATGGCTTTTTCCTGGCTGACGGCATCCTTGGCTGGAGCCAACGCCGTGCCCTCCCCATCCCGGCTGGAGAGGAATCCAAGGGATCCAGACCCCGGGAAGATCCAGGCGGGCACATCCCGCTGTTCATCCCTACATCTGCCGCGTGTTTTTTGGGGGAATTTTGCCTTGCTTTTATTGCCCCCCTCACCCACATCCCGGAGGACCCTCCCAGGAATCCTCTGGAATCACTTCCCACCCCACAAATCATCCGTGGGAAGCTTTTCGGGCTGGGGGTTTCCAGCCCTGCTCTGCATCCCTCCCCCGCTCAGGAAAAGCCCTTTTGTGACCCCGAGCAGAGCCGGGATCATTCCCGAGGTGTTTCCCAGCCCTCCAGGAGCACCACCCCGGTATTCCAGCTTTTTTTTCCCCCTTTGTCCCCGGCTCAACCTCTGCCTTTTGCCAAAAAAAGCCGCCGGGGCCGGGGCTAAGTGGGTTAAGGAGCCGTCAGGAGGGAAAAACGAGGCCACGCGGAGGAGGCAGCGCCGGACCATGGAAAAGGAGAGGAGCGCCTGGAAAAGGGACTGGAAAAGCGGGAAAAAAAATCCTTTTTCCCCTGATCCGTGGATTCTGGGATCGGGGCTGGCTCGTTGAGCCCCAGCCTGAAATGCTGCCCCATAAAAGGCTCGTCCAGCGCCGCGGGAGGGATGAAAGTGTCGCGATCCTGGAGATTTCCAGCGGCTTTATCCCGCTGGGATTTGCTTCGGCTTCTGCTTCCCAACCCCAGCCGGGGAAAAAAAAAAAAAAAAAAAAAAAGGAAAAGTCGAGTGTTTGAAGCTCCTGGGCTTTGCAGGGAGCTGTCCTTGGGGATATTCCTGAAAAACGCCGCTTGGGAAAAGCCTCCTGGAGTTGGGGTTTTACCTGGAATTCTCTCTTCTCTGCATTCCCCACGAGGTTTTTCTGGCGGAGCTTTTCCCAGCTGACAGGGAGCCCCCCGGGTGGACCCTTCTCCAGCCTGGAAAAGGCGATTTTCCCTCGTTTTTGGAGGGAAAACCCAGCGGGGGCTTTTCCCAGGGTGGTGGGAGACACCTGCTCGTGTTTCTTTTTAATGGAAGGAAGAATTTGGTGGGAATTGCGTCCTGAGGGAATGAGGGAAGAGGAGCAGCAGGGATGAGATCCTGCTTTAATTCACCTGCAGGTGCCAAAAATCCGCCCCACATTCCGGCCGTCCTTTCCTCTTCACGCTTTCCCCATCAAATCCCGCGTTCGGCTCTTTTCTGGAAGTTTTCCCTCCCATTCCCACGAATCCCGCGTTCCCACAGAGCCTCTCCAGGTAAATCCAGGCCGCGCAGCCCCTTTGGAAAATCCCCCTCGCTGCGCTAATTGCCCTTTCCCAATTAGCCCAATTTCCCTCCCCCCAGCAGCTGCAGTTTCAGAGCCGCCACTTCCAACCAAGAGCTTTGGAAAAATCCTCGGCTCCGGCGAGGATCTTCCCTCTCCTTGTGCCTCTCCAGGATAATCAGGATGATCTTCGGGATGGGGAGATATTCCCAGCTTTATTGCTGCCTGGAAAAGCTCCTGTGGCTGCTCCCGGAGCATTTCCAAAGTCTCCCAAGCTCGGTTTGGGGGACCCCAAAATTCCCTTGGGATTATTGGCGTCCCCCAAAACGGAATCCCGGGAATGTTGTAGGGTTTGGTTTGGGAATGTCGGTGCCTTTTGGCCTGGGATAAGGAATTCTGATCCAGGAGCTGCCCTGAGCAGGCTGTCAGATATTCCCAGCTCCGTCCACGGGCTCAGCCTCGGAATCCCGGGGTGCTTTGGGAGGGAATTCCAGGGGCAGGGACAGATCCCTCCATCCCAGGTGGCTCCAAGCCCCCTCCAGCCTGGCCTTGGACATTCCCAGCTCCTCTGGGAAAGCTGTGCCGGGGCCTCCCCTCCCTCCCAGGCAGGAATTCCTTCCCAATAGCTCACTTCCATCTCCCCTCTGGAATTGCAGAGCCGTTCCCTGTGTCCTGTCGCTCCAGGCCCTCCTGAGGAGATTTTTTCCATCTTTTCTCTTGCCTCCTTCAGGTCCTGGAAGGCCAAAATTGGGTCAACCCAAAGCTTCTCTTTTCTCCAGGCTGGACATTCCCAACTCTCCCAGTCTTTGCCTGGATCACCCTGGAGCTTTCTCTGGACTCGCTGCCGCATCTCCAGAGGGCAGAATTCCCCATTTTCCTGCTCTGGGATCAGCCCTAGACTTGGGAGGTTTCCATGTCCAGCTCTCCCCCACCAGCACCTCCAGGTCCTTCTCCCAGGGCTGCTCCATGTGCTCATCCCAGCCTGGATCCATCCCCTGGATTGTCCCGCTCCAGGTCCTCATCCCAGCCTGGATCCATCCTGGGGATTGTCCCGCTCCAGGTCCTTCTCCCAGCCCGGATCCATCCTGGGGGTTGTCCTGCTCCAGGTCCTTCTCCCAGGGCTGCTCCATGTGCTCATCCCAGCCTGGATCCATCCCCTGGATTGTCCCGCTCCAGGTCCTCATCCCAGCCTGGATCCATCCTGGGGATTGTCCCGCTCCAGGTCCTTCTCCCAGGGCTGCTCCATGTGCTCATCCCAGCCTGGATCCATCCTGGGGATTGTCCCGCTCCAGGTCCTTCTCCCAGGGCTGCTCCATGTGCTCATCCCAGCCCGGATCCATCCTGGGGATTGTCCCGCTCCAGGTCCTCATCCCAGCCTGGATCCATCCCGGGGATTGTCCCGCTCCAGGTCCTTCTCCCAGCCTGGAGCCATCCTGGGATTTCCCCACTCCAGGTCCTTCTCCCAGAGCAGCTCCTGGTCCTCATCCCAGCCCGGATCCATCCTGGGGATTGTCCTGCTCCAGGTCCTTCTCCCAGCCTGGAGCCATCCTGGGATTTCCCCATTCCAGGTCCTTCTCCCAGAGCTGCTCCTGGTCTTCATCCCAGCCTGGATCCATCCTGGGATCCATCCCTGCTCCTGCTCTTGTGAAACTTCAGGAGATTCCCGTGGGCAGCTCTGGGACTTTTCCAGGTCTGGAAGCCTGGAGGCTCCTCAGGTGCCTCCAAACACTTCCAGGCTTCCAGACCTTGCATCCCAAATCCATGGATGGTCCTGGAACATCCAGATGATCCCAACAGCCGCCCCTTCCCATGGAGATGTTTCCTGTGATGGTTTTTTCCCATAAAAATGCTCTTTCCTGCCGGGAATTCCTTGGCGTGGGAATGCTTGATGAGCTCTCGTGCTCCGAGATCTGCTGAGGAAAATCTCTTGGGATAAAGGTGGGGTTTTAGTGGGAATCCGGCTGAGGCAGAGCCCGGGATCTTCCCGAGGCTCCAGCAGCTCTTGCTGATGGAAAAGCTCCACAGGGAGCTGGGAATGGAGCTGGGAGCTCACCCTGGGTGGCTGGGAATGGGCACAAATTCCCACCTGGAATGTGTGGGGGCGGATGAAGCAGCATCACCCCCTCGCAACTCCCAGTGATCGGATATTTTGGGATTTTCCCAGTTTTCCAAGACGACTCCTCAACTTCAGCCACACCGCGTCCAGCTCTGCGCTCAGACCCCACAGCGAGGCGAAATGAGGGAAGGGGCTCCCAAATCCTTAATTTTGGGAGGCAGCTCCAGCCGAGCGAATTCCCGGCTGGCGGATCCCGGCGGGAGGGGCTGGAATCCTTCCCCATCCAGCTGCTCGCCGTGCCCTTCCGTTTGCCTTGCCGGGCTCGCTCCGAGCTCGTGGCCGGCGCTCCCGTTCCATTCTCTGCTTCCCACTTTTCCCCTCTTTTTTTCCCCAAAATAACCCGTCAGTCAGTCACGGGCTTGTTTTCAGTGCGCTGGGGCCCGGATCCGGCGGGAACGCCAAGGGCGGGCGGATTCCAAAGGCAGGGATAACAACCCGCGGTGGTGTTCCCGCTTTGCAATTGTTGGTTTGACAGAATTTGGGGTTGTGGGCTCTCCAAAGCCTTTGGATCAGGGAAGGTGCCTCGTTCCCACTCCCAGCTCCAAGGAGGTTGGAGAAATGCCAGGAAACCCCACAATTCCCGAAGGAGGGAATGGAGGTGGAAATGTGGCTCTGCCAGGCCCTTCCCAGATCTCCAGGTCTCACATTTTGGCTCCTCCGGTGCCGGGAGCGCTTCTCCATCTGGAAAATCCCAGCTGGAGCAGGGGAAGGCAGGGAATTCTTTTGTCTCCTGCCCAAACTTCCGGAATAATTTTCCATTCTTATAATTCTTTGGTCAATATTGTCCAGGCAGAGGCGATTCTCCCTGTGCTCGAGGATGAATCCTGGAGCCACTTCCCATCCAGCCAGGCCAAGGAAAACAGGAGCTGGGAATCTTCCTTTGGGATGCACCTCCTGCTTTTCCACCTCTTCGTTCCTTTTCCAAGGATCTGCAGCCCCCGGGAAGGGCTGGATCCAGGGAGAGGGTCCATGAGGGGAATTTGGGATCAGAGGGATGGATGGGACGTAGGGTGATGAGGGATCTGCTTCCTCGTGGTCTCCTGTCCATGGAAATGCTTTTTTTTGGGATGAATTCCATGGATAAACCTGGATTTATGGGTAGAATGTTGCTTTGGATGCTGCTCGTGCCAGGCTGGTCCCAAGGTGGGAATCGCTCCTGGAGCTGGGACCTGGAAAAGAGGGAAGTGACAGAAGGGACATTTTTGGCCAGGGATTGTCCCCATGGGATGTCCTGGCATGGATTTGGGAATCTCTGGCTCTTCAAGCAGGATTTGGATGGCAGGAGAGGGGCACAGAGAATCCAGCTCAGCAAATTCCAGCAAAATCCTTGGGATCATCCCAATTTTGGGATAAAGGGGATGAGGATGAGCCCCCTGTGAGCCTCTCATGGAGATGTTCCCCTTCATCACCCTGAGTTCTCTGTGGCTCTTTGGGAAAACCCCATGGATTGGGTGGGAATTGCCTGGAAAGGGATTTTGATGGGATGGAAATTCCCAGCCAGCTTTGCCCCTCTGGAGAGAACATTCCAAAGCTCTGCTTCCAAGGCTTTGGAAGATTCCAAGCCTGGATTCCTGGACCAGGATTTGAGATCCTCCCACTGCTCCATGGAGAATCCTCCTCCTTTTTTAAAGCCCAGCCACCCCCATTCCCTGTGGATGGAGCTGCACAAAAGTGTGGGAGCACGGGATCCACGTGGGAACACGGGATCCACGTGGGAACACGGGACCCACGTGGGAACACGGGATCCACGTGCCTGGGCTCTGCCATTCCACCCTCCGCAGCTCCGGGAGCATCCCAAGAACCGGGGGTGGAATATGGCTGCTTTCCTGGCTTTCCTCCTAAAAATAAACCAGGGAATGTTGGATTGCGGGAGAACCCCGTGACTCGGAGAGGGGTGGGAGGGTTTGGGGGGGCTGGGAAAGGCCAACGAGGCCAAAATATTCCCAGGGAGCTGCTGGGGAGCGGGATTTTCCATGGGGAATGGATGGATGGATGGATGATGGATGGATGATGGATGGATGGATGATGGATGGATGGATGGATGGATGATGGATGGATGATGGATGGATGGATGGATGATGGATGGATGGATGGATGATGGATGGATGGATGGATGGATGATGGATGGATGGATGGATGATGGATGGATGATGGATGGATGGATGGATGGATGGATGATGGATGGATAATGGATGAAGGCATGGATGGAGATGGATGGATGGATAGATGGATGGATGATGGATGGATGGATGATGGATGGGTGGATGGATGAAGGCATGGATGGATGGATGATGGATGGATGATGGATGGATGGATGATGGATGGAGATGGATGGATGATGGATGGATGGATGAAGGCATGGATGGATGATGGATGGATGGATGGATGATGGATGGATGGATGATGGATGGATAATGGATGAAGGCATGGATGGAGATGGATGGATGGATAGATGGATGGATGATGGATGGATGGATGATGGATGGGTGGATGGATGAAGGCATGGATGGATGGATGATGGATGGATGATGGATGGATGGATGATGGATGGAGATGGATGGATGATGGATGGATGGATGAAGGCATGGATGGATGATGGATGGATGGATGGATGATGGATGGATGGATGATGGATGGATGGACGGATGGATGGATGATGGATGGATGATGGATGGATAATGGATGGATGATGGATGGATAATGGATGAAGGCATGGATGGATGGATGGATGATGGATGGATAGATGATGGATGAAGGCATGGATGGATGGATGGATAAAAACAGATCCACTGGGTGGGATATTCCATGCAGGATATCAGGCTGGATCCATTGGCGATTGTGAATTTCCATGGGGGACAGAAACGCTGGATCGCTGGGGAACAGGATTTTCCATGTGGGATACGAGGCTGGATCTGCTGCTGGAAAAGCACCGGGCAATGGGCAGATCCCATTGCAGAAAAGATCCAAAGGAGGCAATTCCCAGGAACGAGGATCCCAGAGATCCCATCCTGCATGGAAACTCCTCCAGTGCTCCGGCTCCACGCAGAGTCCTTCCCTTTGGAATTGGACAATGAGATGTTTTCCATGAACGCCAGCTCCTGGTGACTCTTTTGAAGTTCTGTTTGCGTCTCCCTGCGTTATTCCAGCTTTTTTTTTCCGTAGGGAAGCGCTTTGTGAAGAGTGGAGATTGTTTGGATTCCTCCCGAATTTCTGCTGTGGTGTGGGCAGTGGGAGGCGAGAGGAGCTCTGGGAAGCGCTTCCCAGATTAAACCTTCCCATTCCTTGGAATTTGTGGGGCTGTTTTTATTTAGGGCAGGAAAATCTGGGAGATTCCATGGAGGGAGAGAGAGGCTTTGGCCAATGGGATTGTTGGGATGCTCCCGCCACTTTGGTTTGCACGGATCACACTCCGGATCTGCTTCATGCTTCCTGCCACGAGGAAAAAAAAGCGGGAGAAAAAATTCCCAGAGTTTTTGGGCTGAAAGGATTTGATTGGAATGATTTTAGCTCGGGGGGAGGGAGGAAATGGGAATGGGAATGGGAATGGGAATGGGAATGGGAATGGGAATGGGAATGGGAATGGGAATGGGGAGCACTTCCAGCCTGGAGAACGAGAATGGGAATGGGAAATAGGGAGCACTTCCAGCCTGAAAAATAGGTTGGGAATGGGAATGGGAATGGAGAGCATTTCCAGCTTGGAAAATGAGAATGGGAATGAGAAGGGAGAGCACTTCCAGCCTGGAGAAAGGAATGGGAATGGGAAGGGAGGACTTTTCCCGATGTTTAACATCCCGGGCACTCCTCTCCGCCCTGCTGAGCAGGAAAACCTCCCGCATTCCCGGCCTCTCTTCCCGCCTCCCGAGAGCACTGAATTAAAGGAATATTGGATGATCCCACGCTTGGTTATGTTTTATTAACGCGGAGCCTCCGCCTCCCGGCACATCCAGAGGAGCTGAGGCTCTGCCGGGTGCTTTTCCCTCTTTTCCAAGGTCTGGCTGCCGCTGTTATTCCCAGTCCCACTCCTTGGCTTGGCTGGGAGGTCAAGCTGGGAAGGGGAGGGAAATTTAGGAAGGAAAAATGGGAATGCGTGGTTTGTCTGAGGATCCTCTGTGTCCTGGAGGGCATTGGGATGGGAGTTTTGCATCAGGAATAAGGATGGATGCGGGAATAGGGATGGATTTGGGAACACAGAGTCATGGACACCATGTGGAGCCATGGAAAAATCTCCTCCTGATTTTCCGGCTTTGCTCCATCTCAGGGGTGGGAGAACCCCCGGAATGTCAGATCTGAGGGAAAAGATCCCAAAAAACAACAACATTCCAGGAGAAGAGCTACAGGAGGCATCAGGGCCGGGATTTTGCTCCGTCAGCCTTTGGGATCAGCGGGAAAAGCCAAACATGGATAATGGGACAGCTCTGGAAGTGCTGGGAGAGGGAAGGTGTTAATTAGCGGTGATTTCCCAGCGGAGCGGGGATGGATTGGGATTAAGGGAGGAGCCTCGCACATCGTCTCCGTGGGAGTGGGGAAGTGTCGGGAATCAGCACCTGGAATCGGGCTGGAAGAGGGAGATATCCGTTAATCCCATTAGGGATGAGGAATTACCCGGAGTGCAGAGGGATTATCAATCACCGAGTGTGAATCCGGAGGAGAGGGAGCGGTGATCACAATCCTGCTTTGCCCAGGGAATGGGGCTGGACAGGACGGGAAAGGTGGAGCAGGATGGGGTTGGGCCAGGGAGATCCCGAGGGATGGGAACACAGCGTTCCCAAGGGATGGGATCACGGCATTCCCAAGGGATGGGATCAGGCATTCCCAAGGGATGAGTTAATGTCATTCCCAAGGGATGGGATCAGGCATTCCCAAGGAATGGGATCACGGCTTTCCCAAGGGATGAGTTCATGGCATTCCCTAGGAATGGGATCACAGCATTCCCAAGGGATGGGATCAGGCATTCCCAAGGGATGAGTTAATGTCATTCCCAAGGGATGGGATCACAGTATTCCCAAGGAATGGGATCAAGCATTCCCAAGGAATGGGATCACGGCATTCCCAAGGGATGGGATCAGGCATTCCCAAGGAATGGGATCAAGCATTCCCAAGGAATGGGATCACGGCATTCCCAAGGAATGGGATCAGGCATTCCCAAGGGATGAGTTCATGTCATTCCCAAGGGATGGGATCACGGCTGTCCTGGTGGATGAGGGAGAGTTTGGGAAGTGTCTCCAATCTAGGACCGAATCCTGGCATTGGGAATCCTGGTGGGAGTTTTGGCTGTTGCCATGGAGGGTCTGGATTTCCCTTCCCTTCCCTTCCCTTCCCTTCCCTTCCCTTCCCTTCCCTTCCCTTCCCTTCCCTTCCCTTCCCTTCCCTTCCCTTCCCTTCCCTTCCCTTCCCAAACCCCTCCAGAACATTCCCTCGGGAATACCGAGGGTTTTCCAGCAGAGCTGGGACCTTTTGGGGCTGATCCAGGTGCCCCAGGCATCCCCCAGGTATTTTTTTTTGGGAAAAAGACGCACATCACACCCGGAATTCCAAAAACAAAGTGGATTTTGGAGCTCCCAGGATTCCTGCATGGGCTGTGTTGGTTCTCTCTCTTCCCGTGCCTGAGGTCGTGCCTCTGGAGAAGGAGTTCAGGAGGAAAAATCCCAAAAAATCAGTACTGATGATCCCTTCCCAGTTCCTCCGTGCAGGAATCGATGGAAGGAGCGGAGATCGCCCGGAGCCAACAGCGGGAGGGAGCGGGGATCGATGGCTCCTCATTTGTCACCAATCAAAAGTCTGGGATAATTGGATTTCCTCCAAGTGGAGAAATAAATCAGGGAATTCATCACCCGGGTCAGGGTCACCCCTGCTCCAGGGCCACCGGGGCTTGGGAAAACCTGCTTGGAATCGATGGGAAACCCAGTGGGGTCTTCCAAGCCAAAACCCTTCGGCTTTCCTGAATGGAATTAATGATTTTCCCTCTTTGTCCCATCCCAAGCCTGTGGGTCTCCCGCTAAAGCTAGAAAAAGAGGAGTTTTGGGGTGGTTTGGGTCGGAAAATTCCTTTTTGAGGTTATTTTTGGGAGCAGGAGCACCTCTGATAACCCCCTGATGTTCTTCCAGGATGGGATTTTTTGGGATCTCCAATATCCCTTGGCTGTTATTCCAGGATTTTTTGGGATCTCCAATTATCCCCTTGCTGTTATTCCAGGATTTTCTGGGGTCTCCAAAAACCCCTTGCTGTTACTTCAGGATTTTTTGGGATCTCTAATAAATCCCTGCTGTTATTCCAGAATGGGAATATTCCCATTATTCCCATCCCATTATTCCAGGATGGGATTTTTTGGGATCTCTAAAAATCCCTCGCTGTTATTCCAGGATGGGATTTTTTTGGATCTCTAAAAATCCCTTGCTGTTATTCCAGGATGGGATTTTTTTGGGATCTCTGGTAACACCTTGCTGTTACTCCGGGATAGGATTTTTTTGGGATCTCTGATAACACCTTGCTGTTACTCCGGGATAGGATTTTCCTGGATCTTGGATGAGCTGGAAAGGATCTTGCTTTCCCCTTCCCAGCTGGGGAAACTGAGGCATGGGAAGGTCTGGAACCATGGAATGCTTTGGCTTGGGATGGACAGGGCCATTTTCCATAGGTTGTCGTTCCAACCCAGACTTGAGCACTTCCAGGGACAGGGAGCAGCTCCTGCCTCCTTCCCGCTCTGTTAATTATTCCCACTGGGATTAACTCCAGCCGGGATTAACACCCTGAGCCGTGGCTTCCCAAAATTGGCAGCTGGTGCCGTAATCCCCATCCCGACAGAGCTGGAACAGCGGGAAAATCCTCATCTGCTGTTGGCAAACTCCCCCAAAACCACCGACTGAGCTCTGCCAGGGGTTTGGGATTTTTTTCCCAATTTTCCAATCCCTCAGCTCCCGTTTGGGGTTCTAAAAAGGAGCACCAGGTACGAGAATTCCATTTTTCACTCTGGAATTCCATTCCTGGGATGGATTTTGTCTGGCAACACCATCTGGGGATAAAATCCTTTATTCCAGGTGAGGTTTTCCATAATCCTGATGCCCAGGGGTGGCATTCAGAGGGTGCAACTTCCTGGGAAAATCCAGGACCATCCAGCTGGAGGGAATCTCTTCCTTGTTGGGATGCAGAGCCGCTGGAAAAGGAGGGCTGGGAATTTGCTGGTGTGGGGAGAAATCCTGTTTCCAATCTTTTTCAGTGCGGGATTAGGATACGGCCTCTCCTTCTCCTGCCACACTTAATTCGGGATTAATTCCGCATCTGCACACGGAGATCAGATCCCGCTGTTTTTTCCGTGGAGCTGCTTGATTAAAAACCAGGGAAAAGCAAAGCGGGGGAATTTTTAGCCCTGGGACACCTGGACATTCCGGCTTGGAGCATTAATCCAGGTTAATCCAGGTGCTGAGGAGGAACCATGCTCTGCTGGAAGGATTTTAGGGAATGTTAAACCATTCCAAAGGCATTCCATTGGATTTGGTGGTCGGTGGTCTCTCCTGCTTGGCAAAATTGGGATTGTAGGAAAATTCCCCGTCTGGGGAGTTGGGGATTTGCTGGGGAAAGACAAAAAAATCCATGGAAATGGGTTGGAGAGTGATCCATAGGGCAGCTGGGGGGAGCTGGAAAAAATGGTGGAAAAGAAGGAGAAATTGGGATTTTTTTACAGTTCTCGGGTTTCCTTGGGATCTGCTGGAGAAAGGAGGGAGGAACTCTCTCCTGAGATTTCTCAGCAGGAGGGAATTCCTGCTTCCAGTGGAAAACTCTGAGGAAAGTCCAGCTGATGTGGAGGAAACCCACGGGCGAGCAGGAAATCCTGCAGGAACGGGGTTTGTTTATAGGGAAAAGAGAAAATTTGGGATGAGAGGCGGCACCTCCCACCTGTTGGTTTCACCCTCTGGAATGGGAATAAATCGGGAAATGACCGATTCGGAGGATTCTGCCTTAATGAGCTTGGGGGGTTGATTGGCAGCCAGGAATCAGCCCTGATTTGCATATTTGCATAGATGCAAATGAGGGCCGTGATCTCCATTTATCAAACGAGGCGTCTCAGACCCAGCCTGGCCCTGCAGAATTTTTGGCTCCGTTTTGGCTCCCGCAGCTGTTCCAACATCTGGGAAGGGGCCGCGAGGTGCCGGCGGAGCCATCGCTCCGAATTAGGGACGATGCCAGGTTTTTGAGGGAATCTGGCACTGCTGGATTCACCTTCCCACCTTTCCCGAGATGAGGCATCATTTTGGATTCCGAAAGCGCCCAAAATGATCCAAACAAAATGAAAAATCTGGAAAAATCTTTAGATGATGAGGAAATGGGGCTAAAGGAGCAGGAGAAACGACAGCGGAATGATGGCAAACATCCGGCTCGTGCCAAAATCCTGATCCAGCAACCCACCAGGAGCTCTTCCTAAAATCCCAAACCACTGACCCATCACAGGCTCTTCCCAAAATCCTGACCCAATGACCCATCACAGGCTCTTCCCAAAATCCCAAACCATTGACCCATCACAGGCTCCTCCCAAAATCCCAAACCATTGACCCATCACAGGCTCTTCCCAAAATTCCGACCCAATGACCCATCACAGGCTCTTCCCAAAATCCCAAACCATTGACCCATCACAGGCTCTTCCCAAAATCCTGACCCAATGACCCATCACAGGCTCTTCCCAAAATTCCGACCCAATGACCCATCACAGGCTCTTCCTAAAATCCCAAACCAGTGACCCATCACAGGCTCTTCCCAAAATCCCAAACCATTGACCCATCACAGGCTCTTCCCAAAATCCCAAACCATTGACCCATCACAGGCTCTTCCCAAAATCCCAACCCAATGACCCATCCTGAGCTCTTCCTGAAATTCCAACCCCCACAACCCCTTCCAAGCTCTTCCCAAAATCCAAAGCCAGCCACTCATCTCGTGCTCATCCCAAAATCCCCTCAACCCATCCCAACCCGCTGCTTTGAGCAGCTCCAGAGGGATGTCCAACATTTTATTTTATGGGAATATCAGTGGGATGAAGACGTGGAGATAAAATATTCCCCCGTCCAGCACCGCCGGGAGGCCGAGGGATTTTATGGAAACGTTGGAAGTGGAAAGGGGGGGGAAAGTTATAAATAAAACTTCCCAGTGCTTCGGTAAATGCTCCTAAACATCCTTCCCATCCGGAGATAAATATTCCATGTGTGATTTACGGCCCTGCGTTCCCAGGCTGTGCGGGCAGGGGGATAAAATCCCATAAATCACCGGGAATATCAATGCAGACGCCGCATTCCCGCTGATAAGCGGCGTGGGCCGGGAAAATCCATCTTTTCTGCGCCGCCTGCGCCTTGACGGGGTTGATTTAAGGAGTTTTGGGATTGGGAGGGGTTTCCCAAGCCTTGGAAGGGTCTTGGATCCTTCTTCGTGTGTTTCGTGGAGAGGGATTCTCTTCCGGATAGGGGTTCAGTTTTGGGGGTGTTGGAATTCTGTCCCAAACAGACGATAATTCCCATCCATCCCAGGGAAATACTTCCCAAATCTGACTGATCCTGGTTTTCCGATGGGTGTTTATTCCCTCCAATCCTGGTTTTCTCGTGTTCACCCCCAAATCCTCACTTTTCCAGCATCCCTGGTTTTGTTCCATCTATCCCGAGGACATACTTCCCAAATCCAGCTGACCCTGATTTTCTGGTGGATGTCGCTTCCCTCCATCCCTGCTTTTCCTGCCTTCATCCTGAAATCCTCACTTTTCCAGCATCCCTGGTTTTGTAGCCACTGGGTTTATCCCCTGGGATGGGCGAGATGCAGCCCTTAGATCCACCATGGAATTACATCTCTGAGCATCTGGGAAACCCCCGGATTTTTGGGATGAGGGAATCCCCTGAACATCCAAACGATGATTCCAAAGCCATTCCAGGGGTTTGTAGCAGGGCCTGGTCTTCCTCCAGCCAAAGCCGTCACGGTTTTCCCTCCACACATCCATCTTTTTCCTGGAACGCCGCATTCCCTGTGGATTTGTGCCGGGGATGTCGAACAAGCACAAAATCGACGCCGCGAGCCGAAGCCAAGGCGGGAATGGGCTCCCTCATCCCGTGCTCCAATGAGCCGGAACAGCTCCGAGGAGCTTGGGAAAAGCCGGATGAAGACGTTTGAGGATTTATTCCAGCCCGTGCCCAAGCCACGGAGCTGATTCCGACGGGTCAATCCCACCCGGATTTGTTTGTTAGGAGGCGTGCGGCAAAGGTGGAAAACGCTGGAGCTTTCCTGGGATTTATTGGGCAATGGAGAGAGCTGGACTTGAGTCATTGTGGGAAGGAAACTGGACAGGGAAAGGTGGAAATCTGGGAAGGAGGAGGTGGGAAGAGGACAGAGATTGGAATTGGAGAGATGGGACACGGCAGCACTGGGAGGCTCCCAAATCCCAAATTTCCCGTGGCCTTTCCACTCCCAAAGTGCCCAAACTCTCCCTTTCCATCTGAAATCCGTTATTGTGCTGAGGTTGTGCCGATGGGGATGAAAATCCCATGGAGCCGGAATGTTTGGAATGTTTCCAGCCCAGCAGGATCCATTTGGATCTCACTCCTCATTTTTATGCTGCCTCTGGAGCCGCTGGAATTTCGGAGCCAATCCCACCCCTCCAGAACACAAAAGTGACACCGGAGCTCATCTCAAGGAGAAAACCATCCCCAAAATGGATTTTTCCAGAAGATCCATCAGCATCAATCCTTGGGAAGCCCTCAGGTGGTGTTGGAGATGCTTCCCATGGACACGAGGATACTGGGAATCATGGCGCAGAGCAAATCGGGAATTCATCCTTTTTCTTTGGGCTGGGCTATTTTGGGATATCTTTTCTTTGGGATATTTTGCTTAGGAGGAATCTGGGATTTAAGGAAAAAAGGGAAGCTGGACAGTGGTTAAAAATTCCATCTCCAGAGGAGAAGCTGGGTTTGGGGGTTGGCTTCATCCATATTTTATGAATATGGATAATCATGGAATGGGGTGGATTGGAGGGACCTTAAATCCCATCCCAGGGATCCCAGGGCAAGGACAGGATTTCCCTATCCCAGGATGATCCAAGCCCAACCAGACCTCGAACACTTCCAGGGATGGAGCAGCCTCGGCTTCTCCGGGCCGAACTGATCCATAAAATTCCATCATTCCGTTATTCCGACAAGGTCTGCCCACGGAATGGGACAGGGAACAGCCCTCGGGACCCAGCTTGAAGCGATTCCCGCACTTCATCTTCATTTGAAAGGGGCTGAGAGGCCGAAGGGGCCGCGCTCAATCCATGGATCGATCCAAAGGATTGATCCAAACCATCGACTCCCTTCACAAAGAGGCTCGGGACACATCCATGGGATCCGCCAGGTTCTGCATCCCATTAACTGGAGAAAAATGGGCCCAAAGCACGGGCTGGACATCCCCCGGCTCATTCCATGCTTTTTCTCCCGATCCCTAAATAAATTTAGGAGCTGATTTGGTCCAGCAGCCCCGCCTAAGGAATAATTCCGGATCCAGCTGCGGAATCGTTCCCTCCCACTTATGGAAATGAGGGAGGGAAGCGGCGCCTAATGAGATGTTTGTGAGGGAAGAGGAATTTTAATTACCGGCTCTTAATTGTCTGCACGGCCTGTTAATATCCCATTTTCCCGGGATTAATGCCATTCGCTCCCTGCCAGCCGGGCTCCTCCTCGCCTGGGGGTGACGCCAACTTTCCCGGGTTTATTTTAGGGAATACGCCCGTTTTCCAAAAGCCAGGATGACTTTTGGGAAGGCGCGGAAGGCTTGGGGAGCTTTAACCCCGCTGGCACTGAGCTGGTGGATTTTTGGGAAGCAAAGCTGAATATCCAAGGAAAACTCAGCACGAGGCTCCCCCAGTCCATTTTTCCCACTTCCCAAAGGCCCATTTTCCTTGGAAGCGCGGCACCGATTCCGACTGCCACGTCCCATTCCCTGGCTGGCGTTAAACCTGTGCCAGACGCTTATTCCCGTTTAAATGAGAAATAAAACCCCGGCGCATCTTTCCAGGTGGAAAAGGTCCGGATTCAGCAAAATTCCACCTCTCCGGATGGGGCCAGCTGGGAATTCTTTGCCCTTGGAGCCCTCCCGGGTTAACAATGAGAGGCAGCATCATATTCCGACTGCAAATTGTCCTGGAATGTCATAAATAAGGCATGGCCGGAGCCGGGAAGGGAGCGGGAAGGAATTTGCTGCGTTCCCAGAAACAACTGGAGCTACTGAATTTTTCATGGACAAGATGTTGCGAAGCACCGCCAGCCGGGGCGCGTTCGGTTCTTGCGGATCCGGGGGTTCCGTCCCCGCATCCGCCGTGGCCGCGGACATTCCGAGGTTGGGGATTTGCAGGAGCACTCCCAGATTTATCCAGGGGGGGTTTGCTTCCTTTTAGATCCCACTGAAAGGGGCAAAATGTCTCCTGCTCTCCTTCAATCCCGGGAATTGCGGGATATCCGCTGGTTCAGGGGGTGCTGGGGTCTGTTTTCCTGTTCCCTCCTGGTTTTCCCATCCCATCCCGGCCCCGACTTGGAAAAGGGAGGTGGAGGAATGGGAGGGAATTATGGATAAGCCCCGTTAATCACTGGGTAATTAAAATGATGAGGTGTTTGTGTTGTCACCGGCTCCTGGAGGATGCCGGGGGCGTTCCAGAGGGGGATGGAGCCTCTGGATCCCAAGAATCGCCCCTCTGGCTCCATCCCGAGCTCCCACTCCGCTCAGATCCGCTGCTGCTTCCAAGGACTGCTCCTCAAAGGATGGACACAGAAAGGGGGAAAATCCATCCTCAGCTGGGGCTGCCCCATCCCGGGATTTGTCCAAGCTTGGACGGGACTTGGAGCAACCTGGGATAGTGGGAGGGGTCCCTGCCCATGGACCGGGATGAGCTTTAAGGTCCCTTCCAATCCAGTTCCAGAATTCCCTTGGTTTTAGGCCGGATTTTTGGGAAGCACTGGGAGCTGAGAAATCCGGGAATGGGAGCACTGGGCGATCTCCATAAATAAATCTTGGATGCCCATGTGGGATGGAAGGAATCGGGCACTCGGGGAAGATGTGGAAGGGGCTCCCTGTGGCGCTGGGATTCCTTGGAAGGCTCCATCGCTCCAAGGTCTTTCCTTGGGACATTCCCACCCATTCCATCCGCTCCCTCCACCCCCGCCAGGAACCTCGGAGGGATTCCAGCTGCTTGTGCTTCATCCCTGGCCATGCCCGTGGAGTGTCCATCTGTGTCTGTGGGCAGAAATCCCCACGGAACGCTGGCAAGGGCCGGAAATGGGGTTTTTATCCAGCATCCCGCACTTCCAGGGCTGGAGCAATTCCTGCCTCGTCCCTGGGAGCTCTTTTGTAATTGGAAGCACCGAGCTTGTTCCGATGTTCTCCTTTCTGAACGCGTCACTCCCGATTTCAAAGGACATTTCCTTTATCCCTCCCTTCCCCCTCTCCTCCCCCCGCCTTCCCTTTTCCCTTTTTTTTTAAATCCCTCTTAAACTGGACAGTGCCAGAATTCCCAGCGATTGCCAGCAAAAATATCCTCTCCTCCCCAGGGCTGCCATCTAATCAGAGGGATGAATTTCCAGAGGGCTGAATCCGATCCAGGGGAGGCCCGGCCCGGCATTCTCTGGAAAATCTCGGATTGAAAAGAGCAAAGGGGAAGCGGAGCGAGGCTGAGAAGGGGACGCTGATAAAGGGATGCCGATAACGCGAGGGATGACGGAAATTTGGGACGGGCTCTTCCTTTTGGAACAGCTCTTCCCACCCGGCCGCTCCCGTCACCGCCGCTTTGTTCTCCTCAGTAAATCCCAAAAAACAGAGGGAGCCGAGGGAGGCTTGGGAGCAGCGCTGACTCCCGGCAGTCGTTCCCTGTCGGGAGGCGAAGGGAAGGGGAGGATGAGGGATGGGATTCGCACATCAGCCACGGCCGAGCAGCGGGGTCTGGACGGCTCCATCTGGATTCCTGCTTTATTTTCCTTTGTTTTCCCGTTTTTCCCCCTCCCCTCCACGCATCCTCGGCCGGCTCCTGTGGGGACTCGGCATCTGTTCCCCTCTCCCTCTTCTCTCCTTCTTTTCCACAACTTCTGGGCTGGTTTTGCTCTGGATTTGGGCAGGGATGCTCTTGGAGCGTTGGAATTTTCCCCTTCCCACCCTTTCCAGGCCCAGCTGGGGCTCTGGATTCAGCTCTTGGTGGGATCCTGATCCCACGGCACCGGAGCAATAAATCCTGGATCTCCAAAGCTTCATCTTTTCCATGCAGGAAAAGCTCGGGCGCATCCTGTGGTCCCACCCTGGTGTTTTTAGGGATGAAATGTCTGGATTTAAAGCCCAGATATTCCCAGGAATAGGGGTGGAAGCTGCTCCCAGTGCCAGCTCCGAGTGGTTTTCCAGCACATGGAGAGAGCCGAGAGGGCAAAAATTCCCATTTTGTTTTCTCTTTTTTTTGGCCACCCAGGAGATGCAGGTCAGGGATGGGTTTGGAGGGGGATTTCCTTGGAAAAATGCTTGGGTGCGTGGATTTGCTGCATGGGAGTGGCTGGGGACATCCCAAACGTGGTTCTGTCTGACTTTAAAAATCCACCAAAAATCAGGGAATGGTCCAAACACCACCAAAAGCCTTGGCTGCGCTGGGGTGGGGATGGATCCATTTCCCATGGAAGTGCATGGGTTTGGAAGGGAATATCGTGGGAAGAGGGATGGAAAACATCCGGAAATGCCGAGCTGGGAACTCCTGGATCCCATGGGCAGGAGGGAAAATCCAATATTTGCTCTGGACTGGGATGGGGATGGTTTCTCTTCCCATGGCAGCACGTGGGTCTGGAAGGGAATATCATGGGAAAACGGATGGAAAACATCCATAAATGCGGAGCTGGGAGCTCCTGGATCCCATGGACAGGAGGGAAAATCCAATTCCCACTGTGGGTGGGCTGGGATGGGGATGGATCCCTTTCCCATGGAAGTGTGCAGGTCTGGAAGGGGATAGCTTGGGAAGAGGGATGGAAAACATGTGGAAATGCCGAGCTGGGAACTCCTGGATTTCCATATCCCACGGACAAGAGGGAAAATCCAATCTTTGCTCTGGACTGGGATGGGGATGGATCCATTTCCCATGGGGAAAATCCAATCTTTGCTCAGGACTGGGATGGGGATGGATCCCTTTTCCATGGAAGTGTGCAGGTCTGGAAGGAAATAGGTTGGGAAGAGGGATGGAAAACATGTCGAAATGCCGAGCTGGGAGCTCCCGGATCTCCATATCCCACAGACGAGGGGGAAAATCCAATCTTTGCTCAGGACTGGGATGGGGATGGATCCATTTCCCATGGGGAAAATCCAATCTTTGCTCAGGACTGGGATGGGGATGGATCCCTTTCCCATGGAAGTGTGCAGGTCTGGAAGGGAATATAATGGGAAGAGGGATGGAAAACATCTGGAAATGCCGAGCTGGGAGCTCCTGGATCTCCATATCCCATGGACAAGAGGGAAAATCCAATCTTTGCTCAGGACTGGGATGGATCCCTTTCCCATGGAAGTGTGCAGGTCTGGAAGGGAATAGCTTGGGAAGAGGGATGGAAAACATCCGGAAATGCCGAGCTGGGAGCTCCTGGATCCCCATATCCCACAGACGGGGGGGAAAATCCAATCTTTGCTCAGGACTGGGATGGGGATGGATCCATTTCCCATGGGGAAAATCCAATCTTTGCTCAGGACTGGGATGGGGATGGATCCATTTCCCATGGGGAAAATCCAATCTTTGCTCAGGACTGGGATGGGGATGGATCCCTTTCCCATGGAAGTGTGCAGGTCTGGAAGGGAATATAATGGGAAGAGGGATGGAAAAATCCGGAAATGCCGAGCTGGGAGCTCCTGGATCTCCATATCCCATGGACAAGAGGGAAAATCCAATCTTTGCTCAGGACTGGGATGGGGATGGATCCCTTTCCCATGGAAGTGTGCAGGTCTGGAAGGGAATATAATGGGAAGAGGGATGGAAAAATCCGGAAATGCCGAGCTGGGAGCTCCTGGATCTCCATATCCCATGGACAAGAGGGAAAATCCAATCTTTGCTCAGGACTGGGATGGGGATGGATCCCTTTCCCATGGAAGTGTGCAGGTCTGGAAGGGAATAGCTTGGAAAAAGGGATGGAAAACATCTGGAAATGCCGAGCTGGGAGCTCCTGGATCCCCATATCCCACAGACGGGGGGGAAAATCCAATCTTTGCTCAGGACTGGGATGGATCCCTTTCCCATGGAAGTGTGCAGGTCTGGAAGGGAATAGCTTGGGAAAAGGGATGGAAAACATCCGGAAATGCCGAGCTGGGAACTCCTGGATTTCCATATCCCACGGACAAGAGGGAAAATCCAATCTTTGCTCAGGACTGGGATGGGGATGGATCCATTTCCCATGGGGAAAATCCAATCTTTGCTCAGGACTGGGATGGGGATGGATCCATTTCCCATGGGGAAAATCCAATCTTTGCTCAGGACTGGGATGGGGATGGATCCCTTTCCCATGGAAGTGTGCAGGTCTGGAAGGGAATATAATGGGAAGAGGGATGGAAAAATCCGGAAATGCCGAGCTGGGAGCTCCTGGATCTCCATATCCCATGGACAAGAGGGAAAATCCAATCTTTGCTCAGGACTGGGATGGGGATGGATCCCTTTCCCATGGAAGTGTGCAGGTCTGGAAGGGAATATAATGGGAAGAGGGATGGAAAAATCCGGAAATGCCGAGCTGGGAGCTCCTGGATCTCCATATCCCATGGACAAGAGGGAAAATCCAATCTTTGCTCAGGACTGGGATGGGGATGGATCCCTTTCCCATGGAAGTGTGCAGGTCTGGAAGGGAATAGCTTGGAAAAAGGGATGGAAAACATCTGGAAATGCCGAGCTGGGAGCTCCTGGATCCCCATATCCCACAGACGGGGGGGAAAATCCAATCTTTGCTCAGGACTGGGATGGATCCCTTTCCCATGGAAGTGTGCAGGTCTGGAAGGGAATAGCTTGGGAAAAGGGATGGAAAACATCCGGAAATGCCGAGCTGGGAACTCCTGGATTTCCATATCCCACGGACAAGAGGGAAAATCCAATCTTTGCTCTGGACTGGGATGGGGATGGATCCATTTCCCATGGGGAAAATCCAATCTTTGCTCAGGACTGGGATGGGGATGGATCCCTTTCCCATGGAAGTGTGCAGGTCTGGAAGGGAATATAATGGGAAGAGGGATGGAAAAATCCGGAAATGCCGAGCTGGGAGCTCCTGGATCTCCATATCCCACGGACAAGAGGGAAAATCCAATCTTTGCTCAGGACTGGGATGGGGATGGATCCATTTCCCATGGGGAAAATCCAATCTTTGCTCAGGACTGGGATGGGGATGGATCCCTTTCCCATGGAAGTGTGCAGGTCTGGAAGGGAATATAATGGGAAGTGGGATGGAAAACATCTGGAAATGCCGAGCTGGGAGCTCCTGGATCTCCATATCCCATGGACAAGAGGGAAAATCCAATCTTTGCTCAGGACTGGGATGCGGATGGATCCCTTTCCCATGGAAGTGTGCAGGTCTGGAAGGGAATAGCTTGGAAAAAGGGATGGAAAACATCCGGAAATGCCGAGCTGGGAGCTCCTGGATCCCCATATCCCACAGACGGGGGGGAAAATCCAATCTTTGCTCAGGACTGGGATGGGGATGGATCCCTTTCCCATGGAAGTGTGCAGGTCTGGAAGGGAATAGCTTGGGAAAAGGGATGGAAAACATCCGGAAATGCCGAGCTGGGAACTCCTGGATTTCCATATCCCACGGACAAGAGGGAAAATCCAATCTTTGCTCCAGCTTTGCCAGTTCGTCCCCGGCTCCCTTTAATCTCCGGCTGATCCGGGGGCAGGCGGGAGCCGCGATCCCACCGGGGGCTCCATGGAAAGGCGGGAGCCGCGATCCCACCGGGGGCTCCATGGAAAGGCAGAGCTCTTCCACACGCACGGAGGCTCCATCCCGAATTCCTTGGGGCGGATCCTGCCGCGCTGCCAAGGATTTGCTCATCCCCCGTGCCGTTTCTCCGTGCCTGTTGCTCATCGCGGCCTTCGGAAATGTCAAAAGCCGAGCGAGGGGAATCGGGGCAGCCGGAGAGACCTCGGCTGCCCTTCCTCCCTCCCTCCTCCTCCTCCCGTTCCTGCTTTTCCATCCGCACAGCCCCGGATCCAAGGGGCCCTCGTGCAGCCTTGGCAATCGCCGGGATTTAATCCCCGCTTTAGGAACAAAAATAAACCCTGGGCAGGCAGGGAGAGGCTGGACAGACGCCGGCCCCAGGTGGGCAGGGAATGTTGGCCAGGATGTGGGTCGCTCCCAGCCGGGGAAACCAGGATTCCGGGATGCAGCATCAAAATTCCCTCATTCCAAGCATCATCTGGGGCTGAAAAGGGATTTAACCCCCAGCCGAACATTCCAAAAATCCCACTTTCCCCCCCCCAGCGTTTCCTTGCGCAGAGCTGTTCCCGCAGCCCCCCAAAAGCAGCACAAAACGGGATTTTCTGGCTCTTTCCCGGTGTTCAGTATTCCAGGCCACGCTGCCCTGCTGCCGCAGCCGGCACGTGTTCCCGGAGCGTGTTCTCCCGCAGGTCGTGCCTGGGATTTATGGCACAAACACCTCCACGTTGTTCTGCAAGGAATGCCGAGCCTCGGGATCACCGCCTGGGAGGCACAGAAAATCCCGGGAATTCACCTTCTCCCCTCCCAGGCCATCTTCCACAAAGGAATCGCTGGTTTCCAGCCCTGCACCTGTTTCCCGGATTTTTGCTGGGCTCTTTTCCCACCTGGCGCGAGGAGGGATTAAAAAAGAGGGAATTTGGAGTGGGTGAGGGGGTTTTTTTTTTGGGATGTCCTGGTGTTAAACGCGATGCTGAGGATTTGCCGGGCTGTCAATCCATCAATTCCCAACAGCTGCAGGAGAGGCAGGAAAATAAACCGGGAATGCAATTCCTGTCCCTGCTGCAACCCCACCTGCTCCCTGCTCCCAATTTCCCAACAAATCAAGGGGAAAGAGGGAGAAAAGGGATGGATGGAGCCGCCCGGGCTCCGATTTTCCCTCTGGAGTGAGGATGGATCCAGAATCCGCCTGTGGGGAGATGGGAAGGAGCTGGAAAACCGCCGGATTCCAGTTGTGCATCCTCGGCGGAAGCTGCTGGGGAATTCCCATCGGGAATGAGGAATTTGGGAAGTTTTGTGGAAGCACAGGGCAGGGAATGGGGAGAGGCGATGGAGCCCAGGGCAAAGCTGTAGGAAGGACGGGAATTTGCAGAGGGAATGGTGGCCGCTGGGGTTTTCCCAAATTCAGGCAGGATTTCCTTCCATTTTGACTTTTTTGGGATCGTTTGGGGCGGCCCAAACCCATCCCTGGCACCCACCAGTGCCGTTAATCCATACAATTCCTGGCAAACAGCAATTCCGGCTTCCCTGGAGCTCAGCTCTCTTTCCCGGCCCTTTTCCTCCCACTTTTCCAGCTTATCTGACCGTCAGCATCGAGCCCCTGCCTCCGGTGGTGGTGGGAGACGCCGTGACCCTGAAATGCAACTTCAAAACCGACGGGAAAATGCGGGAGATCGTCTGGTACCGGGTGAGTCCGACGCCTCGGGAATGGGAATGCAGAGCCGGCCCGGCCTCGGGAACAGAAGGTCAGGGTTGGATGAGGCAGGGAATAAAACCAGGAGATCTCCGGCTGATGGGAATATCAATTCCAGGCAGGAGGAGGAGGAGGAGGGAGGCAGCCGGGCTGGCCTGGGAAAATGTGGCTGGGAGGGATGCGGGATGGATTTGGGATCATCAGGATGTGGGGTCATCCTTGGATCTGGGATCATCATTGGATTTGGGAACATCAGGATTTGGGATCATCAGGATTTGGGGTCATCAGGATTTGGGGTCATCAGGATTTGGGATCATCAGGATCTGGGATCATCATTGGATTTGGGAACATCAGGATTTGGGAACATCAGGATTTGGGATCATCAGGATTTGGGGTCATCAGGATTTGGGATCATCAGGATCTGGGATCATCATTGGATTTGGGAACATCAGGATTTGGGAACATCAGGATTTGGGATCATCAGGATGTGGGGTCATCAGGATTTGGGATCATCATTGGATCTGGGGTCATCAGGATTTGGGATCATCAGGATTTGGGATCATCAGGATTTGGGATCATCATTGGATGTGGGATCATCATTGGATGTGGGATCATCAGGATTTGGGGTCATCAGGATTTGGGATCATCAGGATTTGGGATCATCATTGGATGTGGGATCATCAGGATTTGGGATCATCAGGATGTGGGGTCATCAGGATTTGGGATCATCATTGGATGTGGGATCATCATTGGATGTGGGATCATCAGGATTTGGGGTCATCAGGATTTGGGATCATCAGGATCTGGGATCATCAGGATTTGGGGTCATCAGGATTTGGGATCATCAGGATTTGGGATCATCAGGACTTGGGGTCATCATTGGATCTGGGCTCCGCGTGGAGCCCCACTTCCTTTTTTTCCAGGTGGGTTTAGGGATGACTCGGGATTGGGTTGGGATTTGGAGGTCGGAGCTGAGGTTGGCACCACTCTGCCAAGAGACTAGCCAGGTGGAAAACGATGGGGGAAAGGGAGGAATCGGGAAAATTTGGGATATCCGGGGTTTGGGGAGAAGTTTGGGGCTCTTCATGGAGAGATTTTAGGAAAAAGAACTTTCCCTGCTCCCAAAATGTTTGGTAATTGGAGATATTGAACAGGAGGGAAGCTCCTCATTTTATGTGGGAAAGGAGAATTTGGAGCCTGTTTTTTTTTTTTGGAAAAGGAAGGATTTGGATGTTGGATTTATTTCAGAAAGGTGAATTTTGGGGCCAATTTTATTTGGGAAAGGAGAATTTTGAGAGCAATCTTATTTGGGAAAGGAAGGATTTGGATGTTGGTTTTATGTGGGATTTGTTGGGATTTGGGGAGGGGGAAATTTGGAGCCTGGTTTTATTTGGGAAAGGGGGATTTGGAAGCCGGAGCTGACACTGGATCATCATTCCCAAGCCTTGATCCAGCTTCAGGTTCACCTCAGCTTTCTCCAGGGAAATCTGGGATAAGCTGCCAACCATAAATGGTATTATCCAAGAAAACCTGAAGTTTTCCAGGGAAAACTCTTGAAGGAGGCCAAGAGCGGGTGAGCGGTGGCATCAGATGGAGCAGCTGGGAATATTTTTCCCTGGATTTCCCATCCTGTTCCTGTTGCCCTTCCCTAATGCTCTCCCCCATTCCCTGTTTTATAAAGCGGGAAAGGACAGGCGCAAGTCCGGCTGTTGGAATGTGGTGTGTGCACAGGAGCATCTCCACAGAATCCGAGATGGATTTTCCTATAATTATTCATGGCTGGACCCCTAAATGCCAGGCAGGCAGGGAACAGAACCCCAAACCTGCCTCGGATCCAACATTCCACCTCGGAATTGGCTCCACCTCCCCCCTTTTTCAGGGAGGAATTTTTTTCCTGCTGGCTCCGCCGTCTCCACCAGGTTTTTCCTTCCCTTTTCCACTCGGTAATATTGGATTAACCCACTTTCCCGGGAGCTGGATTTGCATAATCCCCCCTGCCAGGAGGGATGTGGGAGCAGCTGCGGCTCCGGAGCAAACGGAGAAACCTCGGAGGGAACGGGAAGGGCAGAAATGTCCCAGCTTTGGCCTTTATCCCCACAAATCCCCCCTTTCTTCCAGGGGTTTTTACCCCTCCTTCCCTCTTGCTCCTTCCCAGGTTTGGGAATTGGGTTTCTCATGGAGCATCTCAGGATTGGCCCGATTCCATCCTGATTTTAAGGTTTTCCTCATGTTTTTCTTCCCGTCTTGCCTCACTCCCGGTCTTTTGCAGCTTCTCAGAGCTGCAGTGGCAGCTGAGGGGCGTTGGAGGTGGTGGATGGATCCGGAGCTCTGGGGTTCCGTTTATTCCGCCCGTAAATCATGGGAATGCGGCTCCGGAGCGCGGGATTGGGGTCACGCCCGGCTCCTCGTTCCCGTGATTTATTGGACAGGGAGCAGAGGGAGCTCCTGGAGTCTGAGGGATCTGAGCTGCTCCAGGGGCGGGAAAGGGCAGGGAAAAGGGGGAGAGAGGTGGGAAAGTCAGCGGCAGTGCTTTGGTGGGAAATGGAGTTGGGAATAACCCATGGGATGGATCCATAAGCCCGTGGTGGATCCAGCATCCTTGGGATGGATCCATAACCCTGGGATGGATCCATAACCCCAGGATGGATCCATAAATCATGGGATGGATCCAGCATCCTTGGGATGGATCCATAACCCCGGGATGGATCCATAACCCCAGGATGGATCCATAAGTCATGGGATGGATCCAAAGTCATGGGATGGATCCATAAGTCACGGGATGGATCCAGCATCCTTGGGATGGATCCATAACCCCGGGATGGATCCGTAACCTGTGGGATGGATGGATGCATAACCCCAGGATGGATCTATAACTCTGGGATGAATCCAGCATCCTTGGGATGGATCCATAGCCTTGGGAATGATCCATAACCCTGGGATGGATCCATAACCCCTGGGATGGGTCTATAACCCTGGGATGGGTCTATTACCACAGGATGGATCCATAACCTGTGGGATGGATCCATAACTCATGGGATGGATCCGTAACCCTGGGATGGATCCATAACCTGTGAGGTACATCCAAGTCCCTGGGATGGATCCATAACCCCAAGACTGATCCATAAACCCTGGGATGGATCTATAACCCTGGGATGGTACCCATAAACTGTGGGATGGATCCAGCATCCTTGGGATGGATCCATAACCCAGGGATGGATCCATAACCTCTGGGATCGATCCATAACCTGTGGGGTAAATCCATGACCCAGGGATGGATCCATAACCCCCAGATGGATCCATAACCCAGGGATGGATCCACAACCCCCAGATGGATCCACAACCCCCGGATGGATCCACAACCCCCAGATGGATCCATAACCCAGGGATGGATCAATAATCTTGGGATGGATCCATAACCCCGGGATGGGTCCATAACCCTGGGATAGATCCATAACCTGTGGGATGGATCCATTACTCATGGGATGGATCCACAACCCCCAGATGGATCCATAACCCCAGGATTATGGATCCATAACCCCAGGATGGGTCCATAACCCCGGGATAGATCCATAACCCCGGGATGGATCCAAAGTCATGGGATGGATCCATAAGTCATGGGATGGATCCAGCATCCTTGGGATGGATCCATAACCCAGGGATGGATCCAGAATCCTTGGGATGGATCCATAACCCCGGGATGGATCCATAACCCCGGGATGGATCCATAACCCCGGGATGGATCCATAACCCCAGGATGGATCCATAACCCAGGGATGGATCCATAACCCAGGGATGGATCCATAACCCCGGGATGGATCCATAACCCAGGGATGGATCCATAACCCCGGGATGGATCCATAACCCTGGGATGGAT
Organism: Lonchura striata; assembly: GCF_050655825.1. Classification (NCBI taxonomy): domain Eukaryota; kingdom Metazoa; phylum Chordata; class Aves; order Passeriformes; family Estrildidae; genus Lonchura; species Lonchura striata. The sequence continues at coordinate 7,891,286 of NC_140723.1, forward strand.
CCAAAGTCATGGGATGGATCCATAAGTCATGGGATGGATCCATAAATCATGGGATGGATCCAGCATCCTTGGGATGGATCCATAACCCTGGGATGGATCCAAAGTCATGGGATGGATCCAGCATCCTTGGGATGGATCCAAAGTCATGGGATGGATCCATAACCCAGGGATGGATCCATAACCCCGGGATGGATCCTTAACCCTGGGATGGATCCAGCATCCTTGGATGGATCCATAACCCTGGGATGGATCCATAACCCAGGGATGGATCTGTAACCCAGGGATGGATCCATAACCCTGGGATGCATCCATAACCCTGGGATGGATCCATAACCCTTGGATGGATCCGTAACCCCGGGATGGATCCATAACCCAGGGATGGATCTGTAACCTGTGGGATGGATCTATAACCCTGGGATGGATCCATAACCCTGGGATGGATCCATAACCCTGGGATGGATCCATAACCCTGGGATGGATCCATAACCCTGGGATGGATCCATAACCTCTGGATGGATCCGTAACCTGTGGGATGGATCTATAACCCTGGGATGGATCCATAACCCCGGGATGGATCCATAACCCCGGGATGGATCCATAACCCTGGGATGGATCTGTAACCCAGGGATGGATCCATAACCCTGGGATGGATCCATAACCCTGGGATGGATCCATAACCCCTGGGATGGATCCGTAACCTGTGGGATGGATCCATAACCCAGGGATGGATCCATAACCCTGGGATGGATCCATAACCCAGGGATGGATCCATAACCCTGGGATGGATCCATAACCCAGGGATGAATCCATAACCCCGGGATGGATCCATAACCCTGGGATGGATCCATAACCCCGGGATGGATCCATAACCTCTGGATGGGTCCGTAACCCCCGGATGGATCCGTAACTCCCGGTGGCCGATCCCCTCTGGATCTGTCCACTCTGAGGCCGAGGAGCCTCCATCCCACGGGTGAATCCCCACGGAGAAGCCCCACACCGCAGCCAGCACCCAGAATTCCAGCAATTCCCCTGGATTCCCCAGGGATGAGGGACAGGCAGGTTTTCCCGCTGGGAAACCCCTCAGCTGCTGGAATGGCAACATTCCCGGGATGAGCAAAGGGAATTTTTCCCCAGAATAAACAGGAGCACATCCCACAGGCGGAGGCGTTAATTAACATCCAACAATCCCAACACCCGCGCAAGGTGTGATGTTCCCGGGAACGGGTGCGAACACGGATCCGCACCTGGAGAGCTCCAGGAAAAGCCTGGCAGGAGATGGGGGTGGCAGAATCCGCTCGGAATGAGGCTGGGAATGCTCGGAGCTTTTCCTTGGCTCCCGGTGCCGGCGTTTCCAGGATTGTGCCGGATCCTGGATTTGTGCGAGCGGTGCCGGGATGGGAACTGGGAAAACGATTTCTTTTCCCAGCAGAGCTCAGGAAAAATAATAGGGAAGTAGGAGAGGGAGGGAAAATCCTTGGAGGCTCCAATCTGGCTCCGTGCAGCGGGAAGGGAAGCGGAGTTGGGTTGGGCTGGGCTCGGAGCATGGGAATTTGGGAATTGCAAATGGGGTTTGGCGGATCTGGGGTGTCAGACCAGGGCCAGCCACCATTCCCAAAGGATTCCTGGGATAGGCGGGAATGAAGGGCTGGAACGGAGGGGAGCCCACGGAGCTCTGGCTCCATTAATTAGAGTTTGGTGCTCAGGGTAATTAGCGGGAAGGGAATGAACTGGAGCTGGGATTGCTCCTGGTAGTATCCCTGGAGTACGGGAATTGCTCTGTGTAGTATCCACGGAGTATGAAAAAAAACTAAATCCAGAGTTTTCCAGGAGTTCTTCCTATTGTTTGCAATTTTGCAGGGAATGGGCAGGAAATCCTAAATTTGGAGTTTTCCAGGATAACAAGTTCTTCCCGGTGTTGAGATTCTCCAGGGAATGGGCAGGAAAATCCGAAATCTGGAGTTTTCCAGGATAAAGAGTTTTCCTGGTTGATTCTCCAGGGAATGGGCAGGAAAGAGAAAAGCTAAACCTGGAGTTTTCCAGGATAACAGGTTTTCCCCAGTTGATTCTCCAGGGAATGGCCAGGAAGATCCTAAATCCGGAGTTTTCCAGGATAAGGATTTCTTCCCGGTGGCTCTGACGTGGACACTGCTTCCCCCCCCCTCCACCCCCAGACACTGGGAGTGCTGCAGCCGCTCCAGGGAATTTTCCCTCTTTCCAGAGCAATTTCCATTTGCTTGGAGAAAGGGAATCCATCGATCCGTCCTCGGGACATGGGACCTGGATCAGATCCCGATTCTGGCCCTTTCCAGCTGCTCCCTTCACCCTGCATCCATCACTTCCCATGATTTTGGATCCTTTGGACATCCAGGCAGGAGGCTCCGGAGATTCTAATGGATTTTTGGGAGCAGCAAATGTTCATTTTAATGGATTTTGGGATTTGTCGGGGTCACTGCAGAGGGGAGGGCAGCAGGCGGGAGCTGCCGCTGGAACAGCTGAGTTTTGTCGGGAATGGGATTTTTCCTGGGATTTATGAATAATCCAGGGAGCAGAGCCCAGAAATATGTTCCTGTGCCGCTTTTCCCAGAATTCCTGGATGTGGAGACACCCATTGGGACAGAAACCAGAGGATGTTGCCCAATTATCCTCCTTTTTTTGATTCCCAGCTGGGCTGCAGATTCTCTTCCCAAAAAATTCCCCCGGGCATGGATAAAAGGCTGGAATTAGGGCTGATCCCTGGAGAGAGAGAATTCCTGATGGGCCTTTTCCTGGAATTCCCTGGAAGTCCCTCAGGACTGGAAGTGGCTCTTCCCAGCATTCCCAATCCTCAGGGAATGTGGGGATTCCCAGAGGGTGATTCCAGCTCCTCTTGGATGGGACGGGAAAATCCCGAGGATGCAAATTCCCAATCCATGGGTGCAGGAAATTCCCAATCCATGGGTGCCGCAAATTCCCAATCCATGGGTGCAGGAAATTCCCAATCCATGGGTGCTGCAATTCCCAATCCATGGGTGCAGGAAATTCCCAATCCATGGGTGCCGCAAATTCCCAATCCATGGGTGCTCCCAATTCCCAATCCATGGGTGCCGCAAATTCCCAATCCATGGGTGCAGGAAATTCCCAATCCATGGGTGCAGGAAATTCCCAATCCATGAGTGCCGCAAACTCCCAATCCATGGGTGCTGCAAATTCCCAATCCATGGGTGCTGCCAATTCCCAATCCATGGGTGCAGGAAATTCCCAATCCATGGGTGCCGCAAATTCCCAATCCATGAGTGCCACAAATTCCCAATCCATGGGTGCCGCAAATTCCAATCCATGGGTGCAGGAAATTCCCAATCCATGGGTGCCTCCTCCACCATTCCCAGCGCTTCCCACCCTAAAAGAATCCCTAAAATCCCACTGGATTGGGATCCCTTCTCCATCCCGGAGCAGCTCCCAGGTTTCTCCTCAAACCCAAAGAAAAGTCCGGAAAAATCCTTGGAAGCTTCCCTGGAAACTTCCCAAGGCCGGAGATTTACAATTCCCATCCTTTTTCCCGCTTTTCTTCATCTCACATCCGTGCCAGGGTGGAATTTCTTTCCCATAAAAGCCGCAGCCTGGGATAATAAATCGGAAGAGGTTTTTTAGCGCTGGATTCTTTTCCCACCTCTTTTTGCCATAAAAAAGTGGGAAAAGAGGAAATGGGGAATAACGGCGGAATTTTGGCCAAGTGCTGGGTGAGGGTTTGGGGTTTTGTCCTCAGGAAATGTTGGATTTGAGGATTGAATCCCAAGATTTTCTTCCGCTTTTCCTGGTTTATTTTAAAAATGGGAATTTTCACTCTCTGCTGGGAGAGATTCCCAAAATTCCCATTTTACTCCATATTTTTTTTCCACTGAAACTCCTCAAAAGCGGGGAAGATAAATCCGGAGGCGCTGGGGGGCACAGGGAATAGAGTCCTAAAAAATCCATTTTCCATTCAAAAATTACAATTTCCAGCTGGAAAATGGAATAATGGGATGGAAAATGTGGAATTTGATTTCATCTCAGCAGGGGCATCATAAATCCATAAATTCCAAGCTGAAAAATTCTGGAATCTTATGGATAAATATGCAAAACACAATATAATAAAAATTAAAATAAAACAAAAAATTAAAATAAAATTCTAATGTAAGTATTTAAATGCACCACATAAAATATTAAAATTAATGTATTTACAGCTTTTAGTGGAGATCAAAATTCAAATAAATTTATTCAAATCTAAATAAATACCAAAACACACACACACAAAAAAAAAATTAAATCAAAATGCAAATAGACCTATTGAAATCTAAACGCATACAATCAAATTTAAACAAATCTATACAAATCGAAATCGAGTTATTCAAATCCTCGGAACGAAAACCTTTTGAAACATTCCAAAAAGGGCCCAAAATTCCCAAATTTGGGACGCGGGGGTTGTTTCCCGCAGGTCACTGACGGTGGCACCATCAAGCAGAAGATCTTCACCTTCGATGCCATGTTTTCCACCAACTTTTCCCAGATGGAAAACTACCGGAAGCGGGAAGACCTCGTTTACCAATCCACCGTGCGGTGAGTCCTTTTTCCCAATCCATGCAAATTTTTAGGAATTTTTTTTTTCCCTCCTTATTTTTGACCCCATTGGAAGAATTCCAGCAGAACCCGCCCCCATCCAAGGGGTGTTCCCGTTTTCCTGATGATTCTCGGGGAAAAGATGGGGAAAATGGGGATTTTTAGATGTTGGAAAATTGGGAAAACAGATCCATATTTATTTATAAAACAGGCACGAGGGCGTCTCCTTGCTTTTATTCCAAGCGGGAATCACTTCCAGAATTCCAGGTTTATTCCTGATTCCGCACCTGCTCCATTCCCGCTGCTCTAAAACCGACACTGGAGCTTGGAAAAAAGGTCAGGAGAGGCTTCATCCAAGGGGGAAAAAACTGGGATGAAATTTCCCTTCCTCCCGGCTTCTTTCCCGCCTCGTTTCCTCGGGAAATGAGAATTTCCTGATTGGAATGTCCCAGCTCGTTTTTCCGGGCGTGGTGGGGTGAGGAAAAACCGGGATTTCCTCCAGTCGCGGGGGGATTTCCACCTGGAAATATCCGGAATGTCCTGGGAGGGGCTGGGCCTGGCGCATCCCGTGGGAAATGGGAAATCCCAATTCCCAATCCTCGGGAATTTTTGGGGTGTTTTTTGCCGTTTCTCCCCGCTACGTCTGGAGTTGTTTTGGTTTTTTTTATCCTTAAGGAAAAGCGCGGCCGCGTGGGAATGGATTTGGATTTGGATTTAGGGTGGGAAAAGGGTGGGAAAACAGGGCTGGGGAGGGAATATTATGGGATGGATCAGGAGGAGCCTCAGGTGCCGCCCAGGAGAGGCTCGGGAGAAGTTGGGGATGATCGGGGAGATGCTCAGGGATTACTCAGGGATTGCTCAGCGTGCCCGGGAGTAACTCATTGGATACTCAGGGGTTACTCAGGGGATACTCCAGGGATATTCAGGAGAAGTTTGGGATGCTCACGGGGATGTTCAGGTAGGTCAGGAGATACTCCAAGGTTACTCAGGAATGTCAGAGGATGCTCGGGATACTCGAGGGTTACTCAGAGGATGCTCAGAGGGTGTCCTGGAGATATTCCAGGGATACTCCAGGGATGTCCAGGAGATGCTCCAGGGATACTCCGAGGATGTCCAGGAGATGCTCCAGGGATACTCCAGGGATTCTGGGGATGCTCCAGGGATGCTCCGAGGATGCTCCGGAGTTGCTCCATCCCTTCGTTTGGTCTCCCTGGATCCACAGAGCGGCTCCTCGGATGTTGAACAAATTCTGGATTCCTGTGTGGAGAAGGTTTTGGCAGCTCCAGGCAGGAATTTCACATCCCTGGCTCGGGGCTGTAAATCCAGCTGCAAATCCAGCGCTTCCCTTGGGATTTGGCCGTCGCTTGCCTCCAGCTGGGAAAATCAGGGAATTAAACTGGATTAAAACATTTCCTGTGTGCCCATGGGAGGAATTAATGGGATGAGAAATCAAACATTCCCTGCTCATGGAATGGGGGATCAGGAAAATCCCTGGAGCAGGAACAAGGATCAAACATTCCCTGTGCATGGAATGAGGGATCAGGAGAATCCCTGGAGCAGGAACAAGGATCAAACATTCCCTGTGCATGGAATGAGGGACTGGGAGAATTCCTGGTGGAGGAACAAGGATCAAACATTCCCGGTTCATGGAATGAGGGATCAGGAGAATCCCTGGAGCAGGAACAAGGATCAAACATTCCCTGTGCATGGAATGAGGGATCATGAGAATCCCTGGAGCAGGAACAAGGATCAGACATTCCCTGTGCATGGAATGGGGGATCAGGAGAATCCCTGGAGGAGGAACAAGGATCAAACATTCCTGGTTCATGGAATGAGGGATCAGGAGAATCCCTGGAGCAGGAACAAGGACCAAACATTCCCTGTGGAGAGAACGGGGTTCACCAGCATCCCTGGAGAAGGAGAACAGGGACTCCCCCATTCCCTGCTCATGGAATATTTCCCGGACCTGGCGAGGAAAAGCTCCCACTTTCCTGGTTCCAGGGCTCTGTTTTCCAACCTTTCTCCACATGTTGTAGAACGAATCGAATTTGGGAGCAGAAAATTCCCCCGCCCCAGCACCAGGCACTTGAAAGGCTCGGGAATGGCCGGGAAATCGGGCGTGGAGCCGGGAGATGTCGGCAGGAAAAGGGTTTTCACAGCATGGCCTTTTATTTCCAAGGAAAACAAGAACCAGCCCGAGGAGATCATTCCCAGAGCTGCTTTTCCCAGTCACTGGCTTTTTTTTGGGAAAGTTCTGCCTGATCTTGTGCTCTCCCGAAGAACTGGGGCAAGCCCAGGAAGGGTTTGGGAAGCATTTCCCATCCAGCTCATTCTCCCTTTTTCCATCTATTTATTCTCTCTTTTTTTTGGGAATCTTTGCCGTGGTTCGGGCACAGCTGGAGCCATCCCAAGGAGCTTTATCCCAGGAGGAGCCGTTCTTATCAGCATTATCCTGGTCCTTATCAGCGTTATCCCAGTTTTTGGTCCTTATCAGTGTTTTCCCGGTCCTTATCAGCGTTATTCCAGTGCTTGGTCCTTATCAGCATTATCCTGGTCCTTATCAGCGTTATCCCAGTTTTTGGTCCTTATCAGTGTTATCCCGAGTGGAGCTGGCCCTATCAGCGTTATCCCTGTCTTTTATCAGCATTATCCCAGTCCTTATCAGTGTTTTCCCGGTCCTTATCAATGTTTTCCCGAGCAGAACCGTCCTAGGAGCAATAATCCCAGGAGAAGCCGGCCACATCCGCATTTCCCCGGTTTCTTATCAGCGTTTTCCCGGCTGGAGCCAGCTTTATCACCGTTTTCCCACTCATGATTGGGGTTATCCCAGGCGGAACTATCCCAGAGAATTTTATCCCTGGAGAAAGTGGCCACATCTGGGTTTTCCTGGCTCCTTATCAGCGTTTTCCTGGCTCCTTATCAGCGTTTTCCCGGCCTTATCAGCGCGGCCCAGGGGCTCCGGCGCTGCCTCGTTCCATCCCGGCTCTGTGCTGTGAAGATCAAAGCTGGGAGAGATCCAATCCCTCCAATCCCGATTTTTTTTTCCTTTCCCTTGATTAAAATCCCACCCTGGTCCTACGGCGCCCCTTTAGGAATTCCCTAATCCCTTTTTTCCCGTGTTCCCGACTCAAAGATGCGCCAGGGAGCGTTTGCCTTTCCAGGGGCGGTTGTTCCCTGTCTCCCATCCTTGGGAACACCGAACGGAGCCAGTCAGGTCCCGAAATCCGCGTGCAAATCCAAAGGAATCCTTCCAAAAGTGCTGGAGCGGGATCGGAGCTGCTCCAAAGCGCGGCTGACGGGAGATTCCTGATCCGTGCATGGATAATCAGAGCTGGAACAGATGGCAGAGGCTCGGTTGGAAGCGTTGTATCCATGGAAAGGAGGGAATGTTCACTTCCAGGGGGATCCTTGGAGCGGGAAGGCAGCCAGGGGCTGGGAGAGGGGAAAAACCGAGCTGGAATTCCCCTGGAAAGGAAAATTGTCCTGAGCAGGATTTTTAACTCCATGTGGGAGTTGCGTCCACATGGGATGGGTGAGGTGGGATGAGGCTGCTGGAGAGGAGGGATGGATTTCCTGGAAGAGGGAATGCTGCCAGCCGGAGAGGAGGGATGGTGCTGGGATGTTCTCCACAACGGTGGGATGGCTGAGCCAGCTGGAAAGGCGGAATGTTGCTGGAAAAGCGGGATGAGGCTTCTGGATGGTGGGGTGGGATAATGGTTCCGACTGGAAAGGCTGGATGTTTCCAGCTGGAGAAACGGGATAATGGTTCCGACTGGAATGTTGGGATGTTTCCAGCTGGAGAAATGGGATGATGGTTCAGACTGGAATGTTGGGATGTTTCCAGCTGGATAAATGGGATGATGGTTCAGACTGGAATGTTGGGATGTTTCCAGCTGGAGAAACGGGATAATGGTTCCAACTGGAAAGGCGGGATGTTTCCAGCTGGAGAAATGGGATAATGGTTCCGACTGGAAATGTGGGATGTTTCTGGCTGGAGAAATGGGATAATGGTTCCGACTGGAAATGTGGGATGTTTCCGGCTGGAGAAATGGGATAATGGTTCCGACTGGAAGGGCGGGATGTTCCCAGGAGGTGAAGTGGGATGATGCCAGCTGGAAAGGTTGGATGCTTCCAGCTGGAGAGGCGGGATGCCACCATCCAGTGAGGTGGGATAATGGTTCCGACTGGAAAGGTGGGATGCTTTCAGCAGGAAAGGAGGTTTCCAGCTGGAAAAATGGGATGATGCTTTCGGCCAGTGAGGTGGGATAACGTTTCCGACTGGAAAGGTGGGATGTTTCCAGACAGTGAGGTGGGATGATGCCAACTGGAGAAGTGGGATAACGCTTCCAACCAGAAAGGCTGGATGGTTCCAGGTGGCGAGGTGGGACGATGCCAACTGGAAATGTCGGATGCTTCCAGCTGGAGAGGCGGGATGCCACCTTTCAGTGAGGTGGGATAATGCTGCCAGCTGGAAATGTGGGATGCTTTCGGCTGGAGAAGTTGGGATGATGATTCCGGCCAGGGAGGTAGGAAGTCATAGACCAGAAAGGAGGGATGATCCCAGCTGGAGAGGTGGGATGGGATATTGGCTGGAAAGGCAGGATGGTCCCAGCTGGAGAGGTGGGATGGAATATTGGCTGGAAATGTGGGATGTTCCCAGCTGGAGAGGCGGGATGGTGCTGCCATCTGGGAAGGTGGGGTGGTGCCACCTGGCACCGTGGGATGGTGCTGCTGAATGGAAAAGTGGGATGCTGCCGGCCAGAAAAGTGGGATTCTGAGGGCCAGAAGAGTGTGATCCTGAGGATCAACAAGGTGGGATGCCGTGGACCAAGAAAGTGGGATTGTGAGGAGCAGAAAGGGGGGATGATGAGGATAAGAAAGGTGGGACAGGGAGGACTGGAAAAGTGGGATTCTGAGGATCAGAAGTGTGGGATGCTGGGGAGCAGAAAGGTGGGATGGTGAGGACCAGAAACCTGGGATTCTGGGGATTAGAATTGTGCGATGCTGAGGATCAGAAAAGGAGGATGCTGAGGAGCAGGAAGGTGGGATGGTGAGGAGTAGGAAGGTGGGATGCTGAGGATCAGAAAAGTGGGATGATGAGGATTAGGAAGGTGGGATTCTGAGGAGCAGAAAGGTGGGATGGTGAGGATAAGAAAGGTAGGACAGGGAGGACTGGAAAAGTGGGATTCTGGGGATCAGAACTGTGGGATGCTGAGGATCAGAAAAGTGACATGGTGAGGAGCAGGAAGGTGGGATGGTGAGGAGCAGGAAGGTGGGATGGTGAGGAGTAGGAAGGTGGGATGGTGAGGAGCAGGAAGGTGGGATGGTGAGGAGCAGGAAGGTGGGATGGTGAGGAGCAGGAAGGTGGGATTCTGAGGAGCAGGAAGGTGGGATGCTGCTGGCCAGGGAACTGGGCTGCTGCCCATCAGCCAAGTGACCGCTGTGCAGCCTCCCAAGCATTCCCAGCTCCTGCAGCACGGATCCAACTCCTCCTTTCCTGTTTTTCCCAAGTCTGTCAAAAGCCTTCTGATAAAAGGTGGATCGATGGGGCTCCGGGTTCACTCGGAATTCGGGATTTGCTGTGCTGGGGTGGCCTGGCAGGGCTGGTGTCAAGGTTTTCCGTTGGCACTCCAGGGGAAGGCGATGTCTGTGGTCGTGGATTTGTGCTCCATCCACATCTCCTTCCAATAACAATTCCTTCCCCCCGGAGGAGCTGTCAGCGCCGGGGAACTCCGGCTGCTAAATCATTCCCGAGCTCCTCCTGCAGCCTTTGGAGTTATTAAGAGTTTATTGATCCCTGTCCAACACCGTGCTATCCGGGTGCCGACCCACGAATCCCGCGGGAAAACGGGATAGGGACGGAGTGGTGAGCGCTGTCCCTCCTCCACAGCCTTCCCGAGGTCCGGATTTCGGATAACGGTCCCTACGAGTGCCACGTGGGGATCTACGACCGAGCCACGCGGGAGAAGGTGGTCCTGGCCTCCGGGAACGTGTTCCTGAACGTGATGGGTGAGCGCTGGGATCGGGATCGAGGGACAACCACTGCGGGGTCTGCGGGAACAGCGGGAATTGGGATCGTTCTGCCATCCTCGGGAGTGGGGATGGGGATGGGATGGGATGGGACAGGGACAAGGATAGGGATGGGAATGGGAATGGAGATGGGAATGGGGATGGGAATGGGGATGGGGACAAGGACAGGGATGGGGATGGGAATGAAGGTGAGAATGGGAGGGGAATGGAGATGGGGATGGGGACAAGGACAGGGACATGGACAAGGATAGGGATGAAGATGGGAATGGGGATGGGAATGGGAATGGGAATGGGAATGGGAATGGGGATGGGAATGGGGATGGGGATGGGATGGGATGGGAATGGGGATGGGAAAGGGGATGGGGATGGGGATGGGAATGGGGACAAGGACAGGGACATGGACAAGGATAGGGATGAAGATGGGAATGGGGATGGGAAAGGGATGGGGATGGGATGGGATGGGATGGGATGGGATGGGATGGGATGGGATGGGATGGGATGGGATGGGATGGGATGGGATGGGAATGGGGACAAAGACAGGGACATGGACAAGGACAGGGATAGGAACAAGGACAGGGATGGGGATGAGGGTGAGGATGGTGTGGGGAGAGGGATGAAGATGCCCATGGGGATGGGGATGGATATGAAGATGTGGATGGGACATGGATAGGGACAGGGAATGGATGGGGTGGGAGCAAAGATGGGCATGGGAATGGGAACAAGGATGAGGATGGGAATGGGAATGATAATGGGGGTGAGGATGGGATGATGATGGGATTGGGGATGGGACGATGATGGGGATGGGGATGAGGATGAAGATGAAGGATGAGGATGGGATGGGGTTGTTGAGGACTCTGTGCTGACCTCCCGGCTCTTCCCCTGCAGCTCCCCCAACGTCCATCTCGGTGCTGGCTGCGGACACCCCGGCACCCTTCAGCCGCTACCAGGCGCAGAACTTCACCCTGGTGTGCGTGGTGTCCGGTGGGAAGCCCGCGCCACTGGTGAGATTCCGGTGGGATCATCCCTCCCACTGGCACATGGAATAACCCAGCACCTCCTCTATAAAATCCACCAGATCCTTGTTCTCTTCTGTCAGGCCAAACCCGCTCCCCAGATCCCATCTTTCCATGGAAACTGCAGGATTTGGGAGTGGGAAAAGGACCAAACCTTCAGGATTCAGGAGCAGGGAACCAACCAGACATTTGGGATTTGGGAGTGGGGAAAGGACCAAACCTTTGGGATTCAGGAGCAGGGAACCAACCAGAACTTTGGGATTTGGGAGTGGGGAAAGGACCAAACCTTCGGGATCCGGGAGCAGGGAACAAACCGGACATTTGGGATTTGGGAGCAGGGAATGAACCAAACCATTGAGATCTGGGTGCAAAGACCCCAGCTTTCAGGATTTGGGAGAGAATGAACCAAACATCTGGGATATGGCAGTGGGGAAAGGACCAACCCTTCGGGATTTGGGAGAGAATGAACCAAACTTTTGGGATTTGGGAGAGAATGAACCAAACCTTCAGGATTTGGGAGAGAATGAACCAAGCCTTCGGGATTTGGGAGAGAATGAACCAAACTTTCAGGATTTGGGAGAGAATGAACCAAACTTTTGGGATGTGGGAGAGAATGAACCAAGCCTTTGGGATTTGGGAGAGAATGAACTAAACCATCAGGATTTGGGAGAGAATGAACCAAACTTCTGGGATTTGGGAGAGAATGAATGAAACCTTCAGGATTTGGGAGAGAATGAACCAAACTTCTGGGATTTGGGAGAGAATGAATGAAACCTTCAGGATTTGGGAGAGAATGAACCAAACTTTTGGGATTTGGGAGAGAATGAACCAAAATTCTGGGATTTGGGAGAGAATGAACCAAATTTTTGGGATTTGGGAGAGAATGAAGGAAACTTTTGGGATTTAGGAGAGAATGAACCAAACCATCAGGATTTGGGAGATAATGAACCAAACCATCAGGATTTGGGAGAGAATGAACCAAACCATCAGGATTTGGGAGAGGTTGAACCAAGCCTTTGGGATTTGGGAGAGAATGAACCAAAATTCTGGGATTTGGTAGAGAATGAACCAAACCTTCAGGATTTGGGAGAGCATGAACCAAATTTCTGGGATTTGGGAGAGAATGAACCAAACCTTCGGGATTTGGTAGAGAATGAACCAAACCTTCAGGATTTGGGAGAGAATGAACCAAACTTTTGGGATTTGGGAGAGAATGAACCAAGCCTTTGGGATTTGGGAGAGAATGAACTAAACCATCAGGATTTGGGAGAGAATGAACCAAACTTTTGGGATTTGGGAGAGAATGAAGGAAACTTTTGGGATTTGGGAGAGAATGAACCAAACCATCAGGATTTGGGAGATAATGAACCAAACCATCAGGATTTGGGAGAGGTTGAACCAAGCCTTTGGGATTTGGGAGAGAATGAACCAAAATTCTGGGATTTGGTAGAGAATGAACCAAACCTTCAGGATTTGGGAGAGAATGAACCAAAATTCTGGGATTTGGGAGAGAATGAACCAAATTTCTGGGATTTGGGAGAGAATGAACCAAACCTTCAGGATTTGGGAGAGAATGAACCAAGCCTTTGGGATTTGGGAGAGAATGAACCAAAATTCTGGGATTTGGGAGAGAATGAACCAAGCTTTCAGGATTTGGGAGAGAATGAACCAAACTTTTGGGATTTGGGAGAGAATGAACCAAGCCTTTGGGATTTGGGAGAGAATGAACTAAACCATCAGGATTTGGGAGAGAATGAATGAAACCTTCAGGATTTGGGAGAGAATGAACCAAACTTTTGGGATTTGGGAGAGAATGAACCAAATTTCTGGGATTTGGGAGAGAATGAACCAAACCTTCAGGATTTGGGATAGAATGAACCAAAATTCTGGGATTTGAGAGAGAATGATCCAAACTTCTGGGATTTGGGAGAGAATGAATGAAACCTTCAGGATTTGGGAGAGAATGAACCAAATTTCTGGGATTTGGGAGAGAATGAACCAAGCCTTCAGGATTTGGGAGAGAATGAACCAAACCTTCAGGATTTGGGGGTGAGGAAAGGACCGCGTGTTCCATCCGAAGGGATGCTGGGGACACCCCCGCCACACTCGCTGTCCCCTCTGTGCCCCCCAGGTGTACTTCAAGCGGGACGGGGAACCCATCGAGGCCACCCCGCTGCCGGAGCCGCCGGCCGGCGCCAGCAGCTGGGCCCCCCGGAACCTCCTGCACCGCGACCTGGACGACACCAAGGTGCCGAAATCCCTGTCGGCCGAGGGCGAGCCGGGATTGGGAAACCCCTTTCCCACGGCGGATCCGCCGCGGGGGCTGGCGGCCGAGCGGGATCCGGTGACCGAGAGCATTCCCGAGACGGTGGTGAGCCGGGAATTCCCGCGCTGGGTGCACATGGCCGAGCCCATCTATTACTTTCGGCACACGCACGCGCCCGTCAGCGACGGCACCGTCGAGGCCCGGGCCACCCTCACGTGGACCCTGAACCCCCAAATCGACAACGAGGCCCTGTTCAGCTGCGAGGTCAAGCACCCGGCGCTCTCCATGCCCATGCAGTCCGAGGTCACGCTAGGTGAGCCAACGCACCCGGGGCTTCTCCTGGGTTTTAGGCACTTTTGTCCGTTTTGGGGGATTTTTTTCTTTAATTTTTTTTTTTAATTATTTTCTCTATTTGGGTTTTGGACTTTCTCTCCAGTTTTTGGCTTTTCTCTCAGTGTTTTCACTTTTCTCTGCTTTTTTTTTTTTTTCTCTCTATTTTTTGGCCTCTTCCTCCCATTTTTTGCCTTTTCCACCCATTTCTGGCCTTTTTTTTATTTTTCCTTTTCACCATTTCTGGCCTGTTTTTCTTTTCTTTCTTGCTTTTCCTTTTAGTTTTTTTTTACTTTTTTCTCTCCATTTTCCTCCCCGTGTTTTATTTTTTCCCCAGTTTTGACTTTTGTTTTACTTTTCTTTTTCTTTTTTGGCTTCTTTATTTTGGCACTTTCCCTCCCATTTTTTCTGGGCTTTTCCCCAGTGTGTTTTGGCTTTGTCTGTTTTCATTCCACGTCTTTTGCTTTCCTTTCACCCATTTTCTCTCTCCTTTTGTGTTTTTTTTTCCTTTTCTTTTGGGGGGTTTTCAGGGATCCCATGGGGCTGCATCGGGATAGAGGTGGTGATGCCAAGAATCCACAAAACCTGGGATGAGAGGAGGGAATCTGGGATGTCCATCAGGCAGGAGAAGGGATTTTCCAGGTTGGGCGGGGTTGAGGCTGAGGTTTGCTGGGATAAAGATGATTTTTGGGGAATCTGTGTTGGGATGAGCAGGGAGAGGAGCTGGGGATGGAGCTGTCCCTTCCATCCCAATCCCAGGAGATCCAAGGACATCCCATCCCCCTTACTGGCTGCCACAAAGCTCATCCCAGTGGGAATTGCCAGGGAGGGAATTCCCGAGTTGGCTCCTGCCCGTGGAGCTGGGACAGGCTGATGGGATCGAAGCCAGGGAATTTGGCTCCCCACATTCCCAGGCCCCTGGAAGAGCAGAAGCTCCTCAGGTGACCGTGGGATCCACGGGTCCTTCACCATCTCTCCCCTGCTCTCCTGGCTCCTGCTGGAAGAAGCTGAGCTCTCCACGGGGTTTTCCAGCCTCAGGACACTCCTCTGGAAAGGCTCTCCCAGCCTCGAGCCAGGTGGAGCAGCCTGGGCTTTGCTCCAGGCCAAGTGGAGCATTTGGCTCCTCACCATCTCCTGGAGAGCTTCTCCTTGGCTTCCCGACATCTTCGCATTAAATCTTTTCCCCAGCATCCAAAACGTGTGGAAATCCCGCATTTTCCCACCTCCTGGAGCTCTTTGGGTTTAGAGCCAAGATCAGGACCTCGTGGCTTTGCTGCTCCTTCCCAGGAGGTCCAAGACCTGGATCAGCAAATCTCAACCCACTTTGTGCCCAGTCCCCAAACCCAGGGCTCTCCTTGTTCCTGGAGGTGTTCCTGAAGCTCCTTGGGTGCCCATCCACTCCTGATTTTTGGGCAGCATCCCAGCAGATCCCGTTAACCCTTTCCCTACATCCACAGAATAAATACACACTGTGGATATATATAAAATATAGTTTCCCAATGAAAGAGAAGATATTCCCAATAAAAGAGAAGATATTCCCAATAAAAGCTGCATTAAACCCAACACCAGCCCCAAAACTGCCTTTTGGTCCCAATCAGGGCGTGGTGGGATCATCTTCAGCACATCCTGCCTGGTCCTGCTCCAGAGGGCCAATCCCATAGTCCATGGTCTCAGGGTGTCCAGGCAGAGCATCCTGAGGCAGGGATGGCCATTCCAAGGGCTTCCAGTGTCCTCCACCCTCTCTGGTGGCTTTGTCCCTCTGTGTCCAGGTCCATTTTGTCCCATCCATGACACAGCTTGGATGGACAGCGTTGACACACCCAAAGCGCAGCCTCGCTGCTGCCCATTTCCCCTTCTCCTTCCATGGAAGTCCAGGAAGCTCCTGGGATGTCCCATCCCACTTCTGGCCCAGCAGGGACACCCACCCAGCCCCAGGTGGAAGCAGGGGCAGATCCTGCGTGGCGTCCCTCCATCCCAGCAGAGGAACATCCCTAGCCTGGCATGGGAAAAGGCATTCCCAGTTTTTTCTGCGCTGTCTGTGGGATTTTGTGCCAGCCAGGTTTTGGGGTTGTCTCCTGTGCTAATGGCAAGGTGAGACTCACCAAGGCCACATTTTTGGGAATGCTCCTCTGAGGTATCCACCTCTGCGGCTTCAAACCAACCTGATCCTTCTTGGCCATGTTTTCCGAGCGGAGGAAGGCTGCGTTGGGAAATAACTCCTTCCTGTGGGAACCCCAGCCTTGTTTTGGGGCCACATGTGGTGGTGAAATTCCTCCTCCAACCCGTGCTTCCAAAGAAAACCTCCGCAGGCTTAGCTGTTCGTTCTCAAGGCAGTTTATTGCTAGTTATCTAACAGATTATGTTCTTGGACTGCGGCTGTTTGATCAGTGGCCTGGGTAGAGGCACACACACCCTGACATCCTCTCTATCTGCTGTCTTCTTCGTCTCTCCCTCCGCCCAGGGTTGCTGCTATCTTTTATAAGATATATTACGTATAACATGTTTACAATTATTCCCCAATACCTACTACCTACGTTGCCAAGTGTTTTTCTACTCTAAACCAATCTGTGAGTGCCAACATCACCAAGAACATGGAGTTAAGGAAGAAGAAGGAAGAAGGATGGGTTCAGCCCACTTTCCTCCATCTTAGAACTTCTGACCCCCATGTACAAAGTAAAAACCCCCCTGTACATGCACTAAAACCCCCCTGTACAGTACTAAAAAAATTTCCCCTCTACTTCGTAACTACTTATACTATACTATCTAACCTTTTGTGATTGCTTGTTCCACCTCCAAAGTTGGTAATTCATTCCATGGCTCAAACTCAAAATCACAGTTGTTTTTCAGCTGTCTGCCAGGGTCTAGAATGCTTCTGACCAAGGCCTGGAACCTCTAAAAATGTCTGAGAGACATTTTGAGTTCCCACACTTCCCATCAACCCATCCCAGCCATCCATCAGCCTCGCACTTTTCCCATTTCCCCGCCCGGGGGTCCTTCCCTGCCTGTCCATCTGTCATTCTGGTGTCACTCAGCCCGGCAATCAATCACGGCGCTGTCACCCCCCGGGCTGCCACCTCTGGCTGGGATCATCCATCCGAGCCCCGTTAACCCCTCCACGGGCAGCACCGGGAACGTCGCGCGGCGCTGACGGCTCCTCCTGTCCCCTCCCCGTGCAGTTGCTCCCAAAGGTCCGAAGATCACGATGACCCCGACGAGGGCGCGCGTGGGGGACACCGTGCGGATCCTGGTGCAGGGCTTCCAGGTCAGCGTTCCCACGGCTGCAGAGGCTGGAGGACAGCCTTGGTCCAAGGCTTGGTGGCCTTGGTGGCGTCACGGTCCCTGCGTTGGGATGCCTTGGCCAAAGGTGTGGCTGTTCCACCCTGGAAGTGCCCAAGGACAGGTGGGGTGGGGCTGGGAGCAGCCTGGGATAGTGCAAGGTGTCCCTGCCCATGGCACAGGGTGGGATAGGAGGGGCTTAGAGGTCCTTTCTGACCCAAAATCAAACCTAGACCCAGACCATATTCAGACCCAAATCCAAATCCTAAACCAGACTCAGACCCAGGCTCAGACTCAGACCCAACCCCAAACCCAGACCCAGATTTAGATCCAGACCCAAACCCAAAGTCAAACCCAGACCCAGATTCAGATCCAGACCCAAACCCAGTCAAACCCAGACCCAGATTCCAATCCAGACCCAAACCCAGACCCAGATTCCAATCCAGACCCAAACCCAGACCCAGATTTAGATCCAGACCCAAACCCAAACCCAGACCCAGATTTAGATCCAGACCCAAACCCAAAGTCAAACCCAGACCCAGACCCAGATTCCGATCCAGACCCAAACCCAAACCCAAACCCAGACTCAGATTCCGATCCAGACCCAAACCCAAAGTCAAACCCAGACCCAGACCCAGATTCCGATCCAGACCCAAACCCAAACCCAGACCCAGACTCAGATTCCGATCCAGACCCAAACCCAAACCCAGACCCAGATTCAGATCCAGACCCAAACCCAAAGTCAAACCCAGATGCAGATTCAGATCCAGACCCAAACCCAAAGTCAAACCCAGACCCAGATTCCAATCCAGACCCAAACCCAGACCCAGATTTAGATCCAGACCCAAACCCAAAGTCAAATCCAGACCCAAACTCAGACCCAAATCAAGACCCAGACCCAAACTCAAGCTCAGACTCAAACCCAGACCCAAACTCAGACTCATTCCCAGACTCAAACCCAAAGTCAAACCCAGACCCAGATTCAGATCCAGACTCAAACCCAGACTCAGACCCAAAGTCAAACCCAGACCCAAACTCAAGCTCAGACCCAAACTCAGCTCAAACCCAAACCCAGACCTTAAGTCAAACCCAGACCCAAACTCACACCCAAACCAAACTCAGACCTAAACTCAAGCTCAAACCCAGACCCAAACTCAGACCCAAATCAAGACCCAGACCCAAACTCAAGTTCAAAGTCAAACCCAGACCCAAACTCAGACCCAAATCCAGACCCAGACCCAAACTCAAGCTCAGACCCAAACCCAGACCCAAACTCAAGCTCAGACTCAAACCTAAACTCAAACCCAAACCCAAACTCAGACCTAAACTCAAGCTCAAACCCAGACCCAAACTCAGACCCAAATCAAGACCCAGACCCAAACTCAAGTTCAAAGTCAAACCCAGACCCAAACTCAGACCCAAATCCAGACCCAGACCCAAACTCAAGCTCAGACCCAAACCCAGACCCAAACTCAGACCGAAACCCAGACCCAAACTCAAGCTCAGACTCAAACCTAAACCCAAACCAGAACTCAGACCCAGACCCAAACCCAGACCCAAACTCAAGCTGAGACTCAAACCTAAACTCAAACCCAAACCCAAACTCAGACCTAAACTCAAGCTCAAACCCAGACTCAAAACCAGACCCAAACTCAGACCCAAATCCAGACCCAGACCCAAACTCAAGCTCAGACTCAAACCCAAACCCAGACCCAAACTCAACCTGAGACTCAAACTCAGTCTCATTCCAAGACTCAAACCCAAACCCAAAATCAAATCCAGACCCAGATTCAGATCCAGACTCAAACCCAGACTCAGTCCCAAACCCAAACCCAGACCCAAACTCCAGCTCAGACTCCAACCCAACCCCAGCCCCAACGCCAAGCCTACCTCAAGCTGGATGTGAAGATTTCATCTCCAGCTTTGCTTGATTTCATCTCCAGCTTTGCCGTTGCCTCTCCCCTGTCCCCTCTCCCCGTCCCTGCAGAACGAGGTGTTCCCGGAGCCGCTGTTCACGTGGACGCGGGTGGGGAGCCGGCTCCTGGACGGCAGCGCCGAGCACGACGGGAAGGAGCTGGTGCTGGAGCGGGTCCCGGCCGAGCTCAACGGCTCCATGTACCGCTGCACCGCCCAGAACCCGCTGGGCTCCACCGACACCCACACCCGCCTCATCGTCTTCGGTACGGCCACGCCGCCGCCCCGCCGGGCCCTCCGCGGGCCCTCGCCTGGCTCCTCCCCACTCAAATTGTCTCTCTGCTCTTTGTTTCCCCGTTAGAAAATCCGAATATTCCCAGAGGACCAGAAGACTCCAACGGTGAGCGGTTCTGGTGGCACCGGGATCTCCATGGAGATGCTCGGGAAGGGAAGGGCCGTGCGGAGAGGGCCTGGCCTTGCCTTGGCCCCGACCCTGGGCCACCTCAGCTTGTCTTTCTGCAAGCCTTCACCCATCTCTCCTCTCCTCATTCCAGACCCTTTCCCATCTCTCTCCTCATTCCCAGGCCCTTTCCCACCTCCTGTCCTCATTCCAGACCCTTTCCCACCTCCTCTCCTCATCCCAGGCCCTTTCCCATCTTCTCTCCTCATCCCAGGCCCTTTCCCATCTCCTGTCCTCATTCCAGACCCTTTCCCATCTCTCCTCTCCTGTCCTCATTCCCAGGCCCTTTCCCATCTCATTTCCTCATCCCAGGCCCTTTCCCACATCCTCAACTTATCCCAGGCTCTTTCCCATCTCCTCTCCTCATTCCAGACCCTTTTCCATCTCTCCTCATCTCATTCCCAGGCCCTTTCCCATCTCCTCTCCTCATCCCAGACCCTTTCCCATATTCTCTCCTCATTCCAGGCCCTTTCCCATCTCCTCTCCTCATTCCAGACCCTTTCCCATATTCTCTCCTCATTCCAGGCCCTTTCCCATCTCCTCTCCTCATTCCAGGCCCTTTCCCATCTCCTCTCCTCATTCCAGACCCTTTCCCATATTCTCTCCTCATTCCAGGCCCTTTCCCATCTCCTCTCCTCATTCCAGACCCTTTCCCATCTCCTCTCCTCATTCCAGACCCTTTCCCATATTCTCTCCTCATTCCAGGCCCTTTCCCATCTCCTCTCCTCATTCCAGACCCTTTTCCATCTCTCCTCTCCTTTCCTCATCCCAGGCCCTTTCCCATCTCCTCTCCTCATTTCAGGCCCTTTCCCATCTCCTCTCCTCATTCCAGGCCCTTTCCCATCTCCTCTCCTCATCCCAGGCCCTTTCCCATCTCCTCTCCTCATTCCAGACCCTTTCCCATCTCCTCTCCTCATTCCAGACCCTTTCCCATCTCTCCTCATCTCATTCCCAGCCCTCTCCCGTGTCCTCAGGAATACCAAGGGGGACCCCGCAGACGCTCCCACCCCATCTCCCCCCGACCCCACCCAACCCCCAGGCCAAGTTTTGGGGGGAATCCCCTCCTAACCAGCGGTGCCCCCGTCCTGCCCTGAACCCCAGCGTCGGGATACGGCTCCGTGAACTCCTGATCCCTTTTTTCCTCCTCTCCAGGTTCACTCCCCGGCCACCGCGGCTTCAGATTCGCTTTGGCGCTCACCCTGACAGTGATCCTGGAGCTCACGTGAAGCTTCATCTGCTCTTCCTCCTCCTCCTGCTCCGCCTCCGTCCGGCTCCTCCCGGCACTCCTGCCTCCAGCCATTGGGTCTCCCGCTCTTTTTTTTTCTATACTCTCGACAGTCTCGGTCTCTTTCCGTGTCTTGGCTTCCTCAGACGATTGAATTAAAGGGAAAAAGGAAAACCTCTTCTGGGAGAAGGTCGTAATTCATGTTTTATCTGTGCAGGGATTCCCAGCTCCATCTCGGGGTTCCCAGCTCCGTCTCGGGGTTCCCAGCTCCGTCTCGGGGTTCCCAGCTCTGTTTCACTGTTCCCAGATCCATGTCGAGGTTCCCAGCTCCATCTCGGTGTTCCCAGCTCTGTTTCACTGTTCCCAGATCCATGTTGGGGTTCCCAGCTCCATCTCAGGGTTTCCAGCTCCATCTCGGGGTTCCCAGCTCCATCTCGGGGTTCCCAGCTCCATCTCGGGGTTCCCAGCTCCATCTCAGGGTTTCCAGCTCCATCTCGGGGTTCCCAGCTCCATCTCGGGGTTCCCAGCTCCATCTCGGGGTTCCCAGATCCATCTTGGGGTTCCCAGATCCATCTTGGAGTTCCCAGCTCCATGTTGGGATTCCCAGCTCCATCTTGGGGTTCCCAGCTCTGTTTCACTGTTCCCAGATCCATGTCAAGGTTCCCAGATCCATGTTGGGGTTCCCAGATCCATCTCGAGGTTCCCAGCTCCATCTCGGGGTTGTCTGTTCCATCTCGGGGTTCTCTGTTCCATCTCGGGGTTCTCAGCTCCATGTTGAGGTTCCCAGCTCTGTCTCAGGATTCCCAGCTCCATCCCAGGGTTCCCAGCACCATCCTGGGGTTCCCAGCTCCGTCTTGGGGTCTTTGCAAAGTCTTGGAAGGGGGAGCAGGAGGATTTGAGGATTCAAGGACCAAATTTTCCCTGGGAAAAACCCAAGTGCAGCATTCCCATGGCCCCACGATGCTCCAGGCCTCGTCTCCCCAGGGTGAGGACCCACACGCGTCCCCAGCCCTCCCGAGGCCGCGGAGGCGCCGCCGGGAGCCCGAAAGTCGTGGATCACTGGGTTGATCCGGTGGGATTCCCGCGCGTGTCGCTCGTGCCGGGCTGGCTGAGGAATGCCAAGTGACAGGCGGCTCCCGACCCCAAATGTCAGCGCTCACACTTGAGCGGGCAGCGTGTCCCATCCCTCGTGGCCGGCTGTCCCCATGGAAACGGGCCGGATTTGGCCATTCCTAGGACGGCGTCAATCCCACCACACGACGGCTCCTGGCAAAATCCAGGTGGCTTTGCCTCCATCGTGGAGTTTTCCAGGCTGTTTTCCTCGTGGAGCACCCGTGGGATGTCCCGTGGGGAAAGGATCCCAAGGATGGGGGTTCTCCCAAGACTTTTCCTCTGGGAACTCATAATCCTGGAGGATTATTCGGCAGCCGCATGCATCATTATCACCGCGATGATTAATTATTATCAAGCAGATTCCAGCCCTTTCCCGCTCCGTTGCCAGCCTCAGAGGAGCTAAAGGAAGCCACGGCAGCTCCAGAGCTCCTTCCCATACAAAATCCCAGAGTTTTACCCTTTGGAGTGGGAGCAGTTGGATCGGGGCTGGCTGGGATGTGCGGGAGGATCATCGGCTCCGATTCCATCCCGAAGGAATGACGGCCAACATCCCAATCCCATCACATCTACACTTCCACTCCACGGATGAGAAGAAAATCTTCCGTTTTTCTCAGAAGAAGCGTCGTTTCTTCAGGAATCCTCCCTGCCTCAGTTTCCCCCCACGCTCTGCAGAGCCCCTCCCATGGATCCTTCTGCCTTTCCTCACGGATCGGAGCCGCTCCAGCGGCCTCAGCCCGCCCTAATTAAACAACCGCCAGGATGAAACAGCCATTCGGCCTCCCCGCTTGGAAAAACGAGCATTTCCAGCCGCCCGAAGCTCCATTTAAATGCAAATGCCGCGGGTTTAGCCCAGAACCGCGGAAATGAGGAGCATTCCCGTGGAAACGAGGAGCAATTCCAGCGGCGGGGCCACCACCGGGAGCGCCGGGATGAGCCCAGCCAGCGGCTGGGGCAGGAACGCCGGGCTCGGTGTGGCTGCATCCCAAACCCACCCCAATTCGGGATGCTCCGGGAAAAATCCCTGGGAAAAGGGATGGATCTGCTGGCGTGGATGGATCGACCAGAGGCTGGGGCCTTCCGAGTGCCAGCACAGAGAGACGAGCGAGGGGATTTGGGAGTTTCTCCCCGTTTTGGGGCAGAGCTGCTCCCTGTTTTTCTGAATTCCTGCCAAAACGAGGGTCACAAAGGGGTTCCACCCCACAGCCCCACCAAAGGGAGCCCCCCACGCTGCGCCGGACCCACCCTCACCTCCCGCCCCCTCCCCATCCTCTCCCTCCAGGTGGTCGCAGAGGATCCCAGTTTATCCCACTTCTCCCCCTCCCTATTTCCGATCCCGTTGTTTGAGGCGCCGGCAGTGAATAATGCAGGAGGCGGCTGGAGGGGAAAGGAGCGGCTCAGGTTGTTCCATTATTGATGAGAGCTGACAGATCCGCTCCTGACAACCTTCCGAGGAGATCTGATTAGCTCGGGAAAAAAAAAAAAAAAAAAAACAAAAAAAAACCCACCGAAACCGCAGCGCCTTCGCGAGGGGCTGACGGCAGCTGAAACCCCAGAGGAGCGGCGTTATCGACCTTCCCGAATTCCAGGGGGACTTTGAAAGAGGCTCGAGCAGATTTGGAAGAGGTAATTACGCTCAATTAGAGTCACAAGCGCCGAGACGTCAGCGCCGCTTCTCCCGCTCCCCTCGCACCGCAGATAAACGGGATAAGCGAGGAATTTCTCCAGCGGAACCCGTGGATTCTTTGGGATGGCAGGAACCGGGGGTGCCCCGGCCCTGCAGGAAAGGCAGCGGGAGCTCCGCTCGGCGCCCTCATTGCCGGCTGGGTTCACGGAGCACGTGAATAATTCATCCTCCTCCTCCTCCTCCTCCTCCTCCTCCTCCTCCTCCTCGTCGTCCTGCCCCGCTGCCAAGCGCCGGGATCTTGGCCGGTCCGGCCCCGGCAGCAGCGGGGAAGGGCCCGGCAGGTCGCGGCTGCCAGAGCCTTTCCCAATTAGCCGAGCCCCGGAACGCGTGCCCAGGCTCCACACGCGGCCCTCCTCCCTCAGCTCCGGCTTTCCAGGCAGGAGAAATTCTCCTTTTCCCAAGGTTTTGGCCAAACAGAGCCCCCCCCGCCAGGGATGGATTTTGGGGCTCTGACCCCAGCTGGATGGAGGAGAGAGGCTGGGTGGGCTTGGCTGGCGCTGGTTTGGATGCACGACACCGGCCGTGCTCCAAAACCCAGCTTTTAAACCAAATATCTTCATTCCCCCAAGATCTTTTATGCTGTGTTTCCCCACATTTGGGTAGCATCCCAAATATTCCCTTAAATATCCTAAATAAAATATCCTCCATTGGTGGATCCGTGTTCCCAGCAGGGATGAGCACAGGGATGCCCGAGTGCCGAGCCAGCCCGGGGAGGTCATTCCTGTGCTGCCTTTCCAGCCTTTTCAGGGATACAAAAACATTTTCGGTGTTTAGGACGGGATCCTCCAGCTGAGAGCAGTCCCAGCCCCTCCGCCACAGGAATTTCAGCCTTCCCGGGAATTTCAGCATCCCAGCCTGGGCAGGGACACACCTCAGCACTCAGGGATGCCCGGGATGGGGGAGAACCTGCCCCGAGGGGGCTCGGAGGCTCCTCCCCATCCCAAAACCTCGGGAAGCGGCTGGTGGGGATCGGCTTCTCCGTTGGGATGAGCTTTGGGAAGTTGAGGACACCGGGAATGAATTCCTGAGCTCCCACCTCCCCCTGGAGACCCCTGGCAGGGCAGGGCCCCCTCCCACCGCAGCCACCCCCCCTCCACATCCCCTGGGTCCATCCCTGGGGAAAATCCCACCGGATTGGGATGGAGCCAGCAGGGAGCGAATCCCTGAGTGAGAACAGGAGCTGCCACCCACTCCCGGTTTGGTTCTCGCTTTTTTCCGCCTCTCTCGGGTGGTTCCCGTGGGTCGGATCCCTCCGGGCTCCGCTCCCGTGGCCGTGGGGGAAGCGCTGCCGTTCCCCAGGCTCCCGCCTTTCCTCTCTCACCGTGGTCCCAGCGTTGTTGTCGTGGGGACAAGAATTCCCCGAAACCTTTGGAATTCAGGCCAGGAGCAGATCCACCACCAGCAGCAGCTTCCCAGGGGGAGAACGGAGCCCTGCCGTGCCTCAGTTTCCCCACGGTGACTCCGATACGTGCGGCATCCTTCAGGAACGACAACTCCCAACCCTTCCCATCCCGAATTTCTCCCGGCTTTTATTCCTTCCAGCTGAACTCCAGCCTCGATTTCCTGCCCACCTCCGGGATTTTCGCCCTTCCCGAGCTCCTTTTCCACCAGCTCCTCCTTCCACGGCGGCCCCCGAGAGACCCCCGCAAGCTCCGGGGCCCTTTCCCGTCAACCCTCGTTAGGCAGCGCGCGGCAAAACGAAGGCCGCTGAATTAATTAATCACCGAATGAATTAATCACGGAATCAGCCGCTGAATTCGTCACCCGGCCATGCCGCGGAGCAGCTGCTCGGCATCAGCCCAAAGGGCTCCGGGCTGCTGCTCCCTCCCTTTTCCGGGAGCACCGAGGGATGAGGAGCCTTCGCTGGGGACAAGAACTTTTTGTTTTTCCCCTTTTTTTGTTTTTTTTTTTCTCGCTGCGTGACCCTTTTCAAAGCACCACGGCGCAGAAGCAGCTCCCCGGGGATATTTTTCCTGCCTCTGTGCCCTTCCCCGAGCCCCTCTCTCTCCGTTTCCCAGGCCAACAGAGCTGGGCTGCACCTTTCCCTGGAGCCCAGCCCATCCCAAACATTCGCGGCTCCTCCGGAATCCTCCTGCCAGCTCTGCCCGCTCAAAGTCACCTTGTCCCAGCCCGCCGCGCTCCGGCCTCTCCCGGCAAATCATTAATCGGCTCCTCGGCATTCCCGCATGGAAAAATGCCCCAGCGGGTGCCCTCGGCCTGGCACTCGGACATGCAGCTGCCCGGGAAGCTGCTCCTGTCGGCGGCCGCGCTGCTGCTCCTGTCCCTGGCCTTCAGGTTTTACAGGAACCGCTCGCCTCCCCCGGGAAAAATCCCGCCGGGAGAGCAGCGGGAAAACCGGGATGGGGATGGGGCTCTGAGGAGGAGGAGGAGGAGGGATGGGGGGGACAAATCTGGGAATGGCCCCGGGATGCGGCACGAGGCTCTCCGGAGGGAGCAGAGCTTTCCAAGGAATGAGGAGGAGGAGGGGGAGGAAGGAGAGGAGGTGGGTTTGGAGCTGGGGCTGATTCCCAAGGAAGCCCCGCTGGGTCCGGCCAGGATGGAAAGGGAGTTGGGAAGGGAGTTGGGAATTAAATCAGAAAGCAAAGCAGGGGTTGAGCTGGGGAGGGATCCCGGGAGCAGGACGGGAGAGCTGGGAAGTGAGCTGGGAAAAGAGCCGGGAAGTCAGCCTGGAAGCAAGTCGGGAATCAAGCCGGGAAATAATCCAGGAAGTGAGCCAAGAAGTAAATTGATAACGAAGCCAGGAAATGAGCTGGGAAGTGCGCAGGCAAACGAGCTGGGAAATAAATTGGGAATTAAGTCAGGAATCGAGCTGGGAAATGAGCAGGGAAGCGAACCAGAAAGCAAACCGGGAAACAAGGCAGGAATTGAAGCGGGAAGCGAGCCGGGAATTTTGCTGGGAAGTGATCTTGGAAGCAAGGCAGGAGTCGAGGTGGGAAGCGAGCCGGGAATTTTGCTGGGAAGTGATCTTGGAAGCAAGGCAGGAGTCGAGGTGGGAAGTGAGCCGGGAATTTTGCTGGGAAGTGATCTTGGAAGCAAGGCAGGAGTCGCGGCAGGATGCGAGCCGGGAATTTTGCTGGGAAGCGATCTTGGAAGCAAGGCAGGAGTCGAGGTGGGAAGTGAGCCGGGAATTTTGCTGGGAAGTGATCTTGGAAGCAAGGCAGGAGTCGAGGTGGGAAGTGAGCCGGGAATTTTGCTGGGAAGTGATCTTGGAAGCAAGGCAGGAGTCGAGGTGGGAAGCGAGCCGGGAATTTTGCTGGGAAGTGATCTTGGAAGCAAGGCAGGAGTCGCGGTGGGAAGCGAGCCGGGAATTTTGCTGGGAAGCGAGCTGGGAATTTTGCTGGGAAGTGATCTTGGAAGCAAGGCAGGAGTCGAGGTGGGAAGCGAGCCGGGAATTTTGCTGGGAAGTGATCTTGGAAGCAAAGCAGGAGTTGAGGTGGGAAGTGAGCCGGGAATTTTGCTGGGAAGTGATCTTGGAAGCAAGGCAGGAGTCGCGGCGGGAAGCGAGCCGGGAATTTTGCTGGGAAGCGAGCCGGGAATTTTGCTGGGAAGCGAGCCGGGAATCTTGCTGGGAAGCGAGCCGGGAATTTTGCTGGGAAGCGAGCCGGGAATTTTGCTGGGAAGCGAGCCGGGAATTTTGCTGGGAAGCGAGCCGGGCTCTCACGACCCCGGGGCCCGGAGCAGCCCCGCGGGGCCGGGCGCAGCTGCACCGAGCTCCGGGCGTTCCCCGGGGACTGGCGATGCGCGGACAGCGGGGCACGGACGCGGCCGGAGCTCGGAGCAGGACCCGGCTGCAGCCGGGAGGAGCAGGGCGGGCAGCCGGGGGACAGTCCAGACCCTCAGCGTCACCTCCAGCCTGGGGCTGCTGCTGACGGCCAGCGAGGCTGGCTCGGACACCTCCTACTGCTTCTCCTCGGTGGCCAAGATCCAGGTGGAGGAGAGCTTCATCCCGGAGCGCCGGGACAAGGACAGCCCGGCCAGGCCTGGCCTGCGGGGCAGAGTCTACGACTACTTCGCGCAGTCCACCTCCGAGTCGGTGTCCAGGCGGACGTCCCTGCCCTTCGTCCCTGCGGGGCCGCCCCGGCAGCGGGGCCGGGCAGAGCCGCAGAGCTGCGGAACCCAGCGGGAGAATCCAGCTCTGGAAATTCCCCATCCCGACACCTCCTCAGCTCCGCAGGAGGGCACGGAGAGCCCTCCAGAGCCGCCTTGCCCCGGCTGGAAAGGCAGCACCGCTGGGATCCCCCGCCAGCTCCCGCTGCCCGGCGGAGCTCCATCGCCGGCCCAGGTGTCGCAGCCCGGCCGGGTGCACCTGGGGAACTGCTCCGAGGTTCTGCGCGCGGCCAAGGCGCGGCAGCTGCGGGACGCGGCGCTCCAGGTGATGAGCGCCCACCTGCTGCAGGTGCTGCGCTCCCCGGCCACCTACGGCCGCCTCAACGCCGGCGAGCGGGAGCTGCTCCCGGCGCTCCGCAGCCGCGGCCGGCCGCGCCTGGTGGTGGCCGACGTCCCCGCGGCCCAGCCCGGCCACCGCCGCGGCCGCCTCTGCTACTACGACGAGGACGCGGACCGCTGGTGCCAGCTGTGCCAGCTGCCGGCCGAGGTGTCCGGGCGGGGCTGCGCCGTGTGCTCCATGTTCAACTACCTGTTCGTGGTGCCCGGCTGGGAGGGCGCGGGCCGGGCGCGGAGCCCCTCTGGCCGCGTGCTGTGCTACGACCCCCTGGGCGACAGCTGGCGCGACATCTGTCCCCTGCGCCAGGCGCGGCCGCGCTGCCAGCTGCTGGCGCTGGACGGTCACCTCTACGCCATCGGGGGCGAGTGCTTGGCCACCGTGGAGCGCTACGACCCCAGGCGTGACCTCTGGGCCTTCGCCGCCGCCCTGCCCAGGGACACCTTCGCCGTGGCCCACGCGGCCGCCACGTGCCACGGGGACATCTTTGTCACCGGGGGCACGCTGCGCTCGCTGCTGCTGCGCTACGACGCCCGCCGGGACAGCTGGACCGCCAGCCCGGCCTTGGACGGCCCGGGCAGGACGGCCGCGCTGGTGGGCACCCATGGGTTCCTGTACCGCTTCCAGCTGCGGCGCGGCGCGGGCGGCAGCGAGGTGGCCGTGTGGCGGTGCGGCGGCGGCACCGGGCCGTGGCACGGCTGCGGCAGCCACCCCCTGCCCGAGCGGGCCGGGCTGCAATGTGCCGCCCTGGGCGGCCTCGTCCACTGCCTGGGCCGCGGCTTCCACCTCCGCTTCCCGGCCGACCCCGGCGCGCCGCGCTTCGGGGCCCAGGAGCTGCGGCCCTTCCCGGAGCCCCACGGCAGCCTCCTGCCCGCCGTGCTGGTGCTGCCCGAGGGGGGCACGGAGCCGCCGCCGCCCTGAGGGGTCCCCAGGAGCCGTGGCAGACGGAGAAGGAGCCCTCAGCCCGAGCTCTGCGATCCCAGCCCGCAATGGACCCGGCTTCTTCCCGCTGCTCGGGATGCAGGAAGGGGTCAAACCCTCGGATCCAGGCTCTTCCCACTTCCTGGGATGCAGGAAGGGGTCAAACCCTCGGATCCAGGCTCTTCCCACTTCCCGGGCTGGGGGAAGGGTCCAACCCCTCAGATCCAGCCTTTTCCCACTTCCTGGGATGCAGGAAGGGATCAAACCCTTGGATCCAGCCCCTTCCCACTTCCTGGGATGCGGGAAGGGATCAAACCCTTGGATCCAGCCCCTTCCCACCCCCAGGATCAGGAGGGGATCAAACCCTTGGATTCGACCCCTTCCCACCCCCAGGATCAGGAGGGGATCAAACCCTTGGATCCAGCCCCTTCCCACCCCCAGGATCAGGAGGGGATCAAACCCTTGGATCCCGCCCCTTCCCACCCCCAGGATCAGGAGGGGATCAAACCCTTGGATCCCGCCCCTTCCCACCCCCAGGATCAGGAGGGGATCAAACCCTTGGATCCAGCCCCTTCCCACCCCCAGGATCAGGAGGGGATCAAACCCTTGGATCCCGCCCCTTCCCACCCCCAGGATCAGGAGGGGATCAAACCCTTGGATCCAGCCCCTTCCCATCCCCAGGATCAGGAGGGGATCAAACCCTTGGATTCGACCCCTTCCCACCCCGAGGATCAGGAGGGGATCAAACCCTTGGATCCAGCCCCTTCCCACCCCCAGGATCAGGAGGGGATCAAACCCTTGGATCCCGCCCCTTCCCACCCCCAGGATCAGGAGGGGATCAAACCCTTGGATCCAGCCCCTTCCCACCCCCAGGATCAGGAGGGGATCAAACCCTTGGATCCCGCCCCTTCCCACCCCCAGGATCAGGAGGGGATCAAACCCTTGGATCCAGCCCCTTCCCATCCCCAGGATCAGGAGGGGATCAAACCCTTGGATTCGACCCCTTCCCACCCCGAGGATCAGGAGGGGATCAAACCCTTGGATCCAGCCCCTTCCCACCCCCAGGATCAGGAGGGGATCAAACCCTTGGATCCAGCCCCTTCCCACCCCCAGGATCAGGAAGGGATCAAACCCTTGGATCCAGCCCCTTCCCACTTCCTGGGATGCGGGAAGGGATCAAACCCTTGGATCCAGCCCCTTCCCACCCCCAGGATCAGGAGGGGATCAAACCCTTGGATCCAGCCCCTTCCCACTCCCAGGATCAGGAGGGGATCAAACCCTTGGATCCAGCCCCTTCCCACTCCCAGGATCAGGAGGGGATCAAACCCTCGGGCGCTGCCGGGATCGCAGCCCGGAGGCTCCGGGAGGAGCCGGGAGGAGCCGGGCGGACTCGTTTGCTCGGGGGAGTTTAATCAGGGCCGTGTTTGTTCGGGCGGCAGCAAATCCCGGATCTCCGGGGCTCCAGCTGTCCGGGACTGATTTCCACCTGATTTAGGCTCCAGGCGGGGAACATTGACCCGGACACGGATGGGGAGCGGTTTAGGGTGGAGGTCGCCAAAGCTCCAGCAGCATCGCTCGGACACTTCAGCCGGTTTCAGGGACAGAGTTGGGGGCTGGCCTCGTTATCTCTTATCTCCCCGTTATCTCTTATCTCCTCATTTCTCACCTCCTCCTCCTCAGAGCGATATTTGTCTGCGCTCAGTCTCTGCGTAAAGCGGCGCCGGGGGTTCAGGCACAGCCGGGCCTAAATTAAAGCGAACGTTCGGTGAAACGAACGCCCTGCCTCGTTTTAAGCCGAGCCTAATTGGGAGCAAGAGCGCGCGGCGTGTTCGACATCGCTAATTAGGCACGGCCGGCGGATCGGGGAGGCGAGCCCGGGAGCAGCGCTCCCTCATCCCCTTTTCCCGGTTTTTCCCAGCTCAGACACTCCCTCATCCCCTTTTCCCGGTTTTTCCCAGCTCAGACGCTCCCTCATCCCCTTTTCCCGGTTTTTCCCAGCTCAGACGCTCCCTCATCCCCCAATTCCCGGTTTTTCCCGGCTCAGACACTCCCTCATCCCCTTTTCCCGGTTTTTCCCAGCTCAGACACTCCCTCATCCCCTTTTCCCGGTTTTTCCCAGCTCAGACACTCCCTCATCACCTTTTCCCAGCTTTTCTGGGAGCAGCACTCCTTCATCCCCTTTTCCCAGTTTTTCCCAGCTCAGACACTCCCTCATCCCCTTTTCCCGGTTTTTCGCGGCTCAGACACTCCCTCATCCCCTTTTCCCGGTTTTTCCCAGCTCAGACACTCCCTCATCACCTTTTCCCAGTTTTCCTGGGAGTGGACATTCTCTCATTCCCTTCTCCCAGCTTTTCCAGAAGCAGACGCTCCCTCATCCTCTTTTCCCAGCTCAGACATTCCCTCACCCCCTTTTTCCAGTTTTTCCCAGCTCAGACATTCCCTCACCCCTTTTTCCCAGTTTTTCCCAGCTCAGACATTCCCTCACCCCCTTTTCCCAGTTTTTCCCAGCTCAGACATCCCCTCACCCCCCTTTTCCCAGTTTTTCCCAGCTCAGACATTCCCTCACCCCCTTTTTCCCAGTTTTTCCCACTAGCTCACACATTCCCTCACTCCCTTTTCCCAGCTTTTCCAGGAATTCGCTGCTTATCCCACAATTCCAGAGGGGCCGGGGGAAAGGAGCTCAAATCCCCCTCAGCTCCACCTCCCGCTACCCTAGGCTGCTGTAGCCCGGCCTTGGACATTCCCAGGATGGGGATTCCAGGTTTTTCTGGGAATTTTGGTGCTGCTCGGGGCGGTTTAGGAGAGCCTGGGTTAAGGTTCTGTCCCAAAACGCTCCCGGCAGATTCCCGGCACTGCCTGGAGCCTCTGGACGGAGGGCAGGGAACCTTGGGAGGCTGCGTTAATTAATGAACCCGGGCCCGCGGTGATTAATTAACCCAGGGCTGTGTTAATTAACGAACCTCCCCAGCCTGCCTCTGCTGGCTGGTGGGGGGGAGGGTAATGGACCCCCTCCCTATCATGGGAAAAGCAGGAATATGTTGGAGCACGAGGAATTTTTGGGATTCACGGAATTTCCCGGCTGAAACATCCCAAAAAAGAGGCTCTGGGATGTGCGAGGCGGCAATTCCAGCCCGGCAGCAGCGGGATGATCCCTCTGGAATGGGGTGGGTGAGGGAAATTAAAGGGAAAAGGACAAATCCAAACTCAGACCTGGAGGTTTCGCTCCCTCCTCCCAAATCCCCAAAGTTTGGTCCTTTCCCCACTCCCAAATCCCGAAGGTTTGGTTCATTCTCTCCAAAATCCCAAAGGTTTGCTCCTTTCCTTCTGTGTTTCCAAATCCCAAATATCTGGTTCATTCCCTGCTCCTGAATCCCGAAGTTTTGGATGGTTCCCACCTCCCAAATCCCGAAGGTTTGGATGGTTCCCAGCTCCCAAATCCCGAAGGTTTGATCCCTGTCCGACTCCAGCCTCCTGCTCCCACCCCGGGGCCATTCCAGAGGGATCATCCCGCTGCTGCCGGGCTGGAATTCCCTCGCACATCCCAGAGCCTCTTTTTTTTGGGATGTTTCACGCGAGAAATTCCGCGAATCCCAAAACCTCCTTCTCTTTCCTGTCATTATTGAACTCCTGGCTCCAAAGTCACCTCTCGCTCGTGCTCCCACACGTTCCTGCTTTTCCCACGCTGGGAATTCCAGGCGTTGGAGCATTCCAGCATTCCCGTCCCCATCCCAAATCCCGATTTTTGCCCTTTCCCCGCGCCCGCTGCAGAGGAGAGCTCCCGGCGGGGGTGGGAACGAGGTCCTGGAGCCCTTCCAGAGGACATTGGATTGTTTTCCATCCCAGGAAAGCTTTTCCCAGATCCCGCCTTTCTCCCGGCGCCGTTTCGTGTTTCACCTTCCCGTTAACCCCTTCCTGCCCGCCGAGCCCGCAATTCCCGCGGGATGAGCGCCAAGGACGGGGAATTGCGGGCAGCGCTCCCTCCCCCGCTCCTGCACTCTCCCAGATGAATTTTGGGAAGCATTTGGGAGATGAAAAACGCCCGGGAACGTCCCGGCCTTGTCCTGCCGGGAAGGACACACGGGCTGGGAGTGCGCGGGAATGACTTTGGGATCAGGGAGAGGGAAAAGAAAGGGAAAAGGACAAATCCAAACCCACGCTCACCTGGAAGTGTCGTTCCCTGCTCCCAAATCCCGAAGGTTTGGTTCATTCCCTGCTCCCAAATCCCAGCACACGGAGAAGCCTCTGGAAGTCTCCCAAATTCCAAAGGTTTGCATTGTTCCCTGCTCCCAAATTCCAAAGATTTGCATTGTTCCCTGCTCCCAAATCCCAAAGATTTGGTTCATTCCCTGCTCCCAAATCCCAAAGGTTTGGTTCGTGACCTGCTCCCAATCCCAAAAGTTTGGCTCGTGACCTGCTCCCAAATTCCAAAAGTTTGCAATGTTCCCCGCTCCCAAATCCCGAAGGTTTGGTTCATTCCCTGCTCCCAAATCCCAGCACAGGGAGAAGTCTCTGGAAGTTTCCCAAATTCCAAAGGTTTGCATTGTTCCCTACTCCCAAATCCCAAAGGTTTGCATTCTTTCCCTGTTCCCGAATCCCGAAGGTTTGGTTCATTCCGTACTCCTCAATCCCAAAGATTTGGTTTGTTCCCCAGTCCCAAATCCCGAAAGTTTGGTTCATTCTCCTATCCCAAATCCCAAAGGTTTGGTCCTTTCCCTGCTCCGAAATCCCAAAAGTTTGGTTCATTCCCTGCTCCCAAATCCTGAAGTTTTGGTTCATTCCCTGGTCCAAATCCCAGCTCAGGGAGAAGCCTCTGGAAGTCTCCCAAATCCCAAAGGTTTGGATCCTTCCTTGATCCCAAATCCCAAAGGTTTGGTTCTTCCCCTGCTCCCAAATCCCAAAGGTTTGGTCCTTCCTTGATCCCAAATCCCAAAGGTTTGGTTCTTCCCTTTCATCGGGATGTCCTGGATTTTCATGGAAAGGTTGGAAAAGCTGCCACAATTTCCCAGAAAAAGGATTGGGAATGCACGTGGAGAATCCCAATAAACTCCACCCGTTCCCCCAGGGATCTTTCCAGGCATGAACAACCAGAGGTCACCGTGGATCCTGTGGGAGTGGGATTTTCCCTGGAATCCATGGATCCATGGATGGGAACGGGGAAAACTCCTGGTTCCACAGGGACAGCAGCTGGGACTCCTGAAAATCTGGGAATCCCTGGAATTGCAGGGACTCCCCAGCAGCAGAGACCCCTGAAAATCCAGAAATCCCTGGAATTGCCGGGCCTCTGCAGCTGGAACTCCAGAATTCTGGGAATCCCTGGAATTCTGGGAGCTCTCCCTGTTCCCATCCCTGAATCCAGGGAACAGAAGAAGTTCATTCCGGGATAATTTTCACAGCTCCGGCAGAATTCCCAGCACATCCCAGGCATCCAGAGCCACCTCAGCATTCCCGTCATTTCTGCTTCCCAGTTTTTCCCATCTCAGACACTCCCTCATCCCCTTTTCCCAGTTTTTCCCAGCTCAGACATTCCCTCACCCCCTTTTTCCCAGTTTTTCCCAGCTCAGCCATTCCCTCATCCTCTTTTGCCAGTTTTTCCCAGCTGAGATATTCCCTCATTCCTTTTTCCCAGTTTTTCCCATCTCAGACACTCCCTCATCCCCTTTTCCCAGTTTTTCCCAGTTTTTCCCAGTTTTTCCCAGTTTTTCCCAGTTTTTCCCAGTTTTTCCCAGTTTTTCCCAGTTTTTCCCAGTTTTTCCCAGTTTTTCCCGGCTCAGACATTCCCTCATCCCCTTTTCCCAGTTTTTCCCAGCTCACACATTCCCTCACCCCCTTTTCCCAGCTTTTCCAGGAATTCGCTGCTTATCCCACAGTTCCAGAGGGGCCGGGGGAAAGGAGCTCAAATCCCCCTCAGCTCCACCTCCCGCTACCCCAGGCTGCTGCAGCCCGGCCTTGGACATTCCCGGGATGGGGATTCCAGGTTTTTCTGGGAATTTTGGTGCTGCTGGGGCTTCCTCAGCTCCTTCCCTTCTGCTCTGTTTTCCCTGGATTTGCTCCCGGGAATCATCAGCAGAGCCGGGCCCAGGGCTGGGAAAAGGCTGGGAAAAGGGCTGGGAAACGGCTGGGAAATCTCTGGAAAAGGGCTGGAAAAACTCTAGGAAAAGGCTGGAAAAGGGCTGGGAAATCTCTGGGAAAGGGCTGGAAAAGAGCAGGGAGGAAAGTGTTGGGAAAGGGTTGGGAAAGGACAGGAAAAGAGCAGGGAAAACTCTGGAAAAAGGCTGGGAAAGCTCTGGGAAAGGGCTGGAAAAGAACTGGGAAAAGGGCAGGGAAAATTCTGGGAAAGGGCTGGACAAGGGCTGGGAAAACTCTAGGAAAATTTTGGGAAAGGGCAGGGAAAGGGCTGGGAAAATTCTGGAAAAGGGCAGGGAAAGCTCTGGGATCCCCAGGCACTGCTGGAGCCCCTCATCCCATTCCTGGAGCTCCATCCCGACCCTGGAGCCGGAGCCATCGCTGGGATCGTTATCCCTGATCCCAAAATCCCGCTGGAACGGGAGCGGGATGGGAATGGGATGAGGTGTTCCCGAAGGATCGAGGAATATCCCAAAGGATCATGGAAAACCCAAATTTAACCCCCAGGGATCAGATCCAGCTCCAGGCCCTGCTCAGACATCCCAAAATTCCACATTCCCAAACATTCCCGGTGCTCCGGCAGCCTTGGGAATGTTCCCATTCCATGGGGAGCCAGATCAGCTCCGAACCCTCTGGAAGAAGAAATTTTTCCCAAAATCCAACGTGAATGTCCAGGTGATGCCAGAATCCAGGGAATCCGGGAATTTCCACCTCCATCCTCCAGGAATTCCAGAACCGCGCAGGGACTGGGAATGGTCCAATCCAGAGAAATTCCTGGAATAACGCCCGGGATCCGGAGCCAGCGGGGAGAGGGGATTGTCCCGGGCTGTGCCCCCCGAGGGATCCCAAGGGAATCCGAGATTCCCAAAAGAATCCCAAGGGGAAGGGCTGGGAAAACCCATGGTGGGGGAAACTGGGATTGGGATTTCTGGGGAGTTTTCTCCTGGAGATCTCCAGCCCCCCTGGAATGGGATCCATAAAAATCCACAATTCCCTAAATCCCCTCATCATTCCAGCTGCATCCGTGTGGGATTCCCACCCCGATCCCCATTCCCACGTAATTCCCAAATTGGTTCAGCTGCATCCGTGTGGGATTCCCATCCCGATCATTCTCCATGGGATTAAGGATCTGTCCTGCTTTTTTTGGGGACATTTCCATGGGATTAAGGATCTGTCCAGCTTTTTTTGGGGACATTTCCATGGGATTAAGGATCTGTCCTGCTTTTTTTGGGGACATTTCCATGGATTTTAGGATCTGTCCTGCTTTTTAAGGAGAATTTCCCGCACTGGGATGTGACTTCCAGGTTTTTGCTTCCCTAAAGCAGCAGCGATTCCAGAGGTGCTGGAAATCCCAATCCTGCAGAAATTCCAGGAAAATCCACCCAGGCCGAGGTGTTCTAACCAAATTCCAGGTGGGTTTTTTTTTTTTTTTTTTGGCTTTTTTGTTTCGTTTTGTTTTGTTTTTCCACTGGGAATTTTGGAGCTGGAGAATGAGGATGGAATTCTGGGATTTTGCTTTCCTGGGGGATCCAAATTTTCCAAACCGGCTGGAGAAGGGGGGATAAAGAATCCCAGGAATTTTCCCTGAAGATCATAGGGACCTTAAAACAGAATTTGGGATTGTCTCGATCCCGAATTTTGGGATTTCAATGGAGGATTTTCCCTAAATAGGGAAAAATCCAGAGATGAGGAGAAGAAGAAAAATCCAGGAGCGCAAGGATCCACAGGAATTTTAAAATTCAGGAATTTTCAATGGAAGCTGAGCCCAGTGGAGCCTCAAAATTCCCAAATCCTCAAAATTCCCTTTCCCGAGGCGTTGCTGCCATCTAGGGTCTCCCGGTTTAAAACATGGAAAACTGGGATTTATTCCTCATTTTCCAGCGTTATTCCCAACCTTCAGCATCGCGATTCCTTTGGCTTTTCCAGCGGTTTTTTCCTGCTTCTTTTTGCGGCTGGAATCCTCCTGGAATTTTTTATTCCTAGATTACATCCAGTGGTTTTTCCAAGATTTTTCATCCCAGCGAAGATCAAGATTTATCCCCGGAGAAATCCCAGGAAAGGTTTGGATGCTTCCCAGAAAAAAACTTGGAAGGTGCAAAAACGTCTTTGGGGCTCAGCTGGGGGTAAATTCCCAAAAAAATCGCAGGAATGTGGGAATTCCCAACT
Source organism: Lonchura striata (assembly GCF_050655825.1). NCBI lineage: Eukaryota > Metazoa > Chordata > Aves > Passeriformes > Estrildidae > Lonchura > Lonchura striata. The sequence goes on from NC_140723.1 coordinate 7,928,841, forward strand.
CCTCATCCCAGCAAATCCCTCATTCCCACAGGGACATGGAGCAGGATCCTCATTCCCCCCATTTCCATAGGGAAAGGCTGAAAATTCCATAATTTTGGAGTTTTTTCCCCAATTTCTGCTCCTTCTCCCTCTCATCTGCCCAAAAGTGTTTTGGGAATGAGGGAATTTCCAGGGAAAAGTGGGAATTCTCCTCCCAGTCCTCTCTGGGATCCACCTGGATGCAGTTTTCCCAAAATACTTTCATTCCCAGGAATCCTGAAATCCTTTAATTTTCGGTGCTCCTCATCCAAATGGGGCAAAGCAGGCATGGAAAAAATTCCATGGTTTTGAAATCAAGTTGAAATCGAGGACTGGGAATTCCCAAGGAAAAGGGAGCTCAGGGAATGATCAAGGAGCAGCCAAAGAAATGGGAATTCAAAGGAATTCCTGGAATTTTTAAGGAAAAATGGGATTTATTCCTGATTTTCCCAGATTTTCCTGGAGGTTTTCCATTGAAATTCCCCTGGGCTCATCCTGAGGGCTCCGAGCAGGAGGATTCTGCTGGATCCCTCTGGGAATGAAAAATGGGGAGGGAAAAGTGGGAATTCCATCCGCTTTTTGAAAAATCACCTTGGAAAGAAGAAAATCGGGATTCCTGAGTTTCCCGGAGGCCACACTTGGGGGATATTTTAGGGATTTATCCGGCCTGTGCTGGAAGGGCTCAGCCTGGGTTTCATCCCAAATTCCTGTAGGTCAGGGAGAGGAAAACCGGAGGGAAAAGTGGGAATTCCAGCAGCCTTTGGAAAAATCCAAGGGAAATCTGGGATCAGGGCAGTTTTACAGCCCGGAGTAACCAAAGGAATCTTTTCCCGTGGGATCATTTCTCCCATCCCTCCTCATCCCAGGGGCTTCCCTTGGGATCCATATCCAGCTCGGACCCCCTGGAAAGCCCCGGAGCGCGAGGAGATCCCAAATTCTGGCCCCCAGGCATTCCCTGGGATTCCAGGGGGAGAAAATCCCTAAAAAACCTGGGAACATCCATCCCTCAGCCCTTTCCACCTCTCACTTCCAATGGAACAATCCAAATTCCCATGGAAATAATCCCAATTCCAGTGGAAACGATCCCAGTTCTAATAGAAATGATCCCAATTCCAATGAAAACGGTCCCAATTCCAAAAGAAATTATCCCAATTCCAATAAAAATTATTCCAATGAAAATGATCTCTCAATGAAATTATCCCTCTTCCAGTGAAAATTATTCCAATGAAAATGATCCCAATTCCAATGGAAATCATCCCAATTCCAATGAAATTGTCCCAATTCCAGTGGAAACAATCCCAATTCTAATAGAAATTATCCCAATTCCAATGAAAATTATCCCAATGAAAATGATCCCAATTTCAATGGAAATCATCCCAATTCCAATGAAAATCATCCCAATTCCAATGAAATTATCCCAATTCCAATGGAAATTGTCCCGATTAACTCAGATTCCCAGTTTTTCCAGCCCTGAACTTCTCAGCTCCTGGCCTGGATGCTCACCCGGGATATTCCTCAGCACAATCCCAGGAATATTTGGGCTGGAAGGGCTTTAAATCCCATCCCATTCCCACCTCATTCCGTGGGGGGATTCCAGGAAAGGCTATTCCCTATAAATCCCAGGAACACGCAGCCCTTCCCACCCCTCAATTCCAATGGAAATGATCCCTATGAACTCAGATTCCAAATTTTTTTTTTTCCAGCCCTGAAATTCCACATCCCGGTGCAGGCAGGGATTTGGGATCACCTGGAATGAACACATGGGATGGTCCTGGTGTCCTCCAGAGCCAGATCCAGCCCCAAATCCTGGTGGAGGCAGGGATTTGGGATCACCTGGAATAAACACATGGGATGGTCCTGGTGTCCTCCAGAGCCAGATCCAGCCCCGTATTTCAGGGCAGGTGGAGATTTGGGATCATCTGGAATGAAGGTCTGGGATTGTCCCGGTGTCCTCCAAAGACAGATCCAGCCCCAAATCCTGGTTGAGGCTGGGATTTGGGATCACCTGGGATGAAGGGATTTTCCCACTATCCTCCAAAGATGGATCCAGTCCATTTCAGGGCAGGTGGAGATTTGGGATCACCTGGGATGAACACATGGGATTGTCCAGGATGAAGGTGTGGGATTGTCCTGGTGTCCTCCAAAGATGAATCCAGCCCCAGATCCTGGTGGAGGCAGGGATTTGGGATCACCTGGAATGAAGGGATTGTCCCGGTGTCCTCCAGAGCCAGATCCAGTCCCGTATTTCAGGGCAGGTGGAGATTTGGGATCACCTGGAATGAAGGTCTGGGATTGTCCCAGTGTCCTCCAAAGTCACATCCAACCCCAGATCCGGGTGCAGTTGGAGATTTGGGATTACCGGGATGAACACATGGGATTGTCCAGGATGAAGGTGTGGGATTGTCCCGGTGTCCTCCAAAGTCACATCCAGCCTCAGATCCTGGTGCAGGCAGGGATTTGGGATCACCTGGAATGAAGACCTGGGATTGTCCAGGATGAAGGTGCAGGAGTTTCCTGGTGTCCTTCAAAGATGAATCCAGTCCCTCTTCCTGGGGCAGGTGGAGATTTGGGATCACCTGGAATGAAGGTCTGGGATTATCCCGGTGTCCTCCACAGCCAGATCCAGCCCCACATCCCGGTGCAGATTCCCAAGGACTCCTTTCCCACAGCTCCTTGGTGGGACCTGGGGGTGAAAGCCCGGGAATGCTGAGGGAGCTCATCCCACAGCTCCTCCCAGTCCCAGGGCGGTTCCTTCCCTGGGAGAGGGGACAATTCCAGCAGGTCCTCCCCAATCCCAGCTCTCCTTTCTCCAGGTCCCACCTGGAGCTGCGGGGAATTCCCCATCCCTGACATCCAGGATTTTTATCCCCACCAGCAGCTGGGGTCTCATCCAGGTCCCCAAACGAGGCTGGTGGAAGGGTCAGGATTCCATGGAATTCTCCCCGTCCGATCCAGAGCTCCAGGAAGGAGGATCCAGGTTCCAGTGCTGCTCATCCAGCATTCCCAAGCCTCCAGAGCCGCTGGAACCTCCTCAGAGGAGTCATTTTAATAGAAATATAATTTTATAGAAAATAGAATTTAAAGAGAAAAATCTTCGATAGAGAAAATATAATTTTATACAAAATCATCCATCCATGGACCTCCATCCGTTATCTGAGGGAGGGATGATGGATGGATGGATGATGGATGGATGGATGATGGATGGATGGATGGATGATGGATGGATGGATGATGGATGGATGGATGATGGATGGATGATGCATGGATGGACGGACAGATGGATGGATGATGGATGGATGATGGATGGATGGATGATGGATGGATGGATGGATGGATGGATGGATGGATGATGGATGGATGGATGGATGGATGGATGATGGACGGATGATGGATGGATGGATGATGGATGATGGATGATGGATGGATGATGGATGGATGGATGATGGACGGATGATGGATGGACGGATGATGGATGGATGGATGGATGATGGATGGATGGATGGATGGATGATGGATGGATGATGGATGATGGATGGATGATGGATGGATGTATGATGGATGGATGGATGATGGATGGATGGATGGATGATGGATGGATGGATGGATGGATGATGGATGGATGATGGATGGATGGATGATGGATGGATGGATGGGTGATGGATGGATGGATGATGGATGGATGGACGGACAGATGGATGGATGGATGATGGATGGATGGATGATGGATAGATGATGGATGATGGATGGATGATGGATGATGGATGGATGGATGATGGATGGATGATGGATGGATGATGGATGGATGATGGATGGATGGATGGATGATGGATGGATGATGGATGGATGGATGATGGATGGATGATGGATGGATGGATGATGGATGGATGGATGATGGATGGATGATGGATGATGGATGGATGGATGATGGATGGATGATGGATGGATGGATGATGGATGGATGGACGGACAGATGGATGGATGGATGATGGATGGATGGATGATGGATGATGGATGGATGGATGATGGATGGATGATGGATGGATGATGGATGGATGATGGATGGATGGATGGATGATGGATGGATGATGGATGGATGGATGATGGATGGATGATGGATGGATGGATGATGGATGGATGGATGATGGATGGATGATGGATGATGGATGGATGGATGATGGATGGATGATGGATGGATGGATGATGGATGGATGATGGATGGATGATGGATGGATGATGGATGGATGGATGGATGATGGATGGATGATGGATGGATGGATGATGGATGGATGGATGATGGATGGATGATGGATGATGGATGGATGGATGATGGATGGATGATGGATGGATGGATGATGGATGGATGATGGATGGATGGATGATGGATGGATGATGGATGGATGATGGATGGATGATGGATGGATGGATGATGGATGGATGGATGGATGATGGATGGATAGATGGATGGATGGATGGACGGATGGATGGATGGATGATGGATGGATGGATGGATGGATGGATGGATGATGGATGGATGATGGATGGATGATGGATGGATGGATAACCGGGAAAAGCAGGGAATCTTTTCCCGAACCTTCCCGGCCGAATCCACACGGTGGCAGCAGGGATCTGCCGATGGAGCGCCAGGAGCTGCCGCTCTGCTTATCCCAAAAAACAAAAAACCACGGATGGCGGCCCAAGAACCGCTCCATGAGGAGGGTTCAGAGGTCCCCGAGGAGATCCTAAGGGAATTCTGCTCTCAGGGAGGGAGGAAAACGTCCCTGAGCTGTGTCCGAGCCGTGTCCGAGCCGTGTCCGAGCCGTGTCCGAGCCGTGTCCGAGCCCGTCGGTCCCAGGACATGCTGACCCTTCCCGAGCGGGGGTTTCCTGCAGGAACTCCTGGAATTCCCCCCTCAGGTGACACCGTGGGACAGGGAAAGGGATCCTGGAATCCTGGAATGGCTCGGGTTGGGTTGGAGAGACCTTCGAGCTCATCCCATTCCATGCCTGGACACTTTCCCTGCCCCCAGGTGCCTCCAGCCCATCCAGCCCGGCCTGGGGCATTCCAGGGATCCAAAGGCTTTTCTGGGAAGCAGAGACAGGGATCCCCCTCCTTCCCAGGGAGGAATTTCTTCTCAAATTCCACCCAAATTACCCCACTTCCAGTGAGACCCACTCCTGCTCCTCATGGTGCTCCACTTCCCGAGGAACATTCCCTCTCCAGCTTCCCTGAAGACACTGGAAGTGACCAGCTCCCAGGTCTCCACATCCATCCACCATTCCATGGATTCCATCTTCCATCCATCCGTCCGTCCATCCATCCATCCATCATCCATCCATCCATCCATCCATCATCCATCCATCCATCCATCCATCCATCCATCCATCCATCCATCATCCATCATCCATCCATCCATCATCCATCCATCATCCATCATCCATCCATCATCCATCCATCATCCATCCATCCATCATCCATCCATCCATCCATCCATCATCCATCATCCATCCATCCATCCATCATCCATCCATCCATCCATCCATCCATCCATCCATCATCCATCCATCCATCATCCATCATCCATCCATCCATCATCCATCCATCCATCCATCCATCAACCATCCATCATCCATCCATCCATCCATCCATCATCCATCCATCCATCCATCCATCATCCATCATCCATCCATCCATCCATCCATCCATCCATCCATCCATCCATCCATCATCCATCCATCCATCATCCATCCATCCATCCATCCATCATCCATCATCCATCCATCCATCCATCATCCATCCATCCATCCATCCATCATCCATCCATCCATCCATCCATCCATCCATCCATCATCCATCCATCCCTCCAAGCTGCTCCAATCCCTTCGGCATCTCTGTGGCCTCCTCTGCACCTACTCCAACAGTTCCATGTTGGAGCAGAGAATTCCAGGTGGAATCTCAGGAGAGATCTTCCCTTCCCTTCCCTTCCCTTCCCTTCCCTTCCCTTCCCTTCCCTTCCCTTCCCTTCCCTTCCCTTCCCTTCCCTTCCCTTCCCTTCCCTTCCCTTCCCTTCCCTTCCCTTCCCTTCCCTTCCCTTCCCTTCCCTTCCCTTCCCTTCCCTTCCCTTCCCTTCCCTTCCCTTCCCTTCCCTTCCCTTCCCTTCCCTTCCCTTCCCTTCCCCCTTTTCCTCACATTTTCCTGCCCTTTTTGCCCCTTTCCCCATTTTTTCCCTTTTCCCATTTCCCCCTTCTCCCCCTTTTTCCTCTTTCCCCCCCTTTTCCCCCTTTTCCACTATTTTTCCCTCCCTTTTTCCCCCTTTCCCCCCTTTTCCTCTTTTCCTCACTTTCTTCCCCTTTTCCCCTCTTTTCTCCCCTTTCCTTCTCTTTTTCTCCCCTTTTCCCCCTTTTCCCTCATTTTTCCTTCTTTTCCATTTCCCCCTTTCCCCCTCTTTTCCCCCCTTTTCCCTTTTCCCCCCCATTTCCTCCCCTTTTTTTCCCTTTCCCTCCTTCCCCCCCTTTTTCCCTATTTATTGATCCCGATCAATATTTATTGATCCAGATCAAATTCCACTTCCTGCTCCATCCCCCCAGATTTAACAATTGATTTTGGGCTGGGAATGCCACGAGAGAGGGATGAGATCCATAAAAATTCCCCTAAATTCGAATTCCTGGTCTAAACCCCTGGAATCCACTTTATTTTCTATGGAAAATCCCTTTATTTTCCCATTTCATTCTGTATGACCTCAAAGGTTAAAATATAAATAAAATATTCACAAATACTCAAGTGTGAATATCAAATAAGTAATAATTAATGTAAATAAATAATATAAATAAATACTGCTAATTAAGTGTCGATATTAAAATATTTCCTGTTGACGTCTCAATCCTACAATTAAAGCTATCCCAAATTATTTTATTTTTCCTTTTCTTTATTGTTTTATCCATTTATTTGTGTGATTTAGAGTTGACAGTATTATTACTATTAGTAGTAATTATAGTAATAGTAGTAGTAGTAGTAGTAGTAGTAGTAATAATAATAATAATAATAATAATAATAATAATAATAATAATAATAATAATAAATTTTATTCTATATTTAGGTGAGTTTATTATTGATAATCCCTGATTGAATCAATATTTGTCTGAGTTTATTATTGATAATTCCTGGTTTCCATCAATATTTTTATGAGTTTGTTATTGATAATTCCTGATTTTTATCAATATTTTGTGGATTTATTATTGATAATTCCCTATTTCCATCAATATTTCGAGAATTCATTGTTGATAATTCCAGATTTAATCAATATTTGTGAGAGTTTATTATTGATCACTGATTTCCATAATTTATCGTTTATATTGATTTCCATCAATATTTTGAGAGTTCATTATCGATAATTCCTGATTTTCACCAATATTTCGTGACTTCATTGATAATTCCTGATTTTATCAATTTGGGCGAGTTTCTTATTGGTAATTTCTGATTTTGATCGATATTTGGGATCACTGACTTGTTCCTGCCAGGTTTTTAAACTGTGATCAATAATGATAAATATGTATATTCCTATTCCTATTCCTATTCCTATTCCTATTCCTATTCCTATTCCTATTCCTATTCATATTCATATTCATATTCATAATCGTATTCATAATCATATTCATAATAATATTCATATTGAGTTTCTAGACATATATTATAATTTTATTTACATAAATTTAAATAATTTTATAATTTTTATATATTTATATAGTTTGTATGTAATATTATATTCGATATATCTAATAAAAGAGTCAATATGTAATATATAAAATATATGTTTTATATAATATATAAATATATATATTATAGTTATAATATAATATAATATAATATAATATAATATAATATAATATAATATAATATAATATAATATAATATAATATAATACTATATAGTTTTATAGTTTATATTTATTATATTATTTATATATATATAAATAATAGTTATATATTATAATAATAGATATATATATTATATTATATTATATAGCTATATTATAATATAATATAATGTAATGTAATATAATGTAATGTAATGTATAATATAATATAATGTAATATATTGTAATAGAATGTAATACATTGTAATATAATGTGATATTATAATATAATATAATATAATATAATATAATATCATATCATATCATATCATATCATATCATATCATATCATATCATATCATATCATATCATATATAAATTTATCTATACACTATTATATTTAGTATATCTATTCACTATCAATCATTCTCCTCATTAATCCCAGCAGGGGATTCCATCTGGGAATGCTTTTCCCACTTCCCATCCTTTTCCTTGGGCCTTCCCAGGCTTTTCCAGCCCCAGGCGAGCCCGGAATTCCGCGGGAGAAGGGGAAGGGAGCTCCGAAATTCCCATTTTTCCTGCTTCCCGCGGAGAACGGAACGAGGGATTTGGCGGCAACGCGGCGCTGCGGCGGCAGGAGCAGAATCCAGAGGGGAGAACGAGTTCCCTTGGAATTCCAACGGGAAAAATGGGAAGCGCAAAGGGAGGAATTTTCCACCCGGGAGACAAACTGGGAATGGGGAATTGTGCTGGAATTCACCGCGGCAAACGGGGATCCGGCGGACGCAGGGATGTGCTCCCCAAAAGTGGGACAGGCCCCAATTCCATGGAAATTCTCCTCAAAAAGCACCACAGATCCTAAAACCCATGGAAGTGCCTCCCAAAAACCCTCAGAGATGCTCCCAAAAATCAGGACAGGCCCCAATTCCATGGAAATTCTCCTCAAAAAGCACCACAGATCCTAAAACCCATGGAAGTACTTCCCAAAAACCCATGGAGATGCTCCCCAAAAAGTGGGGCAGGCCCCAATTCCATGGAAATTTTCCTCAAAAAGCACCACAGATCCTAAAACCCATGGAAGTGCTTCCCAAAAACCCTCAGAGATGCTCCCAAAAATCAGGACAGGCCCCAGTCCCATGGAAATTCTCCTCAAAGTGCAGGACAGATCCTAAAACCCATGGGAATATCCCCAAAAAGCAGGATGGATCCCATATCTCATGGAAGTGCTTCCCAAAAACCCACGGAGATGCTCCCAAAATTAAGGACCAGCCCCAGTCTCATGGAGATTCTCCTCAAAGAGCAGGACAGATCCAAAAACCCATGGAAGTGCCTCCCAAAAACCCTCGGAGATGCTCCCAAAAATCAGGACAGGCCCCAGTCGCATGGAAATTCTCCTCAAAGAGCAGGACAGATCCTAAAAAACATGGAGATGTCCCTCTAAAGAGGACAGACCCCAATCCCATGGAAATTCTCCTCAAAGTGCAGGACAGATCCTAAAATCCTTGGAGATGTCCTCCAGAAAAGCAGGACAGACCCCAATTCCATGGAAGTGCTTCCCAAAAACCCACAGAGATGTCTCCTGCAAAAAGCAGGACAGAACCCAATCCCATGAGATTGTCCATAAAAGCAGAATAGGACCCAATCCCATGGAAATTCTCCTCAAAAAGCAGCACAGATCCTAAAACGCATGGAAGTGCTTCCCAGAAACCCATGGAGATGCTCCCAAAAATCAGAACAGACCCCAAACCCATGGAGATGTCCACCAGAAAAACAGGACAGACCCCAATTCCATGGAAGTGCTTCCCAAAAACCCATGGAGATGCTCCCAAAAATCAGGACAGACCCCAAACCCATGGAAATTCTCCCTAAAAGCAGCACAGATCCTAAAATCCTTGGAGATGTCCCCATAAAAAGGAGGACAGGCCCCAGTCTCATGGAAGTGCTTCCCAAAAACCCTTGGAGATGCCCCCCAAAATCAGAACAGACCCCAAACCCATGGAGATGCTCTCAAAAAGCAGCACAGATCCTAAAACCCATGGAGATGTGCCCCAGAAAAGGAGGACCGATCCCAATCCCATGGAAATTCTCCTCAAAGTGCAGGACAGATCCTAAAACCCATGGAGATGTCCCCAAAAAGCAGGATGGATCCCCAATCCCATGGAAGGGCTTCCCAATAACCCATGGAGATGCTCCCAAAAAGCAGGACAGACCCCAAACCCATGGAGATTCTCCCTAAAAACAGCACAGATCCTAAAATCCTTGCAGATGTTCCCAGAAAAAGGAGGACAGGCCCCAATCCCATGGAAGTGCTTCCCAAAAACCCACGGAGATGCTCCCAAAAAGCAGGAGAGGCCCCAATCCCACGGAGGCGATCGGGATGGGAATCCCAAACGGAGGCAGCTGGGAGGGTTTGGGAATGATGTGGGCACAGGGATTGGGGTGGGAATCCCACATGGATGCAGCTGGTGTGGGAATTCAGGGAATTGTGGATTTTGATGGATCCCATCCCAGGGGCTGGAGATCTCCAGGAAAAAAACTCCCCGGAAATCCCAATCCCGATTTCCCCTGCCCCGGCCTTTCCCAGCCCTGTCCCTTCTCCAGAGCCCCTTGGGATCTCTTGGGAATTTCAGATTCCCTCGGGATCCCTCACCTCTGGATTCCCGCCGTTATTCCAGAGGCAGGTCCGGGCGGGACCGGCGGGAAGAGCCGCGGGAAATCCGGGAAATCCGGGAAAATCCCATCGGCGCCCGGAGCGGGGCCGAGCCTCGGGAAAAGGGCGATTTCATCCCGCTCCCGGATCCCGGCACGGGAATTCGGTGGGATCGGGAACGTCGGGAACGCTGCGGCCTCGCGGTTGGGATTTATCCCGTGGAAGTTCCCGGCTCGGCCCGGAGGTGTCGGGCTCGGACCAGGGATCGCTCCCGGGCCGGGTTAAACCGGCCCCGGCGGGGCCGCTCCGGGATCCGCGGGTCTGGGAAAACAGACCGGGAACACCCCCGGGGACACCCCCGGGGACATTCCTGGGGACATTCCTGGGGACATTCCCGGGGACATTCCCGGGGACATTCCCGGGGACATTCCTGGGGACATTCCTGGGGACATTCCCCGGGACATTCCTGGGGACATTCCTGGGGACATTCCCGGGGACATTCCTGGGGACATTCCTGGGGACACCCCCGGGGACATTCCCCGGGACATTCCTGGGGACATTCCCGGGGACATTCCTGGGGACATTCCTGGGGACACCCCCGGGGACATTCCCCGGGACATTCCTGGGGACATTCCCGGGGACATTCCTGGGGACACCCCCGGGGACATTCCTGGGGACATTCCTGGGGACATTCCCGGGGACACTGCGGGGGACACCTGGGATCTGCTGGGGACACTGCGGGGGACACCCCCGGGGACATTCCTGGGGACATTCCCGGGGACATTCCTGGGGACATTCCTGGGGACACTTCTGGGACACTCCTGGGACACTGGTGGGGACACCCCTGGGGACACCCCTGGGGACATTCCTGGGGACATTCCTGGGGTCATTCCTGGGGACATTCCTGGAGACATTCCTGGGGACATTCCTGGGGACATTCCTGGGGACACCCCTGGGGACATTCCTGGGGACATTCCTGGGGACATTCCTGGGGACACTGCTGGGACACTCCTGGGAACACCCGGGATCTGCTGGGGACACTGATGGGGACAGTCGGGATCGGCTGGGGACACTGCTGGGGACATTCCTGGGGACATTCGTGGGACACTGCTGGGGACAGCTGGGATCTGCTGGGGACAACCCTGGGACATTCGTGGGACACTGCTGGGGACAGCTGGGATCTGCTGGGGACACCCCTGGGGACATTCCTGGGGACATTCCTGGGACACTGCTGGGAACACCCGGGATCTGCTGGGGACACCTCTGGGGACATTCCTGGGGACATTCCTGGGGACACTGCCAGGACACCCGGGATCTGCTGGGGACGCTGCTGGGGACATTCCTGGGGACAGTCGGGATCTGCTGGGGACACCTCTGGGGACACTGCCGGGGACATTTGGGATCTCCTGGAAGCACCCAGGACCTCCTGGGGACACTCCTGGGGGTACTCCGGGGACACTCTGGATGTGCTGGGGACACCTGGGACCTCCTGGGAACACCCGGGATCTGCTGGGGACACTGCCGGGAGACTGCTGGGATCTGCTGGGGACACTGCTGGGGACACTCCCGGGGACACCCCCAGGGACACTCGGGATCTGCTGGGGACAGTCGTGGGGCACCCACGGGGACACCCAGAATCTCCTGGGGACACTCCAGAGAACTCCCAAAATCTCTTGGGGACACTCGTGGGGACACTCTGGATGTGCTGGGGACACCTGGGACCTCCTGGGGACACCTGGGGTCTGCTGGAGACACTCCTGGGGACACCCAAAATCTCCTGGGGACACTCGGGATCACCTGGGAACATTCCTGAGGACATTCTTGGGGACAACTGGGATCTGCTGGGGACACTTCTGGAACACTCCTGGGGATGCCTGGGATCTCGGGGTCACCTGGGGACACCCCTGGGGACACCTGGGATCTCCTGGGGACACTGCTGGGAACACCCCCGAGGACACTCGGGATCTCCTGGGGACATTCCTGAGGACTCCCAAAATCTCTTGGGGACACTCCTGGGACACTCGGGATGCCCTGGGGATGTTCCTGAGGACACTCCTGAGGACATTCCTGAGGACACTCCTGGGGACACCCCCGAGGACATCCGGGATCTCCTGGGGACACTCCTGAGGATGCCCAAAATCTCTTGGGGACACTGCTGGGACACTGCTGGGACACTGCTGAGGACATTCCTGGAGACATTCGGGATGCCCTGGGGATGCTCCTGGGACACTCCTGAGGACATTCCTGAGGACACTCCTGGGGACACCCCCGGGGACACCCGGGATCTCCTGGAGACACTCGGGATCTCCTGGGGACACCCAAAATCTCCTGGGGACATTCCTGGGGACACTCGGGATTTGCTGGGGACTCTTCTGGGACACTCCCAGGGACACTCCTGGGGACATTTCTGGAAACACCCTCGGGGACACCTGGAATATCCTGGCGACATTCTTGGGGACACTCCTGGGGACACCTGGGATCTCCTGGGGACATTTCTGGTGACACCTGGGATTTGCTGGGGACACTCCTGGGACATTCCTGGGAACACCTGGGATCTCCTGGGGACACTCCTGGGACACTCCTGAGGACATTCCTGGGAACACCTGGGATCTCCTGGAGACATTCCTGAGGACATTCCTGGGGACACCTGGGATCTCCCGGAGACATTCCTGAGGACACTCCTGGGGACACCTGGGATCTCCTGGGGACACTCCTGGGGACACCGCTGTATTCCCGCTCCCGGAAAAGGAGACTTCATTAAATCCATTCATTTATTCATTCATTAATTGCCCTTTCCCAGCCCCTTTTCCCGGTTTTCCCGCCGCGTTCCCCCGTTCCTGCCGGGCCCGGGAAGCGCGAGGAGCCCGGCCCGGCTCCGGGAAAACGCGGAAATCCCGCGGGAATCTTTCCCTTTCCAGCCCTTTTCCCGGGAGAAATCCAAAGTTGGATTTCTGTCCCTTTAAAGAGAGATTTTTGGGATAATCCCATGGGAAAAGAGCGCTCCTTAGGAAAAGAACCACCCTGGAAAACCTTTCCCTCATCCCAAATCTTCCCGGGATTCGGGATCTCCCCTGGAAAACCTTTCTCCATCCCAAATCTTCCTGGGATTCGGGATCTCCCCTAGAAAACCTTCCTCCATCCCAAATCTTCCTGGGATTTGGGATCTCCCCTGGAAAACCTTCCCCCATCCCAAATCTTCCTGGGATTTGGGATCTCCCCTGGAAAACCTTCCTCCATCCCAAATCTTCCCGGGATTCGGGATCTCCCCTGGAAAACCTTCCCGCATCCCAAATCTTCCTGGAATTCGGGATCTTCCCTGGAAAACCTTCCCCCATCCCAAATCTTCCTGGAATTCGGGATCTCCCCTGGAAAACCTTCCCCCATCCCAAATCTTCCCGGGATTCGGGATCTCCCCTGGAAAACCTTCCCCCATCCCAAATCTTCCTGGGATTGCACGAGGAACCAACTTTTCATTCAGGAATTCTTCCTCGGGCGGTTTTGGGCTCGCTTTGGATTTTTTTTCCCCGTCCTTGTCTTGAAAATCGGGATCGAATCCTTCAGGTTTTCCTCCTGAGCAGCCTCCGAGTGATTTTCCCAAGGGAATTTCTCCTCCCTGGATGCGCCCCGCTCCAGAAATGGGATGAAATCCCTAAAAAAATAAATTTATAAATTTAAAAAAGAGGGACTTTTTGAGGAGAATCCTAATTAATAAAAGTAATTTTTAAAAAGGGCTTTTTGAGGAGAATTACAATAAACAAAATCGCTGATTGAGGAGATTTTCCAGACGGGTTTAATCAACCTGAGAGCGTCTTTTCCATGGAGAAAATGGGATGCGGAGCCCTTTCATCCCAAAAATCCGCATTTCCGAGTCGGAAACCCTCCCGCGAGGGATGCGGGGGATAACGGGATGCTCCTAAAAAACCATCCCAAACCGCAGCAGCCCGATCCCAGCGGGAATCGCGGCGTTTATCGAGCAGGAACATACCTTAGGAAACCATGGAGATGCGCAGGGAAGGTGGGGAGCGCAATTCCCGCCGGGAACGCTGCGGGAATTCCGCGCGCCGCATCCCGATGGAGCCGGCGCTAATCCAGGGAACCGGGCTCGGCTTTTGTCCGCGAGGCAGAGCCGGGAGAAGATGGGAAAACTGAAAAAAAAAATTAAAAAAAGAAAAAGAAAAATTCAAATTTAACCCCAAAAAGGATTTGGAGTGGGTGATGCCTCCTGGAGCGGATTTTTGGGGTGATGGTGGGGACAGTCCCTGTCACCCCCGACCCCCCTCGGACAGACCCCGGGGTGCGGCTGCCGCCTGACTGCCCTCAAAATAAAAATAAAAATAGAAATAGAAATAGAAATAGAAATAGAAATATTAGAAATAAAAATAGAAATAAAAGTAAAAATAAAAATAAAATAAAAATAAAAAAATTAGAAATAAAAATAGAAATAAAAGTAAAAATAAAAATAAAAATAAAAATAAAAATAAAATAAAAATAAAATAAAAATAAAAATAAATTAGAAATAAAAATAAAAATAAAAATAAATTAGAAATAAAAATAAAAATAAAAATAAAAATAAAATAAAAATAAAAATAAAAATAAAAATAAAATGAAATAAAAATAAAAATATTAATAATAATAATAACAATAATAACAATGGTAATAACAAGAATAATGACAAGAATAAATGGCTCTCTTTGCGTTGCCACTGCCCGGAGGAAAGTGAAGGAAAAAGTGAATTTTTTTCCTTTTTTTTTTAATTTTTTTTTAATTTTTTTTTGCCTGAAAGTGCCGAATCTTGCCCGATTCCATCAGAACGGGCGGGGGCAGGAGGGAGAACGGCGGCGGCGTTTGACGCGCGGCCCGGGAGCGGCGGGGACGGAGCGCTCGGGCTCCGGCGCTCCGGCTCCCCAGCGCCGCCGGAGCAGGAATCTTTGCTTCTCACCTTTATTCCCAGGCTCCTTCCTCCCCATCCCGGCAAATAATTCAATTACGGCCGCAGGAATGCGGCGGGGCCGGCCTTTCCCCCCCGAAAACTCCGGGAATTGGCGTTTTTTGGGAAGGAGCGAGATGTCTTTTCCTTTGCCGAAGTCGGGCGCAATTTGACACCCCGGGAAGAAATTTTTTTAATAGTTTTTTTTTTCCCCTCCGCACACTGCCCCCTTTTGAAATGAATTTGGAGGGGGATTGGGGTGATTTGAGGATGGAAAGGCAGAAAACCCCAAAGCGCGGAGGTTTAGGCCGAGCTGAGGCTGGAAATTGGGCTCCAGGCCGGGTTTAACCCCAAAGCAGAGCCGGGAAGGAGCGGGACGGGCTGGGGTGGCCGGGACGGGGTTTGGGGTGGTCAGGATGGGATTTGGGGTGGCAGAGGAGGTCAGGACAGAGTTTGGGGTGGCCAGGGTGGAGTTTGGGGTGGCCAGGACAGGGTTTGGGGTGGCCAGGGTGGAGTTTGGGGTGGCCGGGACGGGGTTTGGGGTGGCCAGGGTGGGATTTGGGGTGGCAGAGGAGGTCAGGACAGAGTTTGGGGTGGCCAGGACAGAGTTTGGGGTGGCCAGGGTGGAGTTTGGGGTGGCCAGGATGGGATTTGGGGTGGCCAGAATGGGATTTGGGATGGCAGAGGAGGTCAGGACAGAGTTTGGGGTGACCAGGACAGAGTTTGAGGTGACCAAGACGGGGTTTGGGGGTGGCAGAGGAGGCCAGGACAGAGTTTGAGGTGACCAAGACGGGGTTTGGGGGTGGCAGAGGAGGCCAGGACAGAGTTTGGGGTGACCAAGACGGGGTTTGGGGGTGGCAGAGGAGGCCAGGACAGAGTTTGGGGTGGCCAGGATGGGGATTGGGGTGGTCAGGATGGGGTTTGGGGGTGGCAGAGGGATCAGGATGGAGTTTGGGGTGGCTGGGATGGAGTTTGGAGTGGCCAAGACGGATTTTGGGGTGGCAGAGGGATCAGGACAGGGTTTGGGGTGGCCAGGACGGGGTTTAGGGGTGGCAGAGGGGGTCAGAACGGGGATTGGGGTTATCAGGAGGGAGTTTGTGGTGGTCAGGATGGGGTTTGGGGTGACTGGGATGGGGTTTGGGGTGGCGGGGGGTGGCCAGGATGGAATTTGGGGTGGCCAGGACTGAGTTTGGGGTGGCCAGGATGGGGTTTGGGGGTGGCAGAGGGGTCAGGACGGGGTTTGGGGTGATCTGAGCGGGCCAGGATGGGGTTTGGAGTGATCTGGATAGGGTTTGGTGTGGCCAGGACGGGGTTTGGGGTGGCCAGGATGGGGATTGGGGTGACCGGGTTGGGATTTGGGGTGGCTGGGACGGGGTTTGGGGTTCCAGGTGGGGGGCCAGGACAGAGTCGGAGGGTGGGGCCGGGTTTTGGGGCCGGGTTTGGGGCCGGTTTGGGGTGGCCGGTTTTTGGGCTAGTTTTGGGCTGGGTTTTGGGGCCGAGTTTAGGGGCCGGTTTTGGGGCCGGTTTTGGGGCTGGTTTTGGGGCTGGTTTTGGGGCCGGTTTTTCGGGCCGGGTTTTGGGTCCTGTTTTGGGGCCGGTTTTGGGGCTGGTTTTGGGGTCAGGTTTTGGGGCCGGTTTTGGGGCCGGGTTTTGGGGCCGGGTTTTGGGGCTGGTTTTGGGGCCGGGTTTTGGGGTCGGGTTTTGGGGCCGGGTTTTGGGGCTGGTTTTGGGGCGGTTTTGGGGCCGGTTTTGGGTCGGGTTTTTGGGCTGGTTTTGTGGTCGGGTTTTGGGGTCGGGTTTTGGGGTCGGGTTTTGGGGCCGGGTTTTGGGGCCGGGTTTTGGGGTCGGGTTTTGGGGTCGGGTTTTGGGGCGGTTTTGGGGCCGGGTTTTGGGGTCGGGTTTTGGGGTCGGGTTTTGGGGCTGGTTTTGGGGCCGATTTTTGGTCCGGTTTTGGGGTCGGTTTTCGGTCCGGTTTTGGGGTCGGTTTTCGGTCCGGTTTTCGGTCCGGTTTTTGGGCCGATTTTCGGTCCGATTTTTGGTCCGGTTTTCGGTCCGGTTTTGGGGCTGGTTTTCGGTCCGATTTTGGGGTCGGTTTTCAGTCCGGTTTTTGGGCCGATTTTGGGGCCGGTTTTCGGTCCGGTTTTCGGTCCGGTTTTCGGTCCGGTTTTGGGTCCGGTTTTCGGTCCGGTTTTGGGTCCGGTTTTCGGTCCGGTTTTCGGTCCGGTTTTCGGTCCGGTTTTCGGTCCGGGTTTGGGGCCGGGTTTGGGGAGGGGGCCGGCCCTCCGGGCGGGTTTTTGGGGAGGGGGCGGCGGAGGCGGCGGGGCCGGGTCCCTCTCGCAGCTGCGAACAAAAGGCAGCGCCGGCGCCGGCGTCACGTCCCGCTGCGCGCTCCTTCCCCAGCCCCGCAGCTTTTGGGGAAAACCGGGAATTCCGAGCCCGCCCCGTCATTAACGCCGCTGTTAATTAATGAGGGCGGCCTCTGCGATGGGCAAGGTGTGGGGGCGCTGAGCCCGTCCCAAAATCGACCCCACGGGTCGGGGTGAGCCTTTCCCACCCCGCCAGGGAGGGATGGGAAAAGGGGGAAAAGTGGCTCCAAAGCGCGCGGGGGGAGCTCGAGTGGGCTTCTTGGGGGGCATTTAATTAATCAGTTTATTTATTTATGGCGTTTATTTCTTGTTATTCCATTTATTTCTTATTTCATTTGGGTTTCTTTTAAAGTTCTCACAATATTAAAAAAAAAATTGAATTTTAAACTTTTAATCGCTACTTTAATTTTGCTCGTTTTCATTGTCACGAATTTGAAGTTATTTAAAATTTTTTTTAATTATTTTTTTTTCAATCTTATTTTGCCTCCATTATTTTTTTAAACTTGCATTATTTTATTTTATTTCATTTTTCAATCCACGCCGCAATTCCCCCCACCCCGAGCCGGTCTCAACACATGCCCCGCCCGCTTTTTCCCTCCTGGAATCTTCTTAGGGGGGAAAAAAACCCTAAAAAATTCCAGAAAAAAAACCACCAAAAATAATCCCATAAACACCCACAACCCCGCAAATGTTGATTTTTTTTCCTGCTGTGTTTCACCCCAAATCTTTCCCACCCGCTCGAGGGACACCCCAGCTTTCCACGAGGCGGCTGAGAATGAGCAAAAAACATCTCAAAAAAATGAAAAAACCTCTGGGAAGGAGCGCGGGGCTCCGCTCCCATTGGTGCCGGGGCCGGGCGCGGATCCCCCTTCCCATCAAAGAAAGGAGCCGGAGCCTATCAGAGCCCGCCCGTCCTTCCCACCGCCCCAACTTCCCCGCCGGAGCAACTTCAGCCTCCTCCTCCTCCTCCTCCTCCTCCTCCTCCTCCTCCTCCTCCTCCTCCTCCTCCTCCTCCTCCAGCGCTGCCACAACCGCGCCGCGAGGAGGAAGAACCGCAGCGCACGGAGCGAATCCGGGGGGCCGCGGCTCCCCCCGCTCTGCCCCCCGAACCAGCCCTAAACCAGCCCTAAACCAGCCCTAAACCAGCCCTAAACCAGCCCTAAACCAGCCCTAAACCAGCCCCGAGCCAGCCCCAAGCCCAGCCCAGCTCCAGGCAACTTTGGCTGTGCCTGCTCCTCCCGGGTGACATTCCAGCGGAGCGGCCGCTCGGGACACAAGCCCCAAACTTTCCCGGGAATTTCTGGTGGGTGATCCCCCCTCTATCCCCACCCTTTTCATCCCGAGCGTTGCAGCGTTTGGATTTTTCCGCTGATTTTTTGTTTTTTTTTGAATCGTTGTCGGGATTTTTTTTTTTTTTTTAATTTAAATTTTTTTTTTCCGCGCTCGGAGCCCCAGATTTTCTCCCTTGTTTTGCAGCCGCTGCAAGGGCTGGGAAGGTCGGAGGAGGCGGCCCCGCAGCTCTCCCGGTTGTGCCCGGTGTTGCCCCCAGCCCCGGTCCGTACCGGAGCCCCTCGGCCGCCGCCGCCCCCCGACCATGGCAGCGCTGCCCGGGACGGTGCCGCGGATGATGCGCCCGGCGCCGGGGCAGAACTACCCCCGCACCGGCTTCCCGCTGGAAGGTAGGTCTGGAAAACCGGGAGAAGAGCCCGGGGAGGGCTGGGGCTGGAAAAACGCCGCTCCTTCTCTCCGGAATAATCCTGGGGTGGTTGGGTCTGGAAAAGCGCCGCTCCATCCCTAAAAACGCCGTTCTTTCCCTCCGGAATAATCCTGGGGGGGTTAGGTCTGGAAAAGCGCCGCTCCATCCCTAAAAACGCCGTTCCTTCCCTCCGGAATAATCCTGGGGTGGTTGGGTCTGGAAAAGCACCGCTTCATCCCTAAAAATGCCGTTCCTTCCCTCTGGAATAACTTGGGTGGGGGGTTAGGGCTGGAAAAGAGCCGCTCCATCCCTAAAAACGCTGCTCCATCCCTAAAAGCCGTGCTCCATCCCTCTGGAATAACCAGGGTGGGTTTTAGGTCTGGAAAAGCGCCGCTCCATCCCTAAAAACGCCGCTCCTTCCCTCTGGAATAACCTGGGGGGGTTTAGGTCAGGAAAAGCCTCTCTCCATCCCTCTGGAATTAACCTGGGGGGAGTTTAGGTCTGGAAAAGAGCAGCTCCATTCCTCTGGAATAACCTGGGCAGGGGGTTTAGGACTGGAAAAGCGCCTCTCCATCCCTCTGGAATAACCAGGGTGAAAGTTTAGGTCTGGAAAAGAGCCGCTGCATCCCTAAAAACGCTGCTCCGTCCCTCTGGAATAACCTGGGGTGGGTTTTAGGTGTGGAAAAGCCCCGCTCCATCCCTAAAACCCCGCTCCATCCCTAAAAGCCCGCTCCATCCCTCTGGAATCGCCCGCGGGGCCCTTGGGGCCGGGCTGCGGCTGAGCTCCGCTCCTGGGGGGGTTCCCGAAATTCTCCCAACTTCTCACCCCGCGTACTCGGCCCCTTCCCGCCGCGCTCGCCGCCAATTCCCGGGATTTGCTTTGCTGTTTTCCCGTGTTTCCAACATTCCCGGGTATCCCGCGATGGTTTTGGGGCAGATTCTCCTGCTTTTGGGGGGGGTTTTGTTGGAATTTTTTTTTTTTCTGGCGGGTTGGTTTTTTAACGTCCCGACAATTTCACCTCCGCGCCAAAGCGGCGGGGGGAAAAAAACGAACAAACTGATGGGATTTAACTTTTCGGAGGGGAAAAATAGGAATAAAAACCTTGATCCGGGGGAGCAGCGGGAAGCCGGGATGATGTCCTTGGCCGGGACTCGGGAGCTGTCACCTCGCCGAGTGTCACCCATCCTCCCTCCGCCGTGCCTTTGTCACACACGTTCCCAAAAAAAAAAAAAAAAAAAAAAGGAAAAAAAAGAGAGAGAGATAAAAAAAGCAAATTTCTAGCCGGGACCCCTCTGGCCGCATTTATTAAAAGCGGGGAAAATTTCATCCCGCCCGTGCTCAAGTGGCGAATCGCAAACCCGCGGAAAACCACGCAGGCTGCAAAACACACAGGGCGCGGGGATTTGCTGAAGTGCTTTTCTGTAGCAAATGAAGTAAAACAGACGGCAAGGGAAAGGATCAAAGGATTACAACAATATTTGCACAACATGACTGGGAATAATGAAAGGAGAGAGCGGCCGGCGCTTTTAGCGGCTCTTGAATGTAAAATTGGCCACTCGAGTGTTATCTGTCGATAATGATACATCCAGGGAGCGCCGGCCAAAGTGACTCGGAATTAGCGGTGCATGATTCTCGCTAAATCGCCAGGCAATTTCTGGAATCGACTTTTCTTTGTAGCGAGAGAAGGGAGGGGGAGAAAAAAAATTATATATATAATAATAATAAAAAACCCCTAAAAATCCGCCCCCCTCGCCTCGCCTGGCGCTCGCCCCCTCCAGCCTCGCGCAAATTACCCAGCTGAGTTCTGCCCCCTCCCCTCCTTTTTCGCTTTAATTTCCAGCCTGTGAAATCGTATTAATCTGCGAGATCTGCCGCGCGAGGTGTTCGATAAATTGGGGAGGGGGCGGAGGAGCCGCCGCTGCCCCCGCGCCCGCAGAGGCGGCGGCGAAGCGGCCGCGGGGTAAAATCCCCTCCGAACGCAGCCCAAAAAAAACCCCCAAAACCGCCCCAAAAAAATCTCCCCGAGGGTGTTTCAGGGGTGATTTCCAAAAGTTTGTTTGAAAGCGAAGCTCCGTAAATGGAGGCGAGGTTTTTTTTGGGGGAGAAAGGGGAAGTTTTGGGAGCGTTTTGTTGTGCGGGTTTGGGTCTCCTCGCGGTTTAAACGCCTGGAAGGGTTTCAGAGCAAGGTGCGAAATCCCAAATCCGGACGAATTTCCAGGCATGGACACGCCGGGGGTGTCTCGGGGACGGGCGCGCCTCTCGGGGTGGGGGGATTTTTAATTTTCCCACTTTCCGTGGGAAAACCTCACGCGTGGCGCCGGGATAAACAAACACCGGGATGGATAAATAAACAGCGGGATAAATAATAAATAAACACCGGGATAAACACGGAGCGCGGGGCACGGGCGACACTTTCCCCCTTCTTTCCAACCTCCAAATCCCGGGGGAGAAGCGGGAGGTGCGGGGAAGGACACGCTGGATTTTCCTCTGTATTTTAACTTTTCCCCGTGGGTTTTTTTTTGGGTTTTTTTTGGGGGGATTTTCCCCGCTCTGTCCCTCGCAGTGTCCACGCCGCTGGGCCAGGGCAGGGTGAACCAGCTCGGAGGGGTTTTCATCAACGGGCGCCCGCTGCCCAACCACATCCGCCACAAGATCGTGGAGATGGCGCACCACGGCATCCGGCCCTGCGTGATCTCCCGGCAGCTGCGCGTCTCCCACGGCTGCGTCTCCAAAATCCTCTGCCGCTACCAAGAAACGGGATCCATCCGGCCCGGGGCTATCGGCGGCAGCAAGCCCAGGGTGAGTGCGCTGCGGGCACCGCGTCCCCGAAAATCCGCCTCTTTTGGGGGGGGGCAAAAAGTTTTCCCGGCGTTATTTTATTTTTTTTTTAAATGTTTTGATAAAATTGAGATTTTTGGCCTCCTCGAGCTGGAGGTGCCGAATGGGTTCAAGCGGGTTTTTTGGGTTTTTTTGTGGCTCCCACGTGCAACAAGTGGCGCGCGTTGGAGCGATGCCGGCGGGATGTGGGCAGCGGGAAATCCGGGAGGTTTTGGGAATAAGAAATGCCATAAACACCCCAAAAAAGTGTCCCCTGCACCGCCTGCCCGGAGCTCAGCTTAATCCCACCCTGCCGTCTCCCCTGGCCCCCAGACACCCCGTTTTTAGGATTTGGGGGAGCGGGGCCTTTTCCCAGCTTTATTTCCCTCTTTTCCACCCCAAACCCCGCAGCCCGGCCGGGCAGGGCAGGGCTGCGCTGCTTCTTTTGAATTAAAAGCGCTTTTCCCCTGCTCTCCGTCCCTTCCTCCCCGCGGGGACATCCCCGGCGCCGCTTGGGCACAAAAGCAGGTCGCGACTCCCGACGTGGAGAAGAAAATCGAGGAATACAAGCGGGAGAACCCCGGGATGTTCAGCTGGGAGATCCGGGACCGGCTGCTCAAGGACGGCCACTGCGACCGCAGCACGGTGCCCTCAGGTGAGAAGGCAGCTTGGCCACACTCCCCGGGCTGCGGGGAATGCTTGTCCCGCGGGAAAGGATTCCCAAAATCTTCCAAAATCCCTCCTGGCTCTGCTCGGGTGGAGGGGGGAAGTCAGCCCCCGAGCAAAGGCCGGGATTGGCGGCGATTTGTGCCCCGCTGGCTGCAAACATGAAGCCAAACCAAGACTTTTCCCAGCTTTTCCCGGTTCCGTGGGAAGCCGGGGATGCTGGGGCAGGGGGAGACCCCCAGAGGCTCCCCCCAAATCCAGGGGGAAAGGGGGAAATTGGGAAAGGGGAGCTGGCTTTGTCCCGCTGGGATTGGCGCTGTGCGGGCTGCAGAGCAACGTCCCCATGGGGTGGAGATCCCGAGGGATCCGGAGATCCAGGAGATCCTGAGGGATTTCAGAGATCCAGGAGATCCTGAGGGATTCAGAAGCCCAGGAGATCCCGAGGGATTCAGAGACTCTGGAGATCCCGAGGGATCCAGAGGCCAGGAGATCCTGAGGGATTTCAGAGATCCAGGAGATCCTGAGGGATTCAGAGACCCGGGAGATCCCGAGGGATTCAGAGATCCAGGAGATCCTGAGGGATTCAGAGATCCAGGAGATCCCGAGGGATTCAGAGATCCAGGAGATCCTGAGGGATTCAGAGATCCAGGAGATCCCGAGGGATTCAGAAGCCAGGAGATTCAGAGTCCCCGAGGGATCTGGGGATCCATCAAACTCGGAGATCCAGGAGATCACAAGACATTCAGAGATCCATGAGATTCAGATATTCAGGAGATCCAGAGGCCCAGGAGATCCTGAGGGATTCAGAGATCCAGGAGATCCCAAGGGCTTCAGAAGCCCAGGAGATCCTGAGGGACCTGGAGATCGATGAGATTCAGAGATCCAGGAGATCCCAAGACATTGAGAGATCCATGAGATTCAGATATCCATGAGACCCCTGGACGTCCATTAGATCCGTGGATCCAGAGATCCACGAGGTCCTGAGATCCACTGGATTCATGGATCCATGAGATCCCGAAAGATCCCGAGATCCAGGAGCTCGGCCTGCAGGGACGGTTTTGGGGTCCGGGGTCCCTGCGGGGCTCTGAGGTCCCTGAAGGTTTTGGGGTGGCTCAGAGCAGGCCCGGAGCTCCATCCCAGCTTGGGAGCTGGGGGAATTTGGGAATTCTGGGGTGACGGAGCATGGGGATGGCTCATCCCAGAACTTCGGGACATGCCAGTGGATCCCACTGTGGGAAATTTGGGAATTATGGGGTGACGGAGCGTGGGGATGGCTCATCCCAGAACTTCGGGACATGCCAGTGGATCCCACTGTGGGAAATTTGGGAATTATGGGGTGACAGAGCCCGTGGTGATGGCTCATCCCAGAACTTTGGGCCATGCCAGAGGATCCTGCTGTGGGATAGGGAGCTGGGGGGGGAATTTGGGAATTGTGGGGTGACGGAGCACATGGGGATGGCTCATCCCAGGATTTTGGGCCATGCCAGAGGATCCTGCTGTGGGGAATTTGGGAATTGTGGGGCGATAGAGCCTGTGGGGATGGCTCATCCCGGGATTTTGGGCCACGCCAGCAGAGCCCGCTGTGGGAATTTGGGAATTCTGGGGTGATGGAGCCCGTGGTGATGGCTCATCCCAGAACTTCGGGACATGGGGGTGCCAGCGGATCCCACTATGGGAACGTTGGGAATTGTGGGGTGGTGGAGCACATGGTGATGGCTCATCCTGGGATTTTGGGATATGCCAGCGGAGCCCGCTGCGGGGAATTTGGGAATTGTGGGGTGACGGAGCACATGGTGGTGGCTCATCCTGGGATTTTGGGCCATGCCAGCAGATCCCGCTGTGGGGAATTTGGGAATTGTGGGGTGACGGAGCCCGTGGGGATGGCTCATGCCGGGATTTTAGGACATGGGGGTGCCAGCAGATCCCGCTGTGGGGAATTTGGGAATTGCGGGGTGATGCATGGGGATGGCTCATGCGGGACTTTGGGCCACGCCAGCGGAGCCCACTGTGGGGAATTTGGGAATTGTGGGGCGACAGAGCCCATGGGGATGGCTCATGCCGGGACTTTGGGCCACGCCAGAGGATCCCGCTGTGGGGAATTTGGGAATTCTGGGGTGACGCATGGGGATGGCTCATGCCGGGATTTTGGGCCATGCCAGCAGATCCCACTGTGGGGAATTTGGGAATTCTGGGGTGACGCATGGGGATGGCTCATGCCGGGATTTTGGGCCATGCCAGCAGATCCCACTGTGGGGAATTTGGGAATTGCGGGGTGATGCATGGGGATGGCTCATGCCGGGATTTTGGGCCACACCAGCAGATCCCGCTGTGGGGAATTTGGGAATTGCGGGGTGACGGAGCCCGTGGGGATGGCTCATGCGGGATTTTGGGCCACGCCAGCGGAGCCCGCTGCGGGAGCCCCGGGGCTCGGCAGGATCCTGCCCGCGGGAGGGGAGCGGCGCTCCCGGCGCTTTCCCCGCAGCTTATACTCGCCTTTCTGCCTTTGCCTGCGCGAGGTTTAGTGAGTTCGATTAGCCGCGTGCTCCGCATCAAATTCGGCAAGAAGGAGGAGGACGAGGACTGCGACAAGAAGGAGGAGGACGGCGACAAGAAGGCCAAGCACAGCATCGACGGCATCCTGGGCGACAAAGGTACCGCGCGTGGGGGGACAGCGGGGACACGCCGCGGGTGGCTCCGGAGCCGCCGAGTTTGGCTCTTCCCAAAAAAAAATTAAAAATAAAAAAAATTCCCTGCAGGGAGCGGGGCTGCCAGGAGGAGGAAGAGCTGTCGGCGCTTTGCTCGGGATCAATTATCCATAAAAAAGAAAAAAAAAAAAAAAAGGGCCGGGAATGGCCGGAGGGGGGGAGAGGCACCTCGGAGGCCGTAAATGAATTTGTTAAACAGATTTTCGCCTAAGTGGTCCCCTGGAACCGGGGCTGACAGGTGACCGATGGCGCCGATCAATATCAATTAGGGACGAGGGGACACGGGGAGGAGGGGGATCCCCGGAGTGGTGCTGCACCCCGCAATTATCCTGGGAAAAATTACCCAGGGAAAGCGATCCAGGGGAAATGATCCAGGGAAAACGATCCCGGCGCAGGCTCCGAGCCAGGCCGCTGGTGGCGGGGCTCCGTTATCGCCTCCCAAACGCGGCGTTTCCCTCCCGCTGCCAGGAAAATCCCAAATTTTCCCAGCTGGGAATGCGGGGGGTGGGAACTGGAATGGCGGTTCCAAAAATCCAAAAATAAAATAAAAAAAAAAAGTGGAATTTTGAGGGCGCATCCGTGAGATCCGGCAGGGTGAAAGGGGCAGTTGGAGCAGCTCGGTTCGGGCACAAAATGAGAGCATTTTTTGGGGGAAAACGGTGATTTTTTGGAGAAAAAGGTGATTTTTGGGGGAAAACGGCTATTTTTGGGGGAAAACGGTGATTTTGGAAGTCCCGGGCAGAGGGGAGTTGGGATTTTCCGGTTTTCTCCCGAATTGCTGCAAAGCGAGGACGGGCTGGGCTTGAGCCGGAGTTGGGATTTTGGGGGATTTGTGGCATCGCCGCTCCCAAATTTCTCCCAGTTTGGGACACGTGGGGGGAATTTTGAGGCAGAAAAGGCTCCCCCGAGCCCCCATCACGGGAGTTGGAAATGAAGGTGACAAAAAGGATTTTACTTTTTTTTTTTTAAGGATCCTATCCTTTTTTTTTTTTTTTTTTTTCCCCTTCTTTTCCCAACCTTGAGGATGAACTTCACTTACAAAGACCTTGGAGTCTATTGAAGCTTTATAAGGAAAAGATTCCTGACCACAAAAGCAAACAGAAAAAAAAAAAAAAAGAATAGGAAAAAAGAAAGAAAAAGGGAAAGAAAAAAAAAAAAAGAAAGGGGGGTAAAGGGGGGAAAAACCCGAGGCTGCCTTAAAAACGGAGTAAAGGGATGGGGGAGGGAGGGCGCGTCCATTCTCATTCAAAATTCCGCGAGGAGGAGAAAAAACTTTTGGACAAAGGGCCGAGCACGGGAAGAAAGGGAGATAAATTATTCAAAACTCCCTGCTGTTAGATAGTTTTGTAATATTATCGCAGCGGCTGCTGCAGAAAGGGCGAGCCGTTGGACGCTGCAAAATGTTGCTGTGATTTGGGAGAGGGGCGATGCTCATTTGTAAATCGGGGCCTTTGTGTCCTCCAGAAGCTCCCCCCGCGCTCGCCTTTTCGGGGTGTTTTTAATTTTATTCGAGGGAGGGAAAGGAGATTTTTTTTTTTTTTTTTTGGGGGGGGGTTTAAGTTGTGTTTTCAACCAGGCTCGCCGCTCGGAAAAAAATATCTTTTATTTTTGAAAGCGCCGGGTTGGTTGTTTTTATTTGATTTTATTTTATTTTGTTTTGTTTTTCCTCCGCGCGTCCTCAAAAGAACAGGGAGGGGGAAAAAAAAAATTAAAAAAAAATAAGAATGAAGGAGCGGGGAGCTTTTTATCCCCGATTAGCACGCAAGGAGTGCGTGTCAAGAGGCAAAACAAAACGCTCCCTTCTGCCTTCATGGGTGAGGCCGCGGACAAATGAAACACGAGCCCCCGTTCCGGGATGAAAGGGGGCTAATTTGGGCAAATTCCCGCGGCCGGAGCCTGTGGAGCGCCGCGCTCCCTCCGAGCGCGCCCAGCCCCCGGCCCCGCGCAAAAAATCCCCATTTTTGCCCCAATTTCCTGCCGTTCATGGCCGCGCCGAGGAGAAATCCCCCCGAGAAAAATCGCGTGGGTTCGGGGATTTTTTGGGGTCCATAAGGAGCGTCCCAAATTCCGAATTTGCCGCTGCCCCGGCGGATTTGAACGCCTGGGAAAGTTTTAATGGCACCAATTAAGATAATTGATGAGCCCGCTTGTAAAGCAGTGGAGGGCGGCGGCTGCGCGCTGGGAAACGCAGCAGCTACTGCACGGGAAAAAAACGCAATTTCTGCACGAAAAAAAATCAAATTTCTGCGCCAAAAAACCGCATTTCTGCTCGGGAAAAATACTAATTTCTGCTCGGGAAAAAAACTAATTTCTGCTCGGGAAAAACCGCATTTCTGCTCGGGAAAAAAAACCACATTTCTGATTGGGAAAAAACCTAATTTCTGCTCGGGAAAAACCGCGTTTCTGCTCGGCAAAAAAACTAATTTCTGCTCGGGAAAAACCGCGTTTCTGCTCGAAAAAACCGCAATTTCTGCCGGAAAACACCGCGATTTACATCCCTCAATTAAAATCTCCTCAGAGCTGCTTCTCCCTCCGCCCAATTCTCATTTCCAGGTGGCTCCCACCAAAACAAACCGGCTTGAGGGAAGGAGGAGGTGGGGTGAATTTTTAAATTTTTCTTTTTCAATTTTTTTTCTCCATTTCTACGCCCAACGCGACTTCTCCCTGCGAGAGCTGCGGGGAGAAAGGGGCGAAAAAAAAAAACCAAACAACTTTGTTTTGCTTGTTTAATTTTTTTTTAATTTTTTTTTATTTTTAATCTTTTTTTTTAAATTTTTTTCCGCTGCCAAGCGGGTTCTCCTCGCGGGGAGCCGGGGGAAGACAGCCCTAAATGCTCTCTCTTTTTAAGTGGGAAAGAAAGCTTCCACCCTGCGCCTGTTTCTTTCTATCGTCTGCTTGGCATTTAATAATGTTAAGACTTATTAGAGCTGGTAATGAAAACTGTGGCTGTTGAATAGGGAGCTGTGTTGGAGAAGGGTGTAATAGCTCCAAGGCATGCTAAGAAATGTATTTATCCCCAATCAGTACTCACTCTCTGAGTTCCCAGCACAAACGTTAAGTTGAAGGGTTTTAAGGCAGATTAAATTGAGCCTTTATTTCTTTGCACTTTCATCTTTAAACGGCTCACTCCAGCTAGCCCTGGGCGGATATTCATGAGGCTTCACTTTGGGGTTTTTTTTTTTATTTTCTTTTTTTAATATATGTTTATTTATATATATATATCTCCTTGTTAAGAGCGAGTTGTTGTTACTGTTGATTATTATTATTATTATAATTATTATTTGGGGTTGTGGTTATTTATTAGGGAGGGCAGGCGCCGCTCTCCCCATCGCGGGGGGGAATTTGGGCACCCCCAAATTTTGGGTTGGGGAGGGGGCGGGGGGAGTTGAGTGACACCAAAGCCGGGGGGTCCCCGGAGTGTCCCCCCAAACCCGGGCCTGTCCCCCCGGAGCCCCGCGGGGTGCGGGGGATGCTCGCAGGGACAGCCGGGTTTGATTTTTGGGGTGAAAACACGGATTTTTAAGGGAATCTTCCCCCCTCTCCTCCGCACTCCGCTAAGTGTGTGCCCCCGGCTGGTTTTGGGGGAACAGCGGGATCGGGGTTCCGATTTTGGGGGAACAGCGGGATCGGGGTTCCGATTTTGGGGGAACAGCGGGATTTGGATCCCAATTTTGGGGGAACATCAGGATCAGGGGTCCGATTGTGGGGGAAAGGCGGGATCGGGGTTCCAATTTTGGGGGAACAGCGAGATCGTGGCTCCAATTTTGGGGGAAAGGCAGGATAGGGATTCTAATTTGGGGGAACAGTGGAATCGTGGCTCTGATTTTTGGGGAACAGCGGGATCGGGGTTCCGATTTTGGGGGGAAAGGCAAGATAGGGATTCTAATTTGAGGGAACAGCGAGATCGGGGTTCCAATTTTGAGGAGCAGCAGGATCGGGATTCCAATTCTGGGGAAAGGCAGGATAGGGATTCCAATTTTGGGGGAACAGTGGAATCGTGGCTCCGATTTTTGGGGAACAGCGGGATCAGGGTTCCGATTTTGGGGGACCAGTGGGGTCGTGCTTACAATTTTGGAGGAACAGCAGGATCGTTGTTCCAATTTTGGGGGGACAGCGGATCGGGATTCAAATTTTGGGGGAACAGCGGGTCGTGGCTGTGATTTTGGGGAAAAGGCAGGATCGTGGTTCCAATTTTGGGGAACAGTGGGATAGGGATTCTAATTTTGGGGGAACAGCGGGGTCGTGGTTCCGATTTTGGGGGAACAGCGGGGTCGTGGCTCCGATTTTGGGGGAACAGCGGGGTCGTGGCTCCGATTTTGGGGGAACAGCGGCATCGGGGTTCCGATTTGGGGGGAACAGCGGGGTCGTGGCTCCAATTTTGGGGGAACAGCGGGGTCATGGCTCCGATTTTGGGGGAACAGCGGCATCGGGGTTCCGATTTGGGGGGAATAGCGGGGTCATGGCTCCGATTTTGGGGGAACAGCAGCATCGGGGTTCCGATTTTGGGCAAAACGCGGCGGGCCCGGGGTTCCCGGGGCTGCGGACGGTGCGGGAGGGGGACAGGGACGATTCCAGCCGGGAGCTGCCAGCGCCGCTCCCGCCCGGATTTTGGGGGTCCGCAGCGAGCGGGGGAAGGTTCGGAGGGTCCCGGCCGCTCTGAGGGAGCTCGGGGGGACCCCCGGAGCCGGGCCGGGGCTTTGTTCCGCGGGGAGCGGGGCTGCGGGGCCGATTGATCGGCGAACAATCGGCGCGGGATAAAACCAACAGGCGGCTCCTCGGTAAATGTGTGTTTAGAGGCGCGGGGGGGCGGCCAGCAGACACTTCATCAAATCAAGGGATTACCAAAGGTTGGCAATCTAATCAAACAGAGCCCAGGCGGGATTTGTGAGTGTTGCGAGCGGGATCAGCTCTAATAATGGGGGGCAGGAGAAGAGATAGGGAGGTGTCAAGCAATTCATTGGCTTTAGGCTGAGTTATTCCGTGCATATTTCAGGCCGAGAGGAGAAGGGAAGAGAGGGAAAGAGGAATAAAAAAGAGGAAAAAAAAAAAAACCACGCAGGGAGAAGGGAGAGGGAGGAGGGGGGGCTGGATGCGGGCGCACACGGAGCTTACATGTCACAAAAAAAGCTGAGACAAATGAGGTACAACAATAAACACAGATAACAATTACAAAGGCAAACAGTGGCTTTTGGGAACGGGAACCTGGGCTACATAAACAAAGTCGGCAAATGTTGGCGAGATAAAACTCCTGCCTAAATCGAGTGTGACGGGGAGGAGAGGGGAGAGGAGGCGAGATAAGGCTGGAGAGGGGAATAAACGGGAATCATCGAACACGAGGCGTTGCAAAAAACAAACTTGAGACAAGGATGCGGCGAGCGGGGCTCGCCGGTGCGGCAGCGAGAGGAGGAACAGCGGGGAGATGTTGCAGAGCCGGGGCTCGGTCGGGCTTGGGGGGTTTTCTTTTTTCCCTTTTCCCCCTCTTTTTTGGGGGGAGAAGAAAAGGATCCATCCTGGAGCGGGGGGAAAGGGAGGGAAGGTCAGAGGCAGGTGGGGGAGCCCCGGCGGGGAGGGGAAACGCTTTGCTGTGGAATTTTGGAGGTGATTTCATCACCCGGGGCGGGGAGGAAGCAAATTTGGGGCGAAGGGGGGAGATGGAGCCGCGATAGAGCCGCGCAGGAAGGAAGAGGGGAGGGCTCGCCCTAATCCCAAATTTGGGCCCTAATTGGGCCGGCAGGGGTGGATGGAGGCAGGAGAGGCTGAGAGGGGAACCCGCGATCCAGGGGCTGCTGCAAACAGACAGATCTCCCCCCCAAAAAAACCCCAAAACCCCCGCTTTTAACCCCAAATCATCTCAAGGAGCAGCCGCAGGCCGCGCTGGGGTCTCGCTCTCCCGTGGAGGATTTTTCCAAGCGGGAATTGCGCGCGGGAGAGGGAGAGACGCGTCTGCAGCGTGGTTAAAGGAATTAGATATTTACCAGTTTGAAATAAGCCTGGGTATGGAAAAAAAAAAAGGGAAAAAAAGGGGAGGGGGGAGAGAGAGAGAGCGAAGATGAGACGGGAGAACACTTCAAACGAATTCATCATCTGGAGTGGCGAAGGGGAGATTTAGAGACAGTATTGGGAAGTTATTTAGATATTAATAACATATTTTCCTGAGGCGTCAGGAGTGCCTCCATACGCACTTTTCCCTCGCAGCTATTTGGCTGGGTGAAATATGGGAGACCCAAATGTTGGGGAGAGATAACACAATCAGCCGAGCCCTGGTCCTGCGACTGCATCGCGGCGTTAAACCCGGATTAACCTCCCCTTCCTCCCCCTCCCCCGCCGCCGTTTCACACCCTCCCTCCCCACTCCCCAAATTCCACCCCCACGAGAAGCTTTTCCCAAATTTTTTCAGGGGAATTTCCGCGGCGGGGTTTTAAAGCGCACATAACAGCGGGGAGGGACTCGGCATTAGGGTGAAGGATCTTTGGGAAAATTGCGTTTGCCACAAAAGAGAGAGAGAAAAAAAAAATAAAAATTAAAAAAGCGAATCAAGGCCCCTCTGCAGACCTGGCTTTGCGGATATTCCGTATTTATGGGCATTATTCTTAAAAAGGAGTGGGGGGGAAAAAGCCCGTTTCAATCAGCTGCCGCTTCCCTCTCCTCTTCCCCACGCGGTTTCAGTCGCCTTTTAAATGGATTTGATTTTATTTTTTATTCAACCCGAACTTCAGCCCCGTCTGGGGTTTCTGAGGGGCGAGGAGATGCTGAGAGGGTCCGGAAAGGATCCGAGCGGGGCAGCGCCGAGGGGGCAGGACAGGGACCAGACCCCCGAACTGGGTTTTGGGGGGCTCCTGCTCCCCTCCTCACCCCTGATCCCAGGAAAAAGCAGGAATGGAGGAGTTGGGAAGCGCAGGTGCAGCTCCGGGAGGGAGCTTGGGATGGGGATGCGGCTTTGCCGGGGAGAGGGAGGGTCGGGGGATCCCCCTCCCCAAAACCCCTCCTGCTCCTCCTGCTCCTCCTCCTCCTCCTCCTCCTCACTCCCGGCTCATCCCGAGGCTGGCGCTCGGCGGGGCCGCGCCACAAAAGGAGCTGGATGTCACTAATGCCACTTTATAAAGACATTTGTCACCCGCAGTTGGGGACGAGCAGGGAAGGAAGGGCCGGGGGGCGCGGGGAGGGCGGGAGCCGCCAGCGGAGCGGGCTCGGAGAGGGGCAGGGGGTGGTGGAGAGGATGGTGATGGTGATGGTGATGATGGTGATGGTGGTGGTGGTGGTGGCGATACTCTGCGGGATGACCCGTGCATTTGAACGGCCCTCGGGGCTGTGGGGAAGGACAGGGGGGCTTGGAGCACCTCGGGTTGGGGATGGAAAGTCCTCGGAAAGGGTTTGGAGCTCCTCGGAGAGGGTTTGGAACTCTTTGGAGAGGGTTTGGAACTTCTCAAAAGGGGCTTGGAGCTCCTCGGACGGGGTTTGGAACTTCTCGAAAGGGGTTTGGAGCTCCTCAGAGAGGATTTGGAACTTCTCAAAAGGGGTTTGGAGCTCCTCGGAGAGGGTTTGGAACTTCTCAAAAGGGGTTTGGAGCTCCTCGGAGAGGGTTTGGAACTTCTCGAAAGGGGATGGGGCTCCTCAGAGAGGATTTGGAACTTCTCGAAAGGGTTTGGAGCTCCTCGGAGAGGGTTTGGAACCTCTCAAAAGGGGTTTGGAGCTCCTCAGAGAGGGTTTGGAACTCTTTGGAGAGGGTTTGGAACTTCTCGAAAGGGGCTTGAAGCTCCTCAGAGAGGGTTTGGAACTTCTCGAAAGGGGTTTGGAACTTCTCAAAAGGGGCTTGGAGCTCCTCGGAGAGGGTTTGGAACCTCTCAAAAGGGGCTTGGAGCTCCTCAGAGAGGGTTTGGAACTCTTTGGGGGGAGCTGCGTCCCCTTGGAGGGGATTTGGAGCTCCTCGGGCTGGGTTTGGAGATCCAAGGGTTTGGAGCTCCTCGGGGTAGTTTGTAGCTCCTCGAGGAGGGTTGGAGCTCCTCAGGGTAGTTTGGAGCTCCTCAGGGAGAGGTTGGAGCTCCTCAGGGTAGTTTGGAGCTCCTTGGGGAGGGTTGGAGCTCCTCAGGGAGAGGTTGGAGCTCCTCAGGGTAGTTTGGAGCTCCTTGGGGAGGGTTGGAGCTCCTCAGGGTAGTTTGGAGCTCCTCAGGGAGGGTTGGAGCTCCTCAGGGAGAGGTTGGAGCTCCTCAGGGAGAGTTTGGAGCTCCTCAGGGAGAGTTTGGAGCTCCTCGGGGAGGGCTGGAGCTCCTCAGGGAGAGTTTGGAGCTCCTCAGGGAGAGTTTGGAGCTCCTTGGGGCGGGTTTGGAGCTCCTCGGGGAGGGCTGGAAGACCTCGGGGGGAGCTGCAGCCCCTCGGGACGCTCCGGTGAGGGGAGAGCGAGCAGGGCTGAGAGCAGAATTCCAGCGGGGAGGGAACGGCGAGGTGGGCGAGGGCGGCGGGAATGAGGGGCTGCCCACAGAGCTCAGCGGCCGCGGCTCCGGCGGGACTGCGCGAGGTGAGGCCGCGCTTCCCGCTGGGCTGGCTCCGGGAATGGGAATGGGAATGGGAACAGGAATGGGAACAGGAACAGGAATGGGAACGGGAGCGGGAGAGGGAACAGGAACGGGAATGGGAGAGGGAATGGGAATGGGAACAGGAATGGGAACAGGAATGGGAACAGGAGAGGGAATGGAATCAGGTATGGGAATAGGAATGGGAATGGGAATGGGAATGGGAATGGAAATGGGAATGGGAACAGGAGAGGGAATGGAATCAGGTATGGGAATGGGAATGGGAATGGGAATGGGAATGGGAATGGAAATGGGAGTGAGAGCAGGAACGGAGTGGGAATGGGAATGGGAATGGGAATGGGAATGGGAATGGGAATGGGAGTGGGAGTGGGAGAGGGAGCAGGAACGGGAATGGGAATGGTAATGGGAACGAGAACGAGAACACGAGAACACAAGAACGGGAAAGGGAACGAGAATGGGAACAGGAACGGGAATGGGAACAAGAACAGGAATGTGAGCGGGAGCAGGAACAGGAGCGGGAATGGGAACGGGAACAGGAATGGGAGTGGGAACAGGAACGGGAGCAGGAATGGGAGCAGGAGCGACTCTGGGAACAGGAGCAGGAATGGGAGTGGGAGCAGCTCTGGGAATGGGAGTGGGATCGGGAACAGGAGCGGGAAGAGGAGTGGGAATGTGAGAGGGAGTGGGAATGGGAACGAGAATGGGAACAGGAGCGGGAGCAGGAATGGGAATGGGAACGGGAATGGGAACGGGAATGGGAACAGGAGCGAGAGCAGGAATGGGAATGGGAACGGAATGGGAATGGGAATGGGAACAGGAATGGAAGCGGGAATGGGAACGGCAGCGGGAACGGCAGCAGCAGGAATGGGAATGGGAGCAGCTCTGGTAGCGGCCATGGGCCACAGGGGCAGCTCCTCCCTTGGGAACTAGACTGGGAATAGCGCTGGGGTAGCATTGGGATAGCATTGGAATAGGACTGGGATAGAATTGGGATAGCACTGGGAATAGGATTGGGATAACACTGGGATAGCTCTGGGAATAGGATTGGAATGACATTGGGACAGCATTGTGATATCGTGTGAAATAGCATTGGGATAGCATTGGAATAGGACTGGGATAGCACTGGGATATCATTGGGAAGAGCATTGGGATAGCATTGGAATAGGACTGGCATAGGATTAGGATAGCACTGGGAATAGGACTGGGATGTAACTGGAATATAACTGGGATAGCACTGGGAACAGCATTGGGATAGAATTGCAGTAACGTTGGGATAGCATTGGGAATAGAATTGGGAATAGCGTTGGGATAGCATTGGGAATAGGATTGGGATATAATTGGGATATAACTGGGATAGCATTGGGATAGCAGTAGGATAGCACTGAGA
The DNA here is from genome assembly GCF_050655825.1 of Lonchura striata. NCBI lineage: Eukaryota > Metazoa > Chordata > Aves > Passeriformes > Estrildidae > Lonchura > Lonchura striata. Next base: position 7,964,451 of record NC_140723.1, read on the forward strand.
ATAGTACTGGGATAGCACTGGGATATCACTGGGATAGCATTGGGATAACAATGGGATAACTTTGGGAATAGGATCAGGATATAACTGGAATATAACTGGGATAGCATTGGGAATAGCAGTGGGATAGCACTGAGAATAGGATCGGGATAGAATTGAGATATCATTGGGAATAGTGTTGGGATAACATTGGGAATAGGATTGGGAATAGCGTTGGTGTAGCATTGGGAATAGGATTGGCAGAGCCCTGGATTATCATTGGGATAGCATTGGGAAGAGCATTGGGATATCACTGGGATAGCGTTGGGAATGGCAGTGGGATAGCACTGAGAATAGGATCGGGATAGCATTGGGATATCATTGGGAATAGTGTTGGGATAACATTGGGAATAGGATTGGGAATAGCGTTGGGATAGCATTGGGAATAGCAGTGGGATAGCATTGGGAATAGGATCGGGATATAACTGGAATATAACTGGGATAGCATTGGGAATAGCAGTGGGATAGCACTGAGAATAGGATCGGGATAGCACTGGGATATCATTGGGAATAGTGTTGGAATAGCATTGGGAATAGGATTGGGAATAGCGTTGGGATAGCATTGGGAATAGGATTGGCATAGCACTGGAATATCATTGGGATAGCATTGGGAATAGTGTTGGGATAGCACTGGGAATAGGATTGGCATAGCACTGGAATATCATTGGGATAGCATTGGGAAGAGCACTGGGATATCACTGGGATAGCGTTGGGAATGGCAGTGGGAATAGCAGTGCTGTACAACTCAGCATTGGGATAGCACTGGGATAGAATTGGGAATAGCGTTAGGAACAGCGTTGGGATAGCGTTTGGGATGTCATTTGAGATATCGTTTGGGATATAACTTGGAATATGACTTGGGATGTCATTTGGGATGTCATTTGGGATGTCGTTTGGAATTCCTGTGTCTCTGGTTCTCTGGGGCGGTGCAGGGCGGGGACATGTGGGGCTCGCTGGTCCATGAATTTTTGATGATGAACCACCCGGAGCTTTTGGGCTCACGGAGGTTTTTTTGGGAGCGTGGCTTTTCCCAGGGAAATGTTGGGAAAGAATTCCCGGGAAGGGAGCGGCCCGGCCCGGCCCGGCCCGGGGCTCCTCCGCCGGCCCCGCGCCCGCAGCGACCCCGGGGGTTCGGGGAGCCGAGGGAAAACTGGGGTCCCATGGGGCGGAACGGGGGTGTCCCTGCCCCATAGGGGTGTCCCCTCCCCATTGGGAGTGTCCCCTGCCCCACAGAAGTGTCCCCTGCCCCATAGAGGTGTCCCCTGTCCATGGGGAGTGTCCCCTGTCCATGGGGAGTGTCCCTTGCCCCATAGAAGTGTCCCCTGCCCCATAGGGGTGTCCTCTGCCCCATAGGGGCTGTCCCCAGCCCATGGGGAGTGTCCCCTCCCCATAGCGATGTCCTCTTCCCATTGGGAGTGTCCCCTGCCCCATAGAGGTGTCCCCTCCCATATAGAAGTGTCCCCTGCCCTATAGAGGTGTCCCCTGCCCCATTGAGATGTCCCCTCCCCACTGGGAGTGTCCCCTGCCCCACAGAGGTGTCCTCTGCCCCACAGAGGTGTCCCCTCCCATATAGAAGTGTCCCCTGCTCCACAGAGGTGTCCTCTGCCCCATAGAGATGTCCCCTGCCCCATAGAGATGTCCCCTGCCCCATAGAGATGTCCCCTGCCCCATAGGGAGAGCGGCGTCCCCTGTCCCTGTCCTGCCCCATAGAGACATGTCCCCCGCCCCATGTTGGGGTGTCCTGTACCCTATAGAGGGCTGTGCCCTGTTCCACAGAGAGACGAGTGCCCGGCCCCATATGGGCTGTGCCCTGCCCCACAGAGGGTGCCCCGGCCCCATATGGGCTGTGCCCTGCCCCATAGAGAGTGCCCCGGCCCCATATGGGCTGTGCCCTGCCCCATAGAGAGAAGAGTGCCCCGGCCCCATATGGGCTGTGCCCTGCCCCATAGAGAGACGAGTGCCCTGCCCCATATGGGCTGTGCCCTGCCCCATAGAGGGTGCCCCGGCCCCATATGGGCTGTGCCCTGCCCCACAGAGAGAAGAGTGCCCTGCCCCATATGGGCTGTGCCCTGCCCCACAGAGAGACGAGTGCCCGGCCCCATATGGGCTGTGCCCTGCCCCATAGAGAGTGCCCTGCCCCATATGGGCTGTGCCCTGCCCCATAGAGAGTGCCCGGCCCCATATGGGCTGTGCCCTGCCCCACAGAGAGAAGAGTGCCCGGCCCCATATGGGCTGTGCCCTGCCCCACAGAGAGTGCCCTGCCCCATATGGGCTGTGCCCTGCCCCACTGGGGCCGTCCCCCCGCCCCACAGGCTGATGTTCCCTCACCCCACTGAGGGCTCGTCCTGGGCCCCAAAAGCATCCTGCTGTGCCCCACGGAGGGATCCTCCCGTGCCCCACGGAGGGATCCTCCCGTGCCCCATGGAGGGATCCTCCCGTGCCCCACGGAGGGATCCTCCTGTGCCCCATGGAGAGATCATCCCGTGCCCCATGGAGAGATCATCCCGTGCCCCATGGAGGGATCCTGCTGTGCCCCTCCAAGAACGTGCCCTGATCCCAAAGGGCACTCCCTGATCCCAAATGGTGCTCCCTGATCCCAAAGGATCCTCCCTGATCCCAAAGGCCGCTCCCTGATCCCAAAGGGCACTCCCTGATCCCAAATGGTGCTCCCTGATCCCAAAGGATCCTCCCTGATCCCAAAGGCCGCTCCCTGATCCCAAAGGGCACTCCCTGATCCTAAATGGTGCTCCCTGATCCCAAAGGATCCTCCCTGATCCCAAAGGATCCTCTCTGGTCCCAAAGGCCATTCCCTGATCCCAAAGGATCCCCCCCTGATCCCAAAGGCCGCTCCCTCTCCCCAGGGACGTTTCCGGGGTGCTTTGTGCTACTTTTACCCCCTTCCCTCCACTTCCCGCCGCCTCCCGAGGGAGGAACAGGAAAAGGAAAAGGGAAAGGGAAAGGGAAAGGGAAAGGGAAAGGAAAAGGAAAAGGGAAAGGAAAAGGAAAAGGAAAAGGAAAAGGAAAAGGAAAAGGAAAAGGAAAAGGGAAAGGAAAAGGGAAAGGAAAAGGAAAAGGGAAAGGGAAAGGGAAAGGGAAAGGGAAAGGGAAAGGAAAAGGAAAAGGAAAAGGGAAAGGGAAAGGAAAAGGAAAAGGAAAAGGAAAAGGAAAAGGAAAAGGAAAAGGAAAAGGAAAAGCCCTTCTCGGTGTTCCCCGCGCCCCCCTCGGGTTTGGCTGCTCAAGTTGGCAGGAGCCCCCGGCTGACCCCGGCAGCGCTGCCCGGCCCGGGGCAGCCCCGGCCCGACCCTCGGAGCCGCCTTTGTCCCCAGCCCGGATCAAAGCGACCCGGGGACATCTCCGGGCGAGGGGGCGGGGGTGGAAAACCGTGCCCAAACCCGAGGGGGAAAAAAAGCGATTTTCCGATTTTCCAAACCGCCCCGGCTCCGCTGCCCTCTCCAGCTCGCCAGGGCAGGGCGACCCCGGCCTTTATTTAATTTATTTAATTTATTTTTTACTCCCGCGGCCGGGACGCGCCGATTTGCATTTTTATTGGGAATTAAGGGCGAAAGTTGATTCCAGCAGCCACTTTCGGAGCTTTTGGGAGAGGAGCTGGCTCAGAGTTGGGAGAAAGCTCCTGAAAGCGCCCGCGGAACTCCCGCGCTCCGCAGGGACCGCCAGGGTTTTGGTTTTTCCCGGAGAAAAATCCACCCGCGCGTTGCCTTCCATCGCGATGAATTTGGGGGGGTTTTGGCGGATTTTAAACGCAGGAAGGAGGAGGTGGGGGTGCAAAGGACACCTCGGTGACACCCAGGGGACAGCGCTGTTTAAATCGGATGGAGATGGGGACAAGAAAACTCCGCTGCCCCCAAGGCCTCGATTAATGCCCACCAACCCCTGCCCGGCCCTAAATGCTGCTTTTAGGAATATTTCTATTTATTTATACATTTTTATCGCGTCTTCAGCGCCAGGCCGGCGTTTTCCAGTGGGATTCCAGTGCGATTTCCGCCCCCCCCCCCCGTGCGGCGACTTAATGATTTTGAAATTCCGTCCCCACTCCCGCAGAAGATGCTGTTTGATGCTGAAAAGCAGCAAATTGAGCTATTTGAAGCTTTTTTCCCCCCTTTTCCTTCCCTGGGAATGCGGATATTTGGGTTGTACCTGGCTGCTCCGTTGCTTTTTTAATTTTTTTCCCGGAGTTTTTTCCCCTTAATCTCCTTCCAGCCCAAACCCTCCCCCGCGCGGGGCTCGCTGCGCTCGCAGCGGGATCGCGGCGATTTCCACGCCCGAAAACTTCGGCAAAAGGAGGAGGAAAGTTTGCAGGCTTTGACAGACGGTTTGTTTTGCCGGTTTGTTGTTGATTTTATTTTTTTTTCGGTTGTTTAAATAAACAAACCCAACCAGGCGGTTTTTGCCATCCCAAATTCACCGCAGCAGGGGTTGGAAAGACGAAGAGCCGGCGCAACCTCGGGTGGTGAAACCCGAGGGATGTTTTTTTTTTGAGGGAAAACGATATAAAAATAACTCAGAAATAACTCCCAGATCTCCGCCATTCCCGAGGGAAAAATCTCCCAGGCTCACGGAGCGGGGAGAGAGAAATTCCCCAATTTTTGCGCGGCTCTGCCAGGGAGGAAAGCGGGGATTCCTCGCTTGGGATCAGCCCCAGGGGATAAAACAACCCCAGCGCCGGGCTCGGGGCTTGACCAAAACCACCCCCGCACCCCCAAACCCGCAGGGAACCCCAAAAATTGAGGTGATTTCCCCCCTGCCCGGCTGGGAAGGGAAGAAAAGCAGCGCCGCAGCCTCGCTCCTCTGGGGCTGCCGGAGTTTTCTGGGCGATTTTAAACTTTCCCCCGGTCGGATTTGATCTTTTTAAACTCCTTTGCCTGCCCCCTCGTCTGTCCCCCTGTATTTTATTTTATTTTTTTTCCCCTCCCCGCTCTGTTTTCTCCCCTTCACCCCGCTCCTTTTTGTGCGCCCGCCTTTCACGGCGAGCGCGGCTTTCCAGCTTGCTACACTTTCTAAGTGCCTCAATGGCCACTTTAGAAATACAAACAACTTTTAGAGATAAAATAACCAAACCAGAATGGGACTTTCAATGGGGGAATAGTTGTTGTCCTTTACCATGGAGTGTGCAGCCGCCTCTGCCTAATCCAGCTTTCATTTTCACCGACAAATGCCAAGAATCTATATCTGTCTCCCAACCCCTCGGGAGCTTGATTACACGACAAAAGGCTGCCATTATCCGCCGCAGAAAACAGGGAGGGGACACGGGGGGCTCGGGCCTCTGAGGATGAGGGCATCTCCAAACTATTGACTTAGTGGATGAAGTCAAGAGCAAACACGCTGAGATCTGAAGGGGGGGAAAGGCGCTCCGGGAGCAGGGGGGGATGCTCGGGGAAGCGGCGGCGGAAAAAAGCGGCGGAAAGTCGCTGCAAGTAGCGCGGAAGGGACGGGAGAGAGGTTGGGGAGGGTCGGATCCGTCTGGGAAAGGTTTTTCTGCCTTCCCGTCTTGCTGTCTCTCTCACACCCCGTTCATATTTAAAAAAAAAATATTAATACTTTTCCCCCCTGCTGATGCCATTTAAATTTTTTAAAGATCGTCTCCACCCGCCCCCATGGGGAATTCTGTGCTTTCCTCTCGCTGGGAAAAGGAGGAAAACCCCAAACCGGGCTCTTTTCGGGAGTCCCTCCCACACCGTCCTGCGCATGCTGTGACCCCAAGAGAGCCTCACCCCAAATTTTGGGGGGCCGGGGGAAATCCCCGCCCCAGCCTCGCTGCTGGAGCGCGGCCGGACCCCGATTTTGTCCCTAAACCGAGTCAAGGTCTCGGCCGCGGAGCCGTGCTGGCTGCAGGGGAATTGGGGATGGGAATTGGGGGTTTGGAGAGTGGGGAATTGGGAATTGGAATTGGGGATGGGAGTTGGGGGTTTGGAGAGTGAGGAATTGGGAATGGGAATTGGGGATGGGAGTTGGGGGTTTGGAGAGTGGGGAATTGGGAATGGGAATTGGGGATGGGAATTGGGGGTTTGCAGAGTGGGGAATTGGGAATGGGAATTGGGGATGGGAGTTGGGGGTTTGGAGAGTGAGGAATTGGGAATGGGAATTCGGAATGAGAATTGGGGGTTTGGAGAATGGAGAAATGGGAATGGGAATTGGGGGTCTGGAGGGTGGAGAATTCGGGATGGGAATTTTGGAATGGGAATTGGGGGTCTGGAGGGTGGAGAATTTGGAATAGGAATTGGGGGTTTGGACAGTGAGGAATTGGGGATGGGAATTGAGGGTTTGGAGGATGGAGAATTGGGAATGGGAATTGGGGGTTTGGAGGATGGAGAATTGGGAATGGGAATTGGAGGTTTGGAGGATGGAGAATTCGGGATGGGAATTGGGGATTTGGACAGTGAGGAATTAGGGATGGGAATTGAGGGTTTGGAGGATGGAGAATTGGGGATGGGAATTGGGGGTCTGGAGGGTGGGGAAGGGCTGAGCCCCCCCGAGAAGCCGCCCCAGGGCGCCGATCCTGGCCCAGCTCAGCCCGGCCCGGAGCGATCCCGGGCCCGTCCCTCTCCTCCCTGCGGAGAAAACCGCACCAGGGGGATCCCACCGCTCTTAATTACTCTTTAATCAGGGTTTTGGGGGAGCGGCAGCGATTGAAGGGGGCCGGAGCCGGGCCGGGCCGGCCAGGAGGGTCCGAGACAAAAGGAGAGGCCGGAGGGGAGGTGGGCAGAACCTGCAGGATCCGCTTGAAGCTACAAAAGAGCCGAAATTCAGCTTTTTAAGCGGAATTCATCCTGGGTTTGCGGCGCTCGCATCTCCGCGCTCGGAGGATTTTCCTCCTTGCCATAAAACGCAGCCGGAGAGCCGAGTTGAATTATTTCTATTATAGTTTTTTTTTTTCTTAATCTTATTTGCGTTTGGCGATGTGGAGGGAAAGGTGCCGAACCTGCTGCCGGGATGGGGCTGCGGAGTTTTGGGGTTTTCCACCTTTGCTTTGGGAAAAGCCGCCGCGTTCCCGGTGCCGCGGACAGTTCGCTGCCTGGCGGGGAAAGAGCAGCTGCTGAGACGGAGAATAAGTGTTAAAAGAAAGGGGAAAAAAGAAAAAAATCCTTGTAATCTTGGGACGTGTTTAATCTGCGTCTCCCCGAATCCCAAAAGGCAGCGGGCCCCGTCTCTCTGATTTATTTTTACGCTCGCCTCGTTTGCATCCCAAAGAAAGTAAACTGCTATTTTTAACCGCCGGTTTAAAGCTTAATTAAAAGCCCCTAAACTGATTGTTTTGAAAATTGATTTAGAGGAATGGCCCCAGGGCTGAGACGCTATCGCAGCCAAGGCGCGGAGCTCGCTGCGGGTTTAACCCCGCAGCCGCCGGTGCGGGGGACGCGCGGGGCCGGGGGTCCCGCACCCTCCGTGCTCAAAAGCTCTTTGTTAGAGCCTCGGCCGCTTCCCGGGGTGCCGGCCTTTAATTGAATTAATTGAATTAAGAGGAGCTCGGGGATGCCGCTGACACCGGGAGCCCCGAGGTGCCCCCAAACCCGGCTCCGCTGAGAATTTTTGTGGGTGCTCGAACCCCTTCCGTGCTTTGCCTAAATTCCTTTTCCCAGCCCTGGGAAATTCCAGCCGGAATGATCCTCCGAGAGGGTTTTACCTGCTGGAAAGGGCTGGGATGGGAGCTGGGGCTGGCATCTGCAGGAGAGGGAGGGTGGGAAGGGAAGTGGCGTTCCAGCGCCGTAATTAGATGTAAACAAGAATAGAGACGGGGCTCCGTGGTCAGACATCTCGATTGTGAGGGGATTAACACCTCGGTAAACCAATAAAGGCCCCGAGAGGCTGCGGGCCGGGCAGGACCAGCCGCGGCCGACGGGCTCCCCCCGGCACGTCAGGAACCCCCCCAAAAAGCGGCCCCGACACGCGTGGGACCGCCCCCGGCAGTTTGGGGAGTCCGGCTTTGAAGGCTCTTGGCAGAGGTTGGGGTTTCTGGGGGGGGTTCTGGTGGTCAGGGGTGATTCCCTGCCCTCCCTCGGAGCGCCCAGGGGCCTGGAATGGTTTCCCGGCACCTCTGGCCCTGTTAATTAGGGCAATAAATGAGTTAAAGAGGATCTCCCGCCGCCCGAGCGGGGCAGGGCTCCCCCACCTCCACACGTGCCAGCGGGATGGTTCCTCTGGCACGAGGTTCCTGCAGCCCTTTAATTTCTCCATCCCCTCTTAATAACGGCTTAAAAAATAATAAAATCCTCCGGAGCCAGCTCGAGCCAAACCCCGGCGGGCGCAGCTCCTCGGGTTCGCCTCCAACCGAGCTTTTGTGGCCGCTCCTTTCGCTCCCAGCTCGGCCCCGCTCGGCTTTTCCCCCCAGACTTGGAGCGCACGGAGGAGTTTAACCTTCGGGGAGAATAAAAACCCCCCGGCTCCGGCTTTGAGGGGCGCGGCGCTACCTGCGAGCCCGGATTTTGGGATTTTTTTGCCCCGGCTCTGGGGCCGAGCGGGACCCGAAGGGCTCCGAGTCACAGCGAGTTCAATCCCCCGGCTCCCCTTTGTCCCCCCCGGCCCTCCCCGGGCTCGGGGCTCGGCGGGCAGCGCCAATCTCGGGTATTTCTTCCTCCCCGATTGCAAATAAGCGCAAGATTAGCACCAGCAGCTGTTTGGAATTGGAACAATGGAGAGACCTAGGAAGTGGCGAAATTGAAAAAGGAGAACCCCCCCTCCCCTCGCCTCCCCTCCCTGCCCTCCCTCCCCTGCTCGCCCGGCTCAGAGTTCACCGAGTCAGACTGCCTGACTCGCCGTGACCTCCGCGGGGCTGCAGGCGCACGGGGAGCGCGGGGGGAACCGGGGGAACGGGGGAAAAGGGGGCGGGGGGCGCAGCGGGCGCTTTAATGAAATTTCCTCCAGAAAAAGGAGGAGGTTCCGCCAGGTCCTGGCGGCGCTGGACGCTCCCCTTCGGCCGCCGGGCTGGCTTTTGGGTTTTTTTTTGATTTTTGGGATGAGTTTCCCCCCTTTCCTCCTCCTCCTCCTCCTCCTCGGGGTCCCTCCCGGGGCAGGCCCCGTTTTGGGGCGCTGCCCCTGCGCTGGCCGGGCCGCCGTGAGAGGTTTCAATGGGATCCCCTAATGGATTTGACTCGGAAATCTCGACTTGACCAGTTTTTTCCTCTTTAAAACAAACTCATTAAACTTGTCAACACTCATTAGGGCCTTGAAGCGCTGAGCGGGAGCCGCCGGGGGCTCGGGGGGAGGCTCGGCCCCGCTCCGAGCGGGCTCCGCGGGGAGGGAGACGGCGCTGCCAGGAAAATCAGCGCCTTAAAAGAGAAATCAAGGCAGGACAGAGGGAGCCGGCACGGGGAGGGGGCCGCGCCGTGGAAATGGGGGCGGCCCCGCGCCCCCCTGCCCCGGGCTCGGCTGCAAAGGAGGCGCCGGGCGAGGGGAGGGCTCCGGAGGGGACTCGGGGTTCGGGATCTTCCCGGCGATTTGGGGACCTGGGCGGGGATGGATCCGCCGGGCTGCGATTCCTGCGAGGGTCGGGGGAAGGGGAGACGGGAGGGGGAAAGGTTAGAGGCGGCTCCCGGCCCTAAATCCCCTGGAAATGAGGCTGCTCTCCGAAATTCCTTCCCAATCCCCCTGCCCGCGATATTGGCAGAGCTGGAAAATTAGTCGGGGATCGTCTCGATTCTGCCGGCAGGACGAGAAATGGCTTTGGGCTGGGGTTTGGGGGGCAATTAAATGTTGCGCACTTCCCCGTCGCTTTTCAATAGCGGTTTTGTTTGGGGTGGACTCCGATTTGTGTGTGTGCGTGCGTGTGTGTTTTGTTTTGGTTTTTTTTTAAAACGGGTTTATTCTGATGCTTTTCAAGCCTCGCTTCTCCTTTAAGGGGCAAAAAACCGCCACCCCCACCTCTGTTAAAAATAAGAAAAAAAAAAAAAACCCGAGTCCTTCTGTTCTTCCCCTCCCTGAGAATGAGAACATCAGCTATTCAAGCGTATTGATGAACTCCCCCAAAAAGTTTATTAAGAGGGGCGAAAACAAAAGGACTAAAGGCCGCAGGCAACTGGACAGACAGTTTATAAACTGAGCTGCCATTGTCCCCCCGAGGCAGATGCATGAATACCTCTGAATGGGGCCCTTTGGAGTGACAAGATCAAGCCAGACAACAGCATGGTAAAAGGAAGGAGCGCTGCTTCTCCCTCCCCGAGCCCAAAGATCTGCTCCCCCTGCTCCTGCCGCATTCACGGACATCTGCAGGGGGAGGAATAAATAGCTGCTTACAGCACCGGCGCTCGGGGGGCTGCTGTGCCCCCCCGGCCCGGCTCTCTGCGCCATATGCTGCCTCGGCCTCTTCTGGGCAGCGAGCGAGCCCCACAAACCCCAAACTTCCCTCCCTCCTTCCCCTTCCCCTTCCCCTTCCCCTGCTTCTCCTCCTTCTCCTTCCCTTCTCCTTCTCCTTCTCCTTCTCCTTCTCCTTCTCCTTCTCCTTCTCCTTCTCCTTCTCCTTCTCCTTCTCCTTCTCCTTCTCCTTCTCCTTCTCCTTCTCCTTCTCCTTCTCCTTCTCCTTCTCCTTCTCCTTCTCCTTCTCCTTCTCCTTCTCCTTCTCCTTCTCCTTCTCCTTCTCCTTCTCCTTCTCCTTCTCCTTCTCCTTCTCCTTCTCCTTCTCCTTCTCCTTCTCCTTCTCCTTCTCCTTCTCCTTCTCCTTCTCCTTCTCCTTCTCCTTCTCCTTCTCCTTCTCCTTCTCCTTCTCCTTCTCCTTCCTTCACTCATTTTCCTTTCCCCCCTCCCTTTTCCTTTCCCATCTCCTTTTCCTTCACTTCTCTCCTTTTCCTTCACTTCTCTCTTTTTTCTCCTCCTCTCATTTTCCTTCCCTCCTGCCCATTTCCTTTCCCTCTTTCCTTTTCCTTCCTTCCCTCCTTTTCCTTCTTCTCCCTCCTCTTCCTTTCCCCTATTCCTTTTCCTCCCCCCTTTCCCTTCCCCTCGCTCCTTCTCCTTTTCCTTCACCACTTTCCCTTCCCTTCTCTCCTGTCATTCCCCCTTTTCCCTTTTCTTTCCCCTCTTTCCTTTTAATTTTCCATTTTTCCTTTTCCTTCCTTTCTCTCCTTTTCCTTCCCCTCCCTCCTTTTCCTTCTCCCTTTTCCTTTCCATTCTTCTCTCTCATTTTCTTCTCCCCTCTCCCTTTTCCTTCCTCCTGTCCCCTTTCCCTTTTCCTTTCCCCCCCCTGACCATTTTCATTCCCCCTTTTCCCTTCCCCCGTCCCTTTTCATTCCCACTTTTCCCTTTTCTTTCCCCCTGACCGTTTCCCCTCCCCTTTTCCTTCCCCTCCATCCCTTTCCCTTTCCCCCTTTCCCTTTTCCCATTTCAGTTTCTGGCCCTGCCTGTCCCCGAGATCCCCCGAGGTCAATTAGGTTCGCACAGAGCAATTCCTCTTAATAGGCTTTGATGGATTTATTTGATTTTAGGATTCCTTTTCTTTTAGGCTTTATTTTATTTTAGGATTTATTTTATTTTACCTTGCCCTGGATCTCAGCCCTCTGCTGCCAGGATGAGGGAAAGGGGGGAAAACTCCCTGAGCATCCCGTGGAGAGGGGCAGGGGATGGAAAACCTGGAAAAATCCCCAAATCTGTGCCCATTTTGCCTCATTTTGCCCCTGTCTCCGATGGAGGGAACAAATTTGGGTGGAATTGAGCAGCTTTGGCTTCTCCCAGAAAACTCTCCGGAGCTGTGTGAGCACCTCAGACAAAATTTAATTAAATTGATTTAATTCAGACAAAAATGACCAAGCTTTGGTGGGAGAGGTGTTTTATGAGTGTTTGCAGTGGGGTTGGCTCGGATTTGGGATTTGGGGCGGTTTTGGTGTCTGGAGAGTGGGAAAAGCATGGAAAGGGTGACTTTGTCACCTCTTTGTCTCTTGGAACAACTTCCAGGGGTGCAGATCCCAAAAAACAGCCGGGCAGGGAGGGAATTGTGAAGGTGAGGGCAGAGAATTCCCAGTGCAATTCCCACAGCCAAGCCCCTCAGTCCCCATGTTCCCATTCCATCCCATGGATCCCACCCCACAGATCCCATCCCATTGATCCACTTATTTGATCCCACAGATCCCATTGATCCCACCCTATTGATCCCATCCCATTAATCCCAACCCATCCCATTGATCCCATCGCACAGATCCCATCCCATTCCATCCCATAGATCCCACTGATTCCATCCCATGGATCCCATGGATCCCATTAATCCCATCCCATTGATCCCATCCCAACCCATCCCATCACATGGATCCCATCCCATCCCATGGATCCCATTAATCCCATCCCATTGATCCCATCCCATCCCATCCCATTAATCCCATCCAATTAATCCCATCCCATTAATCCCATCCCATTGATCCCATCTCATCCCATTAATCCCATCCCATTGATCCCATCCCATCCCATTAATCCCATCCCATCCCATTGATCCCATCCCATGGATCAGATCCTACCCAGCCCTGTTGGCACTTGGGAGGTGTCGCCTCCCCATGGGAAGGGATTTTTGGGATCATTTTTTGGGATGCCTCCCCAGGGGAAGGGATTTTTGGGATCATTTTTTGGGACGCCTCCCCACGGGAAGGGATGTTTGGGATCATTTTTTGGGACGCCTCCCCACGGGAAGGGATTTTTGGGATAATTTCCCAGGGATGGCTCTTCAGAGTCGTTAAGCAGAGACAGCTCCGAGTGCTGTGCCTGGGGGGGGTCGAGGAATGCCAAAAATCCCCAAATTTCCCCTTTTCCAGCCCCACCAGACCTGGAGCTGCCGTGCCAGGGCCCCCTTGAGGGGCTGATCCCACTCCTGACCCTCCAAAGCCGGGCTTGGATCTTCCCGAAGGAGCTCCTGGAGAGGAGCCGGGAATGGGGCTGGAATTGCAGGGGCTGAACCGCTGGATTTAACAACCCTCCAAAAAAACCCCAAAATGGCAGTGGGGAGGAGAAAAACACCTGGAAAAGCGGGGAAAACACCAGCCAAAGGGAAAAATAGCGACCCAAAGGGGAAAAAATGCTGGCCAAAGGGAAATGTTGGGAACTGGGGAATCCCTTGGGAATCAGCCCTCCCGGGAATGCGGGGAGCTGGGTCTGGGGTCAGCCCCGCCGTCCCAATCCCAATCCCAATCCCAATCCCAATCCCAATCCCAATCCCAATCCCAATCCCAATACCAAGGTGAGCTTTGGGATGGAATTCCCACCCTCAGCCGGGCTCCGGAAGCGGTGCTGCCTCTCCAGAGGGAGAACACCGAGGTTGGGTTGCTCCAGGATGGAGCCGAGCACATTCCCAACCCCTCGTTTGGGGAGGAACAGGAAAACCTAATTAATTAATTAATTAATTTGCTATTAACCCTTTGAGCAAGGGTATCCTGAATTTTCTAGGATCTGTGAGATCCCGCTGGCTTTACCGACCTGATTTTCCCAGTTTTTGGCAGAACGTGGGATCCTTTCCAGCCCTCCTGAGCAGGAATATTCGGAATTCCAGAGCAGGAATATTCGGATTATTTCCTTCTGGGGTTTCCATGAGGTGCCTTTGCCCGAGAGTGTCACAAATAAGGAGGGGAAAACCAGAAACAGCTGCTGGGCTGAGGTGACAAAAAAAAACAGATTTGGGATTGTTTTCACTCCCAGAGGGAAAAACCCAAAAAAAAGGAAAGAGGAACTGCCCATAAAGCTGAGGAGCATTTTCCAGGCTGATTCCCCAATCCTGGATTCCGTTTTGCCGGGCTGAGGTGACCAAAAACCCCTGGATTTGGGGTTGTTCTTGCTCCCAGAGGGAAAAACCCAAAAAAAAAGGAAATATGAGGTCCTCACAAAGCTGAGGAGCATTTTCCAGGCTGATTCCCTGATCCTGGATCCCGTTTTGCTGCTCCAGGAATTATCACTTGTTGCCGATTCCAGCCCAGCAGGTGTTGATGGCTGGGATTTATCCAGGGCCGCCACATGTCCCTGGAATCCTGGCCAGGGACTAAATTATGGATTAAATAACCCGGGGATGAGGAAAAAAAAAAAATCAGTTTTTTAATTTAAAAAAATCAGCATCTGGAGTTAGCAGATGGAATTCCTTATTAAGCACAAGCAACACAGATCCATTAAATTCTCTGGTTATGGAAAAATCCTGGGAATGGGGGGGAAATAGAGGTTCCAATCCACAAAAATCATGGAATCTTCAGGCATTAAATCCTGCTGCCTTCGGCTTGGAAATTTCCATTTCAGAGGAAAAACAGAGGGAATAAATCCGTGGTATTGGGCTGGGAGAGGATGGATGAGGGATGGATGATGGATGGATGGATGGATGATGGATGGATGGATGGATGGATGATGGATGGATGGATGATGGATGGATGATGGATGATGGATGGATGGATGATGGATGGATGATGGATGGATGGATGGATGGATGGATGATGGATGGATGGATGGATGATGGATGGATGATGGATGGATGGATGGATGGATGATGGATGGTTGATGGATGGATGATGGATGGATGATGGATGGATGGATGATGGATGGATGGATGGATAGATGGATGGATGATGGATGGATGGATGGATGGATGGATGGATGGATGGTGGATGATGGATGGATGATGGATGGATGGATGATGGATGGATGGATGATGGATGGATGGATGGATAGATGGATGGATGATGGATGGATGGATGGATGGATGGATGGATGGATGGATGGATGATGGATGGATGGATGATGGATGGATGGATGGATGATGAATGGATGGATGATGGATGGATGATGGATGGATGGATGGATGGATGGATGATGGATGGTTGATGGATGGATGATGGATGGATGGATGATGGATGGATGATGGATGGATGGATGATGGATGGATGGATGGATAGATGGATGGATGATGGATGGATGGATGGATGGATGGATGGATGGTTGATGGATGGATGATGGATGGATGGATGGATGGATGGATGGTTGATGGATGGATGATGGATGGATGGATAGATGGATGGATGATGGATGATGGATGATGGATGGATGGATGGATGGATGGATAGATGGATGGATGATGGATGGATGGATGGATGGATGGTGGATGATGGATGGATGGATGATGGATGGATGGATGGATGGATGTTGGATGGATGGATGGATGGATGGATGATGAATGGATGGATGATGGATGGATGATGGATGGATGGATGGATGTTGGATGGATGGATGGATGGTGGATGGATGATGAATGGATGGATGATGGATGATGGATGATGGATGGATGGATGGATGATGGATGTTGGATGGATGGATGGATGGATGATGAATGGATGGATGGATGATGGATGGATGAATGGATGGATGGATGGATGGATGGATGGATGGAAATTCCCTGGATTTTGGGCCTGAGGTTTGTCGGATGCTCCAGAGCAGGGAAGAGCCGGGGATAATCCAAGGGAAGTGGCTTTTCCAAGGTTTTTCTGGAATTCCAGCAACAAAGGAACCTGATTCCAAGGCCGGGACCTGATGCAGGAATCCCTGAAGCGCAGCCCCGTCCCTGGCTTTTCATTCCCTTCCAAAACCCAGCGTGTTTAGAGTGGCAAAATCCCAAATTCCCAAAATCCCAAATTCCTGAATTCCTGTGGCATCCAAAGGTGGAGTGCAGGCCTGGAGATTTGGGAGGAAAATCAGCTCACAGGGAAAGCCCAGGAATAAAGCCCGGCCTGCCAAGGCTTAGCTCTGTGGGCAGCTTTATCCCAAGGAGCCCCATCCCATCCCATCCCATCCCATCCCATCCCATCCCATCCCATCCCATCCCATCCCATCCCATCCCATCCCATCCCATCCCATCCCATCCCATCCCATCCCATCCCTGAGAGGATTCCTGGTGTAAATGATTTTTTAAGGATTGGGGTAGTCCATTAAGAAGAATTCCAGGAATCACCTCCGAAGCCTCCTCCCATGGCGCCGGGAAGAGCCAAAATCCTGGGAAAATCCGAGTGGCCCCCCTGGAGTGTTGGGAGGTGCCGATCCCCCCCAAAACTGGGATTTTTTTGGGATGATTTTTGGGTTTTAAAGCAGGGCCTGGAGCTGATTCCTGAACATTCCTGG
The DNA here is from genome assembly GCF_050655825.1 of Lonchura striata. Taxonomy (NCBI): domain Eukaryota; kingdom Metazoa; phylum Chordata; class Aves; order Passeriformes; family Estrildidae; genus Lonchura; species Lonchura striata. Next base: position 7,980,552 of record NC_140723.1, read on the forward strand.
CATCAAGCAAGAGGCTGCTGCCCCCAGCTGGGTTCCAGCGCTCCGAGCAAAGCTCGGCTGGCTCTGCCCTTAATTAATTAATTAAAGACACAATTGGGGGCTCACCTCTGCTCCCGGGGAGGGGACGGGGCCCTGCCATAAAGCCATTCCCAACTCCAGCCAGCATTCCCAGTGGGAAGAGGAAAGGGCCATTATTTACTTGTTTCCCGGGACAATTTATGCCAAATTTGCTTCTCCCAGCTCCTGTTGGCAGCAAAAAATTCCATTGGGGGTGCAGAGAGGAGGAGGAGGAGGGAATTTTATTCCCATTAAACCCTGAAATCAAAGCACATTGCCAAAAAAATGCCTCAAAAAACTTCAGAGCTTTTGGTATCTGCTTTTCTCTCATTTTCCTCCCCCCCAATCCTGAAATTTTAATTCACACAAATGTTTTGAAGCTTTCCAGGTTCAGCATCACAAACTTGGTGAGCTTTGATGCTGGAAAAGGGCCCCGAAGAGCTCCAGGCCACATCCCATTGAACCCAAAAAAAAATGGGATTAAAGGCTGCTGGCACCACTGGGAATCCCTTGGGGGTGTTGAGGGTGGGGTGGACGTTCCCAGGTTTATTCCACCTGGAAATGGGCAGTTTGTGGTTTGGGGCAGAAAGGAAAAAGGTTTGGGAATGGTTCCAGGGAAACGGGAGCAGCTGGAAAATCTGGGAATGTCAGCAGCACATCCTCAGTGGGGTCTGGGGCTCTGCACCCCAGAAAAAGGGAAAAATAATCGGGATTTTTATATGGCTGGGAATGAAAGCCTGGAGGTGCCACCTCGAGTCCTACTGGGAACTCCCAGTTCTGGAAGAAACTGTCTCCTGGAGGGAATTTTGTGTCTCCTGGAGGGAATTTTGTGTCTCCTGAAAGGAATTTTGTGTCCCCTGGAAGAAATTTTGTGTCCCCTGGAAGGAATTGTGTGTCTCCTGGAAGGACTTGTGTGTCTCCTGAAAGGAATTTTGTGTCCCCTGGAAGGAATTTTGTGTCCCCTGGAAGGAATTTTGTGTCCCCTGGAAGGAATTGTGTGTCTCCTGAAAGGAATTTTGTGTCCCCTGGAAGGAATTTTGTGTATCCTGAAAGGAATTTTGTGTCCCCTGGAAGGAATTTTGTGTCGCCTGGAAGGACTTGTGTGTCTCCTGGAGGGAATTTTGTGTCTCCTGGAGGGAATTTTGTGTCTCCTGGAAGGAATTGTGTGTCTCCTGGAAGGAATTTTGTATCCCCTGAAAGGAATTTTGTGTCCCCTGGAAGGAATTTTGTGTCTCCTGAAAGGAATTTTGTGTCCTCTGGAAGGAATTTTGTGTCTCCTAGAATTCCTCCACATTCCCAAATCCAATCCTTCCACTCCCAAACTTCGAGCGGAGTCTCAGGGATCGAAGGGCGAGAAATGGGTTCGGGTTGGCTTTGGGGAGTTCTGGAAGTTGAGGGGGAATTTGAGGAGGAGCTGGAGGGATTTGGGATTTGGGATCCATGAGTTCTGCGCCTCCTGGTTTTTCCTGCTCTCCTGTGCGTGGGATTTTATTTGGGAAGTGATTCCCTTCCTTTCCCATCTCTAAATCTCTCGCGGACGGCGGAGAAATCCCTGAATTCCCTGCAGGGAGCGGGGGATATTCCATGGGAGATTTCCATGGATTAGAGCAGGGATGGGTTCCTGCCCCCCCCTTCCCACATCCCCGCGTTTCTGGTCTGGGATTCATTGGGGTCGATCCATGGAAAATGGGTTTGTGTTTTCCTGGGGCCACAGGAAAAGGCTGGCGCTCACAACCGCATCTCCCGATTAATCCGTGCGCTCCTGGGGGCCGGGAATTCCCCACTGGAAATTCGCTCCCGATTGTCTTGGCTCCCAAACCTGCAACCGCTTAGGCCTGGCTTTAATTCCCTCCATCTGAGCGGCCCCGCGGTGGGAGAACCAGGAGATCCTTCCACTTCCACCTCCTGGAAAACCGGGAACAGCTGGGACAAACTGCGAGCGTTGCCTCAGTGGGAATTGGCCTTTCCCTGGATTTGGGATCTCCTTGGATACTCCCGGAGCAGAGCTCATCCAGGAGGGATTTTGCCATAAGTAGGGGATTTATGGAATTTAAAGAATTTTGCCTCTTCATTCCAGATACGGATTTTAAAATCCCTGATTTTCCCCCATTCCTGAGTTATTTACTCCCAAACCCAATCCCTAACTCCGAACCCCACCCTGCTCCCTGTATTCCCTCTATTTCTTCCCTAAAAAATACAGAACTGAGTCATGGCTTTGAGGGCTGAAAATCCAGAATATTCCACAATTCCCGAGTCCAAGGCTGGGCTGGATGGGTTTGGAGCAGCCTGGAATAGCAGGAATGTCCCAGGGGAACTGGAAAATCAGGGAATGCTGTGGCTGGAAGGGGCCTTCAAGGTGACCAGGAACTGGGGACTGGGAATTCTTCACCATGGCCCAGAAAGGGGGATGGGGTTGGAGATTCCTGTTAATTATCACCCCTTAACTCTGATCCATAGGCTTTGGTCCTTGTAGTCCCATATCCCAAATCCGCTGTGATTTATCCCATATTTCATCTTCTGACTGGTCCCATATCCCAAATCCACCATGATTTATCCCATATATCATCTGACTGGTCCCATATCCCAAATCCACCGTGGTTTATCCCATATTTCATCTTCTGAGTGGTCCCATATCCCAAATCCACCGTGGTTTATCCCATATTTCATCTTCTGACTGGTCCCATATCCCAAATCCACCATGATTTATCCCATATTTCATCTTCTGACTCCCATATCCCAAATCTGCCATGATTCATCCCATATTTCATCTGACTGGTCCCATATCCCAAATCCACCATGATTTATCCCATATTTTATCTTCTGAGTGGTCCCATATCCCAAATCTGCCATGATTTATCCCATATTTTATCTTCTGAGTGGTCCCACATCCCAAATCCACTTTGATTCATCCCATATTTCATCTTCTGACCCCCATATCCCAAATCCACCATGATTTATCCCATATTTCATCTTCTGAGTGGTATCATATCCCAAATCCACCGTGTTTCATCCCATATTTCATCTTCTGACTCCCATATCCCAAATCTGATGTGATTCATCCCATATTTCACCTGACTGGTCCCATATCCCAAATCCACCAGGATTTATCCCATATTTCATCTGACTGGTCCCATATCCCAAATCCACCATGATTTATCCCATATTTCATCTGACTGGTCCCATATCCCAAATCCACCAATCCAAGTCTATGGAATTTAAACAATCCATCCCAAACCTATGGAATTTGTACATTCCAAACTTATGGAATTTACACAATCCATCCCAAACCTTTGGGATTAATGCAATCCATCCCGAACCTATGGAATTTGCACAATCCAAACCTTTGGGATTTGTGCGATCCTTCCCAAACCTACAGAATTTGTGCAAACCATCCCAAAACTTTGGGATTTGTGAAATCCATCCTAAATCCATGAAGTCTGTGTGATCCAAGTCTATGGAATTTGCACAATCCATCCCAAACCTTTGGGATTTGCAAAATCCAAATTTTTGGGATTTGTGTGATCCATCCCAAATCTGTGATTCCATGACCTGGGCAATTTTCCTTCCTTCCCTTCCCAGTCCCAGTGTGACACCAGAGCTGGAAGTGGCAACTCCTGTCCCCAGGGGAGGTGACCTCAAACCCCAAACCTCAAACCCCAAACCCCAAAACCCAAACCCCAAACCCCAAACCTCAAACCCCAAAGCCCAAACTCCAAACCCCAAACCCCAAACCCCAAACCCCAAACTCCAAACCCCAAACCCCAAACTCCAAACCCCAAACTCCAAACCCCAAACCCCAAACCCCAAACCCCAAACCTCAAACCCCAAACCCCAAACCTCAAACCCCAAACTCCAAACCCCAAACCCCAAACCCCAAACCTCAAACCCCAAACTCCAAACCCCAAACCCCAAACCCCAAACCCCAAACCTCAAACCCCAAACCCCAAACCCCAAACCCCAAACCTCAAACTCCAAACCCCAAACCCCAAACCCCAAAATGCAAACCCCAAACCCCAAACTCCAAACCCCAAACTCCAAACCTCAAACCCCAAACCCCAAACTCCAAACCCCAAACCCCACACCCCAAACTCCAAACCCCAAACTCCAAACTCCAAACCCCAAACTCCAAACCCCAAACCTCAAACCCCAAACCCCAAACCCCAAACCCCAAACCTCAAACCCCAAACCCCAAACCTCAAACCCCAAACCCCAAACCCCAAACCTCAAACTCCAAACTCCAAACCCCAAACCCCAAAATGCAAACCCCAAACCCCAAACCCCAAACTCCAAACCCCAAACTCCAAACCCCAAACCCCCAAAATTCTCTCAGTGTCCCCAAAGTTCTCCCAGTGTCCCCGAAGTTCTCTCAGCATCCCCAAAGGGCTCGGTGTCCCCAAAGTTCTTTCAGTGTCCCCAACGTTCTTTCAATGTCCCCAAGGTCTCTCAGTGTCCCCAGAGCTGTCGTGACTCGGTGTCCCCAAAGCAGCCTAGGCACCAGGACAGGAGGGAAAATCCCCAAATCCCGCTCCCACTCCTTTTCCCGGATCCTCTTGGAGACCCCAAATCCCCCCAGGCGTCCCTGAGCTCTGTTTAGAGCCCAGCTGGGGATTCCTGGGATGGGAGTGTTGGGCAGGAATTTTGGGAATGGCGGCAGTGCAGCCACTTAGGCAGCGCTTCCAGAGGCTCCGGAAACCTTTTGGGGCCATTTGGTTGGGATTTGGGGCTGTTGGGTTGGGATTTGGCTCCATTTGGTCGGGATTTGGGGCTGTTTGGTCAGGATTTGGGGCCATTTGGTCAGGATTTGGTGCTGTTTCATTGGAATTTGGGGCTGTTTGGTTGAGATTTGGGGCTGTTTGGTCAGAATTTGTGTCCATTTGGTTGGGATTTGGGGCCATTTGGTTGGGATCTGGGGTTGTTTGGTCGGCTTTTGGGGCTGTTTGGCTGGAATTTTGGGCCGTTTGGTTGGGATTTGGGGCCTGGTCAGGATTTGGGGCTGTTTGGTCAGAATTTGGGGCCATTTGGTCAGGATTTGTGTCCATTTGGTTGGGATTTGTGTCCATTTGGTTGGGATTTGGGGCCATTTGGTCAGGATTAGGGGCAGTTTGGTTGGGATTTGGGGCTTTTTGGTCAGGATTTGAGGTCATTTGGTTGGGATTTGGGGCTGTTTGGTTGGGATTTGTGTCCTTTTGGTCGGGATTTGGGGCAATTTGATCAGGATTTGGGGCTGTTTGGTTGGGATTCAGGGCCATTGGGTTGGGATTTGGGGCCTGGTTGGGATTCGGGGCTGTTTGGTGGGATTTGGGGCCGTTTGGTTGAGATTTGGGGCTGTTTAAGATTTGGGGCTGTTTGGTCGGGATTTGGCTCCATTTGGTCGGGATTTGGGGCCATTTGATCAGGATTTGGTGATGTTTCATTGGGATTTGGGGCCGTTTGGTTGAGATTTGGGGCCTGGTTGGTCGGGATTTGGGGTCGTTTGGTGGGATTTGGGGTCGTTTGGTGGGATTTGGGGCTGTTTAAGATTTGGGGTTGTTTGGTTGAGATTTGGGGTTGTTTGGTGGGATTTGGGGCCGTTTGGTCGGGATTTGGGGCCATTTGGTTGAGATTTGGGGCTGTTTAAGATTTGGGGTTGTTTGGTCAGGATTTGGGGCTGTTTGGTCGGGATTTGGGGCTGTTTGGTCGGGATTTGGGGTTGTTTGGTCGGGATTTGGGGTTGTTTGGTGGGATTTGGGGTCATTTGGTCGGGATTTGGGGTTGTTTGGTGGGATTTGGGGCCGTTTGGTCGGGATTTGGGGCCGTTTGGTGGGATTTGGGGTCGTTTGGTGGGATTTGGGGTCGTTTGGTGGGATTTGGGGTTGTTTGGTGGGATTTAGGGTTGTTTGGTCAGGATTTGGGGTTGTTTGGTGGGATTTGGGGTTGTTTGGTGGGATTTGGGGTTGTTTGATCAGGATTTGGGGTCGTTTGGTGGGATTTGGGGTCATTTGGTCGGGATTAGGGGTTGTTTGGTGGGATTTGGGGCCGTTCGGTTGGGATTTGAGCCCTGGCGCCACAGCAGAACCCCCGAGCGCTTCCCAGCTCCAAACCCTGGAGCAGATCCAGGCCCCGGGAAGGGAAATTATCCCAAAGGGTTTAAAGGAAATGGGAAAAGAAAGGAGCCTGGATTTTCTATTCTTTTTGTTCTTTTCTTGTTGCTTTTTTGGCTTTTCCCAAAGTTTGGAAAGAGTGCTCTGAGTTGTTTGGGAGCGTGACCAGGCGGGCGTTTGGGATTTCCCAATAATTCCGTTTGTTGCCGGCAGGCCGGAGGGCAAAACCATTCCTGAGAAATGAAATTTCCCAGCTCCTCGGCGAGGAATTTGTGATTTTCCCTTCTCTTTTTTTCGCTGGGAAGGGGGAATTTTCCACTCCCAAAAATATTGGGAGGAGCTCCCTCGTTGCGATTCCGTTTGGGAAATGAACTGGGAAGGGATTTTGCTGGGAGAATTCCTGCACGGGGAGGTTTGGGATTGGGTTTTCTTGGAATAATCAGAGTCCAGGGAGCTGAAGTGACCTGGCTGCACATCCAGAATTTGGGATTTTCCTGCCAAAATGGGAAGTGTCCCATGGAGAGGGAGGTGTTGATTAAATCAAATTAAATCCAGAGGTTCCTGGGATGCTGTGGGTTTGCTCAGTCCCATATTCCCGAATGTTTGGGAATTTTTATTTTGCTGATTATGGCGTCCATTTAGAAATGTGTCATTCCCCTTTTCTGGGCTCCACTGGGAAGAAAATTCCTGAAAAAATTCCGAGCTCAGGTTTGGGATTTTAGCACAGGGAAATTTTTTAGGATTCCTGAACTTCCTGGGAAGGGAGAGGTTGACATTTGGGGGATTTTAGAGGGATTTCAGTTGTGGAAGCTCAGCCCGTGGGACTGTTCCCCACATGGGGCTGCATCCAAGGGAATTCTTGGGATTGGGGAACGGGGGACGGATCGACGGATCCGGGAGCACCGGGAACTGTTCCGGGGCATGGAGCTGGAAGATCGGGATGTGCCGGGGAGGGACGGGTTGGATTTCCTGGATCTGCACGGAAGGAGGGATTTCAAATCCTTTTGGGATCACCTTTGCCATTTCCCAGATCCTGCCAAGGAAATCCCTACAGTCCCAGCCCCTGCTGGGGGGGAAACTCGGCTGGACTGGGATTTTCAGGGCTGGATTGGGATTTTCAGGGCTGGATTGGGATTTTCAGGGCTGGATTGGGATTTTCAGGGCTGGATGACTCTGGTTTTCAGGGCTGGACTGGGATTTTCAGGGCTGGATTGGGATTTTCAGGGCTGGATTGGGATTTTCAGGGCTGGACTGGGATTTTCAGGGCTGGATTGGGATTTTCAGGGCTGGACTCTGATTTTCAGGGCTGGACTCTGATTTTCAGGGCTGGATTGGGATTTTTAGGGGTAGACTGGGATTTTCAGGGCTGGATTGGGATTTTCAGGGCTGGACTCTGATTTTCAGGGCTGGATTGGGATTTTCAGGGCTGGATTGGGATTTTCAGGGCTGGACTGGGATTTTCAGGGCTGGACTGGGATTTTCAGGGCTGGACTGGGATTTTCAGGGCTGGATTGGGATTTTCAGGGCTGGACTCTGATTTTCAGGGCTGGACTCTGATTTTCAGGGCTGGATTGGGATTTTTAGGGGTAGACTGGGATTTTCAGGGCTGGATTGGGATTTTCAGGGCTGGACTCTGATTTTCAGGGCTGGATTGGGATTTTCAGGGCTGGTTTGGGATTTTCAGGGCTGGTTTGGGATTTTCAGGGCTGGATTGGGATTTTCAGGGCTGGACTGGGATTTTCAGGGCTGGACTGGGATTTTCAGGGCTGGACTCTGATTTTTAGGGCTGGACTGGGATTTTCAGGGCTGGTTTGGGATTTTCAGGGCTGGATTGGGATTTTCAGGGCTGGACTGGGATTTTCAGGGCTGGATTGGGATTTTCAGGGCTGGATTGGGATTTTCAGGGCTGGACTCTGATTTTCAGGGCTGGATTGGGATTTTCAGGGCTGGACTCTGATTTTCAGGGCTGGACTCTGATTTTCAGGGCTGGACTGGGATTTTCAGGGCTGGTTTGGGATTTTCAGGGCTGGTTTGGGATTTTCAGGGCTGGACTGGGATTTTTAAGGTTGGACTGCGATTTTCAGGTCTGAATTGGGATTTTAGGGATGGACTGGGCTTTTCAGGGCTGGACTGGGATTTTTTGGGGCTGGTTTTGGCTTTTAATGAGTGGTTTGAGTTTTTCAGAGCTGGTTTGGGATTTTCAGGGCTGGACTGGGATTTTCAGGACTGGTTCAGGATTTTCAGGGCTGGTTTAGGATTTTTATGGTTGGTTTGGTATTTTTGGGGCTGGTTTGGGATTTCCAGGACTGATTTGGGATTTTTTTGGGGCTGGTTTGGGTTTTTGAAGCCTGGATTGGGATTTTCAGAGCATGTTTGGGGTTTTTTTTCGGGGCTGGTTTGGGTTTTTAAGGGCTGCTTTGGGTTTTTTTTGGATCCAGTTTGAGTTTCTTGGGGCTGCTTTGGATTCTTCAGTGGTGGATTGGGATTTTTGGGACTGGTTTGGGCTTTTCAGAGCTGCTTTGGGGTTTTTCAGGGCTGGTTTGGATTCTTTGGGGGCTGGATTGGGATTTTCAGGGCTGAGTTGGGACTTTCAAGGCTGGTTTGGTTTTTCAGGGCTGGTTTTGGTTTTTCATGTCTGGTTCAGGATTTTCAGGGATGGCTTGGATTTTCAGAGCTGGTTTGGGATTTTCAGGGCTGATTTGGGTTTTTAAGGGTTCGCTTTTGGATTTTTTAGGGCCGGTTTGGGATTTTCAGGACTGATTTGGAATTTTCAAGGCTGAGTTGAGATTTTCAGAGATGGTTTGGGATTTTCAGGGTTGGATTGAGATTTTTAGAGCAGGACTGGGATTTGTGGGGCTGGTTTCAGGGCTGGTTTGGATTCCTCAGGGCTGGTTTGGATTCTTCAGGGCTGGTTTGGGCTTTTCAGATCTGGTTCAGGGTTTTCAGGACAGTTTGGGTTTTTCAGGGACAGTTAGAGCTTTTAGGGGCTTATTTGGGATTTTTGAGGCCAGTTTGGGATTTTTGAGGCTGGTTTGGGTTTTTTCAGGGCTGGCTTGGCATTTTCAGGACTGGTTTGGTGTTTTTGGGGTTGGTTTGGGGTTTTTGGGGGCCAGTTTGGGATTTTTGAGGCCGATTTGGGATTTTCGGGGCTGATTTGGGGTTTTCTGGCTGTTCCCGGTGCCCGCACACCCCTGACAGCCGCAGCCACCACGAGACGTGGCAGCAATTAAGACCTGAGCGCCTTTCCCAGCAATCCCGGAGCTAAGGAACCACCATGGTCCAGTGCCTCAAAAATCCCCATTAGCCCACGCCACTTATGGCCATAAAATTCCTCGTTTTCTGCTTTTCATCGGCCTCACCCCGGAATCTTCGTTTTGCTTTATTTCTACATTTGCACTCCAACAATGGCAATCAGCCCGTGCCCAGAGTGTTGCAAATCAGAAATTTGTCCACATTTTTTCCACCACCTTCCCGGGCGAAGGCGCCTCTTTCCCTGGGAACGGCCGGGAGCGGGCGGGGGAAGGGGCCGCAGATTGATCGGAGCCCTCGGAAGTCTCCGGGATTGGGGCAGGGACAGGGGGAGCAGCGGGAATTCTGCCCTGAAAAGGCAGCTCGTGGTGGCAGGAGCTCCTGGGGAAAGCGGGGAGTTTTCCCGAATTTTCCCTCCTCTCCGAGGGTTTGGATTTGGGGTTTATTTTTTTGGGTTTGTTGGGGTTTAAAGCGGCCTGTACTGGTTAAACTGGGAGGAAGAACAACTCAAGGCGGAGTGAGGAAAAGATCTGAGGAGGTTTGGTTCTGTCCCTCGTGGCCTGGGAGGTGTTTTGGGGTTTTGGGTTTTGGCAGCTGAGCATTGCTTTGCCCAAATTTGGGGAAAAAATCTGGGCCAGGACTCTCTGCAGAGCTGGGGACAGCTCCCAGTTCATGTCCCCTCATGGTGACACCAACTGGGCTGTTTTGGGGACAATTTTGGGGATCAGCCCCATAAATCAGGGGCCAGGCTCTCTGCAGAGCTGGGGACAGCTCCCAGTTCATGTCCCCTCATGGTGACACCAACTGGGCTGTTTCAGAGACAATTTTGGGGATCAGCCCCAAAATCAGCTCTGGGCTGTTCTGCAGAGCTGGGGACAGCTCCCAGTTTGTGTCCCCTCATGGTGACACCACCTGGGTTGTCCTGTGGGGACAATTTTGGGGATCAGCCCCATAAATCAGGGCCAGGACTCTCTGCAGAGCTGGGGACAGCTCCCAGTTCCTGTGGCACTGCCCGGGCTGTCCCTGTGGGGACAATTTTGGGGATCAGCCCCATAAATCAGGGCCAGGACTCTCTGCAGAGCTGGGGACAGCTCCCAGTTCATGTCCCCTCATGGTGACACCAACTGGGCTGTTTTGGGGACAATTTTCGGGATTAGCCCCATAAATCAGGGCCAGGACTCTGCAGAGCTGGGGACAGCTCCCAGTTCATGTCCCCTCACGGTGACACCACCTGGGCTGTTTTGGGGACAATTTCAGGGATCAGCCCCATAAATCAGGGCCAGGACTCTCTGCAGAGCCGGGGACAGCTCCCAGTTCCTGTGGCACTGCCCGGGCTGTCCCTGTGGGGACAATTTTGGGGGTCAGCCCCAAAATCAGCTCCGGGCTGTTCTGCAGAGCTGGGGACAGCTCCCAGTTCCTGTGGCACTGCCCGGGCTGTCCCTGTGGGGACAATTTTGGGGCCAAGCTGTCCTGGGGCACCAAGAACCCTTCCCAGGAGCTCGGGGCCAAGCAGCTCATCCCGAATTGAAGCCCCCACGGGGCTCATCCCTGTTCCAATCCCGCGGGGCCATCCCGGCTGTCCCCGAGCTGGAGCGGGGCCAGCCACCCCCGGTGACCTCCGAGCACAGCTCCGAGCACAGCCTCGTGCTCCGCACCCTTCCCAGCGAGCTTGGTCAGAATCCAAAAAATAGGAACAGGGAGAAGGGAAAAAAAAGCAAAAAAAAAAGAGATTTTTAGGACTTAGCCGTGGCCTGCCCGGATTTCCTTCTCGGGCAATTGGACACTGGAGAAAGCAATGGGATTTAAAAAGGAAAATTCCTGCTGGCAGGAGCAGCCTGGTGTGGCTGCAGGGGCAGGGGTGACCTCCTAAGGGCTCATCCTGAGGGGCGTTTATTCCTAAGGGGGTTTTATTGCTGAGGGGTTTTTATTCCTAAGGGGTGTTTATTCCTAAGGGGTTTTTATTCCCGAGGGGTTTTTATTCCTGAGCAGTGTTTATTCCTGAGGGGTGTTTATTCCTAAGGGGTTTTTATTCATAAGGGGGTTTTATTCCAAAGGGGTTTTTATTCCTGAGCAGTGTTTATTCCTGAGGGGTGTTTATTCCTAAGGGGTTTTTATTCCTAAGGAGTTTTTATTCCTGAGGGGTTTTTATTCCTAAGGGGTTTTTATTCCTGAGGGGTTTTTATTCCTGAGGGGTGTTTATTCCTGAGGGGTGTTTATTCTGGAGGGGTTTTTATTCCTGAGGGGTTTTTATTCCTAAGGGGTTTTTATTCTTGAGGGGTTTTTATTCCTAAGGGGTTTTTATTCCTGAGGGGTTTTTATTCCCGAGGGGTTTTTATTCCTGAGCAGTGTTTATTCCTGAGGGGTTTTCATTCCCCACTGCTGCGGGGATATCGGGAATCGTTCCGCTCGAATCTGTCCTCTCTGTCCCCCTGTGAGCGCCGCCCTTCCCGAGCCACCCAAGCCCGGCTGTCCCTGTGGGATCCACCCCCGCTGCCACCCTCTGTCCCCTCCCTGTCCTGCTTCTCCCTGGCATCGTGGGATGGGTTGGATGGAGCTTGGAGCTCATCCTGCTCCACCCCAGGATCCCAGGCGGCGCCCAGCCCCGTCCTACCCAGCCTTGGGCACTGCCAGGGATGGAGAACTTCCTGGGAATTCCATCTGGGGCCTTCAGAGGGAAGAATTGATCCCAAATATTCCACCCAAACCTCCCCTGTCGTTCCCTCTCTTACCACTTCCCCAGTTTTCAGGGGCTGATGCTGGAAAACGCCTTTCCCTAAAAACCCTTCCTGCTGGAGTTTATAACACTGGAAAACACCTTTCCCTAAAAACCCTTCCTGCTGGAATATCTGCTGTGGGTTTGGGGGGCCAAAACAGAAGGACAGTGTGAAAATCTCCAGTGTCCCTCTGTCCATCCCTCTGTCCCCCTGTCTGTCCCTCTGCGGGGCCAGGCCAGGTTCAGCCAGCCTCAATTAGGGACATTCATTAATAAAGAGCAGCCTGGGTCACTCCGGGCCTTCCCTTCCCTTCCCTTCCCTTCCCTTCCCTTCCCTTCCCTTCCCTTCCCTTCCCTTCCCTTCCCTTCCCTTCCCTTCCCTTCCCTTCCCTTCCCTTCCCTTCCCTTCCCTTCCCTTCCCTTCCCTTCCCTTCCCTTCCCTTCCCTTCCCTTCCCTTCCCTTCCCTTCCCTTCCCTTCCCTTCCCTTCCCTTCCCTTCCCTTCCCTTCCCTTCCCTTCCCTTCCCTTCCCTTCCCTTCCCTTCCCTTCCCTTCCCTTCCCTTCCCCTCCCCCTTTTCCTCACATTTTCCTGCCCTTTCCCCTCTTTCCCCCATTTTTTCCCTTTTCCAATTTTCCCTTCCCTTTCCCCCTTTTTCTTCTTTCCTCCCCTTTTCCTCAGTTTTCTCCTTTTTCCACTATTTTCCCTTCCTTTCCCCCTTCCCCCACTTTCCTCCCCTTTCCCCTATTTCCCCCCATTTTTCCTCCTTTTCCCCTCTTTTTCCTCCCTTTCTCCCCTTTTCCCACTTTTTCTCCATTTTCCCACTTTTCCACTATTTTCCTCCCTTCCCCCCCTTTTCCCCTCTTTTCTCCCCATTTTCCCTCCTTTTCCCCCTTTTCCCCCTTTTTCCCTCTTTACCCCTTTTCCCCCATTTCCTCCCCCTTTCCCCCATTTTTTCCCTTTCCCTCCTCCCCCCCACTTGTGCCCAATTTATTGATCCCGATCAATATTTATTGATCCAGATAAAATTCCACTTCCCTGCTCCACCCCCCAACCCCGCCATTCCCTGGGCTGTAATTCAGATTTAACAATTCACATTTCTATTTAATAACTCACATTTAGACACAATAATACACATTTCTATTTAACAACTGATACATTAAATAATTTATTAATTAATTAATTTATATTTATCTCATTTTTCCCGGGCCTGTTCTCCATCCCCTCCATGATTTTGGCATCACATGGATTTTTACAAACCCCTAAATCCCAGATATTATTTTTATAGGGATTTTTGTCTTTCCTGGGATTCTCCCCACCTACATCCAGGTGTGAACCTTGCCAGGAACTCACCTGGATTTCAGTTTATTCCGATTTATTCCAATTTATTTACATTTATTTACATTTATTCTGATTTATTCCCATTTATTTCCATTTTCCATTTTTTTGGGACACAATAAATCCCAGCTGGAGTTCTTTTCCCCCATAATACTCAAGGAAAGGCTCAAAAGAGCCAAATTCAGGCTTTTTAAGGAAAAACAATTCCATTAGGTGATGGAGGTCGTGAGGAAAGCAGGATTTTCCACTGATAAATCCCCATTTTTGGATTAAAAAATCTGATTTTTCATGACCTGACTGAGATGATTTTTGCCTCCTTCCAGACTTGCAGATCCCAGAGCTGGCAAAAAAATGGAATTTTGGGGCTTTCCCCTCCTCCTACTGTGCACAAACATCATTCCAATCCCACTCCCGGTGTTTCCTCGGATGCTTTTCCAGCCCCTGCACCATTTGATCCCAGGGATCAAATATCAGATTTTAATGGGAAAGAAACCTCCCAGCTTTTGGCAGCAGCAGCAGCCGGGAATTCCCAGCCCTGGGAAGACCCTCCTGGATGATCCCGGAGTTTCCTGAGTTTCCATTGGGAAGTGCCCGGCCCTGGGAGCTGCCAGGGGCAGGATTTGGGATAAAATTGTCCCTTTTTGGTGTGAAAACTCCTCCGGGAAGGTGTCAGCAGAGGGTGACGTTGTGCAGGATTGGGGAATATTGGGGAATATCCGGAATGCCGCCAGCAAAAACTTGGGAATATCCGAAAGGGCCTAAAACTTCTAAGGAATGGCCTGAAATTCCAAGGAAGCGCGATGAGTTCTGGGAAAAGGGATTTGGGATAATAGGGAATCCCTTTCATGTGTTTGCTGTGGGAATATTTTAGTTCTAGATCTCAGTCCTGTGCTAATAATTCCAGATTTTAGGAATACCACTGAAATTTTAAAAAATACATAAAACGAGGCGCCCGATCTGACCTTTCCCATGGTTCTGATGGAATTTTGAGGGTTTGGAAGGGGAACTTTGTTGCTGTGGGAAGGAAATGGATCCAAGTGCTGTCCCATGGGAATGGGATAGAAAGGTGGAATTTGTCTTCTTGGAGGGAATTCCCGTGGGATTTCTGGGCTAATTTATGGATTTATCGCAATGAGGATAATTTATGGATTTGTGGATGTGGTGAAGTGGACTGAGCCCGAGTGGGGAGGGTTCGGAGCCAGGTGTTGGAATTTAGGGGGATTTCAGGATCTTCACCCTTGGATCGGGAACTTCCATAGCTGGGAATGGCTGGGAATAGAATGGCAGGAAATTCCCAACCATTCCCAGCCATTCCCAACCATTCCCAGACATTCCCAATCATTCCCAACCATTCCCAACCATTGCCAACCATTGCCAACCATTCCCAGTCATTCCCAACCATTCCAAATCATTCCCAGCCATTCCCAACCATTCCCAACCATTCCCAACCATTCCCAGCCATTCCAAATCATTCCCAACCATTCCCAACCATTCCCAGACATTCCCAATCATTCCCAACCATTCCCAACCATTGCCAACCATTGCCAACCATTCCCAGTCATTCCCAACCATTCCAAATCATTCCCAGCCATTCCCAACCATTCCCAACCATTCCCAACCATTCCCAGCCATTCCAAATCATTCCCAACCATTCCCAACCATTCCCAGCCATTCCCACCCATTCCAAATCATTCCCAATCATTCCCAACCATTCCCAGCCATTCCCAATCATTCCCAACCATTCCCAACCATTCCCAGCCATTCCCAACCATTCCCAGCCATTCCCAGCCATTCCCAACCATTCCAAACCATTCCCAGCCATTCCCAATCATTCCCAACCATTCCCAACCATTCCCAGCCATTCCCAACCATTCCCAGCCATTCCCAACCATTCCCAGCCATTCCCAACCATTCCCAGACATTCCCAACCATTCCCAACCATTTCCAACCATTCCTAGCCATTCCCAACCATTCCCAGACATTCCCAATCATTCCCAACCATTCTCAATCATTCCCAACCATTCCCACCCATTCCCACCTATTCCAAGGTCTGGTGTCCTGGGAAACCCCTCCTGGCTGGTGGCCTTGGGGACATCCATGTCCTGTGTCCTGGAAAGCTCCTCAGGAGCTCCTGCCTTGAGGACAGCCATGTTCTGTGTTCTGAAAAATTCCTTGGGAATTTTCTTCTGGCTGGTGGCCTTGGGGACATCTGTGTCCTCTGTCCTGGAAACTCCTCCTGGGTGGTGGCCTTGGGGACAGCCGTGTTCTGTGTCCTTGAAAGCTCCTCAGGAGCTCCCACCTTAAGGACATCGTGTCCTGTGTCCTGGAAATTCCTTGGGAGTTCCCTCCTAGGTGGTGGCCTTGGGGACATCCGTGTCCTGCGTCCTGGAAACTCCTTGGGAGTTCTCTCCTGGCTGGTGGCCGTGGGGACATCCATGTCCTGTGTCCTGGAAACTCCTTGGGAATTTCCTCCTGGCTGGTGGCCGTGGGGACATCCATGTCCTGTGTCCTGGAAACTCCTTGGGAGTTCTCTCCTGGCTGGTGGCCTTGGGGACATCCATGTCCTGTGTCCTGGAAACTCCTTGGGAGTTCTCTCCTGGCTGGTGGCCGTGGGGACATCCATGTCCTGTGTCCTGGAAACTCCTTGGGAATTTCCTCCTGGCTGGTGGCCTTGGGGACATCCATGTCCTGTGTCCTGGAAACTCCTTGGGAGTTCTCTCCTGGCTGGTGGCCGTGGGGACATCCATGTCCTGTGTCCTGGAAACTCCTTGGGAGTTCTCTCCTGGCTGGTGGCCTTGGGGACAGCTGTGTCCTGTGTCCTGGAAGCTCCTTGGGAGTTCCCTCCTGGCTGGTGGCCTTGGGGACAGCCGTGTCCTGTGTCCTGGAAACTCCTTGGGAGTTCCCTCCTGGCTGGTGGCCTTGGGGACAGCCGTGTCCTGTGTCCTGGAAGCTCCTTGGGAGTTCTCTCCTGGCTGGTGGCCGTGGGGACAGCCGTGTCCTGTGTCCTGGAAACTCCTTGGGAGTTCTCTCCTGGCTGGTGGCCGTGGGGACAGCCGTGTCCTGTGTCCTGGAAACTCCTTAGGAGTTCTCTCCTGGCTGGTGGCCTTGGGGACAGCCGTGTCCCCCCTTGCCCAGGACACCCTGGGGTGGGATTGGCCCCCCTGTCCTTTAGGGGAATTGGTGTCCAAGACCCCCGGGATAAATTGGGGCAATTTCCTGCGGAAATGGGGCTGCAGGGCTGGCCCTGGGGCTTGGAGGACTCGGGGCTCCCATGGATGAGCCGCTCCTGCCGTTCTTCCTGCGAGATCCGAGCTGGGAAGGGAAAATTTCGTGCCAAAAACCAGGAAAAATCCACGGTGCTTCCCTCATGGTGCCATGCCCGCTCTCAGCTGAGCAGCTCAGTGTGGCCACCAGGAATTCCCTGCTGGCTCCCGAGCAGGAGGAATTTGGGATTCCTGACATGTCCCTGGCCCAGGAGCTGGCACAGCTGGGCTCTGTCCCCGCTGGGAGCCGGGAGCCCCATTCCATGAGGAATGGGAGCTCCATCCCATGAGGAATGGGAGCTCCATCCTACAAGGAATGGAAACTCCATCCTACAAGGAATGGGAACTCCATCCTACAAGGAATGGGAACTCCATCCCATGAGGAATGGGAGCTCCATCCCACGAGGAATGGCAGCTCCATCCCATGAGGAAACCAGGATTTTCCATGGATGGAAAACCATTCTTGGATAACAAAATCTCTTTTTTTCTGACCCGACCTAGATGATTTTGGGGCAGAGCAGGGTGGGAGCGGTTCCATGGGAGCGGGATGTGATTCTGGGGTTGTTGTCAGGCTCCTGGAGGAGAATTCCAATTCCAGCACCTGTGGGAGAAGCTGCAACCCCATCCTTTATCCCTCCTGCCCTGGCTGTGATGCCTTTTGGGGCTGTCTAAAAACAGAGGACGGACAAAATTAAGGGAATAAAAAGTGCTTGTATTTGCTGAAGGGCCTTCAGGTGCATCTCAGGCAGGGGCTACACCCAAAAATGGACCAGGGTTTTTCACACTTTGGTAACTTTGGTCCATTTGCATATTGGGGGTTAATCCTCCAATTCCAGCTTCATCTAATGAAGTAATTTACCCCAAGTTTGCTCCCCAAAATTCCCTTTTGTTTAATTTCCCGGGGCCTGAGGCAGTGAGGTGTCCTTGATCGCCAGGCCTGGAGGGGAATTGTTGTGTGTGCCCAAAACTGGAGAGCAGCAGCTGAGCCTGTGTGGAGTTTGGAGCTCTGCACTAAAGAACTACAGGTTAAAAACACAGAACTGCAGGTTAAAAACACGGAACTGCAGGTCACAAACACAGAACTGCAGGTTAAAAACACAGAACTGCAGGTCACACAGAACTGCAGATCACAAACACAGAGCTGCAGGTCACAAACACAGAACTGCAGGTTAAAAACACAGAACTGCAGGTTAAAAACACAGAACTGCAGGTTACAAACACAGAACTACAGGTTAAAAACACAGAACTGCAGGTCACAAACACAGAACTGCAGTTTACACAGAACTGCAGGTCACAAACACAGAACTGCAGGTCACACACACAGAACTGCAGGTCACAAACACAGAACTGCAGGTTAAAAACACAGAACTGCAGGTTACACACACAGAACTGCAGGTCACAAGCACAGAACTGCAGGTCACAAAAAACAGAACTGCAGGTCACACAGAACTGCAGGTCACAAACACAGAACTGCAGGTCACAAACACAGAGCTGCAGGTCACAAACACAGAGCTGCAGGTTACACACACAGAACTGCAGGTCACACAGAACTGCAGGTTACACACACAGAACTGCAGGTCACACAGAACTGCAGGTCACAAACACAGAACTGCAGGTCACACAGAACTGCAGGTCACAAACACAGAGCTGCAGGTCACAAACACAGAACTGCAGGTCACAAACACAGAACTGCAGGTCACAAACACAGAACTGCAGGTCACACAGAACTGCAGGGTCCCAAACACAGAACTGCAGGTCACAAACACAGAACTGCAGGTCACACACACAGAACTGCAGGTCACACACACAGAACTGCAGGTTACACAGAACTGCAGGTTACACACACAGAACTGCAGGTCACACAGAACTGCAGGTCACACACACAGAACTGCAGGTCACACACACAGAACTGCAGGTCACACAGAACTGCAGGTTACACAGAACTGCAGGTTAAAAACACAGAACTGCAGGTCACAAACACAAAACTGCAGGTTACACAGAACTGCAGGTTAAAAACACAGAACTGCAGGTCACAAACACAGAACTGCAGGTCACACAGAACTGCAGGTCACAAACAGAGAACTGCAGGTCACACACACAGAACTGCAGGTCACACAGAACTGCAGGTCACACACACAGAACTGCAGGTCACACACACAGAACTGCAGGTCACAAACACAGAACTGCAGGTCACACAGAACTGCAGGTCACACACACAGAACTGCAGGTCACAAACACAGAACTGCAGGTTACACAGAACTGCAGGTCCCAAACACACGGAAAATGGAGAAGCTCAGAGCCCGAGACATCAGCTGGTGGCCCCAGCAGCGCCAGGAGCGCGGGAGGAGCCGCTCTGTCCCTCCGCTCGTTCCGCCGCCGCATCCCCCGGCCCGACCCCTCCCGGCCCCGCGTTCCCTCCCTCCCCCCGGCATCCCGGGCTCCTTCCCGGGGGTTTTAATATTCAGGCCGTACCTTCCACATGAGCAGTGCTGAAGAGCCGGGTGTCGGGCTTTATTGATATCGCGCGGGGCTGTCAGCTGCACATTCAGCCTCCCGCGACCCCCTAAGGTGCGGGTCCTGGCAGCTCTAAAGGAATCCGCACCAAAAAAAAAAAAAAAATCCCTTTTTTTGTTCGGCCCAAGGTGAGACAATGCGGGCAGGGCCCTGCTGCAGATGACAGCGCTGATAAAGGAGCGCGGCGCAGGGATGTCTTCCTTTCTTCGCGCTCCTTCATTCAATCCTTCTTTCTGTCACTCGCATTCTCTCCTCCCTGCGTTTCCCTTTCTTCTCTTTCTTCTGGCAGGGCGAATTCAGGGGGTTCAATCGCGGGCGAATGTCACAGCCCCGCTGCCGGCGCATCCCGGGGCCGCGTCCCGCTCGGGGCCTCTCTGCCCAGCGCGTCCCGGCGCTTCCTGACATGAATGGAGAGCTGGGAGCGATTTTTGGGGGAGAAATGGGCAGGGGAGGGGGGAAATGTGGAGAGAAAGGCGAGAGGAGGTGGGAGAAACGCAGCAGGGAAAGTGGAGTTTGTGGCGAGGCAGGAGGATGTGGATATCCACATATAAATATAATTCTATGTATAAATACATAGAAATCTGTGTATTAATATATGAATACATGGAAAGTGTATAGAAAATTAATAGCATAGAAAATTAATTCCCAAATCAAAACCCACAGGGCTCAGGGAGCAGGTGGGGGACAGAAAATCAGATATTCCAAAAATCCTCTGTGAGTTTTGCTGCATCCCTGATTTCCCAGCTGGAGCACGAAGGAAGGGAGGGGAAGAGGTGGCTCAGGGCCACAAGGATCTGTCCCTGGCATTGGGATCTGTTCCCTGGCACTGGGATCTGTCCCTGGCATTGTGATCTGTCCCTGAGATTGTGATCTGTCCCTGGCATTGGGATCTGTCCCTGGCACTGGGATCTGTCCTTGGATCAGGGATCTGTCCTTGGCATTGGGATCTGTCCCTGGCACTGGAATCTCTCCCTGGCACTGGGATCTGTCCCCCAGTGTCCCAAGCCCTGGTGCCACGCTGGTCCCTCAAGCCTGGCAGTGTCCCCTGAAGGGGAGCCGGGCTGGGATCCCTGTGTCCGACCCTGGAAATCTGAGGATTGTCTGGGATGGGATCCATGGAAATACAGGAATTGTCTGGGATGGGATCCATGGAAATACAGGAACTGTCTGGGATGGGCTCGCCCATCCCTCATCCCTACCATGTAAATCCAGGGATTGTCTGGGATGGGATACCTGGAAATCCAGGGATTATTCAGGATTGGATCCATGTAAATCCAGGGATTGTCTGGGATGTGATCTCCCAGCCCTCATCCCTACCCTGAAAATCCAGGGATTCTCCAGGACCAGATAAATCCAGGGTCATCTGGGATCAGATCCCTGTATATCCAGGGGTTATCTGGGATTGGATCTCCCATCACTGCTCCCTTGCCCTATAAATTTGACCCCTGTAATTCCAGGGGTTATCTGGGATGGGATCCCTGGAAATCCAGGGGTTTTCCAGGATAAGATCTCCCGCCCGTGATGCCAGTGGGCTCCTGGCCCCCTGCTCCCCGTGCCCATCCCTCGCAGCCGTGGGATCTGTTTGTGCTGCTCCACGAGGAATCCTTCCTTCCTTCCTTCCTTCCTTCCTTCCTTCCTTCCTTCCTTCCTTCCTTCCTTCCTTCCTTCCTTCCTTCCTTCCTCCCTTCCTTCCTCCCTTCCTCCCTTCCTCCCTTCCTCCCTTCCTCCCTTCCTCCCTTTCTCCCTTCCTCCCTTCCTCCCTTCCTTCCTTCCTTCCTTCCTTCCTTCCTTCCTTCCTTCCTTCCTTCCTTCCTTCCTTCCTTCCTTCCTTCCTTCCTTCCTTCCTCCCTTTCTCCCTTCCTTCCTTCCTTCCTTCCTTCCTTCCTTCCTTCCTTCCTTCCTTCCTTCCTTCCTTCCTTCCTTCCTCCCTTCCTCCCTTCCTCCCTTCCTCCCTTCCTCCTTTCCTCCCTTCCTCCCTTCCTTCCTCCCTTCCTCCCTTCCTCCCTTCCTCCCTTCCTTCCTCCCTTCCTCCCTTCCTCCCTTCCTCCCTTCCTCCTTTCCTCCTTTTCCCCACAGAAATAAAAGCCATATCTTTGTGACAATGTTACTTTAACATCACACACATAAATCCATTTTAATATCTGTGCAAAGCCAATATTATAATTGGAAATATTATATTCTAATATACCATTATATAATGCATTATTATTATATAAATAATATAATTATAAATAACATATTGTGTTATTTTATATTGTCAGCTAAAAATATCATTATAAATAATTATATTATTATAGAATTGATATGATATGATATGATGTGATATGATATTATTATATTGTGATATATTCAATTTTATTATATTGCAATATATTCTATCATATTGTAATATATTATATTGCAATATATTCTATTTTATTCTATATTCTATTCTGTTCTATTCTAGTCTAGTCTAGTCTAGTCTAGTCTATTCTATTATTGTGACATAGTATATTTTATTCTATTGCAATATATTCTATTATATTGCAATGTATTATATTATATTGCAATATACTATATTGTAGTATATTATATTATATTATATTATATTGTATTGCAATATATTCTATTCTATTCTATTGCAATATATTCTATTCTATTGCGATATATTCTATTATATTGTGATATATTCTATTCTATTGCAATATATTATATTGTAATGTATTATATCATATTATATTTCAATATCTTCTATTCTATTGCGATATATTCTATTCTATTGCAATATATTCTATTATATTGTGATATATTCTATTATATTGTGATATATTCTATTATATTGCAATATATTATATTGTAATGTATTATATCATATTATATTTCAATATCTTCTATTCTATTGCGCTATCTTCTATTCTATTGCGATATCTTCCATTCTATTGCGATATCTTCCATTCCATTGCGCTATCTTCTATTCTACTGCGATATCTTCTATTCTATTGCGATATCTTCTATTCTATTGTGATATCTTCTATTCTACTGCGATATCTTCTATTCTATTGCGCTATCTTCTATTCTATTGCGATATCTTCTATTCTATTGCGATATCTTCTATTCTATTGCGATATCTTCTATTCTACTGCGATATCTTCTATTCTATTGCGATATCTTCTATTCTATTGTGATATCTTCTATTCTATTGCGCTATCTTCTATTCTATTGCGCTATCTTCTATTCTACTGCGATATCTTCTATTCTATTGCGATATCTTCTATTCTATTGTGATATCTTCTATTCTATTGCGCTATCTTCTATTCTATTGCGCTATCTTCTATTCTACTGCGATATCTTCTATTCTATTGTGATATCTTCTATTCTATTGCGATATCTTCTATTCTATTGTGATATCTTCTATTCTATTGCGATATCTTCTATTCTATTGCGCTATCTTCTATTCTATTGCGATATCTCCCATTCTATTGTGATATCTTCTATTCTACTGCGATATCTTCCATTCTACTGCGATATCTTCTATTCTATTGCGCTATCTTCTATTCTACTGCGATGTGTTCTCCCTGTAGCACCTCGCTCTCCCGGGCTGGATCCTGCTCCTGCAGGCACGAGCCCATGGATGCCGAAGCGCCAGAGGGGCTTTTCTGGAGCCCACAGATGCGCCGGGGCTCGGGGCCGGCCCCGTCACCTCGGGCCGCTTGAAAAGGCCGAACAAAGGCCCGGAGAGAGAGGGTGAGGGGCGCAGGGGGAGGGAGGCAGCAGCAGCACGGAGTTGAAAGCGAAGAAAGGCGGGCTGCGCTTGATGGATATTCCATCTGCCTATGGCCAGGGCGCTCACAAAGGACGCGGCTCCCTCCCTCCCCGCCTGCCGCCGAGCGCTCGGGATGGGTCGGGTCTGTTGGCTCTGGAGGGAGCGGAAAGTTTTGGGGGTTTGTGATGGGTGTGGGGACGCGGCAATGGGGCAGATCCTCAGGATCAGCCCCATGGATCCCGCTGTTGCCACAGGATCTGATCTGGGATCGAATCAGCCCTGTGGATTCTGCTGTTCCCACAGGGAACCTCTGGGATCAGATCAGCCCCGTGGATCCCGCTGTTCCCACAGGGAGGTTCAGGGATCTGATCTGGGATCCGATCAGCCCTGTGTATCCTGCTGTTCTTACAGGATCTGATCTGGGATCGGATCAGCCCCGTGGATCCCGCTGTTCCCACAGGGAGGTTCAGGGATCTGATCTGGGATCCGATCAGCCCTGTGTATCCTGCTGTTCTTACAGGATCTGATCTGGGATCGAATCAGCCCCGTGGATCCCGCTGTTCCCACAGGGAACCTCTGGGATCAGATCAGTCCTGTGGATCCTGCTGTTCTTACAGGATCTGATCTGGGATCGGATCAGCCCCATGGATCCCACTGTTCCCACAGGGAGGTTCAGGGATCAGATCAGCCCTGTGGATCCCTCTGTTCCCACAGGGAACCTCTGGGATCTGATCTGGGATCGGATCAGCCCCGTGGATTCCACTGTTCCCACAGGGAGCCTCTGGGATCACTTCAGGTCTATAGATCCCACTGTTTCCACAGGGAGGTTCAGGGATCAGATCAGTCCTGTGGATCCCACTGTTCCCACAGGGAACCTCTGGGATCCCATCTGGGATCAGATCCCTGTGGATCCCTGTGGATCCCAAACAGAGCCTTTAACCAAAGGACAGTTCTGTCAGGAATCCTTTTCTATGTTAATCAGATGTTACCTTATGTATGCAGGTATTTTAATATAAGTAGACTTAAATCAGCTATTTCATTAAGCTTAATTAACAACAGAAATAAAAACTGTATCTTTATAGCAAGGTTACTTCAACACTACACATATAAAATCTATTTGCATATTTGTGAAAAGCCAATATTACAATATGCATCTATAACAGTGCTGGGAACAACAAAGTCACGGCAGGACAATTCCGCGCCGCCTTTTTGGGCTCCTCGAGGTCCTGTTTGCACCTGGATGGGGTCGGTTTGCTCCTGCCTGGGAAAAAGGAGCTGGGAAGGCCAGGAGAGCTCCAGCTCCGGCTCCGGAGCTGCCGGTGGCAGGTGCAGCTCAGGAGAGGATAAATCCCAATGTCCCACTTGTGGGAATGCAGAGCTTCCCTCTGGCTGCCCCGGGACCCTGGCAGGGGTCAGAACCCCCTGGACAGAGCCCCCAGAGACACTGGCTGTGATCTCTGGCCATGGAAAAGAGTTTTCAATCTTACAGCATGAATTACCAGCTCTGAGGGTTTGATATCAGTAATAATTAAGTGTGGCACGGGTGCAAAAGTAAAATTTTAGGATTCTAGATGAGGGGTCCAAAGGGGACAAGCTGGAGGAAATTGGGTGTGCCTTGTCCTTTTTCTCCTTCTTCATGCCCTCCATGTCTCACTGTGGTGTTGGCATTTTTCTGTTGGTTCAGGCTGGGGACACACTGTCCAACGTAGGTGACAGATATTGGCACGTTCTTGTAAATGCAGCCCAGGGAGTTTCTGGTATTTAATGTTTGTCACATCCCACTGAGGGCAGAGCCCCACACGCTGCCCTGCAGGACAGAGCTGGGCAGGGCAGCAGAACATGTGAGAGATCAACAGAATAAACAACCTGGAAACCAGCACAGACCAATTATGGCTTCTGCTTTGGCAGCGGGGCTGACAGACAGAGACTTTTACAATCTGGGAATCATCAATACCACAGATTCCAACACCCGCTGATCCTGGCTCGTTCTGTGTCCTCCTGGGGCAGCAGAAACCTTGGGCTGTGCCATCCCACCTCTCCTGTCCCACAGGCACGGTTTGGGATGGTGGATCCAGGGATTCCTCCGTGCCTGAATCCCAAAGATTCCTCCTTCCTGCCCCACAGGCGAGGGCCAGGGCAGGATCTCAGCCGTAATCATGGGATGGGTTGGGTTGAGTTCAGTTGGGTTGAGTTGGGTTGAGCTTGTTGGGCTGGATCGTGTTGGGTTGAGCTGGGTTGAATTGGGTTGAGTTGAATTCTGTTGTGCTGAGTTGTGTTGAGTTGGGTTGGGTTGTGTTGGGTTGAGCTGGGTTGGGTTGTGTTGAGCTGGGTTGAGTTGGGTTGTGTTGGATTGTGTTGGGTTGGGTTGAGTTGAGTTGGGTTGTGTTGAGTTGGGTTGAGCTGGGTTGGGCTGGGTTGTGTTGGGTTGAGTTGGGTTGGATTGGGTTGAGTTGAATTCTGTTGTGCTGAGTTGTGTTGAGTTGGGTTGGGTTGTCTTGGGTTGTGTTGGGTTGGGCTGGATTGTGCTGAGCTGGGTTGAGCTGGGTTGAGTTGGGTTGTGTTTTGTTGGGTTGGATTGTGTTGGGTTGTGTTGAGCTGGGTTGAGTTGGGTTGTGTTGAGTTGTGTTGTGTTGTGTTGGATTGTGTTGGGTTGGGTTGAGTTGAGTTGGGTTGTGTTGAGCTGGGTTGAGTTGGGTTGGATTGAGTTGAGTTGGGTTGTGTTGGGAGCAGTTTAAAATTGATCCAGGTCCATCCTCCTGCCATGGGCAGTGACTCCTTCCACCATCCCAGGGTGCTCCCAGCCCCATCCAGCCTGGATTTGGACACTTCCAGGGATCCAGGGGCAGCCACAGCTGCTCTGGGCACCTGTGCCAGGCCTGCCCACCCTCAGCCGGGAATTCCTTCCCAATATCCCACCTAAACCCCTCTCTGGCAGCGGGAAGCCCTTCCCTGTGTCCTGTCTCTCCTGTCCTCCCTCCCTCAGGAATTGTCTCTCTCCATCTTTCCTGTGGCTCCTCCAGGCTGGTGAAGGCCACAATGAGGTCACTCGGAGCTGTTGGATGGTTCAGTCTCCTCTCCAGGCTGAACTATCCCAAATCCCACCCGGAGAGCTGCTCCATCCCACTGATCCCCGTGCAGCAGGGCTGGGCTGGAGGGAGAGGTCTGGAACAGGGGATCCTCTGTGGGGCTCTCACCTGGGGCTGCTCAGATCTTCCAAGTGGGTTTTCCTTCCTTCCTTCTCTCATCCCATTAAATCCCAGGCAGCCACCTCCGGGTGGGGTTTATGGAGCATCCCCGTGGCTGCAGCAGCTTCGGGGGGAGTTTGCTGCAGCCACGTGCAGCACAAAAGGTGTGGCCACGGCCCAGCCAACCAATTCCACAAGTCCCCAGAGCCACTCTGTCCCTAATCCTGCACTGTCCCCAATCCCGCTCCCTCCCCACAACCCCATTTCATCCCCAATCCCATTTTGTTCCCAATTCTTCTCCATTCCCAATCCCATTTCATCCCCAATCCCTCTCCCTCCCCAATCCCATTTCATCCCCAATTCCTCTTCCTCCCCAATCCCATTTCATCCCCAATCCCTCTCCCTCCCCAATCCCATTTCATCCCCAATCCTGCTCCCTCCCCATTCCATTTTTTCCCAATTCCACTCCCTCCCCAATCCCATTTTGTTCCCAATCCCTCTCTCTCCCCAATCCCATTTCATCCCCAATCTTGCTCCCTCCCCAATCCCATTTCATCCCCAATCCCATTTTGTTCTAATCCTGCTCCTTCCCCAATCCCATGTTGTTCCCAATCCCTCTCCCTCCCCAATCCCATTTCATCCCCAATTCCTCTTCCTCCCCAACCCCATTTCATCCCCAATCCTGCTCCTTCCCCATTCAATTTTTTTACCAATTCCACTTCCTCCTCAATCCCTTTTCATCCCCAGTCCTGCTCCCTCCCCAATCCCATTTCATCCCAAATCCCATTTTGTTCCTAATCCTGCTCCTTCCCCAATCCCATGTTGTTCTCAATTCTTCTCCCTCCCCAATCCCATTTCATCCCCAATTCCTCTTCCTCCCCAATCCCATTTCATCCCCAATTCCTCTTCCTCCCCAATCCCATTTCATCTCCAATCCCTCTCCCTCCCCAACCCCATTTCATCCCCAGTCCCACTCCCTCCCCAATCCCATTTCATCCTCAATCCCATTTTGTTCCTAATCCCGCTCCCTTCCCAATCCCATTTCATCCCCAATCCCTCTCCCTCCCCAATCCCATTTCATCCCAAATCCCTCTCCCTCCCCAACCCCATTTCATCCCCAATCCCTCTCCCCAGTCCTGCTCCCTCCCACCTCTCCCAGTTGGTTTTTAGGGTGGCGCAGCTGCAGGGATGGAGGGAGTGGGAGGGAAGGGCCGAGGCTGCCGCGCAGCTCTGCTTCCCCTCGCCCCATCCGTCCCCCGTAATGAATGCGCTCCCACGCTGCCCAGCCCCGCTCCCGGCCGCTCCAGCACCGGCTGCGGCTCCTTGTGGAGCATCCCGGGCTCAGGCTGAGCCTGGAGGGCCTCGCTGGGGCCGCTGCCTCCTAATCCTGTTGATTAATTTAACTCCGGGTCCAGGAGGAGCCCAGAAGCTGCGGCTGGAGAGGAGGGAGGAAGAGGAGACGGGAATGGGGACGGGGGACACGGCCAGGCCCTGACTGCTGGCGGCTTTTCCTGGTCCCCTCCTCCAGTTCCAGCCTCCTCCTGCTCCTTCCAAACCCTTCCAAAGGGCTCCTGCTCGCTGCTCCCCAAACTGAACCCGCAGTTTTGCGCAGGAATGGGATTTTGGGGCCGTAATTCCCACATTTCCTCTCTCTGGAATGAGCCTCGGGACAAGGCTTTCCCCGCTCTGCTCAGGTTGCTCCAGGGGGGTTTATTCCCTCTCCCAGCTCTTCCTGAAGGTGCAGGACTCGGCACTGCCCCACACAAACCCTCAGCAGGTCCCTCCATGGGGCCACTTCTCCCCTTGGCTCCCAAAAATTGCCCAGACATTGGAATTATCTCCCTCGGAACAGCAGGAAGAGCTTCCCCACTGCATCCCTGCCGCCACTCCCAGGATGAAGCCTCAGCCTTTTTATTCCTTTCTATAACCATTTCTTTCTAAAAGCAAAGAGATTTGGGCAGTTTGAGCTTTTCACTCTGAGCTACAGAGCAGTTACTCTGAAAAAGAGGTGAAAAAACAGTGGGATTGCTCCTAAAAACCCCAAATACAGTGGGATAAGCACGAGTCCTGTAACCCACACGCTTCTCTCCTGGTTTTCCCTTCTCTCCTGGTTTTCCCCTCTCTCCTGGCTTTCCCTTCTCTGCTGGTTTTCTCTTTTCCCTTCAGTTTTCCCTTTTCCCTTTAGTTTTCCCTTCCCTCCTGGCTTTCCCTTCTCTCCTGATTTTTCCCTTTTTTCATTCGTTTTCCCTTTTCCCTTTAGTTTTCCCATTCCCTGGGAGGTTTTCGCCTCTGTTCACTCCTGACTCTGCTTTTCCCAGCAATTTTCCCAGAATGAGCTCCCAGTGGAGCCCACAGCTTCCCATCCTTCACCCTTCCCACCCAGCAAGGCGCTGCTGGAAATTTCTGCACCTTCCCCTTTGCAGGCTGCCCATGCTGAGCGAGGCTAAAACACCTCCAGGCCATTCCTGTGGCAAAATTCCCTGGAAATTTGGGTGAAAAATTCTTGTGTGCAATGCTGGCAGCCACTGTTGACACAAGGATGGGTTGGGAAAAATGAAGAGTTTGAGTTTGGGCTGAAGCCGCAGCTTTGGGATTCTCCACATCTTCAGAAATCCAGTGGCACAGGAGATTTAGGGGGAATGTGGGAATGGATTGGGCTATTCCAGCTGGTTTGGGAATGACGGCGACCTGTGGGGCTGGGAGGTGAGGGAGCTGCTGGTGGGGCGTGCTGGATGTGCCGGGAGCCCAGCCCAGCTGGAAAACATTCCCTGTCCTTCCCCACATCCCTGCCTGACAGCAGCAGCTGCTCCGGCTGGGAGCAGCTGCTCCCAGGCATTCCCTGGGAGTTTTCCTCGCTTCCAGCTTTGAGGAGCCGGGCACTTGGCACCGGGAGCTGTGGCTGCTGTTCCCAGCCCTTCCAGGCCCCCGGGGTCACTGGGGGTGGGGGGTGGCTCCCGCTGGCTCTGGCACGGCTGGAAAATGAGGATAACGCCTGGCAGGAGCCGTGGGGAAGCTTGGGAATGGAGAGGTTTATCCCGATACCGGTATCGGTGATCTCGACCCTTTTCACCCCGGAATCGGCACCACGGCGGGGACAGAGGGTGACAATCCCTCGTCCTCTCCCAAAACCTCCTGGACAAATCAGGGAAGGGAGCTGGGGGGGTTCCCTGCCCAAATCAGGGAAGGGAGCTGGGGGGGTTCCCTGCCCAGGTGAAATTTGGCACAGATCCTTTCCCGGGTGGTTTTCCCTGCCCCTGGGGAGCTCTGGATCCCGGGAGCGGGATGGGAGGAGCAGCCGAGCTCATTCATGATGGAGCTTCAGGGAATGTGCTGGAGCTTTCCAGATGTGCCTTTGCTCCTCCAAGGCCCAGATGTGCGGGCTCCTACCTGCCCTGCATCATCTGGGGCCCAGATGTGCGGCCCTGCTGCTCTCAAGCACAGATGTTCCTTCTCCTGGAGACCCCAGACCTTCCCTGGAAGTGGACAAATCCCAAAAATCTAATTTAGAAATGAATTCTGTCGACACGCGGGAAATCTTGGACATTTTTTAGGATTTCTTTTTAGGATCTTTAAAGTGTGGTGCAGGTGCTGCCCCTCTGAAGGCGTCAGGGAATTTCTCACTGATTTTGGGGGAGAAATTCAGAAATCGAAGGGGTTGGATCTAAAAGCTGAACGCATTTAAGGCACTTAATGGGATGCCAGAGCCCAGAGGAGGGAAAATCTCTCCAAGGAATGTTTTTTCCTCTCAAAAACCACCCCTGGAGCAGAGTTCCCCTGGATTCAGCACCTTCTCCAAAGTCCCACAAGCCCCGGGACATAAAAGGAATTTTGTCAGGAATGCAGAGGCTTTTTGTGGTGATCTCAGTACAAACGAGGCGGCTCCAGGGGAATCTGTGCCTCCCACCCCTCAAACCCCCCAGCAGCTGTCGGGAGCCACAGCTGCAGCTCCCAGCGCTGCCAAGGAAAAAAAAAAAAGAAGCAGATTTTTGGGTGATGATAATATAGGAGCTGAACAAAAAAGGGGTAAAAAATAGGCTGGAAAACACGGTTAGAGACTTCAGGGAACTTTATGGTCAAGCTGAGCTTATGTAAGACCTGCTTTAATCCTAAATTAGCAAAGGTTGGCCCGAAAGAAAAAGGACTTTGCTGTGAGCACGATTTGGTTCTGGCTCTCAGTGAGGCTGGGTGGGTCCTGTGGAAAACAACAGCCAGGCTGGGAAGGGAAAAAATCAATTTGTGCAGTGAATCCCCTGTTTTCTTGGGAAAGAAGGAAAAGGTGGCAGGGCCAGAGCTGTCCCCAGCTCAGAGGTTTCCCGTGTCCCTTCTCTGCTGCCCTGGACTGGGGGCACATCTTGTGGCCTGGAGGAGACCCTCCAAAATCAACACCTGCACCCCTCAGGGCACCCATAACCCCCACATGGAAGATCTCTGGAACTGGATTGCTCCAGGAGAGACAACATTGGAGTTCCAGCTCCTCCAAAAGCTGCTGAGGACCTGGGGGATTTCCATGTGGGGACTTCTCCTTGATCTCCCACTGAAAACCATGGAGCAAAACCGGGTTTATTTATTCCAGCTGCACTCCTGTGGGGTCACCAGAGCCTCGGGAGGCCGTGCCTGGTGCTGGGATCAAGGCAGGGAGAAGGGAAAGGGAAAAGTCCAGGTGGAGGAATGAATGACTGATTAAACATTGGGAAGGGACTGGATGGCGCCTGAATTCCGTAGGAAATTTGGGAGTTGAAGAGCTGAGCTGTGTCCTCTGGGCAGCCCAACCTCCAGCAATGCCGAGCTGGAAAGGTTTTTCCCGTCTGTGAAAATTCCCAGTTTTTCCTTCCTAAGTTTTAAAAACTGAAGCCTCCAAGTTGGTAAAACACGGGAGGAAATTGGGCAGCACAAGTCAAACATCATTCGTTGACAACATTTCCATTCCTGCCTTTTTGGGGGCAAAACGGGCAACTCTGAAACAGGAATTTCCAAGGAAAAATGGAGATGAGCCAAATGCTGGAAGTTCTTTTTTTCTGTAACAATTTGAATCGGGGACTATGAGCTCCCCTTTTCCTGTGGGAAGTTTTCGTTTTCCAAGGTTCTCTCTGCAATGTGAGGAAAACAATTGGTAGAAAATGCTAAAAAAAGCATAAAACCAGTGGATGCTCTGTCCACGGGACAGAGAACTGGAGATTCCTCATCCCTGGAAGTGTCCAAGGCCAGGCTGGATGGGGCCTGGAGCAACCTGGGATCTTGGAAGGGGTGGAGTGGGATGAGATTTAAGGTCCCTCCCAGCCCAAACTAGTCTGGGATTTCAGGATTCCTATGGCTGGGGAATTGAGGCACTGGGATTCCAGGATTATCATGGCTGGGGAATTGAGGTGCTGGGATTCCAGGATTCCCATGGCTGGGGAATTGAGGGACTGGGATTCCAGGATTCCCATGGCTGGGGAATTGAGGGATTGGGATTCCAGGATTCCCATGGCTGGGGAATTGAGGTGCTGGGATTCCAGGATTCCCATGGCTGGGGAATTGAGGGACTGGGATTCCAGGATTCCCATGGCTGTGGAGACAGGGCCTGGGATTCCAGGATTCCCATGGCTGGGGAATTGAGGTGCTGGGATTCCAGGATTCCCATGGCTGGGGAATTGAGGGATTTGGATTCCAGGATTCCCATGGCTGTGGAGACAGGGCCTGGGATTCCAGGATTCCCATGGCTGTGGAATTGAGGTGCTGGGATTCCAGGATTCCCATGGCTGGGCAATTGAGGTGCTGGGATTCCAGGATTCCCATGGCTGGGGAATTGAGGGACTGGGATTCCAGGATTCCCATGGCTGTGGAGACAGGGACTGGGATTCCAGGATTCCCATGGCTGTGGAATTGAGGGACTGGGATTCCAGGATTCCCATGGCTGGGGAATTGAGGGACTGGGATTCCAGGATTTCCATGGCTGTGGAGACAGGGACTGGGATTCCAGGATTCCCATGGCTGTGGAGACAGGGCCTGGGATTCCAGGATTCCCATGGCTGTGGAGACAGGGACTGGGATTCCAGGATTCCCATGGCTGGGGAATTGAGGGATTTGGATTCCAGGATTCCCATGGCTGTGGAGACAGGGCCTGGGATTCCAGGATTCCCATGGCTGTGGAATTGAGGTGCTGGGATTCCAGGATTCCCATGGCTGGGCAATTGAGGCACTGGGATTCCAGGATTCCCATGGCTGGGCAATTGAGGTGCTGGGATTCCAGGATTCCCATGGCTGGGGAATTGAGGGACTGGGATTCCAGGATTCCCATGGCTGTGGAGACAGGGACTGGGATTCCAATATTCCCATGGCTGTGGAATTGAGGTGCTGGGATTCCAGGATTCCCATGGCTGGGGAATTGAGGTGCTGGGATTCCAGGATTCCCATGGCTGTGGAGACAGGGCCTGGGATTCCAGGATTCCCATGGCTGGGGAATTGAGGTGCTGGGATTTCAGGATTCCCATGGCTGGGGAGTTGAGGGATTTGGATTCCAGGATTCCCATGGCTGTGGAGACAGGGACTGGGATTCCAGGATTCCCATGGCTGGGGAATTGAGGTGCTGGGATTCCAGGATTCCCATGGCTGTGGAATTGAGGTGCTGGGATTCCAGGATTCCCATGGCTGGGGAATTGAGGGACTGGGATTCCAGGATTCCCATGGCTGTGGAATTGAGGTGCTGGGATTCCAGGATTCCCATGGCTGTGGAATTGAGGTGCTGGGATTCCAATATTCCCATGGCTGTGGAATTGAGGTGCTGGGATTCCAGGATTCCCATGGCTGGGGAATTGAGGGACTCCTTTTCTCGGATATTGGGAAGAAATTCCCCCCGGCATGGAATTCCCGGAGAAGCTGCGGCTGCCCCGGACCCCTGGAGTGCCCTGGGGTGGTGGGAGGTGTCGGTGCCCACGGCAGGCGGTGGCACTGGATGGACTCGGAGGCCTTTCCAACCCAAACTGGAATTTGATTCTCGCTGCAATTAATGAGGGAACGGGAGCGTTTTTGGGCTGGTTTATTACTCAGACCAACTTTAGCAGTGTGAGATTTGTGAGAGCAAGGAGCCACTTCTAGCTCACGAGTAGCCACGAGTTCTTTGTTAAAAGACAATCTGTAACTTTTTAATCTAACGGACAGATGTCACAAAGGTTGTTTCGTTTTTCTAACTTACTACTTTCACTTAATTTTGCTGCACTGCGGATACTTTTACCTAATTGGCTATTACACATATACATGATTATATTCTAATATAAGGAATATAGTTGTATTCTAATATATGGAATATAGTTATGGTTATATTCTAATATATGGAATATCATTATAGTTATATTCTAATGTATAGAATATAGTTATAGTTATATTCTAATATATGGCATATAGTTATGGTTATATTCTAATATATGGAATATAGTTATGGTTATATTCTAATATATGGAATATAGTTATAGTTATATTCTAATGCATAGAATATAGTTATAGTTATATTCTAATATATGGAATATAGTTATGGTTATATTCTAATGTATAGAATATAGTTATGCTTATATTCTAATATATTGAATATAGTTATAGTTATATTCTAATATACAGAATACAGTTACAGTTATATTCTAATATATAGAATATTGGTACTGTTATATTCTTATATATAGAATATTGGTACTGTTATATTCTTATATATGGACTACAGTTACAGTTATATTCTAATATATAGAATATAGTTATGGTTATATTCTAATCTATAGAATATAGTTATGGTTATATTCTAATCTATGGACTACATTTATAGTTATATTCTAATATATATAATATAGTTATATAGTTCCAATATTCTATTCTAACTTCTAAACTCTTAGCTTAGTCTATTTAACTACACTCCTACATTAAAAACCCTTCATCATTTTATTAAGTTTCTCACTTAAGGCGTATTCTTACAACTGTAGAACCATAAGTTTGTGATTTTTCTGCCTGATGTCTGTGTATTATATTTTTACATTAATCCAACCTACAGCCTTTTCACATCAATCTAATTTAATTCTTTTTACCCTAACCCAATGCGCAGCCTTTTCCTAAGGCTGCGGATCAATCCCTCCAGTGGAAGCTCCCGTTTTCCCCGTTCCCGCGTAGGGAGGTTCGCCATTCCAAACTTGGTTTTCCTGGCTTTTCTGGGCTTTTCCCGTTCCAAGCTTTCTCCCGGTGGGACTGAGGGTCTCTCCGCTGTCCGCAGGGAACCGCCTGGACGAGGGCTCGGACGTGGAGTCGGAGCCGGACCTGCCGCTGAAGCGGAAGCAGCGCCGCAGCCGCACCACGTTCACGGCGGAGCAGCTGGAGGAGCTGGAGAAGGCCTTCGAGAGGACCCACTACCCCGACATCTACACCCGCGAGGAGCTGGCCCAGCGCACCAAGCTCACCGAGGCCCGCGTCCAGGTAAGGCCCGGCCTAACCGCGCACAGGGCCCGGCCTAAGTAATGCTGCGCGCCGCCGGCTTAACCCGGCACGTTCCGGCTCGCTCGGCATAGCCCAGACTAACCCTGTGTATCCCAGCCTAGCCCTGCTCTCCCTGGCCTAACCCCGCTCAGCCCAGACTAACCCTGTGTATCCCAGCCTAGCCCTGCTCTCCCTGGCCTAACCCCGCTCAGCCCAGACTAACCCTGTGTATCCCAGCCTAGCCCTGCTCTCCCTGGCCTAACCCCGCTCAGCCCAGACTAACCATGTGTATCCCAGCCTAGCCCTGCTCTCCCTGGCCTAACCCCGCTCAGCCCAGACTAACCCTGTGTATCCCAGCCTAGCCCTGCTCTCCCTGGCCTAACCATGCACAGCCCAGACTAACCCTGTGTATCCCAGCCTAGCCCTGCTCTCCATGGTCTAACCATGCACAGCCCAGCCTAACCATGCTCAGCCCAGACTAACCCTGTGTATCCCAGCCTAGCCCTGCTCTCCCTGGCCTAACCCCGCTCAGCCCAGACTAACCCTGTGTATCCCAGCCTAGCCCTGTGTATCCCAGCCTAGCCCTGCTCTCCGTGGTCTAACCATGCACAGCCCAGCCTAACCCTGTGTATCCCAGCCTAACCCTGCTCTCCGTGGTCTAACCCTGCTCAGCCCAGCCTAACCCCATGATCCCCGTCCAGAACGCGGCTGCTCCTTCGCTGCCTCCTCTTACCAGAGCAAAGCCTTTGCTTGAACGGGTTCAAACCCTCGGATCAAAGCAGATCCGTGCTGGGAACTCCGTCTGGGCACGGGCACAACAGGCATTCCCACCTTTGGATAATTGTGGTTATTTTGGTGATTAATTCGGATTTCTGACTGGTACAATGGGATGTTCACTTGTCCCAGGACTCACCCCACGTCAGCCCCAAGGGCTTCTCGGCCCTGCTTTCTTCTCAGATTGTGGTTGGAAACCAAAATGTTCTTCTCCTTGGCAATACCCCTCAGGGACGCGTTGGGAGATTAGTTCTTATCCCAATATCCTGGGGAAATGCAGGAAAACCACCAGGAGCTACGTAACCCTGGGATGGCGTCCCACAGAGCTGGGGGAAAGCCCAGAGATCTTTAGGCATCACCTCCCCTTGGAGAGGAGCTGGGAACGAGGCGGCTCCGAGGTGGGAGCCGAGGTCAAACCCAGCTCTGCCTCGGGTCCCGTCCAAGTCGCCCACATTCCCACGGATTCGGAGAGGCCCTCTGGCTTTGGCCTCTCCAGCGGTACCAGCTGCAGGCTTTGCATCCCCGTTGGGACCCGCAGGCAGAGTTTGGCATTTTCTCTTGGAGGCCATCCCTCCGCCTGTCCCTGCTGGGGGGGTTTTATTCCCGGCTGGAGCAATCCCAGATTTCCCAGCCTGGCCCCGCGGAGCGGATCGGATTTTGCGACGTTGGCGAGTCCCGCGTGTGAATTTTCAGACCAGTTTTGGGATGGTTTTTTTTTTCCTCCCCCTTGGGAGCGCAAGAAGAGCAGGGGGGAGGGTAGGAGAGGGGAGGAGCGGGAAGGGAGGGTTTGGAGCTGGGAATTCTGACATGGACACGATGGATGGCCCTGGTGGGAGCGGCACATGGAGCCCCTTATGTGTCC
Source organism: Lonchura striata (assembly GCF_050655825.1). Lineage (NCBI taxonomy): Eukaryota > Metazoa > Chordata > Aves > Passeriformes > Estrildidae > Lonchura > Lonchura striata. The sequence goes on from NC_140723.1 coordinate 8,016,754, forward strand.
CACATAAAGGGGGACAGCGGCGTGTGCAAACAGCACCGGGATGGGCAGATCCTGGGATAATGGGATCCCTCGGGAAAGGGGGAGGGATTGGGGAATGGGGATTGGGGACTGGGAGGGTCTCAGCAGTGAAACGGGGACCCCCACAGTCCGTGCTCCCGGCAGGAATCCCACGTGCCGTGGGAGCAGGGAAAGGACTCTTGGGGCTCTCTCCTGCTGGAGAAACGCTCCTGGAATTAGCTTTTCCAGAGGAAAATGAGCTTTTCCAAAGGAAAAATAGCTTTACCAGAGAAAAATTAGGTTTTCCAAAGGAAAAGGAGGGTTTCCAGACGAAAATGAGCTTTTCCAAAGGAAAATGAGTTTTTCCAGAGCAAAATGAAGTTTTCCAAAGGAAAAGGAGGTTTTCCAGAGGTAAATGACCTTTCCCAAGCAAAATGCACTTTTCCAAAGGAAAATGAGCTTTTCCAGAGCAAAATGAGGTTTTCTAAAGGAAAAGGATGTTTTCCCAAGCAGAATGCACTTTTCCAAAGGAAAATGAGCTTTTCCAGAGCAAAATGAAGTGTTCCAAAGGAAAACAAGATTTTCCAGAGGAAAATGAGGTTTTCCAAAGGAAAATGAGGTTTTCCAGAGGAAAATGAGCTTTTCCAAAGGGAACCAGGCTGGGTTTGCCTGGGGGCATTGGGATGAGGATGTGCTCACCCAGGAACTGCCCAAGAGTTTTGGGGTTTTCCCCTTCAATGTTTTGAGCTTTTGGGGTTTTCCCCTCCTAGGAATGGGGGTGTCCCTCCCTCCTGGTTAAGGATTTTTCCCAAAGAATTGTCCAGCGCTCCCAGCACTCCCAGCAGGTGCTGTCACCTCCCCGCCGCTTCCTCCTGGGAAATCCTGGATTTTCCTGGAGCTGTCACCTCCCTGCCGCTTCCTCCTGGGAAATCCTGGATTTTCCTGGAGCTGTCACCTCCCCGCTGCTTCCTCCTGGGAAATCCTGGATTTTCCTGGAGCCATCATCCCTCTAGACTTGGCTGTGGAGACTGGAGAAGGAAATCCAGCACAACTTATGCTGGCCTGGCTTTGATCTCGGCCCAGGGAGTTCAGAAGTGGGGATTGGGTGTCCGTGTAGGATCAGGGATGTTTGGAGCCTGGGAAAGTGGCTCATTAAGGGAATGAAGCCACCCAGGGTTGGAATGTGTGAATTCCCCCGTTTTGTTTTGCACGGTTCTGCCCTAATTGTGTAGGTGGGCACAAGCTGTCAAGCAGGGGATAGCAAATGGATGTTCCTGTGGTAAATAATGGGAAAAAATGGAATTTTGAGGGAGAGAAGAGTTTGGGGAACACTGTGGGATGGGCACGAGGGGCACTGAGGAGGAAGAGCACCAAAACTCCAAGGAGAGCACAAAACTTTTCCCAAGGATCTGCGAGAACAGAGGGAGGAAGGACAAGCAAACAAACAAAAAAATTCATTAAATAAATGTATAAAGCCCTTTTCCCTTGTCCCAGACTCATCCCTCCCTGCTCCCAGGCCCTGGGTGAGGAGGCTCCTGCCAGGGCTGTGCAGCAGCTGCTCTCCAAGGCACATTCCTGCTGCCTTTCTCATCCCAGCAGCCTGGCACGGGCGGCTCCTTCCCACCACCTGATTTTCTGCGTCTCAGGGCTGATCTTCCGCCGCCTCTCGGGATCTGCAGGCAGCGCTCAGGCAGGACCTGGTGCAAAAAAATAAAAAATAAAATAGCCCCATGCCCGATAAACCCACGTGGGCACATCCAGCAGGGGATCTTCCCACACCTCGGGGGGTCTCTGCTGTCTTCGCTGAGTTTTTAAGCCAAGAGTTGGGTTTGGGGTTAAAACCAGCTCTAAGGCAGCAGGGCCAGCTCAGAGCAGGGCTCTGGGGGTGTTCACGAGGTTTGGAGGGACAGGACAAGGGGAATGGCTCTGGACTAATAGAGGGACAGTTCAGATGGGATATCTGGGAGAAATTCCTCCCTGCGATGGGGTGAGGCCCTGGCACAGGCTGTCCAGGGAAGCTGTGGCTGCCCCACGATCCCTGGAAGTGTCCAAGGCCAGGCTGGATGGGGCTTGGAGCCCCCTGGAATAGTGGGAGGTGTCCCTGCCCATGGCAGGGGTGGCACTGGGTGGGCTTTGAGGTCCCTCCAAACCACCCTGGGACTCATCCCATGACTCATTCCATGGTTCATCCCATGATTCATCCCATGGTTCATTCCATGGTTCCATGAGGGACCTCATCAGTGTCTGCCCATCCTCCTCATCCCTGAGCTCCCCGTGTGGGGTGGGGGCAGAGGCACGGACGGGTTTGTGACCCCAGAGAGGGACTGGAGAACAGCTGCCCCACATCTGGTCCTTGTTCCACTCCTCCCCTGGATCACAGCTCAGGGGTGGCTTTCTTCCTGCAGCCGTTCCTGCATCCTATTCCTAGTCTTATTCTATTCCTGCATCCAACTCCTATTCCCATTCCCATTCCTATTCCTATTTCTGTTCCTATTCCTACATCCAATTCCAATTCCTACATCCAATTCCAATTCCTATTCCTATTCCTATTCCTATTCCTATTCCTATTCCTATTCCTATTCCTATTCCTATTCCTATTCCCATTCCTGTGTCCTATTCCCATTCCTGCATTCTATTCCCATTCCTGCATTCTATTCCCATTCCTATTTCTATTCCCATTCTTGTTCCTGTTCCTATTCCTATCTTATTACCATTCCTGCATCTTATTCCTATTTCTGCATCCCATTCCCATTCCCATTCCCATTCCCATTCCCATTCCCGTTCCCGTTCCCATTCCTGTTCCCATTCCCATTCCCATTCCCGTTCCCGTTCCCATTCCCATTCCCATTCCCATTCCCATTCCCATTCCCATACCCACTCTTGTTCCCATTCCCGTTCCCATTCCCATTCCCATTCCCATTCCCATTCCCGCTCCCATTTCCATTCCCATTCCCACTCTCGCTCCTGTTCCTATTCCTGTTCCTGCTCCTATTCCCCCTCCTGCTCTCTCTCCTGCTCCTGCTCCTGTTCCTGCTCCTGTTCCTCTACCCATTCCCGTTCCCACTCCCACTTCTGTTCCCGTTTCCATTCCTTTTCCCGGTTCCCGGTTCCCGTTCCCATTCCCGTTTCCGTTCCCGTTCCCACTCCGTGCCCTGCTGCCTGCACGGGGTCTGGCGGGGTCACCTTTGGGTGCTCGGGATGCACATTCCAGCCCTGGCTCCCAGGGATGATGAGTGACAACGGGTTAATCCCAGGCTGGGCCCAGCCAGGGGTGAGCCCGCGTGGATTTCCGTGGGAATTCCAGGGATTTATCCCTGTCCTGACTCAGGGGAAGGAATTCTCACCCATCTGCGAGCTGCCCTTCCCTCCCTCCCTCCCTCCCTCCCAGAAAACAATCCGTGAATGTCGCGGCATCAGGGAATTAACAGGAATTCGCTCTGTTCATTTAGCGGGAGCTTTGGTTTTGATCTTGGATATTTTCTGGGATTTTTCACCCGTTCTTGTAATTATCTCATGGATGACGTCAAAGTTTTGATGTGGGGAGAAAAGAAAAAAAGCTTTAAAAGGGATTTTGTGACAACTTTGAAGCTTTGCTGCCTGGCATTCCTGGTGGAGGGACTTTTCCCCAGAACAGTCCATTTCCCATAAACAATGGGGAATTTGTTTGTGGGGTGGTTTTCAGCAGGAAAATCCTTTTGCCAGGAGATTCTTCTGTAAGCGTAGAAATGAAATCCCCAAGCGATGTCGGTGTCACAAAAGCCACTGGGGCCAGTAGCCATGGGGTTGGGGAGCTGGAATTAATAATTTACCTAATTATTAATTTTAAAAAATTAGGTGTCCAGGACTATTGACAAATTAATTGTCCAGGACTGGATTAGGTTAATCCCAGTTGTGGACTGGTTTTCCCAAAGCTGTTCCATTTTTAGGGTTGGTTACCAACAACCCTCGCTGCTTATTTCTGTTATTTCACCAGCAGGAAGAAGCGGGAAGTAAAACAAAACTGTCCAAATAATCCACTTCCAACTTGGAAGTTTCTCCACTGGGAGTGTTTTCCACAAATATTCCCTGGTGCAGAGGGAATATTTCCAAATCTTCTCCTTCTTTTCCCAGTGCTGTGGTTGAACCAGGGATTGGAGGCTGTGAAATTTAACATCTAAAAAATCAGCCAGGATTTCACCCCAAATACCCCAGAGGGTGTTTTTGGCTCCTCAGCATCACCTGGGGGTGATAAAAAGCCTTGGAGAAATTCTGGGATCTGGGAATTTTGGGGATATTTCGTTCAGGGCTGCAACACCTTGGCCCCACAAAAGGAATTCCATGGATGGCTTCAGTGTTGGTTAATTATTGATGTAGTTATTTTTTATTGTGAGGTAGGGTTAGGAGAAAGATAAAGTAGGTTTACAATTTTAAAATTAATAGATTATAACATTATTTATTAATAAATTAATATATTAAAAATATTCATTAATAAATTAATATATTGATTTAAAATTAATAAATTAATTCTTTAGTAATGAAAGAGTAATAAGAATCAGGATGAAATTTTTAGGATACTTTTTTGTTTCTTTGCATTACATTTGCATTCACGTTTACCGCACCGAGAAATTCCCTTTTCCATGGGAAGGAGCTGCAATATCCAGCAGAAAATCTTCCCTCACCTGAGCTTCAGGCAAGGAAGAATTGCCTGAATTTGAATTCCAAGCCCCAGCATCTGAGCAGGGGGGGCGGGAAGGGCGCGAGGACAGGGGGATGGGAATGGGGAACGGGAATTCCCTGGAGGAGGGAGGGTTTAGGAGGGATTTTGGGAGGAGGCTCCTGGCTGGGAGCTGGGAGAGCAGCTGGAGATCCCTGGAAGTGGCCAAGGCCAGTGGCAGAGCTCACCCTGGGTCGGGGTGGCTCCGTGTGGTGGAAAAGTCTCTCCTCCCACCCGAGCTTCCAAAGAAAGGCTCAGCAGTCTCTGTTGTTGGTCTCAAGGCAGTTTATTGCAAGTTATCTCAAAGATTTTCTCCTGGGGCTGCTGTGGTTTGCTCCCAGCTCAGGCAGAGGCACACACACACCCTGACATCCTCTCTGACCCCGACTGCTTCTTCTCTCCCACCCAGGGCTGCTGCTGTCTTTTATATGGGACATTACGTGTGACATGGTTACAGTTTTCCCCAATGCCTATTACCTATATTAAATGGTGCTTTTCTATCTTTTATATGTACATTACGTGTTACATGGTTACAGTTTTCCCCAATGCCTATTACCTATATTAAATGGTGCTTTTCTACTCTAAACCAATCTGTGAGTGCCAACATCACCAAGAACATGGAGGTGAGGAAGGAGAAAGAGGGAAGACAGGACAGGCCCAAATCCCAAATCCATCTTAAAACCTCTGACCCCCATGTACAAAACCAAAACCCCCCTGTACAGCACTCAAAAATTCTTCCCTCCACTTTGTGACTACTTCTACTATAATATCTAAACTTTTGTGATTTCTTGTTCCTCCTGCAAGGTTGGTAAATCATTCCATGCTCAAACCCAAAATCACAGCTGTTTCCAGCTGCCTGCCAGGGTCTCAAATGCTTCTGAGTGGGGTCTGGAACCTCCAGAAATGTCTGAGGGACATTTTGAGTTCCAACAGGCCAGCTTGGAGCACCCTGGGATGGTGGGAGGTGTGGAATTGGGAACGTGGTCAGGTTCAGGGTCTGTAGGGCCAGCTTCTGTAGGATGTGTGGGGCAGGGAATGCGTGACCCAAAGGGAGAATTCCACAGCTGGAAGTGCTCCCTGGAGCCTGATCCCCCTCCTTTGAGGGATGCAGGATCATCGTAGTGATCCCAGAGGACCCTCCATCCGCAGAAGGGGATCAGTAAAGCGGATTTTAGATCAAATCGCGGATTTTGTGCTGGGATGGGAACCTTGGAGCTGCCTTTTTGTGCTGTTCTGCCTTTCCTCGAGTCCTTGAGCCCCTGGTGCCCGGCAGGGTGGGAATGGTTGGGTTTTCCAGAGGCCAAAGCGCTGGAGGAGCCCCAGGCCCTGTTTGTGTTTCTCGACCGCCCCACACCAAACCCATTTAGGGCAGCAGGGTCTGTCCTGTTGGCCCCGAACCAAACGGAACCTCCCGGGGCTTTCAGGAGCAGAACTTCTACCCCAAAACTTCCTCCCCAGCCAGGGCAGGGACCAAAACCTTCGTGCTCCCAGTTCCAGCCCAGTAAACCCAGTAAGGAGGGTGGCCAAGGCTTCAGCGTCCCCAGTCCCCAGGGACACCGTGGGGTTTGGGGGTCAGCACTGGGGAGGGTTTGCCACACTCAGAGCAGGCTTTGCTGAGCCGGGTTTAACCCTCCGAGAGCTTTTCTTGGCAGAGGAGATCTCGATGGAGGCGCTGCAAAGCCCAGCCTGGCTGAGCAGCAAATCTGCCCCTCCTGCACCTCCCAGGGTGCCAGCATCAAAGCTGGCCCCGAAATGTTCCCGTGCAGCTCTTAAAACGTTCAGCTTTGGCTGCCAGGAGATAAATATTTATAAAATATTCATAAATTTAAAAAAAAATATTGATAAAATATTGATAAAATATTGATAAAATATATATTTATTTACAAAATATTGCAGCTTCCTCACAGCACCCAGCCCTTCCTGGTGTTTGGCACCTTCCCCGAGCTCCAGCTCAGACAGGGATAATCAGGGAAGCAAAACACAGGGGTGGGTTTAAAGTTTATATTTTATTATATTTAATATAAATTATAAGAATTTATATAACGTTTACATTTGATTTTACTTTATTTAAAGTTTATATTTGATTTTAGCAGCATCTCCTCTGCCAGCTGAAATCACCCCTGGCAAGGGGGTGATTAATGTATTTATTTTTTTTGTTTTCAGGTAGGATTAGGAGAAAGGTAACCTAGGTTTAAAATTTTAAAAGGGTATCAAGAAAAATTTATTAACAGTAATTAAAAGAAGGAGTAATAAGAATCAGAGTAAAATCTTTAGAATACTTTTTTATTTATTTACGTTACATGTTCTGAGCCATGCTCAGAGCCAGGGTTAGATAGGGAAGAAAAACACAGCGATGGGCTTAAAGTTTATATTTAACTATATTTAATATAAATTATAAGAATTTATACAATGTTTACATTTGATTTTAGCAGCATCTCCTCTGCCAGCTGAATCACCCCTGGCAAACAGAACTTGTAAAACTTAGAGCTGGAAAACACTGATGGCAAACAGTGGCCAAAAGCTGGTTTGTTCCATGGGAACATAATTTTATTTAAAATTGGTATTAATTCTGTGTGGAGGGGTAAAGCTGCGGCGCTGGGCAGAGCTTGGGGCTGGGCCTTCAGCCTGGCTTTAGGAACCCTCACGTGGAAGTGGAACCTCTGTGCCATTCCCCCCATCCCATTCCCCCCGTTCCATTCCCCCAGTCCCACTCCCTCCATCCCACTCCCCTCTATCCCAGTTCCCCAATCCCATTCCCCTCTATCCCATTCCCCTGTATCCCATTTTTTCTATCCCATTACCCCAATCCCATTCCCTCTATCCCATTCCCCCCATCCCATTCCCCTTTATCCCATTGCCTCAAATCCCACTCCCCCCTATCCCATTCCTTCTATCCCATTCCCCTTTATCCCATTCCCCTCTATCCCCTTCCCCCTCTATCCCATTCCTTCTATCCCACTCTCTTCTATCCCATTCCCTCCATCCCATTTCCCTCTATGCAATCCCATTCCCCTCTATCCCATTCCCTCCATCTCTTTCCCCTCTATCCCATTCCCTTCTATCCTATTTTACCTCTATCCCATTCCCTCTATCCCATTCCCCCAATCCCATTCCCCTCTATCCCACTCCCACCTATCCCACTCCCTCTATCCCATTCCCCTCACCCTATTCCCCTCTATCCCATTCCTCCAATCCCATTCCCTCTATCCCATTCCCTCTATCCCATTCCCTTCTATCCTATTTTCCCTCTATCCCATTCCCTTCTATCCTATTTTCCCTCTATCCCATTCTCCCCATCCCACTCCCCTCTATTCCCTTCCTTCTATCCCATTACTCCATCCCATTCTCCTTTATTCCATTCCCCCATTCCTTCTATCCCATTCCCCCAAATCCCATTCCCTCTATCCCATTCCCTCTATCCCATTCCCCCATCCCATTCCCCTTTATTCCATTCCTTCTATCCCCTTCTCCCAAATCCCATTCCCCCAAATCCCACTCCCCTCTATCCCATTCCCCCAAATCCCACTCCCCTCTATCCCATTCCCCCCATTCCCCCATCCCATTCCCTTGAGGAAGTTTTTCAGGAACGTTGCAGCCCTGCAGGAACCAACATCCCAGTGAAACGTTTCCCTGCTCACAAGGGCTTGTTTAACCAAAACCAGGTGATTTCCCATTAAAAAAACCCCTACTCACCTGTTCATTGAAACCCTACAAACAACTTCCACCTCCGGGAACTGGGATGTGCCGGCAGGAATTCAGGCTGAATTCCCTGGATAATCTCATTTGCGAGGAGCCATTTGTTCTGCTCCACTAACCGGGTTTAAAATGGAATATTTCCTATTTATCTCCACCACATCAGAGGAAGAGTCTCAGCACCGAGCAGGGACAGCAGAAAAAAAACCCAAACGGGCCCCAGATCTGTGCATCCTGCTGGGATTTTTCTCCCTGTTCTTTTGGGAATTCTCTCAGTGGCCTCGGTGATGCCCCCTCGTCCCTGGTGTCACAGGCAGCAGAGGAAATGTCCCCACCGTGGTGTGCGGGGATTTAGGGGATCCCACCTGGGAGGGTGGAGCGGGGAATATTTGGGGTGTGCTGAGGCCCTGACCCGGCAAAATCCCCTTTTCCCAGGTGGGAAGGGTCCTCAGCTGACCCTGTGGAATATTTGGGGTGTCCTGAGCCCTTGGGCTGGGAGAATCCCATTTTTCCATCTGGGAAGGGCTCTCAGATGATATTTTGGAATATTTGGGGTGTCCTGATCCCCTGACCCAGCAAAATCTCATTTTCCCCAGCTGGGAAGGGTCCTCAACCAACCCTATGGAATATTTGTGGTGTCCTGATCCCCTGACCCAGTAAAATCCCATTTTTCCCAGCTGGGAAGGGTCCTCAGCCAACCCTATGGAATATTTGGGGTGTCCTGATCCCCTGACCCAGTAAAATCCCATTTTTCCCAGCTGGGAAGGGTCCTCAGCCAACCCTATGGAATATTTGGGGTGTCCTGATCCCCTGACCCAGTAAAATCCCATTTTTCCCAGCTGGGAAGGGTCCTCAGCCAACCCTATGGAATATTTGTGGTGTTCTGAGACCCTTGCCTGGGAGAATCCCATTTTTCCAGCTGGGAAGTGTTCTCAGCTGACCCTATGGAATATTGGGGCTGAGCTCTTGACCTGGGAGATTCCCTTTTCAACACCTGGGAAAGGCCCTCAGCTGACCCAATGGAATATTTGGGGTGTCCTGATCCCCTGACCCAGTAAAATCCCATTTTCCCAGCTTGGAAGGGCTCTCAGCTGACCCCATGGAATATCTGGGATGTCCTGAGCCCCTGGGCTGGGAGAATCCCTTTTCTCCACCTGGGAAGGGCCCTCAGATGATCTTTTGGAATATTCGGGGTATGCTGAGGCCCTGACCCGGCAAAATCCCATTTTCCCAGCTGGGAAGAGCCCTCAGCTGACCCCATGGAACATTCTGGGTGTGCTGAGGCCACAAAAGAGCCTTTCCCACCTGGTTCCTGCAGCCCCTGAGCACAAACAGGTGCTGCAGCCCCCTTGGCTTTCCCAGCCCTGTTTCCATTTATTTCCTCATCCATCCCATCCATCTTTCTCCCACATCAAGTCCTGATTAGGCTGAGCAGGAGAAAAACAGCTTTTTTTTTTTTTTGCTTTTTTTTTTCCCCTCCCACAGGAGGCTCTTTTTGACCTTCCTTTCCTCTCCTTGTCTGACAAATTGTGGGAGCTGACCCAGAGCTGGGATAATTCGCTCCAGCCCCGTCCTGGCAGGCAGCTGCTCGGGCAGGGTGTCCTGCTTTGAACAGGCAGGTGTCTGCTGAGGAGGGCAGAGCCTCCCCTGAAATGGGAAATGCAAACCCCCTCCCTCTGAATTGGTATTTTGAACTTAATGGCCTCTCAGGCAAAAATATGGGAATGGGAATAACGGTTCTGTACTAGGAAAACTAAAAATACAAATGTAATAGTACAAAAAAACCCACCAAAAAAACAAAACCTACTGACAGAGTCAGAGCAGACCCTGACACCTTGTGGGTCAGGGTGGTGGCAGTGATAGTAAAAGGGTTTAAAATCATGGGGATTTAGGGTTAAAAGGAAAATTAAGCTTAGTAGGCCCTGAAAAGAAAATAAATACCCTGAGTACAGGAACACTTTGTACCTTGCTAGAACTGCACCTGTGTAGCCAGTACATGATAAATGATATAATTGTTAGATGTGATGATTATTTAGTAATTAAATATAATTACTGTTTAATCCTAAGAATAATCATGAGAAACTGTGGCCAGGGACCTAAGAAAGATCACAAGAAACTCATGTCAATGTATACAACAGAACAATATAAGTTTAATAATTAATATGTGAGTTATATAAGGGTAGAATATAAAATACGTTCAGCTCGAAAGCCGTGTCAGTGTCAGATTTGGGTGTGCACCCCTGATTCCCAGAGCTCTCAATAAAGCACCTGCATGGAATCACATCCCGTGATTTTGTGTGCTCCTGACCCTGACAGCAGCAGCCCCATCCCACGGTGTCGTCCTGCAGTGCCAGCTGTGCTTCTGCTGGAGCAGGATCTGCACAAGGGGGGAGTTTTCCTTGGAGCTCCAGGGCTGGGGGAGATGGGCCTGGGCTTCCTCTGGGAATGCAGTGGAGAAGAAAGCTGCTCCTCTGGGAATGCAGTGGGAAGAAAGCTGCTCCTCTGGGAATGTAGTGGGGAGAAAGCTGCTCCTCTGGGAATGCAGGGGGAACAAAGCTGCTCCCCTGGGAATGCAGGGGGAAGGAGGCTGCTCCCCTGGGAATGCAGGGGGAAGGAGGCTGCTCCTCTGGGAATGCAGGGGGAAGGAAGCTGCTCCTCTGGGAATGCAGGGGGAAGAAAGCTGCTCCTCTGGGAATGCAGGGGGGATAAAGCTGCTCCTCTGGGAATGCAGGGGGAAGGAAGCTGCTCCTCTGGGAATGCAGGGGGAAGGAAGCTGCTCCTCTGGGAATGCAGGGGGGAGAAAGCTGCTCCTCTGGGAATGCAGGGGGAACAAAGCTGCTCCTCTGGGAATGCAGTGGGAAGAGCTGCTGTGGTGTTCCCAGGTCAGATTATATCCAAGTAGGAATTTTTTGGCTCCTCCCCCTGCACGGAGCATCTCCCAGTGGATGATGGAATTTTCTCAGCCATGCAGGGACACTCAATGGCCCATGAACAGAAGATAATTAATAATTAATGACAGAAGCTGTCTCCTGGAGGGAGGATTGGTTTGTGGAAGAGATAAAGAAAACTGCCCAGTGAACAGAAGGTAACTGCCCCAGCTCCGACAGACTGGAATAGAATACACAGCCCCATTTCCAGCCTAAAACACAGGGATGAGCTGGGAGCATTCCCAGCTCCCTCTCCCATCCGTGGGAGGCCTGAGGGATGCCCAGGATATTCAGGACATCCACGATATTCAGGATATTTAGGATATTCGGAATATCCAGGACATTCAGGACAATTCAGGATATTCAGGACATCCACAATATTCAGGATATTTAGGATATTCGGAATATCCAGGACATTCAGGACATTCAGGATATTCAGGACATCCACGATATTCAGGATATTTAGAATATCCTGGACATTCAGGATATTAAGGATATTTAAGATATTCAGAATATCCAGGATATTCAGGATATTCAGGGTATTTAGAATATCCAGAATATCCAGGACATACAGGATATTCATAAAATTCAGGATATTCAGGATATTTAGGATATTTAGAATATCCAGGACATTCAGGACATTCAAGATATTTAGGATATCCAGGACATTCAGCATATTCAGGATATTTAGAATATCTAGGATATTCAGGATATCCAGAATATTTAGGATATTTAGAATATCCAGGATATCCAGGACATTCAGGATATTCAGGATATTTAGAATATCCAGGATATTCAGGATATCCATAAAATTCAGGATATCCAGGACATTCAGGATATTCAGCATATTTAGGATATTCAGGATATCCAGGATATTCAGAATATACAGAATATTTAGGATATTCAGGATATTCAGGATATTCAGCATATTTAGGATATTCAGGATACCCAGGATATTCAGGATATACAGAATATTTAGGATATTCAGGATATCCAGGATATTTAGGACATTTAGGATATTCAGAATATTCAGGATATTCAGGATATTCAGGATATGCAGGATATTTAGGATATTCAGGATATTCAGGATATTCAGGACATTCAGGATATCCAGGAGCGGGGCTGAGCGAGGTGCAGGACGCAAGGGCTCCTTGGGTATTTCCTTCCCAGATTTTTCCATCCCCTCTCCGCTCCCCCTCAGCAATGCCGGGTGGTTTTTGGGACACATTTCTTTATTTAAGGCGTGATTTGGGAGCTGATCCATGGGGAAAACCCCAAAAGCAGCCGGTACCGCTCCGCCCTTGGGAAGCACCAGCAGCTCCCGATTTTCCAGCTGCGGATCCTTCCCTGTCCCCAAGGGCCAGCCCCAAATTCTGCGTTGGCTCTGTGGTGTCTGGGGAAGGAATTTGGGGTTGGCTCTGCAGGATTTGGGGAAGGGAGTTTGTGTTTGGTTCTGCAGGATTTGGGAAGAGATTTTGGGGTAGGTTCTGCAGGATTTGAGGAAGGGAGTTTGGAATTGGCTCTGTGGTGTCTGGAGAGAGATTTTGGGGTTGACTCTGCAGGATTTGGGGAAGGGAGCTTGGGGTTGGTTCTGCAGGGTTTGGGAAGAGATTTTGGGGTTGGTTCTGCAGGATTTGGGGAAGGGAGTTTGGGGTTGGTTCTGCAGGATTTGGGGAAGGGAGTTTGTGTTTGGTTCTGCAGGGTTTGGGAAGAGATTTTGGGGTAGGTTGTGCAGGATTTGGGGAGGGAGTTTGTGTTCTGCAGGATTTGGGAAGACAGTTTGGAATTGGCTCTGTGGTGTCTGGAGAGGGATTTTGGGGTTGGCTCTGCAGGATTTGGGGAAGGGAGTTTGTGTTTGGTTCTGCAGGGTTTGGGAAGAGATTTTGGGGTTGGTTCTGCAGGATTTGGGGAGGGAGTTTGTGTTTGGTTCTGCAGGGTTTGGGAAGAGATTTTGGGGTAGGTTGTGCAGGATTTGGGGAGGGAGTTTGTGTTCTGCAGGATTTGGGAAGACAGTTTGGAATTGGCTCTGTGGTGTCTGGGGAAGGATTTTGGGGTTGGCTCTGCAGGATTTGGGGAAGGGAGTTTGGGGTTGGTTCTGCAGGATTTGAGGAAAGGAGTTTGGGGCTGGGTATGAAGGATTTGAGGAAAGGAATTTGGGGTTGGCCCTGCAAGATTTGGGAAGAGAGTTTGGGTTTGGTTCTGCAGGATTTGGAGAAGGGAGCTTGGGGTTGGTTCTGCAGCAATTAGGGAAGGGATTTTAGGCTTTTTTCAGCAGGATTTGGGAAGGGAATTTGGGGTTGATTCTGCAGCGTTTGAGAAGAGATTTTAGGGTTGCTTCTGTAGGATTTGGGGGAGTTTAGGGTTGGTTCTGCCGTGTCTGGGGAAAGGAGTTTGGGGTTGGCTCTGCACCATTTGGGAAGGGAGTTTGGGGCTGGTTCTGAAAGATTTGGGAAGGGAGTTTGGGGTTTTTTCAGCAGGATTTGGGAAGGGATTTTGGGTTTGGTTAGGAGCATCAGGGGAAGGGAATTTGTGTTTGGTTCTGCAGGATTTGGGGAAGGGAGTTTGGGGTTGATTCTGCAGCATCTGTTTCTGTAGGATTTGGGGGAGTTTGGGGCTAGTTCTGCTACGTCTGGGTAGAGATTTTGGTCTTGACTGCATAATTTGGGAAGAGATTTTTGCCTTGACCCTGCAGGGTTTTGGGAAGAGTTTGGGGCTGGTTCCGCAGGATTTGGGGGACTTCGGGGTTGGTTCTGCAGGATTTGGGGAAGCGAGTTTGGAATTGGTTCTGCTGCATCTGGGAAGAGATTTTGGCCTTGACTCTGCACAATTTGGGAAGAGATTTTGGTGTTGACCCAGCAGGGTTTTGGGAAGATATTTTAGGGTTGGTTCTGCAGGGTTTGGATAAGGGAGTTTGGGGCTGGTCCTGCAGGATTTGGGGAAGGGAGTTTGGGGTTGATTCTGCAGCATTTGAGAAGAGATTTTAGGGTCGCTTCTTCAGGATTTGGGGGAGTTTAGGATTCATTCTGCAGCATCTGGGGAAAGGAGTTTGGGGTTGGCTCTGCAGGATTTGGGGGAGTTTGGGGTTGGCTCTGCCGCATCTTGGAAGAGATTTTGGCGTTGACCCTGCAGGGTTTAGGGAAGAGATTTTGGGGTTGGTTCTGCCACATCGGGGAAGAGATTTTGGCATTGACCCTTCAGGGTTTCGGGAAGAGAATTTGGGGCTGGTTGTGCAGGATTTGGGGGAGTTTGGTGTTGGTTCTGTCATGTCTGGGAAGAGATTTTGGTGTTGACCCTGCAGGGCTTCGGGAAGAGATTTTGGAGTTGGTTCCGCACAATTTGGGAAGAGATTTTGGCGTTGATCCTGCAGGATTTCGGGAAGAGAGTTTGGGGTTGGCTCTGCAGGATTTAAGGGAAGGATTTTGGGGTTGGCTCTGCAGGATTTAGGGGAGTTTGGAGTTGGCTCTGCAGGATTTGGGGGAAGGATTTTGGGGTTGATTCTGCAGGATTTGAGGGAAGGATTTTGGGGTTGGCTCTGCAGGATTTGGGGGAGTTTGGGGTTCGCTCTGCAGGATTTGAGGGAAGGATTTTGGGGTTGGCTCTGCAGGATTTGGGGGAGTTTAGAGTAGTTGGCTCTGCAGGATTTGGGGGAGTTTGGGGTTGGCTCTGCAGGATTTGGGGGAGTTTGGGGTTGGCTCTGCAGGATTTGAGGGAAGGATTTTGGGGTTGGTTCTGCAGGATTTGAGGGAAGGATTTTGGGGTTGGCTCTGCAGGATTTGGAGGAGTTTGGGGTTGGCTCTGCAGGATTTGGGGGAGTTTAGAGTAGTTGGCTCTGCAGGATTTGGGGGAAGGATTTTGGGGTTGGCTCTGCAGGATTTGGGGGAAGGATTTTGGGGTTGGCTCTGCAGGATTTGGGGGAGTTTGGGGTTGGTTCTGCAGGATTTGGGGGAAGGATTTTGGGGTTGGCTCTGCAGGATTTGGGGGAAGGATTTTGGGATTGGCTCTGCAGGATTTAGGGGAGTTTGGAGTTGGCTCTGCAGGATTTGGAGAAGTTTGGAGTTGGCTCTGCAGGATTTGGGGGAAGGATTTTGGGGTTGGCTCTGCAGGATTTGAGGGAGTTTGGGGTTGTTGGCTCTGCAGGATTTGGAGGAGTTTGGGGTTGGCTCTGCAGGATTTGAGGGAAGGATTTTGGGGTTGGCTCTGCAGGATTTGGGGGAAGGATTTTGGGGTTGGCTCTGCAGGATTTGGAGAAGTTTGGAGTTGTCTCTGCAGGATTTGAGGGAAGGATTTTGGAGTTGGCTCTGCAGGATTTGGGGCAGTTTGGAGTTGGCTCTGCAGGATTTGAGGGAGTTTGGAGTTGTTGGCTCTGCAGGATTTGAGGGAAGGATTTTGGGGTTGGCTCTGCAGGATTTGGGGGAGTTTGGAGTTGTTGGCTCTGCAGGATTTGGGGGAAGGATTTTGGGGTTGGCCCCCAAGGTGTGGGAACCCTTTTTTTAAGCCGAGGCTCGGACAATCCTCCCCAGCAGCAGCTCGCAGCCTTCCTCCTCTCCCTCCTCTCCCTCCCGCAGGGCGGGCCCGGCTGTAACGGGATCGCAGCCGGGAATTTCGGGGCTGATAAAGCAGGAACCGAGGCAGGTTCCCTTTGATGTGCACCTCGAATTACAGCGAGCTGCTCCAGCCTCGGGATTTCAGCCACCAATAAAATGATTTATGAGCATAAAAGGCCCCAGCCACCTTTGAGCTGGGGGAAGGGGAGGAATGGCAAACGTCCTTAGCTGCAGAGGATCTGGTTTTTCTTCTCGGGGTTAGGAATGAGGGGTAGGATCGGCCTGTTCGGGATGTGAGGGGGAAAAGTGGTAAAGTGGGAAAATGGAAGAATGGGAAAATGGAAAAAATAAAAAATGGAAAAATGAAAAATAATAAAAAGAATGGGGAAAGGACAGAATGAAAAAATGAAAAAATGAAAAAATGAAAAAATGAAAACATGAAAAAATGAAAAAATGAAAAAATGAAAAAATGAAAAAATGAAAAAATGAAAAAATGAAAAAATGAAAAAAATGAAACAATGAAAAAATGAAAAAATTAAGAAATGGAAAAAAGAAAAAAATTTAAAAAAAATAAAAAATTAATAAAAAAATTTAAAAACAATAAAACAATAAAAAAATTAAAAATATGGGAAAATGAAAGAACAATAAAAATTTAAAAATTAAAAAATAAAAAAATTAAAATTAAAAAATTAAAAAATGAAAGAATGAAAAAAATTAAAAATTAAAAACTTAAAAAATGGAAAAAAGAAAAATGGAAAAATGAAAAAATGAGAAAAGAAACGCGAAAAAATGAATCAATGAAAACAGAAAGAATAAAAAAATGAAAAAAATTATTATCAAGAAATAAAATAATGGAACTATATATTTATAATATATAATAATATATTTACAGTATGTAATAATATATTTACAGTATATAATAATATATTTACAATATATGCTACCATATTATATAATAATATAGAATATAATAATACATTAAAATAATTGATTAACAATGTGGCACATACTCATGCAGCCTCCAGCCAGGCACGGTGGGAAGTGCTCGGAACTCCTGGGAACCTCTTTTGGTGCAGGTGGATTTTTCAGGGTTATAGTTTCTCATTTGTTTGGCTCCAACAAACACCAAATCTCGCGCTGGCTCCAGCACCTTCCGGAGTGAAAGAGGCTCAATGTCGTCTGGCCGAGTGAGAAAATGGCCCAAAATGTGAAAATTGGGGGGTTTAACCTCAGTTTAACCCCGTACATGCGCTGTGGGAGGACTGAAATCAGTTGATTTCGATCCCAAAAGCAAATTTTCCTGGAGTGGCAGGAGGAGCGGAATTAGAACTGGATTTTCCGGCTGATGATCCTCCCCCTTGGAGTTTATCTTGCCTTTCTCCTCCAGCACTGCGGACCTGTCGAAGCCCACCCTGGGTCAGGGGTTCCATGTGGTGGAAAAGTCTCTCCTCCCACCCGAGCTTCCAAAGAAAGGCTCAGCAGTCTCTGTTGTTGGGTCTCAAGGCAGTTTATTGCAAGTTATCTCAAAGATTTTCCTCTCGGGCTGCTGTGGTTTGCTCCCAGCTCAGGCAGAGGCACACACACACCCTGACATCCTCTCTGACCCCGACTGCTTCTTCTCTCCCACCAGGGCTGCTGCTGTCTTTTATATGGTACATCACGTGTGACATGGTTACAGTTTTCCCCAATGCCTGTTACCTATATTAAATGGTGCTTTTCTATCTTTTATATGGTACATTACGTGTGACATGGTTACAGTTTTCCCCAATGCCTGTTACCTATATTAAATGGTGCTTTTCTATCTTTTATATGGTACATTACGTGTTACATGGTTACAGTTTTCCCCAATGCCTATTACCTATATTAAATGGTACTTTTCTATCTTTTATATGTACATTACGTGTTGCATGTTTACAGTTTTCCCCAATGCCTATTACCTATATTAAATGGTGCTTTTCTACTCTAAACCAATCTGTGAGTGCCAACATCACCAAGAACATGGAGGTGAGGAAGGAGAAAGAGGGAGGACAGGACAGGCCCAAATCCCAAATCCATCTTAAAACCTCTGACCCCCACGTCCAAAACAGAAACCCCCCTGTACAGCACTCAAAAATTCTCCCCTTTACTTTGTGACTACTTCTACTATAATATCTAAACTTTTGTGAATTCTTGTTCTTCTTGCAAGGTTGGTAAATCATTCCATGCTCAAACCCAAAATCACAGCTGCTTCCAGCTGCCTGCCAGGGTCTCAAATGCTTCTGACCTGGGCCCGGAACCTCCAAAAATGTCTGAGGGACATTTTGAGTTCCCACACGGAGCAAAAAGGCTCATCCCCAGGATGGCTCTACCTGGCTGTGAAAGGATCCAGAGGATCCTTTTATCTCCATGGAAAACAAAGGAATTACAGCGGGGCAGGGAGAGGAATGGGAGGTGCCGCTCTCACACAGGTGGATTTTAATCCTGAACAGATTTCGAGTGTAAATGAGACAAAAATCCCCTCACGCAGGGCATGAAACGGCACAAATCTGCTCTGAGCTTGTTCTGATCACGTAACAACCCCAGGGCAGCCAAGTGCTCCTGTCCCACCCTGGAACATCTCACTCCACATCTTCCTCCCACGTGGATTTACAGTTGGGAAAATAAAAAGACCTTTGCCACCCTTGGGCAGGTCAGGAATGGCTGGATTGGCTTTGGAATTCCTGGGGTTCTGTTTCTTTTCTCTCTCCGTGCCTGGGTTTGGATCTTGGCGATGGTTTTGTGTCGGGGCTGGACTTTGATGTGCTGATCTTTGCAGTGGGATCTTGATTTTTTTGGGGTGGGAGCTCTTCCAGCCCCAGCCCTTTCCTCTGCAAAGAAAGGTTTATTTCTCCCTTCTCCTCTGCAAAGACAAGGTTAATGTCTCTCCTTTTTCTCTGCAAAGAAAAGGTTTATTTTTTCTCTTTTCCTCTGCAATGAGGTTTATTCCTCTCTTTTCCTCTTCAAGGAGGTTCCTTTCTCTCCTTTTCTTCTGCAAAGATAAAGTTTGTCTCTCCTTTTCCCCTCCAAAGAGGTTTTTTCTCTCCTTTTCCTCTGCAAGGATGAGGTTTATTTCTCTCTTTTTCCTCTGCAAAGACAGGGTTTATTCCTCTCCTTTTCCTCTGCAAAGATGAGGTTTATTTCTCTCTTTTTCCTCTGCAGAGACAAGGCTTATTTCTCTCAATTTCCTCTGCAAGGAGAAGGTTTATTCCTCTCCTTTTCCCCATCAAAGATGTTTCTTTTTCTCTTCTTCCTCTGCAAATACAAGGTTTATTCCTCTCCTTTTCTCCTTCAAAGAGGTTTCTTTTTCTCTTTTTCCTCTGCAAATACAAGGTTTATTCCTCTCCTTAAGCACCAGAAATGTCCAAGCTGTGGGATTGGAAGGGAGGGACAGGACAGGACAGGACAGAGCAGATCCTCAGCCCCAGTTCCAGACTGGAATTTGCACCCGTGCAGGACAAGAAAAGGGCCGGGGGATCCTCTTTGCAGGACCAGGGCACACAGAAGGTTATTTAGGTTATTTCTTTCTTCCTTTGTGCTGCTCCCCGCTCCCAGAACCTTCCCCGGCCAGGGCTGGATGAATGCAAGGCGCTCGGGGTCCATTCAGGGCTCTCCCCTCAGCCCTGTCCCAGATTTGGGGCATTCGGGTGCCAGGAGCCGCTGGCCCCGCTGGCCCCGGAGGCTCGGAGCTCAGGGGGGTGAGGTGACCCATTTCTGTCACCCTGCGGAGGGCTCGGTGCCAAGGACCTGCCAGGGCCCCACAAACCTCCCGGACCTCCTCGGCACCACGGGGGGAACGGGGGGAGCAGGGGGAACGGGGGGAACGGGGGACTGGGGGGATTGGGGGGAATGGGGGGATTGGGGGGAATGGGGGGAACAGGGGGAATGGGGGGATCGGGGGGATCGGGGGAATTGAGGGAATTGGGGGGAATGGAGGGATCGGGGGGAATGGGGGGATCGGAGGGATTGGGGGGATTGGGGGGATCGAGGTGATCAGGGGGATCGGGGGGATTGGAGGGATCGGGCGGATCGGGGGGATTGGGGGGATTGGGGGAATGGGGGGATTGGGGGGATTGGGGAGATTGGGGGGATTGGGGGGATCGGGGGGAATGGGGGGAATGGGGGGGATCAGGGGCATCGGGGGGATCGGGGGGTTTGGGGGGATCGGGGGGCTCGGGGGTTTCTGCCGCTCGTGGTGTCACAACCAGCGGGACAGCGGGACCTGGGTCCTGCCCGAGCCACCGCCGTGGGCTTCAAGAGTGGGGCTTGGTCAGACAGACCCCAGAGCACCCCAGGAATGGGGAACCCCAGAGCGACCCCACAGCAACCCCAGAGCACCCCAGAAATGGGGAACAGATCCAGGGAACCCCACAGCAACCCCAGAGCACCCCAGGAATGGGGAGCAGATCCAGGGAACCCCAGAGCATCCCCAGAGTGACCCCAGAGCACCCCAGGAATGGGGTGGAATGGTGGGGATCCATGGAACCCCACAGCAACCCCAGAGTGCCCCCCGGAGCAGGGAACAGATCCAGGGAACTCCAGGGAACCCCAGAGCACCCCAGGAATGGGGAACAGATCCAGGGGACCCCAGAGTGACCCCAGAGCACCCCAGGAATGGGGAACAGATCCAGGGGACCCCAGAGTGACCCCACAGCAACCCCAGAGCACCCCAGGAATGGGGAACAGATCCAGGGAACTCCAGGGAACTCCAGGGAACTCCAGGGAACCCCAGAGCTACCCCAGAACACCCCAGAACACCCCAGGAATGGGGAGCAGATCCAGGAACCCCAAACCAACCCCAAGGGGAAGCTCAGGGGAGCCTTCCCAGCAGGCACGAAGGGGAGGCAGAACCCCCAGACTGAAAATTTCCTTTTCCTGTAGGAAAAACACCCAGAGAATCATTTATACGGGGAATCATTTCTCATTTATCATTTTATGGGGAATCATTTATAGGGAACTCGACAGAAAGGTGCCCACTTTGAGACTGGGATCCTGTTTGGGGCCTGTGGGACCACGGCTCTGTGGTGGCTGGGAAGAGAGTTTGGGGTCGGTTCTGCAGGATTTGGGGAAGGGATTTTGGGGTTTTTCAGCAGCATTTGGTGAATTTGCAGTTGGTTCTGCAGGATTTGGGGAAGGGATTTTGGGGTTGGCTCTGCAGTCTCTGGGGAAGGGAGTTTGGGATTTTTTTCTGCAGGATTTAAGAAGGAATTTTGGGGTTGGCTCTGCAGTGTCTGGGGAAGGGAGTTTGGGATTTTTTCCGCAGGATTTGGGGAAAGGAGTTTGGGGTTGGCTCCACAGGATTTGGGGAAGGGATTTTGGTTTTTTTTTCAGCAGGATTTGGGAAGGGAGTTTGCAGTTGGTTCTGCAGGATTTGGGGTTGGCTCCACAGAATTTGGGGAAGGAAATTTGAGGTTTTTTCAGCAGGATTTGGGAAGGGAGTTTGCAGTTGCTTCTGCAGAATTTGGGGAAGGAATTTTGGGGTTGGATCTGCAGCGTCTGGGGAAGGGAGTTTGGGGTTCTTTCTGCAGGATTTGGGAAGGGAGTTTGGGGTTGGCTCCACAGGATTTGGGGAAGGGATTTTGGTGTTTTTTCAGCACCATTTGGAGAAGGGAGTTTGGGTTTTTTTTTGCAAGCCCAGCTCCTGCTCTGAGGCTGAGCAGCTTGGGAACCTGTCGGAGGGGGGAGTTGCCCCCACTCCTGCCTTTTGCTCCGTTTTTTTCCCCCATTGCTGTGAAATTCAATCGTGTTTTGCAGCTCTCGAGGCCTCCCAAAGCCCAGCAGCTGCGTTCTCATCTGGCTTGAAAGTTTATCCTCGTGAAGCCCAAACAGAACCAGCCTGAGAGCGCTCTGTGGGGACACGGAGCAAAGCCAGCCCGCAGGCAGCTTGGGCAGCCTTTTCACCCTGCAGAAAGGAGATTTCCCCCATAAAACACTTGGGAGTCTCTTTTTACCCTACAGAAATGGGATTTGCCCCAGTAAAACACTTGGGAATTTCTTTTTACCCTACAGAAAGGAGATTTCCCCTGATAAAACACTTGGGAATCTCTTTTTACCCTACAGAAATGGGATTTCTCCCAGTAAAACACTTGGGAATCTCTTTTTACCCTGCAGAAATGGGATTTCCCCTGATAAAACACTTGGGAGTCTCTTTTTACCCTGCAAAATGGAGATTTCCCCTGATAAAACACTTGGGAGTCTCTTTTTACCCTGCAGAAATGGGATTTGCCCCAATAAAACACTTGTTGCTGTTGAGGCAGGACGGGAATGAATAGATTTGACTTAGAAGGTTGCCGAGAGTAAAACTTTGATTTATTTAAAATATATTGCTTTTTTATATAGAGTTTTGTAAGGATTAAATCTGTTGGTTCTGAAGTGAAAACAACTCGCACCATTGGTGCAAAGTGCTTGATGCACAGTGATAGAACTTAACTATAAACTATGTGAAAAACAGGAGAGATAAAGAATTATTGACATTCTTCTCCAGCTCTTTCCCAGGCCTCTGTCTGGTAGAAACTCTCAGTTTCTTTCTTTGGCTGAATCTGAGACCCACAATAAAATACATGGGAATTTCTTTTTACCCTGCTGAAAGGAGATTTCCCCTGATAAAACACTCGTGGATCTCTTTTTACCCTACAGAAATGGGATTTCCCCCAGTAAAATATTTGGGAATCTCTTTTTATCCTACAAAAAGGAGATTTCCCCTGATAAAACACTTGGGAATCTCTTTTTGTAAGCTATTTAAAAGATTGGTTTTTTGGGTTGCTGTGGTTTGTTTAGTAGTTTAGGTAAAGGCACATATACTTGTATTTATTTTTTGTTTGATTTTCTCTTTTTTTTTTTCTTTTGGTTTAGGGTTGGTGCTCTCTTTTATACAGTACATTATGTGTTAAATGTTTATAGGTTTTTTAATGTTTATTATTTATATTAAATGGTGCTCTTTTACTTTAAATTAATTTGTGAGTGTTAATATTACTAAGAACAGGGAGGTAAGGAAGAAGAAAGAGGGAGGATAGGACAGGCTTAAATTTCTTTATCTTAAAACTTTTGACCTCTATGTATAAAACTAAAATTCCTTCTACAGGACTTTAAAATTTTTCTCTTTACTTTGTGACTACTTTTACTATAATATTTAAAATTCTGTGACTTCTTGGGGTTTTTTTTTTGTAAAGTTGGTAAATCATTCTATGGCTTAAATTTAAAATTACAGCTGTTTTCAGCTGCCTGTTGGGGTTTTAAATGCTTCTGACTTGGACTCGGAACATCCAAAAATGTCTGAGGGATATTTTGAGTTCTGAAATTGCTGATGCCTTGGAAAGGCTGAGCTAGAACAGAGACTGGACAGAGCCAAAGAATAAAGCAGGGATTTATTAAAGGATCTCCTCAGCTGATCCACCTTGGGCAGCACAAGAGCCCAGCCAGGGCTGCACCCAAAATGAACCCAAATGGTCCCAAAATGAACCAAAATGAACCCAAAATGGTCACAAAATGAACCCAAGAGGAACCAAAATGGTCCCAAAATGAACCCAAGATGAACCAAAATGGTCCCAAAATGAACCAAAATGGTCCCAAAATGAACCAAAAATGAACCCAAAATGGTCACAAAATGAACCCAGGAGGAACCAAAATGGTCCCAAAATGAACCCAAGAGGAACCAAAATGGCCACAAAATGAACCTAAAATGAACCAAAATTAACCCAAGATGGACCCAAAATGGTCAAAAAATGCACCTAAAATGAACCAAAATGGTCCCAAAATGAACCAAAATGGTCCCAAAATGAACCAAAATGAACCCAAAATGAACCAAAATGAACCCAAGATGGACCCAAAATGAACAAAAATGGTCCCAAAATGGTCACAAAATGAACCTGAGATGAACCAAAATGGCCACAAAATGAATCCAAGATGAACCAAATTTGTCACAAAATGAACCCAAGATGAACCAAAATGGTTCCAAAATGAACCAAAATGAACCCAAAATGGTCACGAAATGAACCCAAGATGAACCAAAATGGCCACAAAATAAACGCAAGATGAACCAAAATGAACCCAAGATGGACCCAAAATGGTAAAAAAATGCACCTAAAATGAACCAAAATGGTCCCAAAATGGTCCCAAAATGAACCTGAGATGAACCAAAATGGCCACAAAATTAATCCAAGATGAACCAAATTTGTCACAAAATGAACCCAAGATGAACCAAATTTGTCACAAAATGAACCCAAGATGAACCAAAATGGCCCCAAAATGAACCCAAGATGAACCAAGATGGTCCCAAAATGCACCTAAAATGAACCAAAATGGCCCCAAAATGCACCTAAAATGAACCAAAATGGCCCCAAAATGAACCCAAGAGGAACCAAAATGGCCCCAAAATGAACCCAAGAGGAACCAAAATGGTCCCAAAATGCACCTAAAACGAACCAAAATGGACAGCCGCTCAGGGGTCTCCCACTTGGGTCAGTTCTGCTCCGTTGGCCCCTTGGAGTTCATTGTCCCATTCCAGCTCCAGCCCGGGCTGTCCCATCCTTGTTTTCCTCTCCCCAGCACTGAGGGTCGGGTGGCACAGGCACAGCCCAGGTGTGATCCACAGGTGCCTCCTGTCCCCCAGGTGTGCCGGGCACAGCTCAGGTGTCACCTGTGGGGCTCTTCCTGTTATTCAGATGTGACAAGCACTGCCCAGGTGTCACCACACTCTGTTTTCTATCCCCCAGGTGTGGCTGGCACTGCCCAGGTGTCACTTTTGGTGCTTGTCCTGCCCCCAGGTGTGGCTGGCACTGCCCAGGTGTCACTTTTGGTGCTTTTCCTGCCCCCAGGTGTGGCTGGCACTGCCCAGGTGTCACCCCGCACTGTTCTCTGTCCCCCAGGTGTGGCTGGCACTGCCCAGGTGTCACCCACAGGGTGTTCTCTATTCTCCCAGGTGTGGCTAACACTGCCCAGGTGTCACCCCACGCTGTTCTCTGTCCCCCCAGGTGTGGCTGGCACTGCCCAGGTGTCACTTTTGGTGCTTTTCCTGCCCCCAGGTGTGGCTGGCACTGCCCAGGTGTCACTTTTGGTGCTTTTCCTGCCCCCCAGGTGTGGCTGGCACTGCCCAGGTGTCACTTTTGGTGCTTTTCCTGCCCCCAGGTGTGGCTGGCACTGCCCAGGTGTCACCCACAGGGTGTTCTCTATTCTCCCAGGTGTGGCTAACACTGCCCAGGTGTCACCCCACGCTGTTCTCTGTCCCCCCAGGTGTGGCTGGCACTGCCCAGGTGTCACCCACAGGGTGTTCTCTATTCTCCCAGGTATGCCTGGCATTGCCCAGGTGTCACTTTTGGTGCTTGTCCTGCCCCTCAGGTGTGGCTGGCACTGCCCAGGTGTCACCCCGCACTGTTCTCTGTCCCCCAGGTGTGGCTGGCACTGCCCAGGTGTCACTTTTGGTGCTTTTCCTTCCCCCAGGTGTGGCTGGCACTGCCCAGGTGCCACTTTTGGTGCTTTTCCTTCCCCCAGGTGTGGCTGGCACTGCCCAGGTGTCACCCACAGGGTGTTCTCTATTCTCCCAGGTGTGGCTGGCACTGCCCAGGTGTCACCCCGCACTGTTCTCTGTCCCCCAGGTGTGGCTGGCACTGCCCAGGTGTCACCCACAGGGTGTTCTCTATTCTCCCAGGTGTGGCTAACACTGCCCAGGTGTCACCCCACGCTGTTCTCTGTCCCCCCAGGTGTGGCTGGCACTGCCCAGGTGTCACTTTTGGTGCTTTTCCTGCCCCCCAGGTATGCCTGGCACTGCCCAGGTGTCACCCCGCACTGTTCTCTGTCCCCCAGGTGTGGCTGGCACTGCCCAGGTGTCACCCACAGGGTGTTCTCTATTCTCCCAGGTGTGGCTAACACTGCCCAGGTGTCACCCCACGCTGTTCTATGTCCCCCCAGGTGTGGCTGGCACTGCCCAGGTGCCACTTTTGGTGCTTTTCCTTCCCCCAGGTATGCCTGGCATTGCCCAGGTGTCACCCCGCGCTCTTCTCTGTCCCCCCAGGTGTGGTTCAGCAACCGGCGGGCGCGCTGGCGCAAGCAGGCCGGTGCCAACCAGCTGGCGGCCTTCAACCACCTGCTGCCGGGGGGCTTCCCGCCCGCGGGCATGCCCGCGCTGCCCCCGTACCAGCTGCCCGACTCCTCCTACCCCAGCACCACCATCTCCCAAGGTGAGCCCCCTGCCCTCCCCGCCTCCCCTCCCCTCCCGGGCCCACCCAGCGCTTTGGGGTCCCCACAACCATCCCGGGATGCCCGGGCTGGGCACCCCGGGGCAGTGGGGAGGCTCTGGTGGTCTTTGTTTAGTTGGGAAAATTGGGTTTTTTTCCTCGAGTCGATGGAAATTCCTCCCTTTTCTCCTCTGTCCCTTCTGCTGCGTCCTGCGGCTGGAGTTTTGGGCATGGAGCGCATCCCTGTGGATTGGGGGTTGTGTGGGATTTACCTCGCTGTGGGTCAATCTCCGCTCTGGGGTTCAGCAGTGAGAATATTCCAGCAGAAGGAATATTAATTAATTAATTACCTTGTAAATTGGGGGGTTTGTGGGTGCCCCTTCATTGTGGGTCAATCTCCGTTTTGGGATTCAGCAGTGAGAATATTCCAGCGGAAGGAATATTATTAATTAGTTAATTACCTCATAAATTGGGGGTTTTGTGGGTGACCCTTCATTGTGGGTCAATCTCCATTCCGGGGTTCAGCAGTGAGAATATTCCAGCGGAAGTAATATTAATTAATTAATTACCTTGTAAACTGGGGGGTTTGTGGGTGCCCCTTCATTGTGGGTCAATCTCCGTTCTGGGGTTCAGCAGTGAGAATATTCCAGCAGAAGGAATATTGTTAATTAATTAGCTTGTGAATTGGGGGTTTTGTGCATGACCCTTCATTGTGGGTCAATCTCCATTCCGGTGGTTCAGCAGCAGGAATATCCCAGTGGAAGGAATATTCCTCATTCAAGCTGCCTGGAATTCATGGCTTTTTTGGGGGTGGAAAATCAAGGATTTCACGGCTTTTTTGGGGAGGAAAACCAAGGACTTCATGGCTTTTTCTTGGGGTGGAAAACCAAGGAATTAATGGCATTTTTGGCGGGGAAATGAAGTGAAGCCCCAGACGTTCCCCCTGGGTGCCAGGATGGCAAAGCCGCCGTGCCTGGGTGTCCCAGGGGTCTCCCGGGGGCTCCCGAGGTTTTCCTGGGGGTGTCCCGGGTGTGTCCCGGAGGTTTCCGGGCAGTGTCCCGAGGATGCCCCGGATGTGTCCCGGGGATGTCCCGGACTTTTCCCGGGGGTGTCCCAGGGGTGTCCCAGGGATGTTCCAGAGGTTTCCCAGATGTGTCCGAGGGGTGTCCTGGAAGTGTCCCAGAGGTGTCCCAGGAGTTTCCCAGGGGTGTCTCGGGTGTGTCCCGGAGGTTTCCCGGCATTGTCCCGGGAATGTCCTGGAGGTTTCCCGGGGTGTCCCAGGGATTTACTGGTTGTGTCCCTGTGTCCCGGGGGTTTCCTGGAGGTTTCCCGGGTGTGTCCCAGGGTGTCCCAGGGATGTTCCAGAGGTTTCCCGGCTGTGTCCGAGGGGTGTCCCGGGGGTGTCCTGGGGATGTCCTGGGTGTATCCCGGAGGTTTCCCAGGGGTGTCCCAGAGGTTTCCCAGCAGTGTCCCGGGGATGTCCCGGGTGTATCCCGGAGGTTTCCCGGCTGTGTCCGAGGGGCGTCCCGGGTGTGTCCTGGGGGTGTCTCAGGGATGTTCCAGAGGTTTCCCAGATGTGTCCGAGGGGTGTCCCGGGTGTGTCCCAGAGGTGTCTCCAGTGTGTCCCAGAGGTGTCCCGGGAGTGTCCCAGGAGTGTCCTGGGGTTTTCCCAGGGGTGTCCCAGAGGTTTCCCGGGGGTGTCCCGGGGATGTCCTGGGTGTATCCCGGAGGTTTCCCAGCTGTGTCCAAGGGGTGTCCCAGGGGTGTCCCAGAGGTTTCCCAGCAGTGTCCTGGGGATGTCCTGGGTGTATCCCGGAGGTTTCCCGGCTGTGTCCGAGGGGTTTCCCGGGTGTGTCCCAGAAGTGTCTCCAGTGTGTCCCAGAGGTGTCCCGGGAGTGTCCCGGGAGTGTGCTGGGGGTTTCCCAGCAGTGTCCCGGGGATGTCCCGGGTGTATCCCGGAGGTTTCGCAGGGGTGTCCCGGGGATGTCCCGGGTGTATCCCGGAGGTTTCCCGGCTGTGTCCGAGGGGTTTCCCGAGTGTGTCCCAGAAATGTCTCCAGTGTGTCCCAGAGGTGTCCCGGGAGTGTCCCGGGAGTGTCCCAGAGGTTTCCCAGCAGTTTCCCGGGGATGTCCCGGGTGTATCCCGGAGGTTTCCCGGCTGTGTCCGAGGGGCGTTCCGGGTGTGCCCCGGGGGTGTCTCAGGGATGTTCCAGAGGTTTCCCGGGTGTGTCCCGGGCGTGTCCCGGGGGTGTCCCGGGGTGATCCCATCCCGTTGATGTCCCTGTGTCCCCGCAGACGGCGGCAGCACCGTGCACCGGCCGCAGCCGCTGCCGCCCTCCACCATGCACCAGGGCGGCCTGGCCGCCGCCGACTCCGGCTCTGCCTACGGCGCCCGGCACAGCTTCTCCAGCTACTCCGAGAGCTTCATGAACGCCGCAGCCCCCGCCAACCACATGAACCCCGTCAGCAACGGCCTCTCCCCGCAGGTAGGGACCCCTCGGCAGCCGGCTCCGGGCTCCGGGACCGCGGGGCGCCGCGTTTGTTGGGTTGGGGTCGGGGTTGGGGTTGGGGTTGTGGTGGTGGTTGTTGTTGTCAGGAATTCCTGCGGGGACAGCAATTAGTTCCTTGGTTAATGAGCAGCAGCTCTGAGCTCAGCACTGGTCATTCTCCCCGCCGGGTTGGGGTGAGGGGATCCCCAAGACGTGGAGCATCCCCAAAAACCATCCTGGAGCAGGGGGACCTCTCTGGCGCTGGGTGTGACCCCAAGGACCGCACGCCTGCGGGACTCCACGGCACAAGCTGGAGCTCCTCCAGGCCTGGCTGGAGCACGGAGCTGAGCTCAGACACGGAGATTTGGGCTTGAATTTGGGGAAAGTGGTGCGGACCATCCTGCTGATCCCGCACTGCTGGGCTGTGCGGGAGGAAAGGGGTTCCCAAGCTCAGCTTTGTTTTGGAGTGGAACTCAAAACGAGCAGCCAGGACTTGTCCTTCTCCTCAGGGACACCAAATCCCGTTTTTTCCACTCCCATGGGATGTGGAGCTGCGTGAAGGGCAGCAGCTGGTTCAGAGGGATCAGGATTTTTAGGACGGGAAACCAAAATAATTTGGAATGAGGAGGAGGAGCGAGGTGGGCACCTGGAATGGAAAAGCTGCAGAGGTTTGGGAGGAGCCCGGCCGGGGACACCGGGGCTGCGGGGGCTGAGGCCCAGCCTGGTGAGGAACAAACTCGGAGTGTCCGTGCCAAGGGGGGAAATTCCAGCTGCCCTGGAATGCTACAAACCCCCCACGTCTGGCTGGGAATGGGAAATATTCAATATTGGCGGCATGGGGCAGAATGGGGAAATATTGAAATATTGACTAGCATGAGGCAGAATGGGAAAATATTAAAATATTGACTGGCATGGAGCTGGATGGGAAAATATCAAAATATTGGCTGTCACGGGGCTTGATGAGAAAATACTGAAATATTGACTGGCATGGAGCTGGATGGGGAAATATCAAAATATTGGCTGGCATGGACCTTGATGAGAAAATACTGAAATATTGGCTAGCATGGGGCAAAATGGAGAAATCTCAAAATATTAACTGGCATGGAGCTGGATGGGGAAATATTAAAATGTTGACAGGCACGAGGCTGGATGGGAAAATACTGAAATATTGACTGGCAGAAGGGCTGGATGGGAAAATATTGAAGTATTGGCTGGCATGGGACAGAATGGGAAAATATTAAAATATTGGCTGGCACAGGGCTGGATGGGAAAATGCTGAAATGTTGATTGGCATGGGGCAGGATGGGAAAATATTGAAATGTGACTGTCACGGGGTTGGATGGGAAAATATTAAAATATTGACTGGCATGAGGCAGAATGGGAAAATTTTAAAATATTGGCTGGCACAGGACTGGATGGGAAAATCCTGAAATGTGACTGGCATGGGGCAGAATGGGAAAATATTGAAATGTGACTGGCACGGGGTTGGATGGGAAAATATTAAAATATTGACTGGCATGGAGCTGTGTCCCTGTGACAGGGCTGAATGAGAAAATACTGAAATATTGACTGGCATGGAGCTGGATGGAAAAATATCAAAATGTGACTGGCACAAGGCAGAATGGGAAAACATTGAAATGTGACTGGCATGGGCCTTGATGAGAAAATACTGAAATATTCTCTGTCATGGGGCTGGATGGGAAAATATTAAAATATTGACTGGCATGGAGCTGTGTCCCTGTGACAGGGCTGAATGAGAAAATACTGAAATATTGACTGGCATGGAGCTGGATGGGAAAATATTGAAATATTGACTGGTATGGGGCTGGATGAGAAAATAGTGAAATGTGACTAGCATAGGGTTGGATGGGAAAATACCGAAATATTGCCTGGCATGGGACTGGGTGGGAAAATACTGAAATATTGATTGGCATGAGGCAGAATGGGAAAATATTGAAATATTGACTGGTATGGAGCTGGATGGGAAAATATTGAAATATTGACTGGCATGATGCAGAATGAGAAAAGATTAAAATATTGACTGGCATGGGGCAGAATGGGAAAATATTGAAATATGACTGGCATAGGGGTGGATGGGAAAATATTAAAATATTGATTAGCATGGGGCTGGATGGGAAAATATTAAAATATTGACTGGCATGGAGCTGTGTCCCTGTGACAGGGCTGAATGAGAAAATACTGAAATATTGCCTGGCACGGGGCTGGATGGGAAAATACTGAAATATTGCCTGGCACGGGGCTGGATGGGAAAATACTGAAATATTGCCTGGCACGGGGCTGGATGGGAAAATACTGAAATATTGCCTGGCACAGGGCTGGATATCGCTCCGAAGAGGGACTCTGGGGAATGGCAGATTCCCTCTGACAAGGGATTTGTGGGAGCGCTGCGCTCGGCTCGGGGGATACAGCCGGGATTCAAAGGCAGGCCTGGGTGAGCTGGGCCGGGGCCCGGGATTAGCTCCGATGATCCCAAATTCCATTTATCCCCGGGGAATAAGGCAGGGATGAGATGCCTGGGATGAGCCCCAGGCGCAGGGGAGCCCATCCTGCGATTTCCATTTCCCTTCATCCTCTCCTGCCCAGTCCTGCGGAATCGGGGGCTCCTTGAAAGGACCAGAGCGAGGCTTTTCCTCCGCTTATCCCAATCCCAAATTCCCCTGGCCCAGGCTCAGGCCGGGGACAGATATCCCTGAGCCCATAAGCCCTTTGTACGGGGAAGAGAGGATCCTTTATCCGGCAGGCCTGAAGAAAAGAGAGCTTTGCACCCCCAGGAAGGGCAGATTCCCATTTTCCCGACGCTTTTAATCATGTGAGGGCCGAGATATCGGTGTGGAAATTCGTCTCTTCCCTTTGTGTGAGCCTAACCCAGGTTATTTCCTGACTGCTTTATATTCCCTGATCAAAAATTCCTGCCTTTCCAAGCCCGCTGCTGTTCCTAGTGGAAGGAGATGACAAATTCTCCTGGATTTGCCCTGTTTTAGGGAAGTTTTGGGGGGTTTATGGGGTGCTCTGTGTAATTTATGAATTGAGCCGAGCACAGTGGTTCTGTTCTCTGTGGCATTCCAGGGAGATTTCAGGAAAATTCCACCCTCAGCTGCCCCAGGTTCCTCTGCAGGGAAAGAGAGGGGGTGCAGGGGTGGGGAAAAAAGAGGGAGCTCAGGAGATGGGAAAGAAAGAGGGGGTTCAGGAGAGGAGAAACAGGGAGCTCAGGAGCAGGGAAAAAGGGGGTTCAGGAGGTTGGAAAGAGGGAGCTCGGGGTGGGAAAGGAGATTCAGGAGAGGGGGAAAAGGGAACTCAGGGGGTGGGAAAGAAAGAGGGGGTTCAGGAGGTGGAAAAGAGGAGATTCAGGAAGGGGGGAAAGAGGGGGTTCAGGGGTGGGAAAAAAACAGGGAGCTCAGGAGCAGGGAAAGAAAGAAGGAACTCAGGAAGGGGGAAAGGAAGAGGGGGTTTGGGAGAGGAGAAATAAGGAGTTCAGGAGCGGGGAAAGAGGGGGTTCAGGAGGTTGGAAAGAGGAAGCTCAGGGGGTGGGAAAGGGGGTTCAGGAAGGGGGAAAGAGGGGGTTCAGGAGGAGGAAAAGAAAGAGGGGGTTCAGGAAAGGGGAAGCAGGGACCTCAGGAGCGTGGAAAGAGGGGGTTCAGGGGTTGAAAAGAGGGGGTTCAGGCGTGGGAAAGAAAGAGGGGGTTCAAGGTATGGAAAAGAGGGAGCTCAGGGGGTGGGAAAGGGGGTTCGGGAGAAGGGGAAAACCCCACTGGGAGCTGAGGGTGATGGTGCTTTGTCTCTGGCCGGGTTTCTCGTTCCCCGTGGTGGCAGCAGCAGCAGCAGGAGATCTCTTGGCACTTCAGACAAGGAGAAGGGGCCGGAAGCTCCCAGCTCCTGCTCCCTCTCCGGTTACCCCGGGATTGGCTGTCCCGGCCGGAATCCACGGGCTGTGCTGGCAGCTGGAGGCCAGGAGGAGAAACACGGCATTCCCGTTCCCAGAGAAAAAAATGGGCATTTGGGCATTCCTGTTCCCAGAGAGAAAAATGGGGATTTGGGCATTCCTGTTCCCAGAGAGAAAATGGGGATTTGGGATGGCCACTGTGGTGTTCCTGTTCCCAAAGAGAAAACAGGGATTTGGGCATTCCCATTCCCAGAGAGAAAACAGGGATTTGGATGTTTTCATTCCCAAAGAGAAAACAGGGATTTGGATGTTTCCATTCCCAGAGAGAAAATGGGGGTTTGGAATGGCTACTGTGGTGTTCCTGTTCCCAAAGAGAAAATGGGAATTCAGGATGGTCATTGTGGTGTTCCTGTTCCCAAACAGAAGATGGGGATTTGGGCATTCCCATTCCCAAAGAGAAAACGAGAATTTGGGATGACCACTGTGGTGTTCCCATTCCCAAACAGGGAAATGGAAATTTGGGATGGCCATTGCAGCGTTCCTGTTCCCAAACAAAAATGGGAATTCAGGATGGTAACCATGGTGTTGTCATTCCCAAACAGAAAATGGGGATTTGGAGATTCCCATTCCCAAAAAGAAAATGGGGATTCGGGATGATCACCATGGTGTTCCCATTCCCAAACAGAAAATGGGAATTTGGGATGGTCATTGTGGTGTTCCCATTCCCAAAGAGAAAACGGGGATTTTGGTGTTCCCATTCCCAAACAGGGATTTGGGATGGCCACCCCAGCATTCCCATTCCCAAACAGGGATTTGGGTGTTCCCATTCCCAAACAGGGATTTGTTTAGGCCCTGTTTTCCGGCTCAGCTGCTGGAGCCTCCTGCCTTTCCCAGAGCTCAGCTGGGAATTTTGGCTCCCATGACTTCATCCCGATGGATTTTGTGACACTTCACCCCAAAACACCAACTCGGCTGGGCTCCTGTCCCTTCCAGGACCTTGGGGATGGAGCAGGGATTGAGGCAGAGCAGGGATTGGGATGGAGCTGGGATTGGGATGGAATTTGGATTGGGATGGAGCAGGGACTGGGATGGAGCAGGGACTGGGATGGAGCTGGGATTGGGATGGAGCAGGGACTGGGATGGAGCTGGGATTGGGATGGAGCTGGGATTGGGATGGAGCAGGGACTGGGATGGAGCTGGGATTGGGATGGAGCAGGGACTGGGATGGAGCTGGGATTGGGATGGAGCTGGGATTGGGATGGAGCAGGGACTGGGATGGAGCTGGGATTGGGATGGAGCTGGGATTGGGATGGAGCTGGGATTGGGATGGAGCAGGGACTGGGATGGAGCTGGGATTGGGATGGAGCTGGGATTGGGATGGAGCTGGGATTGGGATGGAGCAGGGACTGGGATGGAGCTGGGATTGGGATGGAGCTGGGATTGGGATGGAGCTGGGACTGGGATGGAGCAGGGACTGGGATGGAGCTGGGATTGGGATGGAGCTGGGACTGGGATGGAGCAGGGACTGGGATGGAGCTGGGATTGGGATGGAGCTGGGATTGGGATGGAGCAGGGACTGGGATGGAGCTGGGATTGGGATGGAGCTGGGATTGGGATGGAGCTGGGACTGGGATGGAGCAGGGACTGGGATGGAGCAGGGACTGGGATGGAACTGGGATTGGGATGGAGCTGGGATTGGGATGGAGCAGGGATTGGGATGGAGCTGGGATTGTTCTGTCCCCAGCCCAGTTTTAGAGAGTTTGTTTTGAGGGTTTGTTTTGGGGATTTGTTTTGGAGGTTTTGTTGCAGTTTGTTTTGGGGGATTTGCTTTGGAGGGTTTGTTTTAGGGGTTTGTTTTAGGGGGTTTGTTTTAGGGGGTTTGTTTTGGGGGGTTTGTTGCAGGGTTTGTTTGGGGGGTTTGTTTTGGGGGGTTTGTTGCAGGGTTTGTTTGGGGGGTTTGTTTTGGGGGGTTTGTTGCAGGGTTTGTTTGGGGGGTTTGTTTTAGAGGTTTTATTTTAGAGGGTTTTTCAGAGGTTCTGTTGCACCGTTTCACCTCCTACGATTCCTGCTGCTCTTTGGGATCCGGTCCCAGCCCTAAATCCCTGTGCCCCTTCCCTGCAGCACTTCGGGGTCTCCAAGGGCTTCTCCAGAGCCAAAACCAGCTGGCTTGGGGCAGGAGGGGCTGGGGAGCAGCTCAGGACGGGCTGAGGAGGCAGCAGATCCCGAACCTGGCATTCCCGAGGGCTCGGGAGCTCGGGATCTGCAGGGATCGAGGCAATTCCAGAGGCACAAAGAGCCAAGAGAAACTTTTCACTCCTCCGAGCCGCGGCTTTCGCTTGCCCGGGGCTGTGGAGCCTTTGGCTCCGTGCTGCCGGCGCGAATTCATTCCCTGTCTGCAGCCTGGGATTCCCAATCCCGGGTCTGGAGCCCTCCTGGCCCTGGGAATCCTTCCCTGATTTCCAGGGATCCCTCCTGGCCCTGGGAATCCTTCCCTGATTTCCAGGGGTCCCTCCTGGCCCTGGGAATCCTTCCCTGATTTCCAGGGATCCCTCCTGGCCCTGGGAATTCCTTTCCTTGGTTCCAGGGATCCCTCCTGGCCCTGGGAATCCTTCCCTGATTTCCAGGGATCCCTCCTGGCCCTGGAATTCCTTTCCTTGGTTCCAGGGATCCCTCCTGGCCCTGGGAATCCTTCCCTGATTTCCAGGGATCCCTCCTGGCCCTGGGAATCCTTCCCTGATTTCCAGGGATCCCTCCTGGCCCTGGGAATCCTTCCCTGATTTCCACAGATCCCTCCTGGCTCTGGGAATTCCTTTCCTCAGTTTCAAGGATCCTCCTGCCTCTGGGAATTCCTTTCCTTAGTTTCAGGGATCCCTCCTGGCTCTGGGAATTCCTTTCCCGATTTCCCCAGATCCCTCCTGGCTCTGGAAATTCCTTGCCTTAGTTCCAGGGATCCCTCCTGGCCCTGGGAATCCTTCCCTGATTTCCAGGGATCCCTCCTGGCTCTGGGAATCCTTCCCTGATTTCCAGGGATCCCTCCTGGCTCTGGGAATCCTTCCCTGATTTCCAGGGATCACTTCTGGCTCTGGGAATCCTTCCCTGATTTCCACAGATCCCTCCTGGCTCTGGGAATTCCTTTCCCGATTTCCAGGGATCCCTCCTGGCTCTGGGAATTCCTTTCCCGATTTCCCCAGATCCCTCCTGGCTCTGGAAATTCCTTGCCTTAGTTCCAGGGATCCCTCCTGGCCCTGGGAATGCCTTCCCTGATTTCCAGGGATCCTCCTGCCTCTGGAAATTCCTTTCCCGATTTCCCCAGATCCCTCCTGCCTGTGGAAATGCTTTCCCTGATTTCCACAGATCCCTTCTGGCTCTGGAAATCCCTTTCCTTGGTCCCAGGGATCCCTCCTGGCCCTGGGAATCCTTCCCTGATTTCCAGGGATCCCTCCTGGCCCTGGGAATCCCTTCCCTGATTTCCAGGGATGCTCCTGGCTCTGCAGAGGCTGCGCTGTCTCCCTTCCCTCGGTGCCACCAATCCTTTTCCCCGTCTGGTGCCTTTTTTTTCCCTGTTTTTTTTTTTTTAATTTTTTTTCCTTTTTTTTTTTTGTCGGAGACACTGTGCCCATAATAAGCATTCAAAATGAGTCTTGCTGGGCCAGGAGAAAGGGGAGGGGAAGAAAGAAGGGGAGGAGAGGATGAGATTTGGGGGGGGGGGGAGAGGGGGAAAAGGAGGAGGGGGTTTAAATAGCAAAGAATTAGGAAAAAAAAAAATCTGATGCAAATCACTGGTAGAGAGAAAATTATGTGCAATTACCCGAGCGATACTGGGCAGCCGTGCCCACCCCAACCAACAAGATCTCATTAACAAGCAGAAAATAAGATTGAAATGGTGTGTAAAAGAGCTGAAAAATGAATTTGAATGCTGCATTTGTCCACAATTACCCCCTCGTTCACACATATTTTATTGCAATTTTTTTATTATTCTTAATCTTTCCATCCCTCAAAGCAGATTGGGAACATCCCGGCATTACAGTTGCTGAGGGAGGAAGCATTAAGGATTCCCCGTTTCCCTGAAAGGAGACCCTTCTCCCGCTCCAATTTTCCGGGCTGGGTTTTGGCCGGATCAGGATTCATTTCCCGGCTTAGGCGGCTGCGGGGCCGCGCTCCGGGCTCATCCCTTCCCCTCTCCCCGTCCCCCTCCAGCTTCTCCTCCTCCGCATCCCCGGCATTCCCGGTTCTCCAGAGGATCCCGATCCCTCCGCCCGTCCTCAGCGTCCCCCGCATCCCCCACGGGAATGCATGCTTCCCTTGGGGCGGCAGGAGCGCGAGATTCCTGCAAAATCCGCCTCATTCCCTCGGGATTCCTGCAAAATCTGCCCCCTTTCCTCGGGATTCCTGCAAAATCCGCCTCATTCCCTCGGGATTCCTGCAAATTCTGCCCCCTTTCCTCGGGATTCCTGCAAAATCTGCCTCATTCCCTCGGGATTCCTGAAAAATCTGCCCCCTTTCCTCGGGATTCCTGCAAAATCCGCCTCATTCCCTCGGGATTCCTGCAAATTCTGTCCCCGTCTCTCGGGATTCCTGAAAAATCTGCCCCCTTTCCTCGGGATTCCTGAAAAATCCGCCTCATTCCCTCATGATTCCTGCAAAATCCACCCCCTTCCCTCGGGATTCCTGCAAAATCCGCCCCTTTCTCTCGGGATTCCTGCAAATTCTGCCCCCTTCCCTCGGGATTCCTGAAAAATCCGCCTCATTCCCTCATGATTCCTGCAAAATCCGCCCCCTTCCCTCGCCGGGGTTTGGGAATGGGACACGGCAGCTCCGGGTTCCTCTGGGAAAAGCGGCTCCACCTCGGCCTCGTCTCGCTCAACTTTTCACCTCCACATGGGCGGTTTTCCACGAAAGTTTCTGGCATTTTTCTGGGATCTGTTTCAGCGAGCACAGCCCACCTGCTCCTGTCAGTCTGACAGCGGGAGCAGGGGAGGAGGGAAAATTCTTCCCGTGTGAAAACAGATCCGTCCTCATTTCCCTGATTCCCGGCGGCTCCGGCTCCGGGGAGGGGGAATTCACATCCCAGGGGCCCCTCCACTCCCGGCTTCCCTCATCCACTGGGGTGCTCTGATCCCGCTGGAAACCCGTCGGGAAGAAAAAAGGCAGGATTTAAATCCCTTAACCCGAATTCTGTGTTCGTCCCTGCGTGATTCCCACTCCAGGGCTGCTCCCTCTGAGAGAGGAAAATGTTGGGAATGTGGAAGGATTTGGGATTCCCACTGCAGAGGTTTGTCCCTGTGTGTGTTACTGAGACAGGAAAATACTGGGAACACGGAAGGATTTGGGATTCACACTCCAGAGGTTGTTCCCTCTGAGATAGGAAAACATTGGGAACATAAAAGGATTTGGGATTCCCACTCCAGAGGTTGTTCCCTCTGAGATAGGAAAACATTGGGAACATAAAAGGATTTGGGATTCCCACTCCAGAGGTTGTTTCCTCTGAGAGACATAAATGTTGGAAACATGTAAGGATTTGGAATTCCCACTCTAGAGATTGTTCCCTGTGTGTGTTACTGGTAGGAAAACATTGGGACATGGAAGGATTTGGGATTGCCACTCCAGAGGTTGTTCCCTGCATGTTTTACTGAGACAGGAAAACATTGGGAACGCGGAAGGATTTGGGATTCCCATTCTAGAGATTGTTCTTTGAGTGTGTCACTGAGACAGGAAAATATTGGGAACACTGAAAGGTTTTGGGATTCCCACTCCAGAGATTGTTTCCTCTGAGATGGGAAAATGTTGGGAACATGGAAGGATTTCGGATTCCCACTCCAGAGACTGTTCCCTGTGTGTTTTACTGAGATAGGAAAACATTGGGAACACGGAAGGATTTGGGATTCCCACTCCAGAGGTTTTCTCCCTGTGTGTGTTACTGACAGGAAAACATAGGGAACACAGAAGGATTTGGGATTCCCACTCTTGATGTTGTTCCCTGTGTGTTTTACTGAGATAGGAAAACATTGGAAACACGGAAGGATTTGGGATTCCCATTCTAGAGATTGTTCCCGGTGTGTGTTACTGATAGGAAAATAATGGGAACACGGAAGAATTTGGGATTCCCACTCTGGAGGTTGTTTCCTCTGAGATATAAAAATGATGTGAATATGGAAGGATTTGGCATTCCCACTCCAAAGGTTGTTCCCTGTGTGTGTTACTGAGACAGGAAAATACTGGGAGCACGGAAGGATTTGGGAACAGTCGATTCCCGAGGCTGGAATCCCATGGGAATTTTGGCACTGCCTTTGGTGGGCCCAGAACGGCCCCCAAGGCTCTGCAAGCTCAGGGAGCAGCAGGATACAAACTGGGGAGAAAAAAGGAAGAAACGGGAGGAAAATCGTGGGGAAAAACCTGAGGAGAAGAACCGGAGCGATGGCAGCGGGAAGGAGAAGCGCGGGGGGCGTGGAGTTGCCCGAAATGCGCCCAAATGTTGAACTTAAGGGCTGAGACACAGAAATCTGTCCCCAAAAATCTTCCAATCTCCGTCCCCAGGCAGAGCCGGCCGGAGCAGGGCGGGTGGGACGGGAATTCCGGAATTCCTGCCGCAATCCGAGCAGGACTGGCGGGGTTTTACCTCCCCCGCTCCGGGGAGGGGACGGGGACTCGGCCGGGAGGGTCCCGGCGCTGGTGACCGACGGAGCTCGGGCAGGGCACGGGGGGAAAATGAAGCACCGGCAATTAACGGTGTGCACGGGGGGAAAATGAACCACCGGCAATTAACGGTGTGCACGGGGGGAAAATGAAGCACCGGCAATTAACGGTGTGCACGGGGGGAAAATGAACCACCGGCAATTAACGGTGTGCACGGGGGGAAAATGAAGCATCGGCAATTAACGGCGTGCACGGGGGGAAAATGAAGCACCGGCAATTAACGCCGCGCACGGGGGGAAATGAAGCACCGGCAATTAACGGCGTGCACGGGGGGGAAATGAAGCACCGGCAATTAACGGCGCAGCCGCTGCCCGGCGTTCCCGGCCGCGATGTCCCCGGGATCGGGGAAAAGGCAGCCCCGGAGCCGGGGAAGGAGACAGAGGCGACGCTTAAAAGCGAGGGATGCAATGGAAGGAATAAATCACTGGGCTGGGAGCGGGCTGCGCCTTGCCGGGGCGCGCATCCCTGCTCCATCCAGCTGTGCTCCAGCTGTGCCCCGCCTGGCAGAGCTGTCCCGGGCAGGGGGAACGCGCAGCGGCGCGGGTCGGGACCCAGCCCCTCGCAGGGCTTCGGGGCTGAATTCCAGAGGAGCCGGGATGGGCAGCGCGGGGCTCTCCTGGCCAAATTCCAACCCGGGGAGGATGGACACGGGGCCGCGAGTCCCCTCGGAGTGCGCAGCTCTGCCGGGGGTGTCTGAGAGGGCCAGGACTCCGTGGGCTTGGGTTCCCCTTTGCCTCCCATCCAGGGAAACTCCCGTTCCCTCCCGCCCCAGCTGGAGAGGCTGCAGCACAGGGAGGACTTTGGGGGCTGTGTCCATCCCGGGGAGCTGCTCAGGAGCGCTGCGCAGTCCCAAAGCCTCAGGAGAGGTTTGTGGGATGAGATGAATCCCATAAGGATGCTGGGCTGAGCTTTGGTGCGAGGTGAGGGAGAGTTTGAGGGTCGCAACAGCTTCCAGAGCGACCCTCCCACCAACCCAGGGGTGGAGCAGGAGCAGGAAATGGCTCTCCAGGATGAGCGTGGAGAGTTTGGGTGTCAGGGAGTGGCTCTGCAGGGTGGGATTGGAGAATTTGGGGTGCCAGGGAATGGCTCTGCAGGGTGGGATTGGAGAGTTTGGGGTGCCAGGGAATGGCTCTGCAGGGTGGGATTGGAGAGTTTGGGGTGTCAGGGAATGGCTCTGCAGGGTGGGCTTGGAGAGTTTGGGGTGTCAGGGAATGGCTCTGCAGGGTGGGATTGGAGAGTTTGGGGTGCCAGGGAATGGCTCTGCAGGGTGGGCTTGGAGAGTTTGGGGTGTCAGGGAATGGCTCTGCAGGTTGGATTGGAGAATTTGGGATACCAGGGCCGGGCAGGAGCAGGAAATGGCTCTGCTATGTCGGCTTGGAGAGTTTGGGGTGCCGGGGAACGGCTCAGTGCTGTGGGCTCGGACAGTTTTGGGTGCCGGGGAATGGCTCAGTGCTGTGGGCTCGGACAGTTTTGGGTGCCGGGGAACGGCTCAGTGCTGTGGGCTCGGACAGTTTTGGGTGCCGGGGAATGGCTCTGTGCTGTGGGCTCGGACAGTTTGGGATGCCAGGGCCAAGCAGGGACATTGCTGGACAGTTTTGGGTGCCGGGGAATGGCTCAGTGCTGTGGGCTCGGACAGTTTTGGGTGCCGAGGAATGGCTCTGTGCTGTGGGCTCGGACAGTTTTGGGTGCCGAGGAATGGCTCTGTGCTGTGGGCTCGGACAGTTTTGGGTGCCGAGGAATGGCTCTGTGCTGTGGGCTCGGACAGTTTTGGGTGCCGAGGAATGGCTCAGTTCTGTGGGCTCGGACAGTTTTGGGTGCCGGGGAATGGCTCAGTTCTGTGGGCTCGGACAGTTTTGGGTGCCGAGGAATGGCTCAGTTCTGTGGGCTCGGACAGTTTTGGGTGCCGGGGAATGGCTCAGTTCTGTGGGCTCGGACAGTTTTGGGTGCCGGGGAATGGCTCAGTGCTGTGGGCTCGGACACTCCGGGGTGCCAGGACCGGGCAGGAGCCGCTGCGAGCCCCGGGCGATGCGGAGGGGAGATCCGGGAGCCGCAGGGAAAGCCCGGGCGGGTCCGGGCTGTGGGCTCCGTTCCACGCCGGGTCCCGCCTTGCGTGGGGCTGGATGTGCGGGGACATCTCCGGGTGCTGCGGGGCCTCGGCTGCCCAAAGGCGCCGCTGCCTCCCCCAGCCGTGCCCGGGACCATTTAGGGCGGGATCAGAAATCCCGGCGGGGATGGGATCATAAACCCCGGCGGGGATCCCAACCCCCGGCGAGGATGGGATCACAAACCCCGGTGGGTTTGGGGATCCCAACCCCCGGCGAGGATGGGATCACAAACCCCGGCGGGGATCACAAACCCCGGCGGGGATGGGATCACAAACCCCGGTGGGGATCATAAATCCCGGTGGGGATCCCAAACCCCGGCGAGGATGGGATCCCAAACCCCGGCGGGGATCACAAACCCCGGCGGGGATGGGATCACAAACCCCGGTGGGGATCATAAATCCCGGTGGGGATCCCAACCCCCGGCGGGGATGGGATTCCAAACCCTGGCGGGACTGGGATCACAAATCCCAGAGGAGCTGGGACCATTTAGGACGGAACTGGGGATCCCAAACCCCGGCGAGGATGGGATCCCAAACCCCGGCGGGTTTGGGGATCACAAACCCCGGCGGGACTGGGATCACAAATCCCAGAGGGGCTGGGACCATTTAGGAGGGAACTGGGGATCCCAAACCCCGGTGGGGATCCCAAACCCTGGCGGGGATCCCAAACCCCGGCGAGGATGGGATCCCAAGCCCCGGTGGGTTTGGGGATCCCAAACCCCGGCGGGTTTGGGGGCGAGCAGAGCGGCGATCAAAGCTGTGCGGGGTCCCGGCTGGCCGCGTTCAGCTCCGAGCTGCTCTAAACCCCACCCAGTTTGGAGGTGAGCGGGATCTGATTTTAGGGAATGAGCCCGGGCAGGCACATCCAGGGAAATCACGGGGCTGGCCGTGGGGTCGGGGGGAAAGAGGGAATGGAGGGATTGTTTTGGGAAATTACAGGGAATTTGGGAAATTACCCAGGCCGTGGGGTTGAGGGGGAAGCGGGAATGAAGGCGTGGAAGGGTTGTTTTGGGAAATTACAGGGAATTTGGGAAATTACCCAGGCCGTGGGGTTGAGGGGGAAGCGGGAATGCAGGCGTGGAAGGGTTGTTTTGAGGAGTCATAAGGAAAATCACGGGAAAATCAGTGGTTTGCAGGCTTGAAGGAAGAGGGAATGCAGGCGTGTTTGGGGAAGTCACAGGGAATTTGGGAGATCACCCCGGCTGTGGGATGGAGGGGAATGCAGCCGGGGGGAAATAACGAGGAGCGCTTCGCGGGATTGAGGGGGAAGAGGCCAAAGCGATGAGTTTGGGGTGGGAATTCACGGCCCCGGCCAGCGCGGAGGTGACACCGCGCTGTCCCCGCCCGGCTCGGGGCAGCCCTGGGGCGCTGCCCTGTCCGTGCCGAGCCACCCCCGCCCCTCCGCTGAGCCTCGGAGGGACACAGAGGGACACAGAGGGGACAGGGAGGGGACACAGAGGGGACACAGAGGGGACACAGAGGGGACACAGAGGGGACACAGAGGGACACAGAGGGGACACAGAGGGGACACAGAGGGACACAGAGGGGACACAGAGGGGACACAGGGGGACACAGAGGGGACAGGGAGGGGACACAGAGGGGACACAGAGGGGACACAGAGGGGACAGAGAGGGGACACAGAGGGGACACAGAGGGGACACAGAGGGGACACAGAGGGACACAGGGAGGGGACACAGAGGGGACACAGAGGGGACACAGGGAGGGGACACTCCGGATGGGGACGCAGAGAAAGGACACTCTTCATGAGGGCACAGAGAGGGGACACAGGGAGGGGACATTCCTCATGGGGAAACAGAGAGGGGACACTCCGGATGGGGACACAGAGAAGGGACACTCCTCATGGGGACACAGAGAGGGTGACACTCCCCGTGGGGACACAGAGGGGACACTCCTTATGGGGACACAGGGAGGGGACGCTGCCCGTGGGGACACAGAGAAGGGACACTCCGGATGGGGACACAGAGAAGGGACACTTCTCACGGGGACACAGAGAGGGTGACACTCCCCGTGGGGACACAGAGGGGACACACTTCATGGGGACACAGAGAAGGGACACTCCGGATGGGGACACAGATAAGGGACACTTCTCACGGGGACACAGAGAGGGTGACACTCCCCGTGGGGACACAGAGGGGACACTCCTTATGGGGACACAGGGAGGGTGACACTTCTCACGGGGACACAGAGAGGGTGACACTCCCCATGGTGTCACAGAGGGGATACACTCTCCGTGGGGACACAGAGAAGGGACACTCCCCATGGGGACACGGGGAGGGGACGCTGCCCCGGCCTTCCCCGCGCTCCGCAGCGGCACCGGGAGCCCGTGGCTGCCTCCGTGAGCCTCTCGCAGCTTTTCCTGTCCCTGGGCCTCTGCCTCCGGTCCCTCCCGTCCCTGCCGTCCCTGCCATCCCTGCCGTCCCTCCGGTCCCTCCGGTCCCTCCCGTCCCCGCTGTCCCCGCTGTCCCCGCTGTCCCCGCTGTCCCCGCTGTCCCCGCTGTCCTGTCCCCGCTGTCCTGTCCCCGCTGTCCCCGCTGATGCGCCGCGGAGCTTGTGCCACTCGCGCGTCTCTTCCGAGAAGGGATCAGAAGTTGCAGCGAGCGCTCGGCGCCTCTCCTTTGATCCATGTCCTGAGGCCTGCTTGACAGCGCAAAAAAAGCATGGAGACAAAACGACTCAGTCAAAGTGATTCCTGACAACTGTCTCCGTGAGATAAGGAAGCTCTCTGTGTCTTGGTGTTTTTTTTTTTTCTTTTTTTTTTTTTTCTCCTCTTCTAATACCGCCTCTCCGTTTCCATAAGAAGCGGAGTCACTTTAAACCAGAGGAGCAGCGGAGAAGAGCCGAGCACAGAGCCGAGCTTTATCGCGCTTCCTGTCTCCTTTCCCAGTCCTTTTTTTATTATTATTTTTTTGCCCTAAACCCCCTCATTTTTCCCCGTTTTCCCTGCCCGCGGCGTTCCCCCGGTGCCGCTGTAGCGCTGAGCGGTGGCGGTGGCCAGGACATCATTCCGAGCGCAGGGAGATGCCGGCTGTCCCCGGGGGACACCGAGAGCCGCGATGTGACAATGAGCAGCCCTTCCAGCGGC
Organism: Lonchura striata; assembly: GCF_050655825.1. NCBI lineage: Eukaryota > Metazoa > Chordata > Aves > Passeriformes > Estrildidae > Lonchura > Lonchura striata. Next base: position 8,061,081 of record NC_140723.1, read on the forward strand.
TCGTTTCCAGCCGGGCTTTACCCACCGCCGCCCCTGCAGCGGCCCTCGGAGCTGCTCCCCCGCTGCCGAGCCCCGGAATTTTCTTTGGGATTCTTTAATTCCGCTTTGCCGGGCTCGTGCCGCGCAGGGAATGTCCCCCCGACCTTTGTCCGGTGGCCTCTGGAGCGATGGCAGGGGTGACACCGGAGGGTGCAGGGAACAGGGAATGGGGCTGGGGTTCCAGGGATCCCGCCGGGACAAAGAGCACACGGGGGGACAGCGAGGTGGCTCGGACCGCCGGACAGACGGACACGGGGGGACAGCGAGGTGGCTCGGACCGCGGGACAGACGGACACGGGGGCACAGCGAGGTGGCTCGGACCGCGGGACAGACGGACACGGGGGGACAGAGAGGTGGCTCGGACCGCGGGACAGACGGACACGGGGGGGACAGCGAGGTGGCTCGGACCGCGGGACAGAGGGACACGGGGGGACAGCGAGGTGGCTCGGACCGCCGGACAGACGGACACGGGGGGGACAGCGAGGTGGCTCGGACCGCCGGACAGACGGACACGGGGGGACAGCGAGGTGGCTCGGACCGCCGGACAGACGGACACGGGGGGGACAGCGAGGTGGCTCGGACCGCCGGACAGACGGACACGGGGGGGACAGCGAGGTGGCTCGGACCGCCGGACAGACGGACACGGGGGAACAGAGAGGTGGCTCGGACCGCGGGACAGACGGACACGGGGGGGACAGAGAGGTGGCTCGGACCGCGGGACAGACGGACACGGGGGGACAGCGAGGTGGCTCGGACCGCGGGACAGACGGACACGGGGGGACAGAGAGGTGGCTCGGACCGCGGGACAGACGGACACGGGGGGACAGGGCCACTCCAACCGTGAGGAGTTCGGGAATGCAGGATGGATCCCGATTGATGGATTCAGGGTGGATTCCGACTGGAAGGATTCAGGATGGATCCCAGTGGATCCCGAGTGGAAGGATTCACGGGGGTTCCCGATGGATCCCGAATGGAAAGATCAGAGTGGATCCCGAATGGAAGGATTCAGGATGGATCCTGAATGGAAGGATTCCGGGTGGATCCCAGTGGATCCCAACTGGAAGGATCAGGGTGGGTCCCAAATGGAAGTATCAGGGTGGATCCCGATGGATCCCGAATGGAAGGACCAGGATGGGTCCGGAATGGAAGGATCAGGGTGGATCCTGATGGATCCCGAGTGGAAGGATTCAGGATGGATCCCGAGTGGAAGGATTCAGGATGGATCCCGAATGGATGGATTCAGGATGGATCCCGGTGGATCCCAGCCTGCCCCACCCAGCCCTGCAGAGCTGCAGGGACCTCGGGCGGGACAGAGCCACGCTCGGGGGGTGGGGACAGGGACCGGAGAGTCACGGCAGGGTTGGGGTAGAAGGGACATTGGAGCTCTCAGCGATCCAGCCCCTCCCGTGGGCACGGACCCCTCCCGTGGGCACGGACCCCTCCCGTGGGCAGGGACCCCTCCCGTGGGCACGGACCCCTCCCGTGGGCAGGGACCCCTCCCGTGGGCAGGGACCCCTCCCGTGGGCACGGACCCCTCCCGTGGGCACGGACCCCTCCACGGACCCCTCCCGTGGGCGTGGACCCCTTTCCATGGGCACAGACCCCTCCCACCATCCCAGGCAGCTCCAAACTGGCCACGGGCAGCCCCAAACTGGTCCTGAGTAACCCCAAACTGGTCCTGGGTAGATTCAAACTGGTCCTGGGCAGCTCCAAACTGGCCACGAGCAACCCCAAACTGGTCCTGGGTAGATCCAAACTGGCCACAGGCAACCCCAAACTGGTTATGGCAGCCCCAAACTGGCCATGGGCAGCCCCAGACTGGCCCTGGGCAGCTCCAAACTGGCCATGGGCAGCTCCAAACTGGTCCTGAGCAACCCCAAACTGGTCCTGGGTAGATTCAAACTGGCCACAGGCAACCCCAAACTGGTCCTGGGCAGCTCCAAACTGGTCCTGGGTAGATTCAAACTGGCCACAGGCAACCCCAAACTGGTCCTGGGCAGCTCCAAACTGGCCACGAGCAGCCCCAAACTGGCCCTGGGCAGCCCCAAACTGGTCCTGGGCAGCCCCAAACTGGTCCTGAGCAGCTCCAAACTGGCCATGGGCAGCCCCAAACTGGTCCTGGGCAGCCCCAAACTGGTCCTGAGCAGCTCCAAACTGGCCATGGGCAGCCCCAAACTGGTCCTGAGCAACCCCAAACTGGTCCTGGGTAGATTTAAACTGGTCCTGGGCAGCCCCAAACTGGCCATGGGCAGCCCCAAACTGGTCCTGGGCAGATTCAAACTGGTCCTGGGCAGTCCCAAACTGGTCCTGGGCAGCCCCAAACTGGTCCTGGGCAGCCCCAAACTGGCCGTGGGCAACCCCAGACTGGTCATGGCAGCCCCAAACTGGCCGTGCCCCCCCCCCCAGGCCCGGAGCTGGCGGCCCCTCGCCCCTCGCAGCCCCTCGCAGCCCCTCGCAGCCCCTCGCAGCCCCTCGCAGCCCCTCGCAGCCCCTCGCCCCTCGCAGCCCCTCGCAGCCCCTCGCTCCTCGCCGCCCCTCGCAGCCCCTCGCAGCCCCTCGCAGCCCCTCGCCCCTCGCAGCCCCTCGCTCCTCGCCGCCCCTCGCAGCCCCTCGCAGCCCCTCGCCGCCCCTCGCCGCCCCTCGGCCGGGCTCCCTGCCCCGGGCTCGCCGCAATGAGCTTTTTGTGGCAGCTCCGCTCCGGAGTGAAACTCCATTAGCGGCGGGGCCGGGGGCGGCGGGGGGCGAGGGTCCCTTCCCCCCAGAACCGCGCTGCACCGCGCTGATAAACAGCAAATATCGGGGAACAGGATTTCCACATTATCTGAGCGCGGCAGAAAATCAAAATTTCAGTCTAAATCCGAGGAGACGAAGCTCATAAGCTCCTCCAGCTGATACAGAGACGCCGAGCCCAGCCGGCAAAGGCTCAGGAGGCACAAAATAACATTTTTCCTCTTAAAAAAAAAAAAAAAAAAAAAAATAAAAAAGTAAGAGAAGAAAAGAAAAGAAAGCAAAAAGAATGAAGGAGAAGGGAGAAGCAAGAAATCTTTGGGGGCTGCCTGAGGGGAGGGAGGAGGAGAGGAGCATTGTGTGGTGCTGCAGCCCCTTCCTGCTGAGGGGAGAAACACCCGGCAGCGCTGGGGATGGGGCTGGGAGAGCTGGAGAGAGCTGGGGATGGGGCTGGGAGAGATGGAGAGAGCTGGGGATGGGGCTGGGAGAGCTGGGGAAAGCTGGGAATGGGGCTGGGAATGCCACGGAGAGCTGGGGATGGGGCTGGGAGAGATGGGGAGAGCTGGGGATGGGGCTGGGAGAGATGGAGAGAGCTGGGGATGGGGCTGGGAGAGATGGGGATGGGGCTGGGAGAGGTGGAGAGAGCTGGGATGGGGCTGGGAGAGGTGGAGAGAGCTGGGATGGGGCTGGGAGAGATGGGGATGGGGCTGGGAGAGATGGGGATGGGGCTGGGAGAGATGGAGAGAGCTGGGGATGGGGCTGGGAGAGATGGGGATGGGGCTGGGAGAGGTGGAGAGAGCTGGGATGGGGCTGGGAATGCCACGGAGAGCTGGGGATGGGGCTGGGAGAATTGAGGAAAGCTGGAGACAGGGCTGGAAGAGCTGGGGATGGGGCTGGGAGAGGTGGGGATGGGCTGGGAGAGGTGGAGAGAGCTGGGATGGGGCTGGGAGAGAGGAGGATGGGGCTGGGAATGCCAGGGAGAGCTTGGGATGGGGCTGGGAGAGCTGGGGAAAGCTGGGAATGGGGCTGGGAATGCCACGGAGAGCTGGGGATGGGGCTGGCAATGCCGGGGACAGCCGGGGACAGCTGGGGACGGGGCTGCGGGGGGCTCTGCTCCTGCTGGGGACGGGGCTGCGGGGGGCTCTGCTCCTGCTGGGGACGCTGCCCATCCCAGGAGGGTCCCAGAGGGCGGCTCCGAGCGCCCCGGGCCGGAGCCGCAGCCCCGGCAGAGCTGCCCGAGGCGCCGGCAGCGCCTCAGGAGCGATCCGGGAGCGCCGCTGAGCCCCGAGCCCCGCTGCCGAGCCCCGCGGGGCTTTCCCGAGCCCAAAATCCGAGCCCGGGTTCGGCCGCTGCCGCCTGGCCCGCGGGGCAGGAGCGATGCCGGGGTGGGGGAACCGCTCCGGGACGGGGATGGGGAACCCTAAAACCCCGCAGAGGGGTGAGAGGGGATCAGCAGTGCGGGAGCGATGCTGGGGAACTGATCTGGAGAGGGAGGGGGAACCCTAAAACCCCACAGAGGGGTGAGAGGGGATCAGCAGTGCAGGAGCGATGCCGGGAAGCTTCTCCGGGATGGGGAACCCTAAAACCCCACAGAGGGGTGACAGCAGGTCGGTACATACCGAGGATAGGGGGAGCTGCTCCAGGATGGGGATGCAGCTCCCTAAAACATCACAGCGGGGAGGGAGCGGCTCAGCAGTGTGGGAACGATGCCAGGGAACTGATCTGGAGAGGGATGGGGATGGGGCTCCCTAAAACTCCGCAGAGGGCTGGGAGAGGCTCGGCAGATGCTGAGGACAGGGGGAACTGCTCCGGGATGGGGATGGGGCTCCCCAAAACCCCACAGCGGGGTGGGAGGGGCTCGGCAGTGCGGGAACGATGCTGGGGAACTGATCTGGAGAGGGATGGGGAACACTAAAACCCCGCAGTGGGGTGACAGCAGGTCGGCACATACCGAGGACAGGGGGAACTGCTCCTGGAGAGGGATGGGGCTCCCTAAAACTCCGCAGAGGGCTGGGAACGGCTCGGCAGTGCGGGAGTGATGCCGGGGAACTGCTCCGGGATGGGGAACCCTAAAACCCCGCAGAGGGGTGAGAGCAGCTTGGCAGATGCTGAGGACAGGGGGAGCTGCTCCGGGATGGGGATGGGGACCCCTAAAACATCACAGCGGGGAGGGAGTGGCTCGGCAGACGCTGAGGATAGGGGGAACTGATCCTGGAGAGGGATGGAGCTCCCTAAAAACCGGCAGCGGGGTGGGAGGGGCTCGGTACATACTGAGGACAGGGGGAGCTGCTCCGGGATGGGGATGGGGAACCCGAAAACCCCACAGAGGGGTGAGAGCAGGTCGGCAGATGCTGAGAACAGGGGGAGCTGCTCCGGGACGGGGATGCGCTCCCTAAAACATCACAGCAGGGAGGGAGCGGCTCAGCAGTGCGGGAGCGGCCGCGCTCGGTGGCACCGCGGCCCCGCCCGCCCTGGAGGAGTTTCCCCCATCCCGGTGTGGACCCAGAACGCTCCTGCCAGCTGGAGCAGGAATTCCCAGAGTGTCCAGTCTGGCCGTGTCCCGGCCATCCCTGCATCCTTGCTGCTGTGTCTCCTGACCTCCTCTGCACCGGGGACACCCCAGAGGCGCCGCTCCCCGCAGGATCCGCGGCTCCCGGGCCCGAACCCGCGGGGTTTTATCCGAGGAAAGGAACCCGCGGGGTTTGCCCGGGGAACGGAACCTGCGGGGTTTTATCCAGGAAAAGGAACCCGCGGGGTTTTATCCCAGGAGTGGAACCCACGGGGTTTGCCCGGGGAACGGAACCCGCGGGGTTTTATCCAAGGAAAGGAACCCGCGGGGTTTTATCCAGGGAACAGAACCCGCGGGGTTTTATCCGGGGAAAGGAACCCGCGGGGTTTTATCCGGGGAAAGGAACCCGCGGGGTTTGCCCGGGGAATGGAACCCGCGGGGTTTTATCCAGGGAATGGAACCCACGGGGTTTTATCCCAGGAAAGGAACCCGCGGGTTTTATCCAGGAAAAGGAACCCGCGGGGTTTTATCCCAGGAAAGGAACCCACGGGGTTTTATCCCAGGAAAGGAACCCGCGGGGTTTTATCCAGGAAAAGGAACCCGCGGGGTTTTATCCGGGGAACGGAACCCGCGGGGTTTTATCCCGGGAACGGAACCCGCGGGGTTTTATCCCGGGAACGGAACCCGCGGGGTTTTATCCGAGGAGTGGAACCCGCGGGGTTTTATCCCAGGAAAAGGAACCCGCGGGGTTTTATCCGGGGAAAGGAACCCGCGGGGTTTTATCCGGGGAACGGAACCCGCGGGGTTTTATCCGGGGAACGGAACCCGCGGGGTTTTATCCGAGGAGTGGAACCCGCGGGGTTTTATCCCAGGAAAAGGAACCCGCGGGGTTTTATCCAGGGAACGGAACCCGCGGGGTTTTATCCAGGGAATGGAACCCGCGGGGTTTTATCCAGGGAAAGGAACCCGCGGGGTTTTATCCGGGGAAAGGAACCCGCGGGGTTTTATCCGGGGAAAGGAACCCGCGGGGTTTTATCCGAGGAATGGAACCCGCGGGATTTTATCCGAGGAATGGAACCTGCGGGGTTTTATCCAGGAAAAGGAACCCGCGGGGTTTTATCCAAGGAATGGAACCTGCGGGGTTTTGCCCGGGGAATGCGGCCCGGCCGCGGCTCCGGGCTCCCCCCAGGGCTTTTCCTCAGCCCTGCTTGGAGCAAGGAAGGAAAAAAGCAGGAAAGGTTTTTTCCTCCTCCTGCTCCATCACCGGCTCCATAAAGCTCAGGACACAAAGGAGTTCCTCAGCCCCCGGGAATGCCCCTTGCCCTTTCCCTCCTCATTCCTATGCCCAGCTCTAGAGTGGCACCGTCCGGGAAGGGAATTGTAGGGTCTGTCCCAGCCGGGGCACGTTTCTGGTGTAATCCAAATCCCTCCGTGCAGATCCAGGGGCTGTTGGTGGAACTGAAGCCCAAAATTTCAGGTTTTCCCCAGGCAGGACTTAAGGTTCTGCAGGACTCCAGTGCTGCCGGGGAAAGGAGGGGATTTATTTTGGGTGAGGAGGAAGAAGGTGTGGAACGGGTGGGTGCCTTTGGGAGCATCGCGGTTGTGGTGGCAAAGTGAATTCTCGAGTTGAAATTTGGGAATTTCTGGGATGCTGCTGCAGGATTGTCCCACCCCTGTGCACTGCTGTCAGTGCTGCTGTCTCTCCTCATGGGGCAGGTGGGCAGGGCTGGTTTTCCTGGAATATTTCGGCTTTCCCTTCTCCCAGGCGCCCTAAAACTGAAATTCGGGGTTGGGCCAGGGAGGGATCTCTGCTGCCACGGCTGGGGATGAGCTCGGCACTGCCGGAGCCATTTCACGCCGGCTTAGAACCGGTTTTAAAGAGCCCAAGATTTTTTAAAGAACCCAAAATCTCATCCAAGGTGAAAATCCCAGCGCCTTCCTTTAGGATTGGTGCTTTGGGGCTCGCTCAGGCAGGGCCTGCTCGGGGTGCTGGGCAGAGCTGGATGTTGGAAATGCAGGTGGGAAGAAATGCTGATGTCTGACTCGATTCGGAAGGCTGAATGATTTCTTTATTATAACTATGCTATAATACATTATTATACTTTTTAAAGGACATAAACTACAAACCTGCTTTTTCTAACCACAATATTTAACTAACTCACAGCTCTCAGAGAGCCCAGCCCCAGGTGGGTTGGGTTGGCCACCAGGCTCAAACAATCCTCACCAGAATCCAACCAAGCACTCATCCCAGGGAAACAATACTCCAAGCACATTCCACATGGGAAAACAAGGAGAAAAAATAGAAATTGTTTTCCTCTTTCTTGTCTCTGTGCTCCTCTGTGGCAAAAATCCTGAGAGAGAGAAGAATGTGCCTGCCACAGTTCCTCAGTGCCACCCTCTGTGTCCTCAGCAGTTTTGGGCTCTGGCTGGGAGTTGTGGGGTTCTGCTGACACCCCCAGAGCTGAGGAATAATTCCCAAAAAATCCAGCCCCGCTGCCCAAAGGGGCTCTGCAGCACCAAACCTGAGCAGCCAAACCGCACGGGGAAGGCTGAACCACCCCGAGGGCCGTGCTGGCCTGTGGGGGGACAAACCCAGCCCAAACCCACCCCAAATCCACGTTAATCCACCCCAAATCCACCCCAAACCTACCCCGAATCCACCCCAAACCCAGCCCAAACCCACCCCAAATCCATGCTAATCCACCCCAAATCTACCCCAAACCCACCCCAAATCCACAAATCCACCCCAAACCCCACCCCAAACCTACCCCAAATCCACCCCAAACCCAGCCCAAACTCCACCCCAAATCCACCTCAAATCCACAAATCCACCTCAAACCCACCCCAAACTCCACCCCAAACCCACCTCAAATCCACAAACCCACCCCAAACCCACCCCAAATCCACCCCAAACCCCACCCCAAACTCCACCCCAAATCCACCCCAAACCCACCCCAAATCCACCCCAAACTCCACCCCAAACCCACCCCAAACCCACCCCAAACCCCACCCCAAATCCACCCCAAATCCACCCCAAACCCACCCCAAACCCACCCCAAATCCACCCCAAACTCCACCCTAAACCCACCCCAAACCCACCCCAAATCCACACTAATCCACCCCAAACCCCACCCCAAACCTACCCCAAATCCACCCCAAATCCACCCCAAACTCCACCCCAAACCCACCTCAAATCCACCCCAAACCCAGCCCAAACCCACCCCAAACCCAGCCCAAATCCACCCCAAACCCCACCAGGGCAGCTCCTGGGGCTGCCTCAGAAATCTCCTCTGGCTTTTGTGGCTGTTCCTGTCCCCGAGCAGCTCCTGCCACATCCCGGCTGGGCTCACTGCTGCTCTCCCAGTGCCTCCAGAATTCCCAGCCCTTCCGGCATTCCCAGCCCTTCCAGCATTCCCAACCCTTCCAACGTTCCCAACCCTTCCAGCACTCCCAGTGCCTCCAGCACTCCCAGTCTCTCCAGCATTCCCAACCCTTCCAGCACTCCTTGTCCTTCCAGCATTCTCAGTCCCTCCAGCACTCCCAGTGCCTCCAGAATTCCCAGTGCCTCCAGAATTCCCAGCCCTTCCACCATTCCCAGTCCCCCCAGCATTCCCAGTTCTTTCTGGAATTCCCAACCCTTCCAGCATTCCCAGTGCCTCCAGGATTCAAGTTCTTTCTGGCATTCCCAGTCCCTCCAGCACTCCAGTCTCTTCAGCATTCCCAGTTCCTCCAGCATTCCCAGTGCCTCCAGGATTCCCAGTTTTTCTGATATTCCCAGCCCTTCCAGCACTCCCAGTGCCTCCAGTACTCCAAACCCCTTCCACATTCCCAACCCTTCCATCATTCCCAGTTCCTCCAGCATTCCCAGTGCCTCCAGCACTCCCAGTCCCTTCCAGCACTTCCAGTCCCTCCAGTACTCCCAACCCCTCCGGCATTCCCAACACTTTTAGCACTCCCAGTCCCTTCCAGCATTCCCAGTGCCTCCAGTATTCCCAGTTTTTCTGGCATTCCCAGTCCCTTTTGGCATTCCCAGTCCTTCCACCATTCCCAACCCCTCCAGCATTCCTAGTCCCTCCGGCACTCCCAGCCCCACGGCTCCCAGTGTGGCCCCGCTGGCTCCGTTCCCTTCCCTTCCCTTCCCTTCCCTTCCCTTCCCTTCCCTTCCCTTCCCTTCCCTTCCCTTCCCTTCCCTTCCCTTCCCTTCCCTTCCCTTCCCTTCCCTTCCCTTCCCTTCCCTTCCCTTCCCTTCCCTTCCCTTCCCTTCCATGCCATTCCATTCCATTCCATTCCATTCCATTCCATTCCATTCCATTCCATTCCATTCCATTCCATTCCATTCCATTCCCATTCCATTCCATTCCATTCCATCCCATCCCATCCATCGCCTCCCGGGTCCCCCTGAGCCCCCCCGAGACCCCAGAGAATGAACTGGAACCCAGGAAACCCGAATCCCTCTGGTGCAGCCTCGGCCCATGGGGAAATTCGGGGATTTCTGTCATTTTTGGATCATCTCTGAGTCCAAGCCCCGGCAGTTCTCTGCCTCTCTCGCCGCCTTTTCCCACACTCTGAGCTCCCAGAAATTCCAGAAATCCCCGCTGTGCTTCCGAGCTCTGCCCAAAACCGCCGAATTCTCCCCAGAACCTCCCAGCTCATCCACGCCAGGAAACCCCCGGGGTTTAAGGAGCTGAGGGGGGTTCAGAGGGAGGGAAATCCCAGTTATCCCAGGATGGGAGGTAAATCCCAGTTACCCTAGTAGAGAGATAAATCCCAGTTACACCATCAGAGAGGTAAATCCCAGTTACCCCACCAGGGAGGGAAATCCCAGTTACCCCAGTAAGGAGATAAATCCCAGTTACCCCAGCAGGGAGGTGAATCCCAGTTATCCCAGGGAGATGGGGGTTCAGAGGGGAGGTGAATCCCAGTTACCCCAGCAGGGAGGCAAATCCCAGTTACCCCAGGATGGGAGGTAAATCCCAGTTAACCCATCAAGGAGGTGAATCCCAGTTACACCAGTAAGGAGATAAATCCCAGTTACCCCAGTAGGGAGGTGAATCCCAGTTTCTCCGGAGGGAGGTGAATCCCAGTTACCCCGGCAGGGAGGTGAATCCCAGTTTCTCCGGAGGGAGATAAATCCCAGTTACCCCGGCAGGGAGGTGAATCCCAGTTATCCCATCAAGGAGTTGAATCCCAGTTTCCCCATCAAGGAGGTGAATCCCAGTTGCCCCAGCAGGGAGGTGAATCCCAGTTACCCCATCAAGGAGTTGAATCCCAGTTACCCCATCAAGGAGTTGAATCCCAGTTATCCCATCAAGGAGGTGAATCCCAGTTTCCCCATCAAGGAGGTGAATCCCAGTTACCCCATCAAGGAGGTGAATCCCAGTTATCCCATCAAGGAGGTGAATCCCAGTTGCCCCAGGAGCTCAGCACAGGCAGGGAAGGTGATTTTCTCCTGCCGTGCCTCACTCCCAGCTGCAGCCCTGGCAAACGCCGGGGGTTTTTCCCCATCCCTTTATCCGGGTGGATCCCCCCGCAGGAATGCGGAGATTAAAACCCCAAAGGGCTCCCCGAGGAGCAGGGAAGGAGAAATCCAGGATCCTCCGAGGTGCTGCAGCTCCTGAGCAGCGCGGCAGCGCCGAGCCTGGAGGGAAGCAGTCAATGCCTGAACATTTATGTAAAAAAAAAAAAAAAAAAAAGAAAATCAACTTATTAAAATTTCGCCCGGCTGCATCTCCTGCTTATTCAAACAGTGCCAATTTCCGTGGATCTCATATCAGCTCCCAGCATCTCCCAGCATCGTGCTTGGGTTATACGGGGAGAGAGAGAGAGAGAAGCGGGCGAGGGGGGGGAACTGCGAGCAAAATAAAAGCTGCTATCTGACAGGATCTCTCCTGGGGATCTCAGTTATTAAAAAAAAAATAAAAAAAAAAAGGCAAAAAAAAAAAGAATTTTTTTTCTCTTGGCTGCTGTTTGTTAAATGTGCAGGAGCCATAGGCAAATTTTTGCTAATTTTGTGCATGCTTTTATCATACTGGTGATTCACTGGCAGCTTTATCCTCCGATAAGTGGATTAGTTGTTGAGCTAAACAAAAAGGTGTTTGACAAGCAGGAAGCTCGAAAGAACATATTTGTTTTGCGAAGAATGGAGCTGTGTTTGTTGCTCGGTGCGGTGCGGGTGCGTTGTGGGGAATTTCATCACCCGAGAGCAGAGGAGCGGAGCTCGCCTGCCTGGCACGGGGATGTGCTGCGGGAGGAGCACCTTTCTGTCCGATTTTGGGGTGCAGGAGGAGCACTTTTCTTCCAGATTTTGGGGTGCAGCAGGAGCACCTTTCTGTCCGATTTTGGGGTGCAGCAGGAGCACCTTTCTGCCAGATTTTGGGGTGCAGCAGGAGCACCTTTCTGTCCGAATTTGGGGTGCAGCAGGAGCACCTTTCTGTCCGAATTTGGGGTGCAGCAGGAGCACCTTTCTGTGAGAGTTTGGGGTGCAGCAGGAGCACCTTTCTGTCCGAATTTGGGGTGCAGTGGGAGCACCTTTCTGTCCGAATTTGGGGTGCAGCGGGAGCACCTTTCTGTCCGAATTTGGGGTGCAGCAGGAGCACCTTTCTGTCCGAATTTGGGGTGCAGCAGGAGCACTTTTCCTGTCAGATTTTGGGGTGCAGGAGGAGCACCTTTCTGCCAGATTTTGGGGTGCAGCAGGAGCACCTTTCTGTCCGAATTTGGGGTGCAGCAGGAGCACCTTTCTGTCCGAATTTGGGGTGCAGCAGGAGCACCTTTCTGTGAGAGTTTGGGGTGCAGCAGGAGCACCTTTCTGTCCGAATTTGGGGTGCAGTGGGAACACCTTTCTGTGAGAGTTTGGGGTGCAGCAGGAGCACCTTTCTGTCCGAATTTGGGGTGCACTGGGAGCACCTTTCTGTCCGAATTTGGGGTACAGGAGGAGCACCTTTCTGTCCGATTTTGGGGTGCAGCAGGAGCCTCTCTCCTGTCAGATTTTGGGGTGTTGGAGTTGGGGTTTGTCTGCTGAGCAGGGGTTTGGTGGTGCAGAACATCTTTGGGTTTATTTGGGAATAACACCCGGATGTATTTAGGAATAACCACTCTGAGGGGTGTCAGCTGAATCCCACAGCTCCCAGTCAGAATCCCACAATTCCCAGTCAGAATCCCACAGCTCCCAGTCAGAATCCTACAATTCCCAGTCAGAATCCCACAGCTCCCAGTCAGAATTCCACAATTCCCAGTCAGAATTCCACAATTCCCAGTCAGACTCCCATTATTCCCAGTCAGAACTCTGCAATTCCCAGTCAGAATTCCACAATTCCAGGTCAGAACTCCACAGGTCCCAGTCAGAATCCCAAAGCTCCCAGTCAGAACTCCACAATTCCTGGTCAGAACTCCACAATTCCCGGTCAAAACTCCACAATTCCCAGTCAGAACCCCACAATTCCCAGTCAGAATCCCAAAGCTCCCAGTCAGAATCACAATTCCCAGTCAGAACCCCACAATTCCCAGTCAGAATCCCAAAGCTCCCAGCCAGAATCACAATTCCCAGTCAGAACTCCATAATTCCCAGTCAGAACCCCAGAGCTGGGCTGTAGGGCTGGGATTGAGGGTGCAGAGGGAGAATTTGTCCAAAAGGAGGAGGACGGGGCTGAAATGAAATCTCGACTCGATCCAAACCTTTCTCTGTCCCATCCGAGGATCTCCTCCCCCTGGGGTGTTTCCCCTCGCGGTGCCACGGGGGAAGGTTGTGATTCCAAGGGCAGGAATTTTATCCCCTTTAAATGCAATTTTGTGATTCCAAGGGCAGGAATGGGGCACAGGGATTTTATCCCCTTTAAATGCAATTTTGTGATTCCAAGGGCAGGAATGGGGGCACGGGAATTTTATCCCCTATAAATGGAAGGTTGTGATTCCAAGGGCAGGAATGGGGCACAGGGATTTTATCCCCTTTAAATGAAATTTTGTGATTCCAAGGGCAGGAATGGGGCACAGGGATTTTATCCCCTTTAAATGAAATTTTGTGATTCCAAGGGCAGGAATGGGGCACAGGGATTTTATCCCCTTTAAATGAAATTTTGTGATTCCAAGGGCAGGAATGGGGGCACGGGAATTTTATCCCCTATAAATGGAAGGTTGTGATTCCAAGGGCAGGAATGGGGGCACGGGAATTTTATCCCCTATAAATGGAAGGTTGGCACCCTGAGGCTTGCCAAGGGCCTGTGCTGGCCCCAAACCCCTTCTCTGCAATTCCACGTTTCTGCAGCCGCGTGTTTGCGTTCAGCCCTTCGGAGCTCTCCCTTCCCCTCTCCCCACCCCGGCACCCACAGGTTGTGTTTGCCAAATCCATGGGAAGAATGGGAATTGTCCCCCTGGAGCTGCCAGGAGCCTGGGGACAGCGGCAGTGACCGTCCCTCACAAGGAGCAGGAGCCAGGCGTGCCCCTGGCCAGCTCAGGGGATGTCCTGGAACGAAGGTGCTTTGCTGCTGATCCTGCCCAGGACGTTCTTCCAAGCTCTTATCCCATCTCCTGTTCCAAGTTCTTATCCCATCTCCTGTTCCACCCCACTCCTCCAAGTTCTTATCCCATCTCCTGTTCCATCCCATTCTTCCAGGTTCTTATCCCATCTCCTGTTCCACCCAACTCCTCCAAGTTCTTATCCCATCTCCTGTTCCACCCCACTCCTCCAAGTTCTTATCCCATCTCCTGTTCCACCCCACTCCTCCAAGTTCTTATCCCATCTCCTGTTCCAAACTCTTATCCCATCTTTGTTCCATCACACTCCTCCAAGCTCTTATCCCATCTCCTGTTCCATCCTGTTCTTCCCAACTCTTATCCCATCTCCTGTTCCATTCTACTGTTCCAAGACCTTATCCCATCTTTGTTCCATCCAGATGTCCCAAGCTCTTATCCCATCTCCTGTTCCAGGCTCTTATCCCATCTCCTCTTCCAAACTCTTATCCCATCTCCTGTTCCATTTCACTCTTCCAAGCTCCTGTTCCATCTCCTGTTCCACCTCACTCCTCCAAGCTCTTATCCCATCTCCTGTTCCATCCCATTCTTCCAAGCTCTTATCCCATTTAATCTCATCTCTTATCCCATCTCCTGCTCCATTCTGTTGTTCCAAGCTCTTATTCCATCTCCTGTTCCAGGCTCTTATCCCATCTCCTGTTCCATCCCACTCCTCCAAGCTCTTATCGCATCTCTTCTTTCATCCCATTCTTCCAAGCTTTTATCCCATCTCCTATCCCATCTCCTATCCCATCTCCTGTTCCACTCCACTCCTCCAAGCTCCTGTTCCATCTCCTGTTCCATCCCATTCTTCCAAGCTCTTATCCTATTTCATCCCATCTCTTATCCCATCTCCTGTTTCATTCTGTTGTTCCAAGATCTTATCCCATCTCCTGTTCCAAGCCCTTATCCCATTTCCTGTTCCATTCTGCTGTTCCAGACTCTTATCCCATCTCCTGTTCCATTTAACTCTTCCAGGCTTCTGTTGCATCTCCTGTTCCATCCTGTTCTTCCAAACTCTTATCCCATCTCCTGTTCTTATCCCATCTCCTGTTCCATCCCGTTCTTCCAAGCTCTTATCCCATTTCATCCCATCTCCTATCCCATCTCCTGTTCCACCCCACTCCTCCAAGCTCCTGTTCCATCTCCTGTTCCATCCTGTTCTTCCAAACTCTTATCCCATCTCCTGTTCTTATCCCATCTCCTGTTCCATCCCATTCTTCCAAGCTCTTATCCCATTTCATCCCATCTCTTATCCCATCTCCTGTTCCACCGTGGCCCTTTCCCAGCAGGGACTCTGCAGGCTGCGGTGGCACCGCTCTGTTGGTGTCACCTTTCCTCCATCCCGGGCTCCTCCCGGCAGGGACGGGAGCAGCCGCCCCATTTCCCCTTCCCGGTCATTCCCGGTTGTTCCGGGCTGCCGTGGGGGAATGGGCCGGCTGGCCCCGGTGCTGAGGGGACGTGGCCCTGTCCCCTCGTGGCCGGGTTCTGCACCGACCCCTCGGCAGGGGCGGGGTGGTGGAGCTGATTTTGGGGTGCAGCTAAATCCCCGGGGATGCCCCTGGGATGGATCCCCTGGGGAAACGAGGCCTCTTCCCGCTGATCCTGCTGCTGATCCCAATGTTCCCCGGCGTCCTTCAGAGCCAGAGCCAGGCTTGGTGATCAGAGCAGCGCAATTCCAGTGCTGGGATGGCTCCGGCCCTCCTGGCACTCCAGGGAGCCTGCAGAGAGGGAAGGGATGGCTGTGCCATCCCCATCCCCATCCCATCCCATCCCATCCCATCCCATCCCATCCCATCCCATCCCATCCCATCCCATCCCATCCCATCCCATCCCATCCCATCCCAAAACCTGTTCTATCCCCATCCCCATCCCCATCCCCAAATCTATCCCCATCCCCATTCCATCCCATCCCAAACCCATCCCATCCCAAAACCCATTCTATCCCCATCCCATCCCATCCCATCCCATCCCCATCCCCATCCCCATCCTCACCCCTTCCCCATCTCATTCCTATCCCCATCTCATCCCCAAACCCATCCCCAACCCCATCCCATGCCATCCCCGCCCAATTCCCATACTATCCCCATCCCCATCCCCATCCCATCCCCATTCCATCATTCCATCCCATCCCCATTCCATCATTCCATCCCATCCCCATTCCATCATTCCATCCCCATCCCCACCCCTAACCCCATCCCATCCCATCCCATCCCATCCCATCCCATCCCATCCCATCCCATCCCATCCCATCCCCATCCCCATCCCCATTCCATCCCCATCCCATCCCCATCCCCATCCCCATTCCATCCCCATCCCCATTCCATCAGTCCATCCCCATCCCCATCCCCATCCCCATCCCCATCCCCATCCCCATCCCATCCCCATCCCCATCCCCATCCCCATCCCCATCCCCACCCCTAACCCCATCCCATCCCATCCCATCCCATCCCATCCCATCCCATCCCATCCCATCCCATCCCATCCCATCCCATCCCATCCCATCCCATCCCATCCCATCCCCATCCCCATCCCCATCCCCATCCCCATCCCCATCCCCATCCCCATCCCCATCCCCATTCCATCCCCATCCCATCCCCATCCCCATCCCCATCCCCACCCCTAACCCCATCCCATCCCATCCCATCCCATCCCCATCCCCGAGCCTCCCCACGCCACACCCGGGGCTTCGGAGCCGCTTTTCCCTGGTGCCGTTTTCCCGGGATTTGGGGAGGGAAGGAGCGCTGGGAGCGGGGCAGGGCTGAGCTCAGCGCCGCGGCCGGCAGCGCTCGCTGCGGCGGCTCCGGCACGGCTGAAACCGGAGAGGGAGAGAGGGAGGGAGGGAGGGAAAGGAGGAAAGGAGGAAAGGAGGAAAGGAGGGAGGAGAGGAGGGAGGGAGGGAGGGAAAGGAGGAAAGGAGGGAGGAGAGGAGGGAGGGAGGGAAAGGAGGAAAGGAGGGAGGAGAGGAGGGAGGGAGGGAGGGAAAGGAGGAAAGGAGGAAAGGAGGGAGGAGAGGAGGGAGGGAGGGAGGGAAAGGAGGAAAGGAGGGAGGAGAGGAGGGAGGGAGGGGGACGCGGCCGCGGAGGAGCGAAAGGTCCCCAGCTGGCTGTGAGTGGCATCTGCGCGCGGAGCGCAGCCTCCAGCTGAGAGCTATTTCACTATTTATTTACATGTAATTATTGCTATGAGGTGCAGATATTAACACTGTCAAGAGCAATTTGCCCTGACATTTTTCACTCGCTCTGTTCCCTGACGTTCGGGGCTGGGTGGGATTTTTCCGCTGCCTCTCTTCTCCCGCTCCCTCCTCCCGGCCCCGCTCCGCTGCGGGCACCGCGCTGCTTTAATCCCGCGCCCTTCGCAACTCATTAAACTTTGAAATTTAATTTTGGCCGGGGCGCGGGGAGCGGCTCCCGCCCCTGCCCGGCAGCCGGAGCGTTCCCAGCGCCAACAAACCGAATTTACCGCTGGCCGCGTTTTCAATTGCGAGGCAATCTCGGCCTCAACCTTCGCTGCATCTCAAACACCCCAAAGGTGCTCGAGCGTTCACGGCGGGGACCCTGGGAAAGACGGCGCAGAACAAAGATTTTCCCAACCTCTGGCCCGAGCAGCGCAAAAATCACCTCCCGCCCCAAAACTGGGAGCTGCTTCCGATGTTTTTCAGCCCCATTTTTCCCCTTCTCTGCCTGCCCGAACCACCTGATTGTTGGTGACACTTTAAATTAAGATTTCTGGCCCGCGCCGGAGCCCTGATTTAATGAGGCAGTTGTTGGATGTCATTTAATAAATCGCGGTTGTGCATCAGGACTTGTTTGCCACAGGGCGATGGGGACGTGACAGGCACAGCCCAGCCTGTCCCCGCAGCCAGGAGGGATTTGGGATCCTTCAGGAGCCAGGAGGGATTTGGGATCTTTCAGAAGCCAGGAGGGATTTGGGATCTTTCAGCAGCTGAGAGGGATTTGGGATCCTTTGGCAGCCAGGAGGGGATTTGGGATCCTTCAGCAGCCAAGAGGGATTTGGGATCCTTCAGCAGCTGGGAGGGATTTGGGATCCTTCAGCAGCTGAGAGGGGATTTGGGATCCTTCAGCAGCTGGGAGGGATTTGGGATCCTTCAGCAGCTGAGAGGGGATTTGGGATCCTTCAGCAGCTGGGAGGGATTTGGGATCCTTCAGCAGCAAGGAGGGGATTTTGGATCCTTTGGCAGCTGAAAGGGGATTTGGGATCCTTCAGCAGCTGGAGGGGATTTGGGATCCTTCCAGGAAAATTCAGGAGTGGGTGACCAGGCCAGGGTGTGTCAGGGCTGTTCTTGGAAGGAGAAAATCCCATAAATTCTGGGTATTCCTCAGAGCTTGTGCCTGCTGGAATTCTGGAAGGGATTGGAAGGATCCCTCCGTTTCTCTCAGTACTTTCAGCCACTTTTTGGTCATTCTTAGGGTTGGACCAGACTTGGTTTGTGCTCTCTTGGCTTTGCAAGGAAATATTCAGGAATCCGGGGCTTTCTCCCTCTTTTCTTCTGGATTTGCTTCCTTGGGAGGTGATCACACCCCGAGAGCCGGGCAGAGGGGAGGAGGTCAGGCCCCAGATGTGGAATATCCGCTGGTTTTGGGGCGTTTTGCTGCTCTTTGTGTGCAGTGACACAAACAAACAGCGGCGGGGTCCTGCTGGGCACCTGGAACCCCATCCCAAAGGAACAGGGATCCGGGCAGGGCTGGACTGGCGGGCGGAGCACCGCGAGCTCCTTTCCTTCAGCGCAGCCCGGAGGGTTTGGTCCTCCCTCTTCGTAAAGGAAAAAACAGAAACTATCGCCAGTGCATCCTTCATTTCCTTCCGTTTTGCCCCAAATCTCCCAGTGCATCCTTCATTTCCTTCCGTTTTGCCCCAAATCTCCCAGTGCATCTTTCATTTCCTTCCGTTTTGCCCCAAATCTCCCAGTGCATCATTCATTTCCTTCCCCTTTGCCCCAAATCTCCCAGTGCATCATTCATTTCCTTCTGCTTTGCCCCAAATCTCCCAGTGCATCCTTCATTTCCTTCCCCTTTGCCCCAAATCTCCCAGTGCATCCTTCATTTCCTTCCCCTTTGCCCCAAATCTCCCAGTGCATCCTTCATTTCCTTCTGCTTTGCCCCAAATCTCCCAGTGCATCCTTCATTTCCTTCCATTTTGCCCCAAATCTCCCAGTGCATCATTCATTTCCTTCTGCTTTGCCCCAAATCACAGCGTTTTCCCTCATTTTGGCCTCTGCCTCGGCGATTTGTGTTTGCGTGAATCCCTCACCCGCTCCCATTTCCGTGGATGCCGATGGAAAGGTGTTTTTTTCTCTGGAAGAAAATGCTGTTTATCCTTCCCACAGCGTTTTCTCCCTCACCTGCTGACCCTTTGTCCACCTTCCCCAAGAGGAGCTGGGATTTAAAGCCGGAGCTTCTCTTTTAGTGGCTTTAAATCAGGGCCCAGTGTGGAAAATCCCACATTTTCTGTTCTCAGCTCCTCCTCCCCACCCCATTCCTGTGCATGGCACTGAAACAAAGCTGATAAAACCTTATCAAACCTTATCAAACCTTATCAAAATGCCTTCCACCTCCCAGGGATGGGCCTACAGAGAGCCCGAAGCACCCCTTGGTCTGAAGTTCTCATGGCTAGGCTTGGCTTATCCCAAGGCTGGCTGGAATAGTCCTGTCAGCATTTGGGATGCTCAAATTCCTGCTCTCTGATAAACCCCAGCTCCAGCTCCAGTTTTAGCCTTTCTTGGGCTCAAATTCTATCTTTTTGGGGCTGGAGTTTTGCCTTTTTTGGGATTGAGTTTTGGCCTTTCTCGTGCTTGAGGTTTACAACTTTTGGGCTGGAGTTTTGGCCTTTCTCGGGCTTGAGGTTTAAGTTTTTTGGGCTGGAGTTTTAACTTTTCTGGGCTCGAGTTTTGGCCTTTCCTTTGCTCAAGTTTTAGCATTTAGGGCTCAAGTTTTGGCTTTTCTTGGGCTCAAATACATTTTCTTTTTACTCAAGTTTTAGCTTTTATTGAGCTTGAGGTTTAGCCTTTCTTGGGTTCAAGTCTTGACCTTCCTTGGGCTTGAGTTTTATCTTTTATTGGGGTCGAGTTTTGGCCTTCCTGGGCTCGAGGTTTTTTCTTCTTGGGCTGGAGTTTTGGCCTTTCTTGGGCTGGAGTTTTGGCCTTCCTGGGCTTGAGTTTTGGCCTTTCTTGGGCTTGAGTTTTGGCCTTTCTGGGCTCGAATTTTGGCCCTGCTGGGCTGGAATTTTGTCTTTCTTGGGCTGGAGTTTTGGCCTTTCTTGGGCTGGAGTTTTGGCCTTGCTGGGCTGGAGTTTTGGCCTTGCTGGGCTGGAGTTTTGGCCTTGCTGGGCTGGAGTTTTGGCCTTGCTGGGCTGGTTTTCCTGGGAACAGGGGTGAGCTGAGCCCTGCCGCAGCTGCTGAGCGCTGTGATCAGCTCAGAGCCCCGGAAAATGCAGAATATTCCAGAAACAAGCCCGATTCCTGCTCCTGGCAGGACTTTGGACCGCGTGTGCTGTGTCCCGCCGGGGTTTGGGGTCGCTCCCCCTCCGGAAGCTCCAGATTCCCATTTTTTGGGCTGACAGGAGCTTTTTTGACCAGGGCAGAATTAATCAGGCGGGGCTTTACTGCCGCTGACCCGCGGGCACCCGCAAAGCCCCGGCACCAGCCGCTCCATACATTAACTCCTCCATACATTAACTCTGCTCTGCCTTAATCTCGGCTTTAAAACCGGCTCGTAGCGAGGCAGGACACGGAGATTTCCCCAGGATCTCAGGTGCAAAGGCTGGCAGGGCTCAGGGCAGGTAAAGCCCGGGCTGGGCTCTGCTTTTTGGGGTTCAGCTCTTCCCCGCAGCCTCAAACCTTGTGCAAAGGCACCCGCAGAGCCCCGGCAGCTGCCGGTCCCTGCTTTCACTCCACCCTGCCTTAATCTCGGGTTTAAAACCGGTTTGTAGCGAGGCAGGGACAGGAGCAGGGACACGGGGATTTTCCCTTACAGGGCTCCGGGCAGATAAAACCCGGGCTGGGCTCTGGGTTTGGGGGTTCAGCTTTACCCCAGAGCCCCAAACCCCGTGCCAAGGTCCCGGTTCCTCGCTGAGCCAGGGGGTGGGAACAGAGCTGGGATCCGAGACTGGAGCGGGATGGGAGCAGGATGGGAGTGGGATGGGATCGAGATAGAATTGGGATGGGATTGGGATGGGAGCAGGATGGGTGTGGGATGGGATTGGGAAGGGATCTGGGATCAGGATGGGATTGGGATGGGATCGAGATAGAACCGGGATGGGATTGGGATGGAAGTGGGATGGGATCAGGATAGGATTGAGATAGGATGGGGAAGGGAGTGAGATGGGATTGGTATAGGATTGGGAAGGGATCTGGGACCAGGATGGGAGCAGGACGGGATCAAGATAGGATCCGGATGGGATCTGGATCAGGATGGGATCGGGATGGGACTGGGATGGGAGCGGGATGGGATCAGGGTAGGATAGAGATAGAATGGGGATGGGAGCCAGATGGGAGCCAGATGGGACCAGGATCGGGATCTGGGATCGGGATGGGATTGGGATGGGATCAGTATCTGGGATCGGGCTGAGAGTGGGATGGGATCTGGGATCGGGATGGGAGTGGGATAGGATTGAGATAGGATCAGGATGGGATTGGGGTGGGATCGGTATCTGGGATTGGTATCTGGGATTGGGATGGGATCGGGATGGGATTGGGATGGGATCGGGATGGGATCAGGGTAGGTTAGAGATAGAATGGGGATGGGAGCCAGATGGGAGCCAGATGGGACTGGGATCAGGATGGGAGCGGGATAGGATCGAGATAGGATCCAAATGGGATCGGTATCTGAGATTGGGCTGGGAGTGGGATAGGATTGAGATAGCATCTGGATGGGATCCAGGTGGGATCAGGAAGGGATTGGGATGGGATTGGGATCTGGTATGGGGCTGGGAGTGGGATAAGATCGAGATAGGATCCGGATGGGATCGGGAGGGGATTGGGATGGGATTGGGATCTGGGATGAGGTTGGGTGCAGGATGGGAATGGGATAGGATTGAGATAGGATCCAGATGGGATCGGTATCTGGGATTGCGCTGGGAGTGGGATAGGATTGAGATAGCATCTGGATGGGATCCAGGTGGGATTGGGATGGGATTGGGATGGGATTGGGATCTGGTATGGGGCTGGGAGTGGGATAGGATCGAGATACGATCCAGACGGGATTGGTATCTGGGATTGGGCTGGGAGTGGGATGGGATCGGGATGGGATCGGTATCTGGGATCGGGATGGGATCGATATCTGGGATCGGGATGGGAGTGGGATGGGCTCTGGGATCGGGATGGGAGTGGGATAGGATCGAGATAGGATTGGGATGGGATTGGGTTGGGATCAGTATCTGGGATTGGTATCTGGGATTGGGATCGGTATCTGGGATCGGGCTGGGATCGGGATGGGATCAGGATGGGATTGGTATCTGGGATCAGGATGGGATCGGTCTCTAGGATCGGGCTGGGAGCGGGATGGGATCGGTCTCTAGGATCGGGATGGGATCGTTATCTGGGATTGGGATGGGATCGTTATCTGGGATCGGGATGGGATCGGTCTCTAGGATCGGTCTCTGGGATCGGGATGGGATCGGGATGGGATCGGTATCTGGGATCGGGATGGGCTCGGTCTCTAGGATCGGTCTCTAGGCTCGGTCTCTAGGAGCGGGCCGGGATCAGGATGGGATCGGTCTCTAGGCTCGGTCTCTAGGATCGGGATGGGATCGGGATGGGATCGATATCTGGGATCGAGATGGGATCGGTATCTGGGATCGGTATCTGGGATCGGGCTGGGATCGGTCTCTGGGATCAGTCTCTAGGATCGGTCTCTAGGATCGGGATGGGATCGGGATGGGATCGGTCTCTAGGCTCGGTCTCTAGGATCGGGATGGGATCGGGATGGGATCGGTCTCTAGGATTGGTCTCTAGGCTCGGTCTCTAGGATCGGGATGGGATCGGGATGGGATCGGTCTCTAGGATTGGTCTCTAGGCTCGGTCTCTAGGATCGGGATGGGATCAGGATGGGATCGGTCTCTAGGCTCGGTCTCTAGGATTGGTCTCTAGGCTCGGTCTCTAGGATCGGGATGGGATCGGTCTCTAGGCTCGGTCTCTAGGATTGGTCTCTAGGCTCGGTCTCTAGGATCGGGATGGGATCGGTCTCTAGGCTCGGTCTCTAGGAGCGGGCTGGGATCGGGATGGGATCGGGATGGGATCAGTCTCTAGGATTGGTCTCTAGGCTCGGTCTCTAGGAGCGGGCTGGGATCGGTCTCTAGGATCGGGATGGGATCGGTCTCTAGGATCGGTCTCTAGGCTCGGTCTCTAGGAGCGGGCCGGCATCGGGAAGCGGGCCGGGATCGGGAAGCGGGCCGGGCACGGCAGGAGCGGGCCGGGCACGGCAGGAGCGGGCGGGCCGGGCGCTGTCCCCCTGCCCGCGGCGCTGACATGTGCCAGCTGTGCGCGGGTGTCGCCGCTTGTCACTGCCCAGCGCCTGCCACAGCCAATCTGCGTCCTAATGGCCAGCAATTAACACCGAACACTTTCTCCCCTCGCTGCCCCCGCCCCGGCGCGGACAGCGGCCCGGAGCTCGGGATGCAGAGAGGGGAAAGAGCCCCCCCAGCGCCCACCCTCTCCCCCTTCACTTCCCACTAACTCAGCGCAACCAATTAGGCATCTGACACCCGCGCGGGCTGACAAATTGTTTCTGTCATCTGCTCTCTGTCTTTCATTAAACGGGAGGCGGAGGGGGGCTCGCGAGGGGAGGGGGCGGGAGATGTGATCTCCCGTGCTTAGCGAGGCCAGATACATTAATTACAAAACGGCCATTTGCGGCATGAAAATGCATTAATTAAATTTATGCAATCATTATCTTTAAATAGTCCTATCTTGGAAACGATCAGCCCTTCCCGAGCCTTGCCTCTCCTCCGCTAAGTAGCTCTAATCCCCTTGCCGGCGTTTATCTCGGGATCGGCAGCGCCTCGCGTGTTTTTTAAACTTCTGCGGCAGGAGATGCCTCCAAAACTGCGCTCCTGCCCCTGGCGCCGCAGCCGGGACGGGCACGCAGCGAGGATTTGCCGCTTTTTTGGAGCTTTTGGACCCAGATATTCTCACACAAATCCCGTGGCCCGGCCGGGAGCTGTGGGGTTAAGGAATGAAGTTGCGGCGTCCGTGCGGGAGGGCAAGGGATGCGCCGCGGATCCCGCGCGGTGGATGCGGGGCTGTTTTCCTTGGGAAAGGTTTGATTTCAGCGAGGCAGCGCCCTGGCACAGGAGCGGCTCTGCCACAGGGCTGCCTTCCACCAGGGCATCTTCTTCCCCTCCTGGTTCCAGGCCATCGTCGGCGTCAGTGAGGGGAAAGAAAAAAAAAAAAAGGTTTAAAAAGAGGCGTTTTGTTGCTCTGATGGTCCAGATCGCGTAGTGGTGGCTTGGCTTTGTCATTCTAAAATATAATTTAAAGTATAATTTTAATTTAGAATATAATATAATTATATTCTAAAATATAATTTTAATTTTGGCCACCTTCAGACGTGGCCAAAAACTCAAATTGTGCCCTCAAGGGAGCGGGAAGGGCGGCGATTCTGCATTCCCCCCTCGCTGTTCCGAGGCTTATTTGTGATGAGCACACAAATAAACAATCACCGGGAACTCAGCGGGGTTTGCGCGGCCACCCCAGCTACGGCAGGGCCCAGATACCCGGGGAGGGCCTCCTCTCATCCCTGCTTAATTTGTCACCTCGAAGTGGGCAGAAAACTCCATCCCAGCGGATTTTGGAGAGCTGGGGGCCCGGGAGGGACGGGATCCAAGCCCCGCTCCCTCGGGCCTTTCGTGGCGCTGCAGGGGAATGATTTCGTTCTGCTCTTCGTATGCCTGCGCCGTTTCTCATCAATCCTGTCGGGTTTTATTCCTAAAATCATCAATTCCTGGTGGGGCAGTGCCCGGTCAGACCGCGATGTTCGGACCGCGGAGTTTGGGATTAGGGCCAGGCAGAATTTGGGGTGAGGGCGGTGAATCCTGCCGGGTTTCTCCCATCGGAGGGGCAGGGATGAGCTCGGGGGTTTCAGAAATCGCCTCGGGGGTTTCAGAAATCGCCTGCGGTGCCCGGAGATTCCCTCGGGCTCCTCTCCGGGAATCTGGGGCTGGAATTGGGGCTGTTGGGCGGGAGCAGCGTGGGGCGGTGGCAAACAGGGAACACAAAGGGTTTCTCTTCCCTGGAATGGGATTCCCTCGGGCATGTCCCTTCCTGGCGAGAGGGAAAAGCCTGATCTGGGGGCAGGAGAGGTGCTCGAGCTGGAACATCTGCGCTCCCGGGCGGTGCTATTTTCTCCTGGATTTCAGCGCAGATCCCATTTCCTTCCCCGCTTTTTCCCGCTGCCCCCAGCAGGCTCAGCTCCTTCATCCCCCATTCCCGGTTTTCTGGGAGGGTTCGGAGGGTCACGTTCTGGACGAGCCAGCAGCTCCTGAAAGCCCAGCAGCAGCGAGGGCTCCGTGCAGGGCTGGGAGCGGCATTTCCTTGGATTCGGGAGCTGGGATTTTCCTTTGGGTGAAAGAAAAAGCGGCCCTGATGTCGCTGTTGAGGCAGGATGGGAATGAGAAGACTCTGCCTCAGAAGGCTGCTGAGAGTAAAACTCCGATTTATTCAAAACACACTGCTCTTTTATACAGAGCTCTGTGAGGACCAACTCCATTGGTTCTGAAGTGAAAACAATTCAAACCATTGGTGTGATAGAACTTAACTGTAAACGATGTGAAAAACAGGAGAGATAAAGAATTATTTACATTCTTCTCCAGCTCTTTCCCAGGCCTCTGCCTGGATAGAAACTCTGCTTCTCTCTTTGACTGAATCCGAGTCCCACACCCTGACTTTAAAATTCCCCCCACTGTGGGCAGCCCCGGAAAACCCAACCGGAGCCGAGGCGCTGCCAGGATCCCCCCGGGATGCTGCTCAGGCTTTGGGGCGGGCTGGGAAGGGAAACGCTCCCCGAAAATCCGGGAGTGGGGAAGGGGAGCGAGCTGGTTTTCCCTTTCCTTGGGCAGCTCGGGCTGAGCGGGCGGCTCCTACACCGCGCTTAAACCGCGGTTAGCTGATTACAGCCCCCGATAGATCAGATTGATGCCTTTGGGGCTACCTAAAAACAGAGCCAGACAAAATTAAGGGAATAAAAATTACTTGTATTTACTGAAGGGCCTTCGGGTATATCTCAGGCAGGGGCTACACCCAAAAATGGACCATGGTTTTTCACGGGTTTTCACACTTTTGTAACTTTGGTCCATTTGCATACTGGGGGTCAATCCTCCAATTCCAGCTTCAGGTAATGAAGTAATTTACCCCAAGTTTGCTCCCCAAAATTCCCTTTTGTTTAATTTCCCGGGGCCTGAGGCAGTGAGGTGTCCTTGATCGCCAGGCCTGGAGGGGAATTGTTGTGTGTGTCCAAAACGGGAGAGCAGCAGCTGAGCCTGTGTGGAGTTTGGAGTTCTGCACTAAAGACCTGCAGGTCACAAACACAGAACTGCAGGTCACAAACACAGAACTACAGGTTAAAAACCCAGAACTGCAGGTTACAAACACAGAACTGCAGGTTACAAACCCAGAACTGCAGGTTACAAACACAGAACTGCAGGTTACAAACACACGGAAAATAGAAAAGCTCAAAACCCTCAGACATCACCCTCAGCGTGGGGCTGGGGCTACCAATGAGCCCACGGGGCTATCATTCAGCTCACAGGGCTATGAATGAGCCCATGGGGCTATCATTCAGCCCACGGGGCTATCACTCATCCCACGGGGCTATCAATGAGCCCACAGGGCTATCATTCATCCCACGGGGCTATCAATGAGCCCATGGGGCTATCAATGAGCCCACAGGGCTATCAATGAGCCCACGGGGCTATCAATGAGCCCACAGGGCTATCAATTAGCCCACAGGGCTATCATTCATCCCACAGGGCTATCAATGAGCCCACGGGGCTATCAATGAGCCCACGGGGCTATCAATGAGCCCACAGGGCTATCAATGAGCCCACAGGGCTATCATTCATCCCACAGGGCTATCAATGAGCCCACAGGGCTATCAATTAGCCCACGGGGCTATCAATGAGCCCACAGGGCTATCAATGAGCCCACAGGGCTATCATTCATCCCACAGGGCTATCAATGAGCCCACAGGGCTATCAATTAGCCCACGGGGCTATCAATGAGCCCACGGGGATATCATTCAGCCCACAGGGCTATCAATGAGCCCACGGGGCTATCAATGAGCCCACGGGGATATCATTCAGCCCACAGGGCTATCAATGAGCCCACGGGGCTATCAATTAGCCCACAGGGCTATCATTCAGCCCATGGGCTATCAGCTCACGGAGCAGCCTCACCCGGGGCCAGGCGCTGGGACCCGCGGGGGATTCTTTGTGGTTGCAACTCCCTTGTCAATTTTTCAAACACATCTAAATCATAGATGTTCCTTTTTGGGGTTAAGTAAAGGTGGCCCGTCCACCTTGGACAAGTCCAGTAATTCGGTCCAATTCAGTTTTAAACGGACATGTTAATAATTGGATATTTGGATATTGGATAATTGGACAATAATTGAATAATTGGAATCTGTCCCTACTCACTATCAGCTACCCAACTGGCTTGTGGCTACCCTATGCCACTAGCTATCGCCTAATTTATTTATCAAAATATATAAGATAGTAAAAAAAGAACATGGTATAACATTACAAGAATAACATACCAAAAAACAACCCATAAAAGCAACACAAAAAGAAACAAAACTCACTCATCCTGCGCTACGTCATTTTCTGGCCCTACTGGCAAACGTGTACAATGTCTGTGGATGACAGGAGTGCTGCCGTGCAATTTTAACTTGCCTCCATTTGGAGAGTCCAAGATTGCCCAAAACTGGCTGAGGCTCCCCCGCACTCCCCAGGCATGGCGGGCCTGGAGCGGGCTCGGAGCATCCCAGGAAATCTCCTTTGGAAGCTCCATCAGCGGGGCCCGCGGGGCTGCGCCGCCGGGATCGGGAATGGGAATGGAGCGAGGGAGAGGAGGGACGAGGGAGGAAGAGGAGAGGAGACTTTGCCGTGGATTCGGGTCTGGCTTTGGCAGAGGAATAAGAGAAGTTCCTAAAGCAGCTGGAATTTGCTGAGATCCCCCCGGCGCCGCTCTGGCAGCACGGCCGCAGGTTTTGGGCTGTTTTATGGGGAATCTTGGGGTGTGTTTGTTCCTCTTTTGGCGTTTTGTGTCCCTCACCAAGACCCCCAAAGCTTCTCGTTCCCCACCTGCCCCCAGCGGGTCCGAGCTGACTCAAAAACGGACCCAAAAATGCAGAACAAAAGCCACAAACCCGACCCATTTCCAGCCCCAAATCTCCCCCCAAGTCCTTCCATTGGTCTGGAAGCGTTTGGGAATTCCAGTTTTCCGCGGTTCTGCCTTCCTGCTTTCTCTCCCAGGTGACTTTGTCCCCAAACTCCTCGAGCAAGGATGGGTATTCCTGCCCCGGATACTCGGGGTGAGGTGTCCCAGGGACGCTTCCCGTCCCACCAGGCGGATTTTCCCACCCAGACCCTCCCTTCTGAGATATTCACGGGGGAAATGCAAGGTTAAACGTGTGGAGGATGGAAGCAGCACCAGGGTGGAGTTGTTTGCTGAGCAGCACATCAGGGCAGCCTGGGCTTGGTGTCCCAAGACAGAGTTTGGTGTCCCAAGACAGAGTTTGGTGTCCCAGGGCAGAGTTTGATGTCCCCAAAGGAGAATTTGGTGTCCCAGAGCAGAATTTGCTGTCCCCAGAGCAGAATATGGTGTCCCAGGGAGAATTTGGTGTCCCAGGGCAGAATCTGGTGTCCCAGAGCAGAGTTTGGTGTCCCAAGGTGGAGTTTCATGTCCCAGAGCAGAGTTTGGTGTTCCACGGCAGAGTTTGGCATCCCCAGGGCAGAGTTTGGTGTCCCAGAGCAGAATTTGGTGTCCCAGGGCAGAATTTGGTGTCCAAGGGCAGAATTTGGTGTCCCAGAGCAGAGTTTGGCATCCCAAAGCAGAGTTTGGTGTCCCAGAGCAGAATTTGGTGTCTCAAAGCAGAATTTGGTGTCCAAGGGCAGAATTTGGTGTCCCAGAGGAGAGTTTGGTCTCTCAAAGCAGAGTTTGGTGTCCCACAGCCAGGTTTGGTGTCCCAAGGTAGAATCTGGTGTCCCCAAAGGAGAGTTTGGTGTCCCAGAGCAGAATTTGGTGTCCCAGGGCAGAGTTTGGTGTCCCAGAGCAGAATTCTGTGTCCCAAGGAAGTATTTTGTGTCCCCAAAGCAGAATTTGGTCTCCCAGAGCAGAATTTGGCATCCCAAAGCAGAGTTTGG
Organism: Lonchura striata; assembly: GCF_050655825.1. NCBI lineage: Eukaryota > Metazoa > Chordata > Aves > Passeriformes > Estrildidae > Lonchura > Lonchura striata. The sequence continues at coordinate 8,090,233 of NC_140723.1, forward strand.
TGTCCCAGAGCAGAATTTGGTGTCCCAGGACAGAGTTTGGTGTCCCAGAGCAGAGTTTGGTGTCCCCAGAGCAGAGTTTGGTGTCTCAGAGCAGAATTCTGTGTCCCAAGGCAGGATTTGGTGTCCCAGGGCAGAATTTGGTGTCCCAGAGCAGAGTTTGGCATCCCAAAGCAGAGTTTGGTGTCCCACAGCCAAGTTTGGTGTCCCAAGGCAGAATCTGGTGTCCCAGAGCAGATTTTGGTGTCCCAGGACAGAGTTTGGTGTCCCCAAAGGAGAGTTTGGTGTCCCGAGACAGAGTTTGGTGTCCCAGAGCGGAATTTGGTCTCCCAGGGCAGATTTTGGTCTCCCAGAGCAGAATTTGGTGCCCCCAAAGCAGAGTTTGGTGTCCCAGAACAGACTTCGGTGTCTCAAAGCAGAGTTTGGTATCCCACAGCCAAGTTTGGTGTCCCAAAGCAGATTTTGGTGTCCCAGGACAGGGACCGTGGCTCTTGTCCCCAGACCAAGCAGCTTTTGACGTAATTCCCGCTCTTCCCCTCCCGATCCCGCTCCTCCCGTGGGATTTCTCGGAGCCCTCAGAGGACCTTTGACTCTCCAGTGCTCCCGATTCCCTTGTGGGATCCCCGCTGCTCCTTCCCACACCAAATTCTCTCCAATTCCCTCGTGGGATCCCCGCTGCTCCTTCCCTTGCCGAATTCACTCCGATTCCCTCGTGGGATCCCCACTGCTCCTTCCCTCACTGAATCCACTCCAATTCCCTCGTGGGATCCCCACTGCTCCTTCCCTTGCCGAATTCACTCCGATTCCCTCGTGGGATCCCCACTGCTCCTTCCCTCACTGAATCCACTCCAATTCCCTCGTGGGATCCCCACTGCTCCTTCCCTTGCCGAATTCACTCCGATTCCCTCGTGGGATCCCCACTGCTCCTTCCCTCACCAAATCCACTCCGATTCCCTCGTGGGATCCCCGCTGCTCCTTCCTGCATGGAATTCACTCTGATTCCCTCGTGGGATCCCCGCTGCTCCTTCCCACGCCGAATTCACTCCGATTCCCTCGTGGGATCCCCACTGCTCCTTCCTGCACGGAATTCACTCCAATTCCCTCGTGGGATCCCCACTGCTCCTTCCCACACCGAATTCACTCCAATTCCCTCGTGGGATCCCCACTGCTCCTTCCTGCACCGAATTCACTCCGATTCCCTCGTGGGATCCCCACTGCTCCTTCCGTCACCGAATCCACTCCGATTTCCTCGTGGGATCCCCACTGCTCCTTCCCTTGCCGAATTCACTCCGATTCCCTCATGGGATCCCCGCTGCTCCTTCCCACACCAAATTCACTCCGATTCCCTCGTGGGATCCCCGCTGCTCCTTCCCACACTGAATCCACTCCGATTCCCTCGTGGGATCCCCGCTGCTCCTTCCTGCACGGAATTCACTCCAATTCCCTCGTGGGATCCCCGCTGCTCCTTCCCTCACCGAATCCGTTCGTTTCCCCCTCCGGCCGAGCCCCTGCCGCTCTTTCCGCGTAGCTTAGAGCCTTTTCCTCAGACCTTGTCTGTGATTTGTACATCCCTACAGAAGCAGGGTGCCCAAAACAAGATGCAGTGCTCCCGCTGGAACCTCACCATAGCCCTGAACAATCAGGTAACAACCTCCCACCGCCTTCCCCCGCTCCTCTTCCTCCTCCTCCTCCTCCTTCTCGTCCCTCGCAGCCGCCGTGGCTCCGCTGTGCCGCAGCTCCATCGCATCCCCGGCTCCATCCCACCTCCATCGTCGGCTTCCCATCCACCCAGCGGAGCAGGGCCATTCTAGGGCACAGCGCTCATCTCCATGTCACCTGCCGTGTCCCCGCGGCGCCGCAGCGTCCCTCGGCCTTTGGGGTTGGGTTTTGTTGTCTGGAGCCTCTCTGGAGGGCTCTGGTGCGGTGTGGGGTGTGAGGAATTGAGGAATGCAGGGTTCAGGCACGGCGCGTCCCGTTCCCAGCTCCCCACGTGTTCTCCAGCCGAGGTTTGGGGTTGGAAATTGGGATTTTGCAGCTCCCCAGCAGCAGCTCTGGAGCCGGCCCATATCTGGAGGAGCTGTGGGGTTGTGGGGGCTCCTCGTCCCCTCAGCTCCTGGAGGGGGGATGAACACCCGGGGGGCGAGGGCGGGGAGCAGCTCTGGGTTTGCCAACCTTGAATCGCCCCAAAATCCGAGTGGAGGCCTCGATCACCCCCGGGAGAGGCAGGGCTGAGCTCGAGGTCAGCGAGGTCACCCCGGAGGGAATCGCTGGGCTTGGAAAACACCCCAGGGTCCTGAGGAGCACCCCCTGCCCAGCAAACCCCACCACAAACCCTGCCCGGCTGCAGGGACCCGGATCAGGGATTTTCCAGGTGCAGGAAGGGTGGAAGCACCCTCTGGATCCACAAAGCAAATTTAACGGCTGCTGGGTTTGGAACGCTGGGATCCAGCTCAGCTGACTGCGGTGATTTAGAAAATATTCGAAATTAATTGCTTGGTTTTGTGAGTGCAGTGTTAGTGATTGCTACACAAGTCATTTTAGTCCTACCTAGGGGCATATTTGCATATATTTATCCTCCTTTCAAGTGGAGATCTTTGGGGAAAGTGTATTTATCTCCTCCTAACTCTTTCTTCGGCTTTCAGCCGTCCTACAGTCACCTCTTCATTTTGTTCCCATTTAATGTATGTGTGGAATAATCGACTCTTCCTCTTCCCGCCAAGTGGAAATGAATCCACAGAGATCAAAAAGCATTAATGTGGGGAAGAGTTTTTCCTTCTGCCGGGAGCCGGGTGAGAGAGAAAGATGGGAAGGATGGAGCTGGGTCCCCCCCAGAACTGCCTGGATTGAGCTCCCGCTGGGCGAGCTTTGTCCTCCCAAAATCCCGGGGATCCAGCGGGTTTCCCGGCAGGCAGTTTTGCCATGGCCGGGAAGGGAAGTGGGAACACCCCAGAGCTGGAACCCAGGGAGATTTCAGCCTCCCCTGCAGGGAATTTCCCAGTGCTTCTCGCTTGGTGTGGCCCCAAAAAGTCCAGCGGGTCCCACTGCCAGCCAGGGAGGGCTTGTCCATGTTCCCAGGAAAGCAGCACCACAATGCCAGGAGCCCTGCCTGGGCTGTCCCTGGGCGTGTCCCTGGATGTCCCTGGATGTCCCTGGGTGTGTCCCTGGATGTGTCTATGGATGTCTCTGGATGTCCATGGGTGTCCCTGGATGTCCCTGGGTGTCCCTGGATGTCTCTGGATGTCCATGGGTGTCCCTGGATGTCCCTGGGTGTCCATGGGTGTGTCCCTGGATGTCCCTGGGTGTCCCTGGATGTCCATGGGTGTGTCCCTGGATGTCCCTGGGTGTCCCTGGATGTGTCTATGGATGTCCTTGGGTGTGTCCCTGGATGTCCCTGGGTGTCCCTGGATGTCCCTGGATGTCCATGGGTGTGTCCCTGGATGTCCCTGGATGTCCTTGGGTGTGTCCCTGGATGTCCCTGGTGCCCCTGGATGTCCATGGGTGTGTCCCTGGATGTCCCTGGATGTCCATGGGTGTGTCCCTGGATGTCCCTGGATGTCCCTGGATGTCCTTGGGTGTGTCCCTGGATGTGCCCCCAGTGTCCAGGAGCTGATCCCAGGGGTCACCTGGGGATCCTGGAGAGCTTCTGGGGCAGGGCTGGAGCCGTGGTCACTCTGGGGATGTTTTAGGGCAGGATCCATGGTCACTCTGGGGATGTTTTAGGGCAGGATCCATGGTCACTCTGGGATGTTTTAGGGCCGGAGCTGTGGTCACTCCGGGATGTTTCAGGGAAGGAGCCGTGGTCACTCTGGGATGTTTTAGGGCAGGAGCCGTGGTCACTCTGGGATGTTTTAGGGCTGGAGCCGTGGTCACTCCGGGATGTTGTAGGGCAGGATCCATGGTCAATCCATGGTCACTCCGGGATGTTTTAGGGCAGGAGCCGTGGTCACTCCAGGATGTTGTAGGGCAGGAGCCGTGGTCACTCTGGGATGTTTTAGAGAAGGAGCCGTGGTCACTCTGGGATGTTTTAGGGCCGGAGCCGTGGTCACTCCGGGGCTGTCCCGTGTCCTCAGGAGCCACCGAGGATCAGCCGCCGGCTCTGCCAGGGCCAGGCCTGGCCACCAAACTCGGCTGCTGCCCTGCCCTTGTCCCTCTCTTATCTGTCCCCATCTCTGGGGTCCCTCCGGCCCCCCTGCGCCCCAAAAGCGGATCCTGATTGCCCGGCTGGAAGGTCCTGATTGCGCTTCCCTCCCCAGAGCCGCCTCCCTTTATCATAAAGGGTGCACATTTCCCCCGCCGCAGCTTCCGCGGCCACAGGCCCCGAGGGCCAGCTCAGAAATGGAGGGAATTAATTACATTTTTTTAACTCCCCTCCTTTTCTAGTAGGGGAGAGAGCGATGAAACGTCCCGGGGGGAGCGGGGGGAGCTGTGAGGAGGGAGCAGCGGGAGGTGAGGGGGGAGCCGCTGCTTTCATCCAGGAGGGTCTTTGTGCATCCGTCTCGCACTCCGGGACCTCTCCCCGCTCGTCCCCGCCGCAAAAGTGACCTCGGGAAAGGCGGGGGGCGAGCCCCGAGGCTGCTGGCATTGACCCGGCCCCGAGGGCGAGCCCACGGGTGGATTTGGGCCAGGAGAAGGGAGAGCACGGGGATGAGAGGGAGGGAAAGGGACGGAACCGCTGTCAGCCCGCTGATGGACAGCGAGCAGATCCCCCGGCAGATAAACCCCGGCAGATGTGGAGCGGGCATTGATTTTTTAGTCAGGGATGATAATGCACCAAGAAGTAATAAATTAGAAGGCAGCAAGGTCAGAGAGGGAAGGGAGAAGGACTTTGCATTCTTGAGGAGGGGATCCAGAGTTCAAAAGTGGCCTGGAAAATGAGTTTCTGCAGCTGGGAGAAGTCAGGGGACGCGGGCCCGGGAGGGCTCTGCAGGGTTGGAGTGGAAGGAGGGAACGGGAGCCTTCGGTTCCCTCTCGATATTCCAAACCCCGTCACGTCCTGGCATGGGGAAAATTGGATCTGCCCTCGGCTGGACCTGTGCAGAGCTCAGGGAGCTCAGACCCAAATCACCTCAGCCTGTGCAGGAAGGGAATTCTCAGCCCCAAATCCCCCCAGACTGTGCAGGAAGGGAATTCTCAGCCCCAAATCCCCCCCAGCTTCTCCAGTAAGGGAATTCTCAGCCCCAAGTCCCCCCAGCCTGTGCAGGAAGGGAATTCTCAGCCCCAAATCCCCCCCAGCCTGTGCAGGAAGGGAATTCTCAGCCCCAAATCCCCCCCAGACTGTGCAGGAAGGGAATTCTTGGCCCCAAATCCCCACCAGCCTATGTGGGAAGGGAATTCTCATCCCCAAGTCCCCCCCACCCTCTCCAGGAAAGGAATTCTCAGCCCCAAATCCCCCCAGACTGTGCAGGAAGGGAATTCTCAGCCCCAAATCCCCTCAGCCTGTGCAAGAAGGGAATTCTCAGCCCCAAATCCCCTCAGCCTATGTGGGAAGGGCAGGGGCTTCCAGCATTCTTGGAGAGGGACCGGACAGTTTTGGGGCTCAGCTGAGCTGTCAGGGTCCCCTCGGCCACCCCAAATCCATGGGAACATCCAGCTGGGATGAATCCCCCTCCCCAGAGGCAGCCGTTCCCCACCCCGGCAGGGCTGGGAAGGAATCCCGGTGTCCTGATGGATTCCCAGAGGGAAATTCAGCCCTTCCTTTCCCCGTGCCCTGGCAGGGCAGGATCCCTGCAGGATCCCGGAGAGGGATCAGGGACCGGGAATTCCCCAGGGCTGGGATGGAATCCCGGTGTCCTGATGGATTCCCAAAGGGAAATTCAGCCTCGGGCCGGGCCGAGCTGTCCCTTGGCAGGGCAGGGTCCCTGCAGGGTCCCGGGTGGGGATCAGGGACCGGGAATTCCGCAGGGCCGGGGCTGCTGAGGGACTCCAGGGGCAGCGCTGAGCTCAGGAACCGCTCCCGATTCCCACCGATGAAAGCCAATTCCTTTTTTTTTTTTTCAGCGGCATTTGTGGAAGCATCTGCCCCGCTCCCTGAATTTGGAGTGTGAATCTGGCTTTCATTTGCCAGCCTTGCTTTACATCCCCCTTTTTTTTTCCCAAAAGGAAGTGTTAATGTGGCTCTCCCTGCCTTGGGGAGCCGGTGCTTTTCTCGGAGTAATCAGAAGCAGCTGGGGCACTGCGGGGCCGGGAGGGAGGGAGGGAAAGCAGCACAAACCCCGCTGCTCCCTGAGTGATTCCAGCGCGTGAAATCCTCTCTGCACCTGCAGGGCTCGGCCGGGCGGGCTCACCCAGCCCCGGCCGGGCAGCACTGCCCGGCCCGGCCAGCTCGGGAAGGGCGAGGAGAAAGGGCAGAGCTTCCAGAAAGGACTCCCGAGCCCCACGTCTGCCTTTTCCGCGTGTTTGTTGTTTGAAACAGCCGGCTTTGCTCGGGAATTCGCTCCAGCCGTGGCTGGGGGCTCTGTGTGAGGGGTCTGGGTGTCCCTCCGGACACGGACCCAGCTCCTCCAGCCCAGGGGATGCTCCAGCCCGGAGCTCTGCCTGAACCCAGGGGATTGGGGCTGAGGCAGGCCAGGGTTTGTGGGCTTTAGGGGACCCTACAAATAACTCTGCAGCTGGAAGAGTCCCCCAGGCTGCCCTTCCGTGATTTCCCCACTCCGCGGGGCCTGGGGGGGTCCGTGTTGCACCCCCAGGGCAGCTCAGCACCCCAGTCCTGGATGAACCCACTCTCCTGGGTGTTAAACGCATTTTCCTCTCTTCACCCCCCGGTCCTGGGGCTGGGGAGCTCCACGGGGACATTTTTAGGGCTGAACATCCTCGTGGAAGCACCTCGGGGCTTGATCCCTGCCGCGAGGCTCTGGGGAGCTCATCGAGGCTCTGCTAAGCTCGGTGGGCGGGCAGCTGAGCCGGGTTTAACTTTTGGGGAGCAGCGGAGAAGTCTGAGCTCGGTGCAGGGTGGGAAGGAGGAGGAGGAGGGGTCAGTGAGGCGGGGATGGGGACATCGAGCCCGGGATGGGGACAACGAGCCCGGGATGGGGACATCGAGCCCGAGATGGGGACATCGAGCCCGGGATGGGGACATCGAGCCAGGGATGGGGACATCGAGCCAGGGATGGGGACATCGAGCCAGGGATGGGGACATCGAGCCCGGGATGGGGACATCGAGCCCGAGATGGGGACATCGAGCCAGGGATGGAGACATCGAGCCCGGGATGGGGACAACGAGCCCAGGATAGGGACAACAAGCCCGGGATGGGGACAACGAGCCCAGGATGGGGACAACGAGCCCAGGATAGGGACAACAAGCCCGGGATGGGGACAACAAGCCCGGGATGGGGACATCGAGCCAGGGATGGGGACAACGAGCCGGGGATGGGGACAACGAGCCCAGGATAGGGACAACGAGCCCGGAATGGGGACATCGAGCCAGGGATGGGGACAACGAGCCCAGGATAGGGACATCGAGCCCGGGATGGGGACAACGAGCCCGGGATGGGGACATCGAGCCCGGGATGGGGACATCGAGCCCGGGATGGGGACATCGAGCCCGGGATGGAGAGGAGCAAGCCCGGGATGAGGGGAACGAGCCAGGAATGGGGGGAACGAGCCCGGGATGGGGACAACGAGCCCGGGATGTGGGGAACCATGGATGGGGAGGAACAAACCAGGGATGGGGGAAAACGAGCCAGGAATGGTGGGGAGCGAGCCCTTGCCTCGCTCAAAGCTCATTCCCATGCCCCAGCCCCACAGCCAGCCCAGCCCCGCGCTGGGAGTTAGATGGATTTTCCAGGATTTTCCCCAACCCCCCTCTGCCGAGTTCCCCTCCCGGACAAATTCTCCTGCCGGAGCGGAGCCGGGAGGGGATTTTCCATCAAGGCAAAGCGCCTTTGCAGCACCGCCGAGCCCTTCCGGGGGGAGGAGGAGATGCTTTAGAAAGCAGAGGCCAGCTCGTGGCTGGGCATTCACCCCGGAGCCCGCCGGGGCAGGGAGGAGGGGCCGGGAAGGTGTCGGGGTGAGCAGGAAGGGGAGCCTCGGCCCCATGAACCCCCCCAGTGTCCTTCCCGAGAATGCAGCCCCGGCACAAAAGCTCACCAGGCCGCTGCTGGCGGATAAAGGGCTCATTTTACCACTTGCCAGGCTCCAAATATTTCCAATTTGCCACTTTAATTGATGTCAATAAGGTTATGCTAAATTCGGAGATTTGGAGCCGCTCGGCATCTGAGCGCCGGCCGGGCCCCCCGAGGTGACCGTCTCCTGTCCCCGCTCCCCCCGCCCCAGCCCCGACACGACCGAGAGGCTTCAGGAACCCCCGGCCCTTCCCCTGCCAACCTTTTCCACCCTTAACTCGGAATTACCCCGGGGAAATTCTGCTGATCCCTGGCGGGAACGGGGTCCCCGTGTGAAGGGCACAGCCTCACCCCCAGCTCAGCCCCGGGAACAAATCTGGCATTTTTACTGGGAAAAAAAAAAAATGAGAGGAAAAAAAAAAAAAAAAACCACCAACAAAAACCCAATTAGTTCATCTGGTTCAGGTCTCAAAGCAGGAAGATTTTTTTGTGTGCAAATTCAATTACATTTTCCAACCGAGCGCTGAGAGGAGTCGGACCAGGACCTGTTACCCTTTAACTTTTGGGGGCAAAGGGACCTCGGATGTTGCAGCCCCTGAAGCTGCATCAAAGCCAGCCAGGGTTTGATCTGCTTCGCTTGGGGACCTTTGCAAATCTGACTTCCCGAGAACGGCGCTGTCCTCACGGCCCCTTTGGGAAAATCGGGATTTTTCTCCTGGTTTTCCGTGACCCCTGTGCTCGGCCCTGGCAGGGCAGCAAAATATCCTCAAAATCCGAGTGGGCTGAGTGGAGCTGCTGCGTTCTCCCCGTTCAGGGTTCCAGAGAGCCCCGGCGGGGTCTGGGGGAGCAGAGCTGGGCTCTCCCACCCCTGCGGGCGCTCTCCACCCCAAATCACCATTTTTGGGGCCGTTTTCCTCCCGCCCGGCCCCTGACGGTGCCTCGGTGTCTCTGCAGGTGATGAGCATCCTGAGCAACCCCAGCGGGGTCCCGCCGCAGCCCCAGGCCGATTTCTCCATCTCTCCCCTCCACGGCGGCCTGGACAGCACCAACTCCATCTCGGCCAGCTGCAGCCAGCGCAGCGACTCCATCAAGTCCGTGGAGAGCCTCCCGACCTCGCAGTCCTACTGTCCCCCCACCTACAGCACCACCAGCTACAGCGTGGACCCCGTGGCCGGCTACCAGTACGGCCAGTACGGCCAGAGTAAGTGCTGGGAGGAACTCGCCCGTCCCGGGAAGGGCAGGAGCGAGGGAGGGAGTGGGGGGTTGGATTTACACACCCAAATTCTGCCTTTTTTGGGTGGGAGACCCCTGGAAGTTTGTCCTGCTGGGACTGAAATCTGCTCATGGTTGCTCCTCCCCTGGCAGTGAGTCTGAAAATCCCAGTGAGACGTTTTAGGTGATGTCGGAATCTGAGGTATTGATGATTCTGAGGTTGTAGAAAGTCTCTGTCTGTCAGCCCCCTGCCAAAGCAGAAGCCATCATTGGTCTGTGCTGGTTTCCAGGTTGTTTATTCTGTTTATCTCTCACATGTTCTGCTGCCCTGCCCAGCTCTGTCCTGCAGGGCAGCGTGTGGGGCTCTGCCCTCAGTGGGATGTGACAAACATTAAATACCAGAAACTCCCTGGGCTGGATGTACAATAACGTGCCAATATCTGTCACCTACGTTGGACAGTGTGTGCCCAGCCTGAACCAACAGAAAAATGCCAACACCACAGTGAGACATGGAGGGCATGAAGAAGGAGAAAAAGGACAAGGCACACCCAATTTCCTCCAGCTTGTCCCCTTTGGACCCCTCATCTAGAATCCTAAAATTTTACTTTTGCACCCGTGCCACACTTAATTATTACTGATATCAAACCCTCAGAGCTGGTAATTCATCCTGTAGGATTGAAAACTCTTTTCCATGGGCAGAGATCACAGCCAGTGTCTCTGGGGCTCTGTCCAGGGGGTTCCTGACCCTGCCAGGGTCCCAGGGCAGCCAGAGGGAAGCTCTGGGTTCCCACAAGGTGGAACCTTTCAGTCAGCAAAGGGCAGCTCGCAGCCCCTTCTCAGCTGCCCAAAAGCAGCAGGGTTTGGTGAACTCGCCCTGCTCAGCCGGGGAAGGAGGGATTTGCAAAGCCGAGCTGAGCGTGGCCCTGCCCAGGCCGGGGCTGGGAGCTTTTCCTGCAGAGCAGTTCGGCAGCAGGGCTGGAGTGCCGAGCCTGCCCTGGCACAGGGACAGCCTGGCCGGGGTGACAGGGACAGCCTGGCCAGGGTGACAGGGACAGTCTGCTCTGGGGGTGCTGTCCCTTTTGGGTGACAGGGACAGCCCAACCAGAGGTGACAGGGACAGCCCAGTCATGGCGTGCTGTTCTGGCTGGATGACAGGGACACCCTGACAGGAGGTGACAGGGACAGCCCGGCCAGGAGGTGACAAGGACAGCCCAGCCAGGAGGTGACAGGGACACCCAGCCAGGAGGTGACAAGGACACCCGGCGAGAAGGTGACAGGGACACCCAGCCAGGAGGTGACAGGGCCAGCCCGGCCAGGAGGTGACAAGGACAGCCTGGTCAGGAGGTGACAGAGCCAGTCCAGCCAGGTGACAAGGACAGCCCGAGCAGGTGACAGGGCCAGCCCCGCGGCCGGGCCGCTCTCACCTGCCGCGGGGCGCTCACGGCGCCGCGCTCCCGCGGGGCTACAGGCGCATCCTCCGCTCCACTGCCCGCAGCGCTCCCGCGGGGCTACAGGCGCATCCTCCGCTCCACTGCCCGCAGCGCTCCCGCGGGGCTACAGGCGCATCCTCCGCTCCGCTGCCCGCAGCGCTCCCGCGGGGCTACAGGCGCATCCTCCGCTCCGCTGCCCGCAGCGCTCCGCTGCCCTTTCCCCCCCGGCCGCGGCTCCGGCCGCGCTGCCGCGGCCCTTTAATGTCCTTAACGCGGCCTCAATGCGAACCGGCTGTGGCGGCAGCAGCAGCAGCAGCGGCCCCCCGCCCCTCCTCTTTTTGTGGCTCGGGAGTTTGATCCGTGACCCCTCGACCTTCCCCTCGCTTCTGCACGCGGGGCTGGACACACGTGCTATTGATAAAAATCTTAAACAAATTCCGATACCATGGATTTCCAATCAAGATTCCCTCGGGCGAGGCGTTAGTCACACCCACGTGTGTAAAAAATAAAACAAGGGCGGGGGGGATGGAGAAAGGAGGGTTTGTCCGGCCTCGCCGCAGGAATTTTGCTCGGGATGCTCGCACGGTTGCTGTCGCTCCCCGGGCCGGTTTCTGTCACCCCGCTGGTGACGAGCTCCCCGCGCTGCCCCTCGCGTTGACCTTGGAGCTCGGAGGTTTTTCCCTGCCTTTCCCCGCGCCTCTTGCGCTCTGCAGATCATTCCAGTTCCTCCTCCTTCTGGGCTTCTCTCCTCCCTTCCAAGTCTGTTGGAGCGCGCGTCGGTGTGAGCTGGCCCGCGGGGTCCTTTGCTCCGATCAGGTGCTCCTTCCTTCTCTGGTGCGACACGACACCATCAAAACTATTTTTAGGGGATAAAACACGTTAATTGCTTAATACAAAGTATCGGTTTGATTCTATATAATGTAATGGTGTATATAATATGATGTAGTTAAGGGTATATCATGGTATTTATATACAATATAATAGATAATATGTATTATGAAATTATAAATGTTATAAATTTAAATATTTTATCATTATAAATAAAATTAAATTTTATAATTTTATTTTATAAAATAATATATAGTATAATATTCTATAATATTCTAGATAATATTCTATATATTACATAATATATAATATATAATATATAATATATAATATATAATATATAATATATAATATATAATATATAATATATAATATATAATATAATATATATAATATAATATTTATAATATATTATGTAGAATAATTATATATAATTATCTATATAATAGATATAAAATAATATATAATATATAATTATATATAATAAAATATATGTATTATATAGAATGGAATAAAATTAGATATACATATAATATATATTATTATAGAGTATAATGACATTATATTTATATAATATATAAATATAACATAATGTAATTAATACAAGTGATATTTTAGGAATGGGGGTTCTGGGGTTGGGGCAGGCTCTGTGTGACAGGGGACAAACCCTGGATTTTGGGTGGCCTCTGGACCTGCCCTGCAGAGAATCCCCCTCCTCCCACTTCTCCTTATTCCCAGTTTTCCACAAACAAACCCGGCCCCGATTTCCCTCTCACTTAAACAAAATAACCAACACCTTCCCTAAATTTCTGGGTTTATTTTGACTTCTGCCCCACTGAGCCAACAAACCCCATCCCTGAATTCTGGCCTGGGATCCCCTGGTGCCTGTGGGGAATTCCAGCAAGGAATGTTTGGGGTTTTTGGGGATTGGCTCCTGGCAGGAGGCGGGAGCTGGGCGAGCTCGGGCTCTGCTGGGCACAAGGAAACGGCCTCAAACGGCACCAAGGGAGGCTCAGGATGGATTTTGGGGAAATTCCTGCGTGGAAAGTGGCTCAGGCAGGCATGGGCTGCCCAGGGAGATGCCATCCTCGGAAATATCCCAAAAAATGGATCCAGCGCTCGGAGACAGGGAACGGGGCTGGGCAGTGCTGGGTTAAGGTCTGGATCCGATGATCTCGGGGGTTTTTTCCAACCTCCGTGACCATTCCAGGATTTTGTGGGCTCCACCTGCTCGCCCCGCTCCTTCCCCCAGGGCCACCCAGTGCGGGTGACAGCGGGGACAGAGCCACCACCAGCGGTGAAATCCCTGAAAGAGCAGGGGAAACTCGGGCTGAGAGCTGCGGGAGGGAGCCCCTGGCAGGTGGAGGGAGCACACGCAGCATTCCCGAGGTGCTCCCGGTGGGTTATTGTCGGAATCTGCGGTATTGATGATTCTGAGATTGTGGAAAGTCTCTGTCTGTCAGCCCCCTGCCAAAGCAGAAGCCATAATTGGTCTGTGCTGGTTTCCAGGTTGTTTATTCTGTTGATCTCTCACATGTTCTGCTGCCCTGCCCAGCTCTGTCCTGCAGGGCAGCGTGTGGGGCTCTGCCCTCAGTGGGATGTTACAAACATTAAATACAGAAACTCCCTGGGCTGGATTTACAAGAACGTGCCAATATCTGTCACCTACGTTGGACAGTGTGTCCCCAGCCTGAACCAACAGAAAAATGCCAACACCACAGTGAGACATGGAGGGCATGAAGAAGGAGAAAAAGGACAAGGCACACCCAATTTCCTCCATCTTGTCCCCTTTGGACCCCTCATCTAGAATCCTAAAATTTTACTTTTGCACCCGTGCCACACTTAATTATTACTGATATCAAACCCTCAGAGCTGGTAATTCATCCTGTAAGATTGAAAACTCTTTTCCATGGCCAGAGATCACAGCCAGTGTCTCTGGGGGCTCTGTCCAGGGGGTTCCTGACCCCTGCCAGGGTCCCAGGGCAGCCAGAGGGAAGCTCAGGATTCCCACAGGTTATCCCGGGATCTCTCCGCTCCATCCCGCCCGGGGGGAGCGGGGCCGGCGGATCCGCCGCTCCCGGGGGCCGGGGCCGTGTTAATGCTGCCGGTGATGGAACGCGGGAGCGTGAAGGGAATTCTAATGGATCTGCCAAGTCTAATCAGGATTGGTGCGTGGAAGGGGCTCCTCTGGGGCCCGCCGCTGACAGGGCGTTGATGGCTGAGATTTGTTTACTCATTGGCAGCGATCGGGCCGCTCCTGCCAGCTCCTGATTAAGCTAATTGGGGCCATTAGAGGCGCGGAGGGGGACTTTGAGTGAAGCCCGGCTAATGAGCAGTGTCACCGTCCTGTCCCAGCCCCGTCCCCCTCAGCCCGGGAGCTGGGACCTGCCGTGCCCTCCGGGGCTGGGGCTGCTCTCCCCTCCCGGGTGGAAGCGAGGGAAGAGGTTTCCGTGGGATGGAGGGAGGCAGGCAGAGCCCGCAGCCGTGAGCGAGGCAGGTGCGAGCCCACACCTGGGCAGCTTCCACCGAAATCTCTGGAATCGCATCCAGCAGCAGCAGCAGCAGCGCCCGGAGCGGCAGCCGGGAAGGTTTATCCCAAACCTCCAGGCTCAGCTCCCTCAGAACCCCCTTTTTCCATGGCGGAATTTCAGCTCTTTTCAGGTGTTCATGGAGGGTGTCGAGGGCCTCCCCTCCCCTGGGCTGTGCTGAGCCCCAGCAGGGCTTGTCCTGCTCCTGACATCCCCATCCCAGCTCTGAGCCCATCCTGGAGGTGCGGGAGGTCCCTGGTGTGTGTGACATCCCCATCCCAGCTCTGAGCCCATCCTGGAGGTGCAGGAGGTCCCTGGTGTGTGTGACATCCCCATCCCAGCTCTGAGCCCATCCTGGAGGTGCAGGAGGTCCCTGGTGTGTGTGACACCTCTGGGCTGTCCCTGCTGTCCTGCAGGACCTCTCCTGCTCCTGACATCCCCATCCCATCTCTGAGCCCATCCTGGAGGTGCGGGAGGTCCCTGGTGTGTGTGACATCCCCATCCCAGCTCTGGGCCCATCCTGGAGGTGCGGGAGGTCCCTGGAGTGTGTGACACCTCTGGGCAGTCCCTGCAGGACCTGTCCTGCTCCTGACATCCCCATCCCATCTCTGAGCCCATCCTGGAGGTGCAGGAGGTCCCTGGTGTGTGTGACAGCCCCATCCCATCTCTGAGCCCATCCTGGAGGTGCGGGAGGTCCCTGGTGCTGCCCTGCAGGGCTGCAAGGGGTCACTGAGTGTCCCCCATGTCCTCACTGTCCCTTTCCCCCACAGCCGCCGTGGATTACCTGGCCAAGAACGTCAGCCTGTCCACGCAGCGCCGCATGAAGCTGGGCGAGCACTCGGCCGTGCTGGGGCTGCTGCCGGTGGAGACGGGCCAGGCCTACTGAGAGCCCCCCACCTTCCACAGGGACCTCTGGAGAGCCGCCCCGGCTTCCAGGGATCCTTCCTGAGCCCTTCCACCCCAGCTGCCGAGGAGATGGGAGAGAACCCGGCTCCTCCAGAGCGTTCCGGAGGAGAGTCCGGCCTCCGGAGCCTGGCTCCTCCTGTGGCCAGAGACAACGGGCTGGGTGCATTTATCAACCCTGGTCCAGCCCTGCCTCCAAACCCCCTGGCCACGGGTTCCCCACGCTCCAGGACTTGCCATTCCCTAGGTAGCTGGCGTAGTCAAAGCCAAATTGAGAGCTTTGGTGGTTTTTTTTTTCTTTGTAAAGGGAGAAAAAAAAAGTTTCATTTTGTTTCTTTTTCTTTCCGTTGCTGTAAATTTGGTGAATGTTGTATAGGAAGGAATAACCCAGCTGAGCATTAAGGGTGATGTAAATCGGGACCACGGAAGACCTATGGACCAAATATAAGGACTTGTTTAAAAAAACAAACAAACAAACTGCAAAGACAAATGAAAGCAGAAAAAACATTTATTCAAGGGACAGCAAATTCCCCCAGGCCAGCCTACCCTCCCTCCTCACTGGTGGCTTCCCAAAGCAGGGCTGGACGGGCCAGGTCGCTGCTAAGCAGGGCTGGGATGGAATTCCAGCCAGCCTGGGATCTTCGGAAAACAGAAACGGCTGCAGGAGGAGTGAAGGGCACGGGTGACACTCTGCTCCTCTGAGGGACAATCCAGACCCGAGTGTCACCTCCAGGCCACGGCAGCAGGGCGGCTGCAGCGGGGACAGCGCTGGCCTGGCACGAGGAGGGGCTGCGGACACACCCTGGGGACACGGGGCAGGGCTCCTGGTGGCCCTGCTGTCCCTGAGCTGGCCACAGGAGCAAAGAGCAGAGGGCAGGGCCAGGAGCTCATGAGCAGAGCCGGGTTCAGCCACGGGAGTCGCCTGGAAGGGAGCGGAGCAGGGCCTGGAGGTGCTGCCCTGCCCAGGACGTGGAGCCAGGACAGAGCACTGCGGGGTTTCCGCAGCGGCCAGGATGGGAAGGTGCTCCCAGCTGCCCCTCTCCTCTCTGCAGGGGTGGGATTCACCTTCCCGAGGCATTCCCTGTGCTTTGCTCCATCCATCATCCATCCATCCATCATCCATCATCCATCCATCATCCATCATCCATCATCCATCATCCATCATCCATCCATCCATCCATCCATCATCCATCCATCCATCATCCATCATCCATCCATCATCCATCCATCCATCCATCCATCCATCCATCCATCCATCCATCCATCCATCATCCATCCATCCATCCATCCATCATCCATCCATCCATCATCCATCCATCATCCATCCATCCATTCATCATCCATCCATCCATCCATCCATCCATCCATCCATCCATCCATCCATCATCCATCCATCCATCCATCCATCCATCATCCATCCATCCATCATCCATCCATCCATCCATTCATCATCCATCCATCCATCCATCCATCCATCCATCCATCCATCCATCCTCCATCCATCCATCATCCATCCATCATCCATCCATCCATCCATTCATCATCCATCCATCCATCCATCATCCATCCATCCATCCATCCATCATCCATCCATCCATCCATCCATCCATCCATCCATCCATCCATCATCCATCCATCCATCCATCCATCATCCATCATCCATCCATCCATCATCCATCCATCCATCCATCATCCATCATCCATCCATCAACAATCCATCCATCCATCCATCCATCCATCCATCATCCATCCATCCATCCATCCATCCATCCATCCATCCATCATCCGTCCATCCATCCATCCATCCATCCATCCATCCATCATCCATCCATCCATCCATCATCCATCATCCATCCATCCATCATCCATCCATCCATCCATCCATCCATCCATCCATCCATCCATCATCCATCCATCCATCCATCATCCATCCATCCATCATCCATCATCCATCATCCATCCATCCATCATCCATCCATCCATCCATCATCCATCATCCATCCATCAACCATCCATCCATCCATCCATCCATCCATCCATCATCCATCCATCCATCCATCATCCATTTGTGACGCCCTGATCCCCTTCAGATCTCTGCTTTCACAGCAAATTTCTGCTTTTGTGCATTGAGGGACCCCTTGGCTGCTCCAGGTTGCTGAAGGAGACTTCCCTGGTTCTCCCCTCTCCCACCCTTCCCAAGCCAGCTGGAATGTTCTGGCAGCTGGAACATCTCCCTGGGCACTTCCCCTGCCTGTCCCCCTCCCCGTTCATCACGAACCACCCAGCCACTGTCCCTGCAGCCATGTGGACCAGCTCCCCTGTCCTGGATTCCCAGCGTCCCAGCAGAGCCACACGTGGCCCCCATCAGCTTCGCTTCCCGGCTGGCTCCACATTCCCAGAGGGATCTCCTGCACCTCTCTCATGCAGGAGCCAAACCCAGGCTGAACCCTCCTGGATCCAGAGGCTCGGTGCTCCAGAAACCTTCGTGTCACACACGGAGCCCAGACATTCCATGGATCGCAGAGTCTGGGAGCAATTCCATTCCCACCTCCTCTCCCAGGCCGCCTGCGGCCGGCGAGGCCTAAGGGACACGGAGGGGACACAATTCCCAGAGGGGACAGAGGAGCTCCAGCGCCCTGGACTGCTCGGGTGATCCCGAGGCCTCTCCCTGCTCTGCTCCGGAGATCTCGGGGAGCAGCGAAGCCTCTGCTGGCTCGTGGTGCTTCAGAGCTCTGGAGGAAGGGGAAACCCTGTGGAATTCCAGTCCTGGATGAAACGTCATTCCCAGCAGGAGCCCCGAGGGAACTGGGATGTCTCCAGGCAGCGATGGAAGCACCTGCTGGAATTTCTCTCGGCACCGTTCACAGCAAGCGCTAAAACGGGACGTTTCCTGATATTTAACAATATTCCTGACCATCCCCAACTGGGAGCACCTTCCTGCCTGCGCGCTCATCCTCACTGCAGGAATTCCATCCCATACCCATCCCTCCTCCTCACCACTGGAATTCCATCCCGTGCCCATCCCTGCTCCTCACTGCTGGAATTCCATCCCTGCTCCTCACTGCTGGAATTCCATCCTGTGCCCATCCCTCCTCCTCACTGCTGGAATTCCATCCCGTGCCGATCCCTGCCACTGGAATTCCTGGCCCAGTGCCCTCCTCTGTGCCACTGGAATTCCATCCCGTGCCAATCCCTGCTTCTTGCTGCTGTAATTCCATCCTGTGCCCATCCCTCTTCTTTGCCGCTGGAATTCCCGATCCCTCCTCTTTGCCTCAGAATTCCCGATCCCTCCTCTTTGCCTCAGAATTCCCAATCCCTCCTCTTTGCCCTGGAATTCCTGATCCCTCCTCTTTGCCTCAGAATTCCCAATCCCTCCTCTTTGCCCTGGAATTCCCGGTCCCTCCTCTTTGCCCTGGAATTCCCGGTCCCTCCTCTTTGCCCTGGAATTCCCGATTCCTCCTCTGTGCTGCTGGAATTCCCGATCCCTCCTCTTTGCCTCAGAATTCCCAATCCCTCCTCTTTGCCCTGGAATTCCCGGTCCCTCCTCTTTGCCCTGGAATTCCCAATCCCTCCTCTTTGCCCTGGAATTCCCGATCCCTCCTCTTTGCCTCAGAATTCCCGATCCCTCCTCTTTGCCCTGGCATTCCCGGTCCCTCCTCTTTGCCCTGGAATTCCCGGTCCCTCCTCTTTGCCCTGGAATTCCCGATCCCTCCTCTGTGCTGCTGGAATTCCCGATCCCTCCTCTTTGCCCTGCAATTCCCGATCCCTCCTCTTTGCCTCAGAATTCCCGATCCCTCCTCTTTGCCTCAGAATTCCCGATCCCTCCTCTTTGCCCTGGAATTCCCGATCCCTCCTCTTTGCCTCAGAATTCCCAGTCCCTCCTCTTTGCCTCAGAATTCCCAATCCCTCCTCTTTGCCCTGGCATTCCCGGTCCCTCCTCTTTGCCCTGGAATTCCCGGTCCCTCCTCTTTGCCCTGGAATTCCCGATCCCTCCTCTGTGCTGCTGGAATTCCCGATCCCTCCTCTTTGCCCTGGAATTCCCGGTCCCTCCTCTTTGCCCTGGAATTCCCGGTCCCTCCTCTTTGCCCTGGAATTCCCGATCCCTCCTCTTTGCCCTGGAATTCCATGTCCCTCCTCTTTGCCCTGGAATTCCCGGTCCCTCCTCTTTGCCCTGGAATTCCCGATCCCTCCTCTTTGCCCTGGAATTCCCGGTCCCTCCTCTTTGCCCTGGAATTCCCAATCCCTCCTCTTTGCCCTGGAATTCCCGGTCCCTCCTCTTTGCCCTGGCATTCCCGGCCCAGCGCCCTCCTCGCTGCCTGCCCATCCCGAAGGAAAGGCTCCATCCTTCCATGGAATCGCTTGGCTGCCGCTCCTGCTCTCCCCTGCTCACCCTCGGACAGCCGGGCCTGGCCGCCTCACCCGAGGGCAGGACCCCCAAAAACCCCAAAATTCGGGAGAGGGAGCACTGCAGAAACCTCTGCCAATCCCCTTCCCCAGAAAGTCCAAGGGCAGCCGGGCACTGCTGTAAATAGAATTTCTAGAGGAACGAAATAGCTCTTCTCTGACCTTCCCCTCGTGGTCGCACTTTGTACATTTAGTTGGGAAATTTGGTCATGTATGTGCTGTATGTTTATAGAAAGTTGATTTTTTTTTTATATACTAAGGAAAAAAAAAACACGCAGTGAGTGCCGTGCTATGCTAGTTAACAAAAAAAAAAAAAAAAAGAAAAAGAAAAAGGAAAAAAAAGAAAAAAAAAGAAAAATATAAAAAAAATTAAAAGAAGGAAAAAAAGGGGATGGGGGGGATGAACTGTAGAAATTTGCCTATTGTGTGTTTTCAAAAGACATTCCAGAATCTTCGGGGTGGGATGGGGTTGATTTCGGGCTTGGTTTTTTTGGTTTTTTTTTTGCTTTTTGTTTTGTTTTTTTTCTTCCTTTTGTTCATGTATGGAAGTCAAAAGTAACTTTTGGTTTTGTTCTGTTGGCTCGGTTTTGTTTCATGGATTGCCAAACTCAGCTCTGCTGACGAGAGACAAACTCGGGGGGTGGGTGGGACGGGGAGGGGACACGGCGGGGGAGGGCCTGGAGCTGGGACAGGACGGAGCGTGGACGGTGGGACAGCAGGAACCTGGTTGTGGCCACCTGGGACCACCTGTGGCCACCAAATGGGACCAAGCCTGGAGATCCGAACAACAGGAACCTGGCTGTGGCCACCTGGGGCCACCAGTGGGGACCAAGCTGGACAACAGGAACCTGGCTGTGGCCACCTGGGGCCACCCAACAGTGACCAAGTGGATCCTCAGCTACTGCTGGCTCTGGGGGACCAAAAATCACCCAAAAACCAGAGTAACAGTGACCAAGGGTCATGGCCAGAGATGGACACATTCCAGAGATGGACACGTCAAAAATGGCCACAGCAGAGATGGACACTCCTAAGATGGACACATTCCAGAGATCGACACTCCAGAGATGGACACTCCAGAGATGGACACTCCTAAGATGGACACATTCCAGAGATCGACACTCCAGAGATGGACACAGCAGAGGTGGACACATCAGAGATGGACACTTCAGAGACGGACACATTCCAGAGATGGACACATCAAAAATGGCCACAGAAGAGATGGACACATCAGAGATGGTCACATTCCAGAGATGGACACTCCAGAGATGGACACGGCCAGAGATGGACACTCCAGAGATGGACACATTCCAGAGATGGCCACATCAGAGATGGTCACAGCCAGAGACGGACATGGCCAGAGATGGAAACTCCAGAAATGGACACATTCCAGAGATGGACGTCTCAGAGATGGACACATTCCAGAGATGGCCACACCCCACATATGGCCACAGCCAGAGATGGACATATCAGAGACGGACACAGCAGGGATGGACACATCAGAGATGTCCACAGCCAGAGTTGGCCACACCTGGAACTCTTTCCCAGCTCCACGGCTCTCCCAGGCCTGCTGGTGACCTCTGCCCCCCCGGGGGACATCAGTGACCCCGAGGGGGCTCTTTGGCCCCCCAGCCCCATCCCGCCCCAGCACGGCCGGACTGGGCCCGGCCGCCGCAGCAGATGGGGTCCTTTGGGCTCCTTGGTGTATTTAACGCTTCCACGCCGCCCTCCCCGGCACCCCGCGGGCCCCCGAGCGCTGGGGGGCACCCCCTGTCCCCCATCCCTGTCCCCATCCCTGTCCCCATCCCTGTCCCCATCCCTGTCCCCATCCCTGTCCCCATCCCTGTCCCCCATCCCTGCGGGATTGTCGCTTCTGTGTTCGCCTCGTCGCCATCCGCTCCGGCCGTGGGCGCGCCGGGTGTGTAAATACGGGACCGCACCATAATTTATTCAGCTATATGGAGTAGATTTAGTAGGAAGAGAAACTGGTTTTGCTTTAACTACCTGCTGCCTGTAGGTGTCTTTCTGTAACTCAGGCATAACTGTTATACATTAAAAAAAAAAGGAAAAAAAAGAAAAAAGGAAAAAAAATAATTTATTCCAAGTGCCTTTGGGTTGTTTGCATAGCAGGAGAGAGCGGGGGGAGTCTCGGGGATATCCGACACACAGAGTGGGCAAATTCCAGCTGCTTTCCCTCAAAAACCCGGCAAAACTCGGCTCTGGTTCACGGCAAGGTGGAGAAGCCAGGCAAATAAATAAAATTTTGGATTTCACCGCAGCTGCACGCAGGGCAGGGACGATTCCGGCAGCACAGCTGAGCCTTCATCCACCGATGAAAATTTATTTATTTGCCTGGCAAATAAATAAAAGCTTGGATTTCACCCGGCTCTGCGGGCACCTGGGTCATGGTAAACATCAGGGCCCAGCACCAACAAGCAGAAAAATATTCCCAAAGTGCGAGGAGATGCAGGGCTGGGAATAAACCTTGGGAACAAAGCCCTGGGCTCAGGAGCCCACCTGGAGAGGTTCTGGACCCTGGGAACAGGAGCTGATCTCCAGCCGAGCCGTGCTGGGTCAGGCCCCGTGTGTGGAGTGGAGACGAGTGGCCCTGGAGGGATTTGGGGCTGTCTCTCCTCAGAGGGGTCACCCCGGCCCCACAGAGCCAGGTGGGGTCACCCCAGGATGGGAAACACCAAATGTGGGGTGGGAAACACCAAGAGTAGGGTAGGAAACACCAACTGTGGGGTGGGAAACACCAAATGTGAGGTGGGAAACATCAAGTGTGGGGGTAGGAAACACCAAATGTGGGGTGAGAAACATCAAGTGTGGGGTGGGAAACATCAACTGTGGGGTGGGAAACGTCAAGTGTGGGGTGGGAAACATCAACTGTGGGGTGGGAAACGTCAAGTGTGGGGTGGGAAACGTCAAGTGTGGGGTGGGAAACATCAAGTGTGGGGTGGGAAACGCCAAGTGTGGGGTGGGAAATGTCAAGTGTGGGGTGGGAAACATCAAGTGTGGGGTGGGAAACATCAAATATGGGATTGGAAACACAAACTGTGGGATTGGAAACACCAAATGTGGGATTGGAAACCAAATGTGGGACTGGAAACATCAACTGTGGAGTGGGAAACACCAGGTATGCGGTGGGAAACACCAAATGTGGGATTGGAAACACCAAATGTGGGATTGGAAACACCAAGAGTGGGATTGGAAATATCAACTGTGGGATTGGAAACACCAATATGGAGTGGGAAACACCAAATGTGGGGTGAGAAACATTAAATGTGGGATGGGAGACTCCAAATGTGGGATTGTAAACATTAAGGTTGGAGTGGGAAACATCAGCTGTGGGATGGGATACACCAAATATGGGACGGGAAACACCAGCTTTGGGATTGGACACACCAAGTGTGAGGTGGGAAACATTGAATGTGGGGTGGGAAATATCAACTGCAGGATTGGAAACACCACTGTGGGGTGGGAAACACCAGGTATGGCGTGGGAAACATTAAATGTGGGCTTGGAAACACCAAGTGTGGGATTGGAAACACCAATGTGGGGTGGGAAACACCAAATGTGGGGTGAGAAACATTAAATGTGGGATGGGAAACACCAGGAGTGGGATTGGAAACACCAATGTGGGGTGAGAAACATTAAATGTGGGATGGGAAACACCAAGTGTGGGATTGGAAACATTAAATATGGGATGGAAAGCACCAAATGTGGGGTGGGAAACACCAAATGTTTCCCATTAACAACATTAAATATGGGATGGAAACACCAAGTGTGGGGTGGGATACATCAAGGGTGGGGTGGGATACATCAGCTGTCGGGTGGACACTGCCAGGGTTTGGGTTTGGGGATCAGGAAGGGCCAGGACTGCCGGCCTGGGGTCTGCCCCCATCTCAGGGGAGGTCCAAGGGCTTTGGGATTGCACCCCCCACATTAAACCAGGGTGACACTATAAACACAGTGACACCAAAACAGGGTGACATTAAAAACAGGGTGGCACTATAAACACAGTGACACTATAAACACTTTTAAACCAAAACAGAGTGGCATTAAGAACACGGTGACACTATAACTCTGGTGACACTAAAACAGGGTGACATGAAAAGCATGGTGACAAGATAAACACAGTGACACCAAAATGGGGTGACATTAAGAACACAGTGACATTATAAACACGGTGACACCAAAACAGGGTGACATTAAAAACACGGTGACAAGATAAACACGGTGACAGCAAAACAAGTCGATATTAAGAATACGGTGACACTAAAAACCTGTTGACACTATAAACCTGGTGACACTAGAACGGGGTGACATTAAGAACACGGTGACGCTATAAACACAGTGACACCAAAACGGGGTCACATTAAAAACACAGTGGCACCAAAACAGGGTGACATGAAGAACACGGTGACACTGTAAGCACAG
The DNA here is from genome assembly GCF_050655825.1 of Lonchura striata. Classification (NCBI taxonomy): domain Eukaryota; kingdom Metazoa; phylum Chordata; class Aves; order Passeriformes; family Estrildidae; genus Lonchura; species Lonchura striata. The sequence continues at coordinate 8,114,032 of NC_140723.1, forward strand.
TGAAATTGTAAACACGGTGACACCAAAACGGGGTGACATTAAGAACACAGTGACATGATAAACACGGTGACACCAAAACAGGGTGACATTAAAAACACGGTGACAAGATAAACACGGTGACAGTAAAACAGGGTGACATGAAGAACACGGTGACACTGTAAGCACAGTGAAATTGTAAACACGGTGACACCAAAACGGGGTGACATTAAGAACACAGTGACATGATAAACACGGTGACACCAAAACAGGGTGACATTAAAAACACGGTGACAAGATAAACACGGTGACAGTAAAACAGGGTGACATGAAGAACACGGTGACACTGTAAGCACAGTGAAATTGTAAACACGGTGACACCAAAACGGGGTGACATTAAGAACACAGTGACATGATAAACACGGTGACACCAAAACAGGGTGACATTAAAAACACGGTGACAAGATAAACACGGTGACAGCAAAACAGGTCGATATTAAGAACACGGTGCCACTGTAAGCACAGTGAAATTGTAAACACGGTGACACCAAAACGGGGTGACATTAAGAGCACAGTGACATGATGAACACGGTGACACCAAAACGGGGTGACAGTAAAAACACAGTGACATGATAAACATGGTGACACCAAAACGGGGTGACATGAAGAGCACGGTGCCATTCCTCTTTCCCCCACCACATCCCTGTTTTCAGACCCTCCGCGCTGCCCGGACCCGGCTCCCAGCCCCTTCCCGGAGCCTCCCCGCGTTCCCGGCTCCTCGCTGGGCATCCCCGGCCGTGCCAGCGCGGCCCCGGTGCCCTCCGGGGCCACCCGGGCCGGGGCAGCAACAGCGGGCGGCTGGGGCTCGGGGCTGCGTTAATCCGGCGGTAAGGGGCTGATGAGGAGCTGATGAGGGGCTGATAAGGGGCTGATAAGGGGCTGATAAATCAGCTGGTGACAGCTCTGCTGGCCCTGGCACAGGTGGAGGTCACAGCCCGGCCCCTGCGAGGGACCCGAGACCACGGCAGGGACTGTCCCGGTGTCCTGGGGGAGCAAACGCTGCTCCTTTCCTGCCATTTATTTATTATTTCTTGTTTATTAGTGATTATGAACAATTTTTATTGTTTTATTTTTATTTTTATATTGGTTTTGTTTATTCTTAATTATTTATTTATTGTATTTCTTTATTCATTGTTTGTATTTATTCATTTATAATTTATTATTAATCCCTCTATTCTTTTTTTTTTATTATCTCCATTATTTTTATGTATTATTTTTATTAACTGTTTATAATTTTATGTTTTGGTTTTGGTTTTTTTTTTATTTATTTATTTATACTATGTTATCTATTTTTATTTATTTATTGTTATGTGGGTGTCTTAGCTCTTCCCTCTGGCCCCCAGACCTCTATGTCCCCGCAGTCTCCTCTGACCCCCCCACTGGATGTTCCCCCAGAATTCCAATATTCCCCTGGAATTCTGTGTTTTGCTGCCGGGGGGAGCCCAGGCCAGAGGGATTCCAAGCCTGCAGAGACCCCAAGCACAGGAAAATCCCCAAATGTCACTAATTTCATCCTGGCTCTGGGATGGGCAGAAACCACCAGGGGAGAAACTCCCACTTCCCTTTTCAACTTCACAGCCAAAAAAAGCTGAATATTTCCATTATTTTTTCTGGATGTTCTCACAGTTACTCTTGGACTCGATGATCCTGATGGATCCCTTCCAGCCCAGCATATTCCATGATTCCATTATTTATAATCCTACAATTCCATGACTCCATAACCCTGAAATTCCACAGTCCCATCATTCTACAATTCCATTATACCCTTATTCTATAATCCTACAAATCTATCATTCTATAATACTATAATTCTATTACTACATAACTCTGCAATCCCATTAATCCATGATTCTGTGATTTTGTAATCTTGCAAATCCATGGTTCTCTGATCCTACACTTCCATGAGTCCCTAATTCTATAATCCTACAATTCCATGATTCTCTGATTATGAAATTCCGTAATTCTACAATCCTATAATTCCGTGATTCTAGTCTTGCAATTCCATTACTCCTTTAATTCTATAATCCTACAATTCCATTACTCCATAATCCTGCAATCACATGATTCCATGATTCTGTGATTTTATAATCCTGCAAATCCATGGTTCTCTGATCCTACACTTCCATGATTCCATGACTCTATAATCTAAAATTCCATGGTTCTGTAATCCTACAATTCCATTATTGTCTGATCCTGCAAGTCCATAATTCTATCGTCCTATAATTCTGCGATTCTGTAACCTTGCAATTCCATGAGTCTCTGATTCTAGAGTTCCATGATTCCATGATTGCATAATCCTGCAGTTCCATGATTATATAATCCTTCAAGTCCATGACTGTATAATCCTACACTTCCACAATTCTATAATCCTGCAATTCCATGATTATACAATTCCATAATTCTGTGATTCTACAGTCTTGCAATTCCATTATTCTCTGGTCCTACACTTCCATGATTTATAATCCTACAATTCCATGACTCTATTACCCTGCAATCCCATGATTCCATGATTCTATGATTTTATAATCCTGCAAATCCAGGGTTCTCTGATCCTACACTTCCATGATTCCCTGATTCTATAATCCTACAATGCCATAGTTCTGCAATCCTACAATTCCATGATTGTCTGGTCCTGCAATTCCATAATTCTATAATCCTATAATCCTATAATTTTGTGATTCTGTAATTCTTGCAATTCCATGATTGCATAATCCTTCAGTTCCATGATTCCATAATCCTACAAATCCATTATTCCATGATGGTATAATCCTACAAATCAGTTACTCTATAATACTACAATTCCACAATTCTAAAATCCCACAACTCCATTATTCTGTGATTCCATAATCCCACAATTCCATGATTCCTTGATTCCATAATCCTGCATTTCCACAATTCTGTGATTTTATAATCCCACAGTTACACGTCTCTCTGAGCCTTCAATTCCATGATTCCATGATCCTGCAATTCCATGATGGCGTGATTTTATAATCCTGCAATTCCATGGTTCTCTCATTTTACAATTCCATGAGTCTGTGACTCCATGATCCTGCAATCCCATGATTCCGTGATTTTATAATCCTACAATTTCATTGCTCTCTGATCCTACAATTCCTTTATTCCATAATCCTGCAAGTTGATGATTTTGTGATTCCATAATCCCACAATTCCATGATTCCTTGATTCCATAATCCTGAATTTCAACAATTCTGCTATTTTATAATCCCACAGTTGCACAGCTCTCTGATCCTTCAATTCCATGATTCCATGACTCCATGATCCTGCAATTCTATGATTCCATGATTTTATAATCCTTCAATTCCATGGTTCTCTCATCCTAAAATTCCATGATTCCATGATTCCCTAATCCTGCAATTCCATTGCTCTCTGATCCTACAATTCCATGATTCCATAATCGTGCAAATTGATGATTCTGTGATTCCATAATCCCACAATTCCATGATTCCTTGATTCCATAATCCTGCAATTCCATTGTTCTCTGATCCTACAATTCCACTATTCCATAATCCCACAATTCCATCCTTCAATTCCATGATTTAACCCTGCGATCTCACAATTCCATTCGCAGAGGGAATTTGAGGAACAGACAAATCCCGTTTCCCTCCCCTCCTCATCCCTTTCCAAGGAAAGGGAGGAACAACCCGGAAGGGAACAAAACATTTTTGCCTTTCCGAGCTGAGACTCAGAACATTTTTTGAAGCTCAGACTGAAGAAAATGAAATTTTTCCTCCTTTTTTGTTCAAAACAAAGCAATTAAACCGTTTTGGAAAGGTTCCTGCTGTAAAAATGAAATGTTTTAGGGGAAGGGGTTTGAACCCCTTTCCATCTCTCCCTTTTTTCCACCGCCTTCTCCAGCACCGGGGATTCCCAAGGGAGTTTTGCAGCTGGAATTTCGTGTTGGTTTAAGGGCTGGAACCTCTCCCACGTCCCCAAATCCAAACCAATCCCCAAATCCCGGAGATTTGGGGGAATGAGGGGCAGCAAACTCTGGCCCTGCTGGGTGTGGGTGCTCTGGGAATGTTTTGGGGTGGGTTTGGGAATCCGGGAATGTTTTGGGGCGGGTTGGGAATCCGGGAAGGTTTTGGGGTGGGTTTGGGATCCTGATTTTTATGCGTGCAGAAAATCCATCCCGAAGGGTGATCCAGGCCCCTGGAAGCGGAATTCCCAGGAATTCCCATGGGAAGATGAACCCAGCACCACCTACCCCCCCAGCCTCAGCTCCTGCTCCCCAGAATTTGGGAAGTGACTCCGGAAATCCCGCTTGGCATCGGTGCCTGGGTTTTTTGGGAAGGGCAGGAGCCCATCCCAAGCAGGGATTCCTGTTCCTTTACTTGTAGGATTATGGGATCATGGAATTGTAGGATTATAGAATCAGAGAAATACAGGATTATAGAATCATGGAATTGCAGGGTTATAGAATCATAGAACTGTAGGATTGTAGAATCACAGAATTGTAGGATTATGGAACTGTGGGATTATAGAATCACAGACCTATAGGATTATGAAATCACAGAATTATGGGATTATGGAATAATGGAATTTTATGATCAGAAAATCATGGAATTGTAGGATTATAGAATTACAGAACTGTAGGATTATAAAACCATGGAATTGTGGGTTTATGGAATCATAGAACTATAGGATTATCAGATTTGTAATAATGGTATTGTGGGTAAATAGAATAATGGAATTGTAGGATTATAGAATCACAGAACTATAGGATTATGGAATCATGGAATTGATGGATTGTAAACCATAAAATAGCTGTGCTGGAAAGAATCCATCCCATTCCCATTCCCATTCCCATTCCCATTCCCATTCCCATTCCCATTCCCCACTCCCATTCCCATTCCTATTCCCATTCCCATTCCTATTCCCATTCCCATTCCCATTCCCATTCCCATCCCTATCCCCATTCCCATTCCCATTCCCATTCCTACTCCCATTCCCATTCCCATTCCCATTCCCATTCCCATTCCCATTCCCGTTCCCATTCCCATTCCCATCCCTATCCCCATTCCCATCCCTATCCCCATTCCCATTCCCATTCCCATTCCTACTCCCATTCCCATTCCCATTCCCATTCCCATTCCCCATTCCCCATTCCCCATTCCCATTCCCATCCCCACTCCCATTCCCATTCCCATTCCCATTCCCATTCCTATTCCTATTCCCATTCCCATTCCCATTCCCCTTCCCATTCCCTCCTGTTCCCATTCCCATTCCCATTCCCATTCCCATTCCCATTCCGGCGGGAATCCCTGGGAAAAGCTTTTTCCCCCTGCCTGGGGCACCCAAGCGGAATTAATCCCAACGTTTTGTTGGATCAGGGGCAGCCCGTTGGGAACACCATTTTTGGGATGACAATTCCTGGGGCTGGAGGAGGAGCAATCCCCATTTGGGGCGGTGTTTGGCTGGTTTATGCGGGAATTTCCTGAGGGATTCCATTCAGGAATTTTATTCAGGTATTTTTGGGTGTCTTTTTAGGCACTTACTTAGGGTTTTTAAAGGTTTTATTTAGGTATCATTTAAATTATTTTATGTATTTATTATTTTAGGGGGGTTTTTACGGTTTTTACTCTACTTATTTAAGCGTTATTTTAGATATGTTATTTAGATATTGTATCTAGAAATGTTATTCAGGTATTTTATTTATATTGTATCTAGGAATGTTATTTAGGTATTTTGTTTATATATTTTATTTTATTTTATTTTATTTTATTTTATGGGGTTTTAGGGTTTTTTTGTCAGAACTTATTTAAGTGTTATTTTCGGTATTTTACCTAGGTTTGTTATTTAGGTATTTTATCTAGGTATTTCATTTATGTATTTTTTTAATGTATTATTTCAGGGGTTTTTTAGGGTTTTTTCAGTACTTATTTAAATATTCTTTTAGGTATGTTATTTATGTACTTTATTTATCTATTTTATTTAGTTATTTTATTTAGGTATTTTATTTGGGTATTATTTCAGGTATTTTATTTTGGTATTTGATTTACATTATTTACCTATTACTTTAGGTAATTTATCCAGGTATTATGTTAAATGTGTTACTTAGGTATTTTATCTAGATGTTTTATTTAGGTATTTGATTTATGTATTTCATTTGGGTACTATTTTATGTATTTTATTTTGGAATTTTATTTACATTATTTACCTATTACTTTAGGTAATTTATCCAGGTATTATGTTAAATGTGATACTTAGGTATTGTATCTAGATGTGCTATTTAGGTATTTTATTTATGTATTTCACTTGGGTACTGTTTTATGTATTTTATTTATGTTATTTACCAATTACTTTAGGTATTTTATCCAGATATTATTTAGGCATTATTTTAGGCATGTTCTTTTATCTAAATATGTTATTTAGGTATTTCATTTAGCTGTTATTGTGGGTATTACTTCAGGTATTTCCTCGATATTACTGTAGGTAAATATTTTGGGTCAATATCCCCTCACCCAGCCATTCCCAACCCCAAACCTCTCAATCCGACTGGAGCCACATTCCCGGGAAATCCCACAGGGAACGCGCCCAGCCCGGGCAGGATCCCGATCCCCATCCCGGATCCTGGGGATGTTTCATGGCAGCCCAGGGCCATTCCCAGCTCCCTGATCCCATTGATCCCACTGATCCCATTGATCCCACTGATCCCACTGATCCCACTGATCCCACTGATCCCACAGCCCAGGGCCATTCCCAGTTCCCTGATCCGGATCCCATTGATCCCACAGCCCAGGGCCATTCCCAGCTCCCCATTCCCATATCCAGTTCCCTGTTCCTGATCCCACAGCCCAGAGCCATTCCCAGTTCCCTGTTCAGGATCCTGCTGATTCCACAGCCCATTCCCATTCCCAGCTCACACCCCATTCCCAGCTCCCTGATCCTGATCCCACTGATCCCACTGATCCCACAGCCCAGGGCCATTCCCAGTTCTCCGTTCCTGATCCCACTGATCCCACAGCCCAGGGCCATTCCCAGCTCACACCCCATTCCCAGCTCCCTGTTCCTGATCCCAGGGATGTTTCCCTGCCCCACATCCAAGTCCCCAATCCCAGGGATGTTTCCCTGCTCCATATCCAGGTTTGTATTCCTGTTCCCAGGGCTGATTTCCTGCCCCATATCCCATTCCTGATCCCAGGGATATTATCCCACCCCATATCCAGGTTCCTGTTCCTGATCCCAGGGATGTTTCTCTGCCCCATACCCTGGTCCTGCCTCATCTCCCCATGGCTGATCCCAGGGGTGTTTCCCTGCCCCACATCCAGGTCCCAAATCCCAGGGATGTTTCCCTGCCCAATATCCCCATGGCTGATCCCAGGGATGTTTCTATGCCTCATATCCCATTGTTGATCCCAAGGACGTTCCCCTGCCCCATATCCCATTCCTGATTCTAGGGATGTTTCCCTGCCCCATATCCAGGTCCTGCCCCATATCCCATGGCTGATCCCAGGGATGTTTCTCTGCCTCATACCCTGGTCCTGCCTCATCTCCCCATGGCTGATCCCAGGGATGTTTCCCTGCCCCACATCCAGGTCCCAAATCCCAGGGATGTTTCCCTGCCCCACATCCAGGTCCCAAATCCCAGGGATGTTTCCCTGCCCCATATCCAGATCCCAAATCCCAGGGATGTTTCCCTGCCCCACATCCAGGTCCCAAATCCCAGGGATGTTTCCCTGCCCCACATCCAGGTCCCAAATCCCAGGGATGTTTTCCTGCCCCATATCCCCATGGCTGATCCCAGGGATGTTTCCATGACCCATATCCCATGGCTGATCCCAGAGATGTTTCGCTGCTCCATATCCAGGTTCCTGTTACCAGGGATATTTCCTGCCTCATCTCCCCATGGCTGATCCCAGGGATGTTTCCCTGCCCCACATCTCATTGCTGATCCCAAGGATATTTCCATGCCCCATATCCAGGTCCTGCCCCATATCCCTGTGGCTGATCCCAAGGATATTTCCATGCCCCATATCCCTGTGGCTGATCCCAAGGATATTTCCATGCCCCATATCCCCATTGCTGATCCCAGGGATGTTTCCCTGCCCCATATCCAGGTTCCTGTTTCGAGGGATATTTCCCTGCCCCATATCCCATTGCTGATCCCAGGGCTGATTTCCTGCCCCATATCCCATTGCTGATCCCAGGGACGTTTCCCTGCCCATATCCCAGGCTGATCCCAAGGATTCCGCTCCCCCAGCCGGAGCTCTCGGCGCTTCCCGAGCGGTTCCAGCCCGGAGCTGATTAAACTGGGCTGTGGCCCTGCATAAAATCAGGGAGTTCCGAGCAGGGCCAGGGACACGGGAGGGAATTAAGTCCCTCCGGGAGGATTTCCACGCCAGCCCCACTCCTTTCTTTTTTCGGGATTAATTGTAATTAAGAACCCGGCCCGGCCTCACGCTCACCTGGCGCAGAGCAGCCCGGAATTTTAACCATTTTAGCGTGGAGCTCATCTGATCCTGCATTCCCGGAACATTCCCTTCCTCCCTCCTGTGCCAACATTCCCATTTTCTGCTCCAGGCTGGGAAATCTCCTCCTGGGAGAGTTTTCCTGGAAGAGGGCTGCTAGGGGAGGGCAAGGCAGCAGGGTGATGTGCAGCATTCCCAAACCCACATTCCCAAGAAAAAGCAGCCTGGCGGAGCAGGAATTCCCCCCTGGAGGGTTCCAGGTCCTTCCGACCCTCGGGGGGTGCAGCAGGCCCAGCCTGGGGTGTCTGTGGTTCCCTCCATCCCAATTCCCCCTTGGAATTCCCCAGGAATGGGGCAGGGCCGGGAGGGGAGGAAATCCCATTTTCCCAGGGCTGGGGGATTCCGGACACCCCAATTCCCTCCTCAGGCTTCCCTCAGCACCCCTGGGCATCCCTAAAATCCACCAGGGAATATAACTGCAATTCCAGGGGCAGGACTGATGGAAAATATTGGGAATATTCTCCTACAGCCGGGAGTTGGAAGCCAAGCATCCTTCTCCCTCCCAAATCCCCAAAATCCCCAAATTTGACTGCAGTCCCTCTCTCAGTTCCTTTGGGATCGAGTTCCCTGTGCCGGCTCTGCCTCACGGACCCTCTCCCCTCATCCCCACCTTTTTCTCTTTTCTCCTTTCCCTCCTCTCATCCCTTTTCATTTTTTTTGGACTGAAAAATAAATAAAATACCCAGGAATCCTGGCTGATTCCTGCACGTCCCTCACCCCGAATTCCACCCAGGACTGCCTTTTGTACAGAGCCAGGCTAATTATTATTAATGGCAGATTTAGGTTTATTTCAACCAGGAGACCAAAAAAAAAAAATTTAAAAAAAAAAAAATCTGACGGGGAAGAGGGGGGAGGACGAGGATGGGAGGGAAGAGGGGGGGAAAGGAAAAAAGGGAGAGAAGAAACCCAGAAGAAACTGTTCACATTTCCCGAGACATGGACAAAGCTTTTATGAATATAACTGGATTTGTAACAAGCATTGCAGCTGCATATAAGGCATTCAGACATGGAGACAATTTTACTAGATAATAGACTATCACGCAGGATACAATTTAAATTAAAAAATGCAATTTTCACCTTGAAATGAACAAATGATTACAATTTCTATACAAATTAAGGCATTCAGGCTCTCTTTCAGTAGTGGCATCAGCCCATGAAATATGACATAATTACCATGAAATACATTTTCAAATATTTTGATTTTTGTCCGCCGCTTTTAAAAAAAACATCGCCCGGGCTCACGCGCGCGTGTGTGTGTGTGTGCGTGGGGGGAGAGCAGCTCCCATTATCCCACCTTCTGGAGAAAAACACATTAAAAAGAAAAGAAAAACTCCCCAAAGATTAAACCTCCCCCCCCCCACCGTTCTCCCTCCTCCCCGCTCCCCCTCCTCTTGACTGGCGAGATAAAATTGAAAAAAAAAAAATAAAATAAATCAGACAGAAAGAAAAGGGACGCAAGCGAAAGGCTCTAAAGCCTCGAGATTTATCTAAATTACTACGCTTATCTGCAAAAATCACATCTGCCCGTTATCTGGCAGCTCCGCGCACCGCCCGGCTCCGGTTCCGCTGCTTTTATTCTTTAATTATTTCTCTTCTCTGCTCCCCCGGCCGGGCGGCGGCTGCAGGGGGAGCGGAGGGGCGCTGACCCCTCCGGGGAGGGACGGGAATTCCGGGATACCTTTGACTTTAGGCATTTTATCCGGATTTTATTTTAGGTATGTTACTTAGGTGTTTTATCTAGGTGTGCTATTTAGGTATTTTAATAATGTATTTCACTTGGGTACTGTTTTATGTATTTTGTTTTGGAATTTTATTTACCAATTACTTTAGATATTTTACCCAGATATTATTTAGGCATTATTTTAGGCATGTTATTTTATCTAAATATGTTATTTAGGTATTCATTTAGCTGTTATTGTGGGTATTACTTCAGGTATTTCCTCGATATTACTGTAGGTAAATATTTTGGGTCAATATCCCCTCACCCAGCCATTCCCAACCCCAAACCTCTCAATCCGACTGGAGCCACATTCCCAGGAAATCCCACAGGGAACGCGCCCAGCCCGGGCAGGATCCCGATCCCAATCCCGGATCCTGGGGATGTTTCATGGCAGCCCAGGGCCATTCCCAGCTCCCTGATCCCACTGATCCCACTGATCCCACTGATCCCACTGATCCCACAGCCCAGGGCCATTCCCAGCTCACACCCCATTCCCAGCTCCCTGATCCCATTGATCCCACTGATCCCACTGATCCCACAGCCCAGGGCCATTCCCAGCTCACACCCCATTCCCAGCTCCCTGATCCCACTGATCCCACTGATCCCATTGATCCCACAGCCCAAGGCCATTCCCAGCTCACACCCCATTCCCAGCTCCCTGATCCCATTGATCCCACTGATCCCACTGATCCCACAGCCCAGGGCCATTCCCAGCTCACACCCCATTCCCAGCTCCCTGATCCCACTGATCCCACTGATCCCATTGATCCCACAGCCCAGGGCCATTCCCAGCTCCCTGATCCCACTGATCCCACTGATCCCACTGATCCCACAGCCCAGGGCCATTCCCAGCTCCCTGTTCCCATATCCAGTTCCCTGTTCCTGATCCCACAGCCCAGATCCATTCCCAGCTCCCTGTTCCTGATCCCACTGATCCACAGCCCATTCCCATATCCAGTTCCCTGTTCCTGATCCCATTGATCCCACAGCCCGGGGCCATTCCCAGCTCACACCCCATTCCCAACTCCCTGATCCCACTGATCCCACTGATCCCACAGCCCAGAGCCATTCCCAGTTCCCTGTTCCTGATCCCACAGCCCAGGGCCATTCCCAGCTCCCCATTCCTGATCCGAGTGATCCCACAGCCCATTCCCATATCCAGTTCCCTGTTCCTGATCCCATTGATCCCACAGCCCAGGGCCATTCCCAGTTCCCTGTTCCTGATCCCACAGCCCGGGGGATCGGGAAGTGTGGGAGGAGCTGGAATTCGTGGGGCACAGCAGGATGGGGAGGGGGGCTTAAACCCCCCACAGCTATCCAGGAAAATCCACTGGGAACAGCAGGATGAGCGATGGAAAGCCGGATTGGAAAGGAGGGAGGGGGGAATTCTGGGGGTAAAATACAGAAATTATAGGGGGAATTTTCAGGGTAAAATACAGAAATAATTGCGGAATTTTTGGGGTAAAATACTGAAATAATTGGGGAATTTTCAGGGTAAAATACAGACATTATTGGAGGAATTTCTGGGGTAAAATATGGAAATAATAGGGTTAATTTTGGAGGTAAAATATAGAAATTATGGGGGAAATTTGGGGGTAAAACATCACTTTTGAGAACCCTCCAGTGAGTTTTTCCCAGCCCATCCCGGCTGCAAATCCCAGGATGGCTCCATCCCTTTGTCCTCCCTCTTTTTTAGGACTTTTTTATTTTAAAATAAAAATCATTTTTATTTAAAAATAAACATGGAGCAGGAGAACGTGCAGCCGTGCCAGACTTGGCCTTTTCCAGCTCCTCCATAAAATGCTCCAACACCATCGCTGGAAGGGTTTGGGTGAGATTTTGGGAAGGAACTCCTGGCTGGGCTGGAATTCCCAGAGAATTGGAATTCTCTGGAATTCCCAAGGGGCTCCTGGATCCCTGGGAGTGTCCAAGGGACGTTGGCCGGACTGGGACAGGGGTGGTGGCCCTGCCCTGCTGCCAGGCCCTTCCAAGCCGAGCCATTCCAGGATTTTTCCAGGATTTCCTGTGTTTCCCCTGCATCCCTCGGGATCCCAGACTGGGAATTTCCCTCTTCCCTTTGGGGTGAGCCTGAGTTTAAAACCTGCCTCCATTCCAGCCCATTTTCCTGGAGTGGGCTGGGATAATCCCAGATTTTGGGCCGAGCTCCAGCATTCCCAAATTTTTGTGCCGGATTTTGGAAAAGCTTGGCCTGGGTTTGTCCCTTTCCTCCCACTGGGAATTGTCCTTTTTTTTGGGGGGTTTGTCCCTTTCCTCCCACTGGGAATTGTCCTTTTTTTCGGGGGTTTGTCCCTTTCCTCCCACTGGGAATTGTCCTTTTTTTCGGGGGTTTGTCCCTTTCCTCCCACTGGGAATTGTCCTTTTTTTCGGGGGTTTGTCCCTTTCCTCCCCACTTTTCTCCTGTCTTCCTCCAGGAATCCAGGGATGGGCAGGTTTCTCCTGAGCAGCAGCTCCCAATCCTTGTTTTTCATGGAATAAAATCCCTTTTCCCGTGATTTCCATTCCTCCAGTGTCCCTGCAGGAATTGGGGACCTCACCGGGATCACTCCAGCCTTGGTTCCCCCAAGGATTATTGACCTCCATCCCCATTCCCGAGCTTTTACTCCCAAAATTGGGACCTTTCACTCCAAATTCATACTCTGGGATCCATGTCCTGCTCATCAGCACCTCAAGCAGGGATGGGGGAGGATTCATTCCATTTCAGTTTGGGAATTCAGAGGAGTTTTGTGGAAAAATGAGATTTTTGGTGGTGGTGAGCGGCTCCTGTAGCTTCTGGGCTGGCACAGATTCAGGATTTTTGGCTAAAATCTGGAATTCCTGTGGTCTGTCCATGAGGAAATCCTGGTGTTCAGTGCCTGGAGGCTCTCAGGGAATGATTTCCTGTGGATTCCTGCAGCCCTGGGACAGAAGCGCCTCGGAATCGGCCCCCGCTATAAATAATTTCATTTTTTATTAACATATTCTTTTAACTTTCACCACCTTCATCTCCAGAGCCTCACAGCTCCTGATACCCAGTAACAGATATTGATTTTGGGCTGGAGAAGTGCTGAGGAGTGCTGAGCAGCGCTTCTGAGGCGATCGATAATTTCAGCTGGGAAATTATTCAGAATTTGGGAAGAAAAAGGTTTTTAGCGGGAGCTGGAGCTGCTTGGCCTGCACTCAATAAATCAAATAAAAACAAAAATTGTGCGGTTTTCTTTCCTTGAAAAGGAGGAAAGGAGGAGTCAGGCATGGGGAGGAGGAGAGGTCAGGGCAGTGGGATGGGATGGGATGGGATGGGATGGGATGGGATGGGATGGGATGGGATGGGATGGGATGGGATGGGATGGGATGGGATAGGATGGGGATGGGCAGACCCTTATCCATGATGGGAATTTGGGAATGGGATCCAGGAGAGGCTGGAGCACACTGAGAGCATTCCCAGGATGGCTCTCCCTGGGGCTGTGGCTCAGCTTTGGGGTTTTTATTGGGGTTTGATGTTTCATTGGTGGTTGGGGTTTATCCTCCCAGAGTTTGTTCCTTTAACCCAAACTGCAGAAAAAGGGTCCGCGCACTCCCAGCCTCACAGGGAACATTTCCCATTCCTGTTCCCATTCCCATTCCCATTCCCCATTCCCCATTCCCATTCCCATTCCCATCCCCATTCCCATTCCCACAGGATTTTAACCCAAACTTACCCAGATGTTTCTCCATGGAGCTGCTCCCAGAGCCAGATTCCCCTTGGGATGAGAAGCAGATCCGTGACCACTCCAAGTGCTGGAACAGAGCCGCTGCTCCCTGCCCAGCCCCTGAGCTGTCCCCAGCCTGACCCAGAGCTGTCCCCAGCCCCTGAGCTGTCCCCAGCCTGGCCCAGAGCTGTTCCCAGAACCAGAGCTGTCCCCAGAACCGGAGCTGTCCCCAGAACCGGAGCTGTCCCCAGAACCGGAGCTGTCCCCAGTCTGGCCCGGAGCTGTCCCCAGCCTGACCCAGAGCTGTCCCCAGCCTGGCCCAGAGCTGTCCCCAGAACCGGAGCTGTTCCCAGCCTGGCCCAGAGCTGTCCCCAGAACCGGAGCTGTCCCCAGCCTGGCCCAGAGCTGTCCCCAGAACCGGAGCTGTTCCCAGCCTGGCCCAGAGCTGTCCCCAGAACCGGAGCTGTTCCCAGCCTGGCCCAGAGCTGTCCCCAGAACCGGAGCTGTCCCCAGTCTGGCCCAGAGCTGTCCCCAGCCTGGCCCAGAGCTGTCCCCAGCCCCAGAGCTGTCCCCAGAACCGGAGCTGTGCCCATCTGGGCTGTCCCTGTCCCCATCCCCGTCTGTCACACCTCGGGTACAGCTCAGGGACAGCTCGGCCCAGCCCAGTTCCCATTCCAGAGCTCTTCCCAGACAGCTCCAGAGCTCGGAGCCACCCCCGGCTCCAGCTCTGCTTGGGACCCTCTGAATGCTTCCCAAGGGATTCCCAGTGCTGGCAGGATCCATGTGACCCTGCTGAGCCCACGGGGTCTGGGAATGTCGGGAATGTCAGGTGTCAGCCCATGTTCCAGGGGGGCAATGATCCCTGGAGCTCACTCCTGGCCAGGCTAGGAAGAGGCTGGGGCTTCCCAAAGCTGGCTCTTTCCAGAACATTCCGTTCCCAGAACCTCCCATTTCCCAAATTTCCCATTCCCAGAACCTCCCATTTCCCAAATCTCCCATTCCCAAATCCCCCATTTCCTGAACCTCCAATTTCCCAAATCTCCCATTTCCCAAACCCTCCTATTTCCCAACCCTCCCATTCCCAGAACCTCCCGTTTCCCAAATCCTCCATTTCCCAAATCCTCCATTTCCCAACCCTCCCATTTCCCAAACCCCCCATTTCCAAAATCCCCCATTTCCAAAATCTCCCATTTCCTGAACATCCAATTTCCCAAATCTCCCATTTCCCACCCCCCCATTTCCCAATCCCCCATTTCCCAATCCCCCATTTCCAGGGTGGCTGCAGCTCCCTGGTCCCCTCCCCACCTGGGACTCTCCAAACCCTTCCCGGCCTCACCGCTCCCGTTGCAGCTGGGAAAGCTCCGGGGCTGCCCGGGCGGGAATGGGCTAGGGTTAGGAATTAAGGTTAGGGTTAGTGGTTAGGGTTAGGGTTAAGGTTAGGGTTAGGGTTAGTGGTTAGGGTTAGGGTTAGGGTTAGGGTTAGGGTTAGGGTTAGTGGTTAGCGTTAGGGTTAAGGTTAGGGTTAGGGTTAGTGTTTACGGTTAGGGTTAGGGTTAGGGTTAGTGGTTAGGGTTAGTGTTTAGGGTTAGTGGTTAGGGTTAGTGGTTATGGTTAGTGGTTAGGGTTAGGGTTAGGGTTAGGGTTAGGGTTAGTGGTTAGCGTTAGGGTTAAGGTTAGGGTTAGGGTTAGTGTTTACGGTTAGGGTTAGGGTTAGGGTTAGTGGTTAGGGTTAGGGTTAAGGTTAGGGTTAGGGTTAGGGTTAGGGTTAGGGTTAGGGTTGGTGGTTATGGTTAGGATTAGTGGTTAGGGTTAGGGTTAGGGTTAGGGTTAGGGTTAGGGTTAGGGTTAGGGTTAGGGTTAGCGTTAGGGTTAGGGTTAGGTTTAGTGGTTAGCATTAGGGTTAGGGTTAGGGTTAGGTTTAAAGTTAGGGTTACGGTTAGGGTTAGTGTTAGGGTTAGGGTTTGGGTTAGTGTTTAGGGTTAGTGGTTAGGGTTAGTGGTTATGGTTAGTGGTTAGGGTTAGGGTTAGGGTTAGGGTTAGGGTTAGCGTTAGATTTTAGGGCAGTAATGGCTTTACAGAGGGTTAGGGTTAGGGTTAGGGTTAGGGTTAGGGTTAGGATTAGTGGTTAGGGTTAGGGTTAGGGTTAGGGTTAGGGTTAGGGTTAGGGTTAGCGTTAGGGTTAGGGTTAGGGTTAGGGTTAGGGTTAGGGTTAGGGTTAGGGTTAGTGGTTAGGGTTAGGGTTAGGGTTAGGGTTTGGGTTAGGGTTAGGGTTTGGGTTAGGGTTAGGGGTACCGTTAGGATTAGCGTTAGATTTTAGGGCAGTAATGGCTTTACAGAGCAGCTGTAGAGCCCAGGGAGTGGCTGGATGGAGCTCAGGAGGCTCTCTTGGACCGGCTCGTCCTGGCCAGGCATGCCTGGCTTGAGGCTGGGTTCCCTCTCCAGCCACACTCTTCAGGTTCCCGGCTCTTTCCGGAATGTTCCCGCCCTGGCAGCACCTCGCACAGGTCCTGCAGGGGCTGTGCCCCGAGGGGATGGGGATAGACAAAACTAGGGCCTGGGAGTATCATCACCATCATCATCATCATCCCCATCATCATCATCATCACCATCATCATTATTGTAATTATCATCATCACCATCATTATCTTAATCACTATCATCATCATAATCACCATCATCCTCACCTTCATCATCGCTAGCATCACCATCATCGTCATCACTGTCATTCCCATTGTCACCATCATCATCATCATCATCATCATCACCGTCGTCATCACCATCATCACTACCATCTTTATCGTCATCACCATCATTGTCATCATCACCATCATCATCATCATCACCATCATCATCATTACCATCAACACCATAATCGTCATCATCCATCATCACCACCATCACCATCATCATGACCATCACTACCTTTGTATTATCCATTAATTTTATATTATTTTTTTTTATTTCTATTATTCATCACTGCTGCCATCACTTTCCCGCAGCCTCCGAAGGGAAGCCTCGGCACGGCCCCGCGACGCCTCCGGGATCTCTGCGGGCGGCCCGGGGAGCCACCGGCCGCTCTGCCCCGAGGGTTTCCCGGAGCTGGGGCAGCACTGGCCCCACTCCGGCCCCCAAAACCCAGCCCGAGCCCCCCGGGCCACAGGGGGCTGGGGCAGGGCAGGGGCAGGGCAGGGGGAGCTCCTCCCTGGTGAGGCCGGTGGGGAGGGGAGGACCCAGGGATGGCTCCCCGGGGTTCCTTGGGGGTGTTCTGAGCTCCCTGTGGTGCCTGAGGGTTTGGGTTTTGCTGTTTTCAGTGTGTTTGTGACCTGCAGTTCTTTAGTGCAGAACTCCAAACTCCACACAGGCTCAGCTGCTGCTCTCCCGTTTTGGGCAGACACAACAATTCCTCTCCAGGCCTGGTGATCAAGGACACCTCACTGCCTCAGACCCCGGGAAATTAAACAAAAGGGTTCTAGGGGGAGAAAGCTTGGGGTAATTTACTTCATTAGCTGAAGCTGGAATTGGAGGCTTAACCCCAATATACAAATGGATCCAAATTATCAAAGTGTGAAAACCCGTGAAAAACCGTGGTCCATTTTTGGGTGTAGCCCCTGCCCGAGATGTACCTGCAACCCCTTCAATAAGCACACCTCATTTCCATTGCTCTATTTCGCCTGGCTCTGCTTTTCGGCAGCCCCAAAGGCATCACCTGCGCCTTTAAGGGCGGCCCCATCTGGGTTCGCCACCCGGCTGGAGAGGATGCGGAATTAAGTTCTGAGAGGCTCCCGCAGCTGAGGCAGATGCGGCTCAGAGCGGCTCTTTATGTATTCATGAGCTGTGGGGAAGGGAAATAAAAGGATTCATTACCACGCAAAGTGTTACTAATGACATGTACCTGGTGCCGGGCACCTCTGGAAATCTAATGCAGAAAATGCATTCCCTTCTCCGGATGGAAAATTTCCCCTCCTTGGCCCTGCCTCATTCCGCATTCACTAAAAGCAACATTTACAATTCTTCTGCCATTATGTCCTACCAGGGCCTCTGCGCCTCTTGGCACGACCTTGAGATGAGCTGAAAATTGGAAATTCGCTGCCGCAGCCGGGCTGGGGAGGGCGGGGAAGGGACCGGCCCCGGCTCCGGCATTCCGGGTTGGGAGAGAGAGGGACGGGAGAGAGAAAGAGAGGAGAAAAGGAAGAAATGGAGAGAAAGAGAAAGGGAGGGGGAAAGGGAGAGATGGAGAGAGAGAGAGAAAGGGAGGGGGAAAGGGAGAGAGAGAAAAAAAGGAAGATAAAAAGAGAAAAAAAAAAGAGGAAGAGAGAGAAAATGTGAGAAAGGGATGGAGAAAGAAAGAGAGAAAAATAGAGGAAGAAGGAGAGATAGAAAAAGAGAAAGAAAATATAGAAATAGAGAAAGAGAAGAGAGAAAAAGGAGAGAGAAAGAGAGAAAAAGGAGAGAGAAAGAGAGAAAAAAGAGAGAGAAAGGGATGGTGGGAGAAAGATTGTAAGAGAATGAGAAGGAAGGAGAAAAGAAAAGAAAAGAAAAGAAAAGAAAAGAAAAGAAAAGAAAAGAAAAGAAAAGAAAAGAAAAGAAAAGAAAAGAAAAGAAAAGAAAAGAAAAGAAAAGAAAGAAAATAAATCCTTTTCTCTCTGGAAGTTCCGGCAGGGAAAGGGGGGATGTGTGCGGGAGGTGGGCGGGGGACAGGAATAAATGGATTAATGGGAGCGGGCTCGGTTCTGCTCCATTTCACAGCCCCTGCTCCGGGGCTCCACGAGGTGTCTGCAGAGAAACTCCTTTGCCTCATCCATCCCAAATTCCGCTCCCAGCCCGGGGCAGGTTTTGGGATGCCCTTTGAGCTCCGTGCCCTGGGGCCGGTGAGGAGTTCGCGGCCACATTTCCCATGGAAAACCCCTCATCCCTGCCAGGACCTCTCCCGCTGTCCCTCAATGGGGCGGGCTGGCCCCAGACCCGCCCCAGAGCGCTTCACTCCTTCTCCCCAGCCCTTCCCTCACTCCCGGCTGTTCTCCAGCCGCTGCTGGAGGTTTTCTCCAAGATTCCCTCATTTTTGGGACATCCTTGTGATCAGGTTCTGTGGGAACTCAAAATGTCCCTCAGACATTTTTGGAGGTTCCGGGCCCAGGTCAGAAGCATTTGAGACCCTGGCAGGCAGCTGGAAACAGCTGTGATTTTGGGTTTGAACCATGGAATGAGTTACCAACCTTGCAGGAAGTACAAGAATTCACAAAAGTTTAGATATTATAGTAGAAGTAGTTACAAAGTGGAGGGAAGAATTTTTGAGTGCTGTACAGGGGGTTTTGGTTTTGTACGTGGGGGTCAGAGGTTTTAAGATGGATTTGGGATTTGGGCCTGCCCTGTCCTCCCTCTTTCTCCTTCCTCACCTCTGTGTTCTTGGTGATGTTGGCACTCACAGATTGGTTTAGAGTAGAAAAGCACCATTTAATATAGGTAATAGGCATTGGGGAAAACTGTAAATGTGTAACACGTAATGTACATATAAAAGATAGAAAAGCACCATTTAATATAGGTAATAGGCATTAGGGAAAACTGTAACCATGTAACACATAATGTACATATAAAAGATAGAAAAGCACCATTTAATATAGGTAATAGGCATTGGGGAAAACTGTGAACATGTAACACGTAATGTCCCATATAAAAGACAGCAGCAGCCCTGGCGGGGAGAGAAGAAGCAGTCGGGGTCAGAGAGGATGTCAGGGTGTGTGTGTGCCTCTGCCTGAGCTGGGAGCAAACCACAGCAGCCCGAGGAGAAAATCTTTGAGATAACTTGCAATGAACTGCCTTGAGACCAAACAACAGAGACTGCTGAGCCTTTCTTTGGAAGCTCGGGTGGGAGGAGAGACTTTTCCACCACATGGAACCCCTGAACCAGGCCTGGGTTCCAACAAGGTTTGGGCTGAGCTCTGGGGAGTTGTGGGGAGGGCCCAGGCCTTCAGAAATTATTGATTTTATCTGGGTGTGAGGGGGGAGAGCTCCCAAAACAGGAGGAGAAGGGGCTGGGTGGGTTCTGCTCCCACACCCCTCAATGCTGATGAACCCCCAGCACCCCCAGTCAGGTCATTCATGATTTATCCCAGAATTCTCACCCCAATGAGCCAAATTAGACACTGGGGAGGGGCTGCCCACGAGGAACAGGGCAGGGTGTGAGGAGGGAGTCTGGCACTGCCAGGAGAGCAAAACCAGCCTGGTGCCAGATCCCAACTCCTCACATTCCATCCAGATCTTGGCCAGGTCAGGGATCAGACTCTGCCAGGGCTGGGCTTGGCCTCTCTGGAGCTCAGCCAGGCTGGAGCTGTTCCTGGAGCTGATCCTGAGATGTTCCAGAGCTGTGCTTGGAGCTGTTCCTGGAGCTGTTCCTGAGCTGTTCCTGGAGCTGTTCCTGGAGCTGTTCCTGAGCTGTTCCTGGAGCTGTTCCTGAGCTGTTCCTGGAGCTGTTCCTGGAGCTGTTCCTGGAGCTGTTCCTGGAGCTGTTCCTGAGCTGTTCCTGGAGCTGTTCCTGAGCTGTTCCTGGAGCTGTTCCTGAGCTGTTCCTGAGCTGTTCCTGGAGCTGTTCCTGGAGCTGTTACTGGAGCTGTTCCTGGAGCTGTTCCTGAGCTGTTCCTGGAGCTGTTCCTGAGCTGTTCCTGGAGCTGTTCCTGGAGCTGTTCCTGGAGCTGTTCCTGGAGCTGTTCCTGAGCTGTTCTGGGGCTGTTCCTGAGCTGTTTCTGAGCTGTTCCTGGAGCTGTTCCTGAGCTGTTCCTGGAGCTGTTCCTGGAGCTGTGCCTGGAGCTGTTCCTGGAGCTGTTCCTGGAGCTGTTCCTGGAGCTGTTCCTGGAGCTGATCCTGAGATGTTCTGGAGCTGTTCCTGAGCTGTTCTGGAGCTGTTCCTGAGCTGTTCCTGGAGCTGTTCCTGGAGCTGTTCCTGAGCTGTTCCTGAGCTGTTCTGGATCTGTTCCTGAAGCTGTTCCTGGAGCTGTTCCTGGAGCTGTTCCTGAGCTGTTCCTGGAGCTGTTCCTGGAGCTGTTCCTGGAGCTGTTCCTGAGCTGTTCTGGGGCTGTTCCTGGAGCTGTTCCTGGAGCTGTTCCTGGAGCTGTTCCTGAGCTGTTCCTGGAGCTGTTCCTGGAGCTGTTCCTGGAGCTGTTCCTGAGCTGTTCCTGGAGCTGTTCCTGGAGCTGTTCCTGGAGCTGTTCCTGAGCTGTTCCTGAGCTGTTCCTGGAGCTGTTTCTGAGCTGTTCCTGGAGCTGTTCTGGGGCTGTTCCTGAGCTGTTCCTGAGCTGTTCCTGATCCATGGCTGCCTCATGGGTTCCTGCACCTTCCTGTGGCAGGAAAAGCTGTCACGCTGCTCTCCCCCAGTGCCCTCGCTGGTGACTTTTGAGCCTCTACTGTTCTCTCCTCACTCACAGAAAACCTTTCCTCTGCACCTCGGCTTTTGAGGGAAACAGAAATCACCTCCCCCTGGTTCCCCTCCAGCCCTTCCCTCTCCCTGTTTGTGTCCGACCATGACTCCCTCTCCCTTTCCTCCTGCCCAAATTCCTGCCCAAATCTGTTTCCAAATTGCTGCCCAAATCCCTGCCCCTGCATACATCCCTGCCCATGCCCAATTCCCTGCCCAAATCCCTGCCCTACACCAAATCCCTGCCCAGATCTCTGCTCAGATACCTTCCCTTGCCCAAATCCGTGCCCCTCACCAAATCCCTGCCCAAACCTGTGCCCAAATTGCTGCCCAAATCCCTGCCCCTGCATACATCCCTGCCCCTGCCTAAATTCCTGCCCAAATCTGTGCCCCAGCCAAAATCCCTGTCCCAATCCCTGCCCCAGCCCAAATCCTTGCCCTTGCCCAAATCCATTCCCTTGCCCCAATCCCTGCCCCCAATCTCTGCCTCTGTCCCTGCCCCAGTCCCTGCCCTGATCCCTGCCCCAAACCCTGCTCCAATCCCTGCCTGTCCCTTCCCGTCCCTGCCCGTCCCTGCCCATCCCTGCCTGTCCCTGCCTGTCCTGCCCGTCCTGCCTGTCCCGGGTTGTCCCTGCCCTGATCCCTGCCCTGATTCCTGCCTGTCCCTGCCCGTCCCTGCCCATCCCTGCCTGTCCTGCCTGTCCCTGCCCGTCCCTGCCCTGATCCCTGCCCATCCCTGCCCCAATCCCTGCCCATCCCTGCCCCTCCCTGCCCGTCCCTGCCCGTCCCTGCCTGTCCCGGGCTGTCCCGGGCCGGGCGCTGCCCGGGGCCGTTCCCCGGGCCGGGCCGTGCCCATCGGTGCGGAGCGCTGTAATTCGATCACGCCGGACGCGGTTCCAGCGCTTCGTCCGCCCGGCCCCGCTCCCGATTCATTCACGGAGCGTCCCCAGCGCCGATGCCTCGCTTGTCACCGCTGCCACCGCGCCCGCGCCGGTCCCCGTGCTCCCGGTGCCGGGAGAACAGCCGGCATGGGGACACCGGGCTGCTCCCAAACCCCGGGATGGGGATGGGGACACCGGGCTGCTCCCAAACCCCCGGGATGGGCATGGGGACACCGGGCTGCTCCCAAACCCCCGGGATGGGCATGGGGACACCGGGCTGCTCCCAAACCCCCGGGATGGGCATTGAGATAGGGATGGAGGCACCAGGCCGCTCCTAAAACCCTGGGATGGGGATGGGGATGGGGATGGGGATGGGGATGGGGATGGGGATGGGGATGGGGATGGGGATGGGGATGGGGATGGGATGGGATGGGATGGGATGGGATGGGATGGGATGGGATGGGATCAGTGGGATAGGATCAGTGGGATGGGATCAATGGGATGGGATGGGTGACCTGCTGTCCCCAGGGAAGCAGGACCGAACTCTGGATTTTCCACGAGGGCCGTGAGGCTGGGCTGAGAAAAGAGGGATGGAAAAGCAGCAGGAGGAGGACGGAGGGGGGAACCGGAGCTGCAGCCGCTTGGATTTCAGGCCTCTCGGGGAAAAGCGGAGCCCTGAATATTTTCCCAGGCTGTGAGAAGGAGCCGCAGCTGCCTCCCCCCAGCCGGGACTGAAGCGGTGCCAAAGCCGCGGCGCTCCCGGTGAAATCGGGAGCTGGGGCCGGCTCCAGGCGGGCTCTCCGTGGCTGGGGCAGAAAGATGAGCCGTCCCCGGCAGCAGCTGCTCCCACATTGCCCGGCTCGGGAAAGCGGCGGCGGGAGCCCCCGGGAGCTGTCAGCGCCCCGCAAGGAGCGGGGGAGGCGCGGGCGGCAGTGCAGGTGTCAGCGGGGAATTATCGCCTTCCCCGCAGCCCGCAGCACCCTCCTCATCCTCGGGGCACAGGGGTCGGTCCGGGAATGGGACAGGGAGCAGCTCCCGGGGGGCGGCATCGCGCCTGGGTGGGCGCCCCGTGTCCTCCGAGGGGCTCCACCCGCCCAGCTCGGAGAGGAAGCCAGGCAGCTCCGGTCCCGGGGGGAACCTGCGGGAAAGTGGCGATTGCACCTCCCTCCGCCCGTGCTCCGTCCCTCAGCAGGGAGCAGAGCCCGGCTCCGGGCGGGGTTTCCTGCTGGAAGCCGCTCCCTCCTTCCAGCCCCGAGCCAGGTGAGGAGCAGGGCGGCTCCAAAGGGGTGGGACAGGGCAGGGACGACTCGCTTCCCCTGGAATGGAGCAAAGCGCTCCGTTCCGGGTTCCTCCCAGGCGGGAACGGCTCGGGGCCGGGATTTTGGCTGGTTGCCCCATCAGGACTTCACCCCGGACGTCCCCGCCGGGTTTGGGCGCAGGAGTGGAGCCCAGCCGGGCTGATGGGCTGACCCGGGCTGGCAGCGCGGAGCCCCCGCTGGGGCTCGGTCCTTCCCGAGGCAGATCCACCAAATCCTCCCGTTCCCGTGGGAAACGGGCCCGAGCGGGCTGGGACGGCTCAGGGACCCGAGCAGAGCGTGCTGGGCGCTGCCCGGGCCCCGGGCCGTGGGGACACTCCCGAGGCTCCGGGAGAGCTGGGACAGCCCCGGGTGGGATTGTTGGGGTCGTGTGTGGGGCCGGGGGCAGGGGGATCAGTGATCCCAGTGATCCCAGTGATCCTTCCAGGAGTGGGATCATTGATCCCAGTGATCCCAGTGATCCTTCCAGGGCTGGGATCATTGATCCCAGTGATCCAGATCATCCCTCCAGGGGTGGGATCAGTGATCCCAGTGATCCAGATCATCCCTCCAGGGGTGGGAGCAGTGATCCAAGTGATCCAAATCATCCCTCCAGGGCTGGGATCAGTGATCCAAGTGATCACAGTGATCCTTCCAGGGCTGGGATCATTGATCCCAGTGATCCAGATCATCCCTCCAGGGCTGGGAGCAGTGATCCCAGTGATCCAGATCATCCCTCCAGGGGTTGGAGCAGTGATCCCAGTGATCCAAGCCATCCCTCCAAAAGTTGGATCATTGATCCCAGTGATCCTTCCAGGGGCTGGGATCATTGATCCCAGTGATCCAAATCATCCCTCCAGGGCTGGGATCAGTGATCCAAGTCATGCCAGTGATCCTTCCAGGGCTGGGATCATTGATCCCAGTGATCCAGATCATCCCTCCAGGGGTTGGAGCAGTGATCCCAGTGATCCTTCCAGGGGCTGGATCATTGATCCCAGTGATCCCAGTGATCCTTCCAGGGCTGGGATCAGTGACCCTAGTGATCCTTCCAGGGGTGAGATCATTGATCCCAGTGATCCCAATAATCCCTCCAGGGGTGGGATCAGTGATCTAAGTGATCCTTCCAGGGGCTGGATCAGTGATCCAAGTGATCCAAGTGATCCGTCCAGGGCTTGGATCAGTGATCCCAGTGATCCAGATGATTTTCCAAGGTTGGGATTGGTGATCCCAGTGATCCCTCCAGGGGTTGGATCCATTATCCCAGTGATCCTTCCAGGGCTGGGATCATTGATCCCAGTGATCCCAGTCATTCCTTCAAAGGTTGGATTGGTGATCCCAGTGAGATCCTTCCAGGGGCTGGATCAGTGATCCCAGGGGGTCCCTTCCAGCTCAGGACATTCCCTGTGAATTATGGGGCTGTGATGTGTGGGGCTGTGATGTATGGGGCTGTGATGTGTGGGGCTGTGATGTATGGGGCTGTGAGTTATGGGGCTGTGATGTGTGGGGCTGTGATGTGTGGGGCTGTGAGTTATGGGGCTGTGATGTGTGGGGCTGTGATGTGTGGGGCTGTGATGTGTGGGGCTGTGAATTATGGGGCTGTGATGTGTGGGGCTGTGAGTTATGGGGCTGTGATGTGTGGGGCTGTGATGTGTGGGGCTGTGAATTATGGGGCTGTGATGTGTGGGGCTGTGAATTATGGGGCTGTGATGTGTGGGGCTGTGATGTGTGGGGCTGTGATGTGTGGGGCTGTGAGTTATGGGGCTGTGATGTGTGGGGCTGTGATGTGTGGGGCTGTGATTTATGACCTGCCACTGCCGGGGGGATCTCTGGGACGCAGAGCCCCCGTGGCACACCCCAAAAGGTGCCACCCCAAACCCTCCCCAGGAGCTCCTCTCCACCTCAGCCACCTCCTGCCCTGCCACTGGTGGTCCCTTCCAGCTTCGGGAATCTCATTCCAGATCAGCAATCCCTCAGCCTGGCACGGCCGGGCTGCCAAGCCCCCCGAATTCTCTGCTCAGGACCCGGGCTGCCAAACCCCCCCGAATTCCCGGCTCAGGGGCAGGGCCGTGCCCAGAGGGGAGGGGGACAAAGCCCCGGGACAGTGGCAGGAACGTCCCGGGCAGTGGGACAGACACAGAATTCCATGCGTTCAACAGGAATCTCCCTTTTCCAGGAACAGACTTCCTTGTGTTCAACAGGAATTTCAGATTTTTCCCTTTTCCAGCCCAGATTTCCTTGTGTCCTAATGGAATCTCCCTTTTCCAGGAACAGATTTCCTTGTGTTCGACAGGAATTTCAGAATTTTCCCTTTTCCAGCCCACATTTCCTTGTGTTCGACAGGAATTTCAGAAATTTCCCTCTTCCAGCCCAAATTTCCTTGTGTTCAACAGGAATTTCCCTTTCCCAGCCCACATTTCTTTGTATTTAACAGAAATTTCCCTTTTCCAGGAACAGATTTCCTTGTGTTTTAACAGGAATTTCAGAAATTTCCCTTTTCCAGCCCACATTTCCTTGTGTTCGACAGGAATTTCAGAAATTTCCCTTTTCCAGCCCAGATTTCCTTGTGTTCAACAGGAATTTCCCTTTCCCAGCCCACATTTCTTTGTATTCAACAGAAATTTCCCTTTTCCAGGAACTGATTTCCTTGTGCTTGACAGGAATTTCAGAAATTTCCCTTTTCCAGCTCACATTTCCTTGTGTTCAACAGGAATTTCCTTTTCCCAGCCCACATTTCCCTGTGTTTGACAGGAATTTCTCTTTCCCAGCCCAGATTTTCTTGTGTTTAACAGGGATTTCGCTGTGGGAAGGAGCTTCTCTGTGTGTCACCTGTGCAGAGCTTCACCAGCACGGGCGGGAGAGGGGAAATCCCAGGATGTACCTGGGCTCCAGGGACCCCCACAGGGGTTAAAGCCCTGGAATGGGGGGTGAGGCTGTTCCAGGGACCCCCACAGGGGTTAAAGCCCTGGAATGGGGGGTGAGGCTGTTCCAGGGACCCCCACAAGGGGTTAAAGCCCTGGAATGGGGGGGTGAGGCTGTTCCAGGGACCCCCACAAGGGGTTAAGGCCCCACCAGGCTCCCCTTGCCCTGCCCAAGCCGAGCTTGGGTCTCACAGCAGCTCTGCTGTAAAACCCGATCCTGGCTCTGCCCTGACGGTTCAGGGGAACACCCGGGCCAGGGGGGACCACGTTCCCAAGGGCTGACACCCAACCCCATCCCATTGATCCCATCCCATCCCAACCATCCCATCCCATTGATCCCATCCCATCGATCCCATCTCATCCCACTGAATCCCATCCCATTCCATTGATCCCATCCCATCGATCCCATCCCATCGATCCCATCTCATCCCACTGAATCCCATTCCATTCCATTGATCCCATCCCATCCCAATGATCTCATCCCAATGATCCCATCCAATTGATCCCATCCCATCCCATTGATCCTATCCCACTGATCCCATCCCATCCCATCCCATCCCACTGATCCAAACCCATCCCAATTGATCCCATTCCATACCATTCTTCCATCACATTGACCCATCCCAACCATCCCATCGATCCTATCTCATCCCACTGAATCCCATTCCATCCCACTGAATCCCATTCCATCCCATTGATCCCATCCCATCCCAATGATCTCATCCCACTGATCCCATCCCATCCAAATTGATCCCATCCCACTGATCCCACCCCATCCGAATTGATCCCATCCCATCCCAACTGATCCCACCCCATCCCACTGATCCCACCCCATCCCATTCTTCCATCGCATTGATCCCATCCCAACCCATCCCATTGATCCCATCCCATCAATCCCATCCCATTGATCCCAACTCACCCCAATGATCCCAACCCATCCCATCGATCCCATCCCATCCCATCCCAGCACTGAGGGGCTCTGAGCTTCCAAACCCAAACCCTTCCATGGTTCTGGGATTTGTGGGTCCTTCTGGCACCTCGGGTTCGGGCTCTTCTGGTTTCCAGGTTCTCTGCTGCTTCAGTGGGTGCGTCTGGGCTTTACATTATGGGATGCTGAGCTCTGCACGGAGCAGAGACCAAACAATTCCTGCTCCAGCTGGGACCAAGGACAAATGACCCAAATCTCAGCCAGGAGCACCAACGCCGTGGGCTGGGGAGAGGAAAACAAGGATGGGACAGCCCGGGCTGGAGCTGGAATGGGACAATGAACTCCAAGGGGCCAACGGAGCAGAACTGACCCAAGTGGGAGACCCCTGAGCGGCTGTCCATTTTGGTTCATCTTAGGTGCATTTTGGGACCATCTTGGTTCATCTTGGGTTCATTTTGGACCATTTTGGTTCATCTTGGGTTGATTTTGTGGACCATTTTGGTTCATTTTAGGTCCATTTTGGGACCATTTTGGTTCCTTTAGGTTCATTTTGGGACCATTTTGGGTTCATTTATTTTGTGACCATTTTGGTTCATCTTGGGTTCATTTTGTGACCATTTTGGTTCTTCTTGGGTTCATCTTGGGTTCATTTTGTGCCATTTTGGTTCTTTTAGGTTCCTTTTGGGACCATTTTGGTCCATCTTGGGTTGATTTGGGACCATTTTGGGTCCATCTTGAGCTCATTTTAGGTTCATTTTGGGACCATTTTGGGTCCATTTTGGGACCATTTTGGGTCCATTTTGGGACCATTTTGGTTAATTTTAATTTAATTTTGGGACCATTTTGGTCCATCTTGGGTTCATTTTGTGACCAATTTGGTTCATCTTGGGTTCATTTTGTGCCACTTCGGGTTGTGCTGCCCGAGGTGGATCTCTTAAACCCTCCTAATAAATAAATGCCTTCATCCCTTCTCACCACACGTGGCAGCACATTTGGGGTGCTTCAGCTGCCCTCCCACTTCCCCCCAGTGCCACCCCGGTGCCCTCCCGGTGCCCACAGGGGCAGCAGCTCCGCGCTCTGGGGTCTGACCGAACCCTTCCTGGCCAGCCGAGCAGCAGAGCTGCAAACGTGCAAGGCCTGGGTGGGAATTCCGGGTGGGAATTCACGGCGGGATGGAGCAGACGGGGCTGGCACAGCTCCTGGGCACCACCACCCCTGCCTGGGCACGGCCGAAGCAGCCCGGGCCAGCACGGGTGTACCCCCCGAGCCGAGGGCAGAGCCAGGAAGAGGAGCCCGGCAGCAGCTCCGAGCCCCCCTGAGGGTCTCTCCCTCCGCCTGCATCCAGCTGGAGCTGCCTCCATCCCTCCCTCCTCCTCCTCTGAGCATTCCCTGGCTGGAGGCACCAGCAGAGAGCCGGGGCTGAGAAAACAGAGCCCGCAGCTGGATTTTGGGCAGCTGGAGCGGGGAACACCGCGGTTGTTCCGTGACCCAGCCCGGCTGGGGGGAACCTCCCTGGCCGGTCCCAGCGCCGGGATCGGGGCTCGGGGACCGCCCCGATCTCCTCGTGGGGAGGTGTGGGAATGCAGAGCTTCCCTCTGGCTGCCCTGGGACCCTGGCAGGGGTCAGGAACCCCCTGGGCAGAGCCCCAGAGACACTGGCTGTGATCTCTGCCCATGGAAAAGAGTTTTCAATCTCACAGGATCAATTACCAGCTCTGAGTGTTTGATATCAGTAATAATTAAGTGTGGCACGGGTGCAAAAGTAAAATTTTAGGATTCTAGATGAGGGGTTCAAAGGGGACAAGCTGGAGGAAATTGGGTGTGTCTTGTCCTTTTTCTCCTTCTTCATGCCCTCCATGTCTCACTGTGGTGTTGGCATTTTTCTGTTGGTTCAGGCTGGGGACACACTGTCCAACGGAGGTGACAGATATTGGCACGTTCTTGTAAATCCAGCCCAGGGAGTTTCTGGTATTTAATGTTTGTCACATCCCACTGAGGGCAGAGCCCCACACGCTGCCCTGCAGGACAGAGCTGGGCAGGGCAGCAGAACATGTGAGAGATGAACAGAATAAACAACCTGGAAACCAGCACAGACCAATTATGGCTTCTGCTTTGGCAGCGGGGCTGACAGACAGAGACTTTTACAACCTCGAATCATCAATACCATAGATTCTGACAGGGAGCCAGCGCGGCCCGGAGCCGGCAAGCGGAGGGTTAAGGGCAGCACGGGCTCCTTCCCCGCTCTTCCCCCGGAGAAGGAGCCCCGGGCCGGGCAGCGCTCCCCGGGCGGGGCTGATGTCCCCGGGCACAGCTGCGAACCGGGCCCGGGGCCAGCCGGGGGCCGCATTCCTGAGCCACGGGCGTCCCCGCGCTCCCCACGGACCCGGGTGGGTGTGAGCCCCGCTCCGGCCCCTCCGCTCCCGCAGCTGCTCCAGACCCCGGGGTCTGTCCGGGGGCACGGCGAGGCGGGGACGGAGGTGCCACCAGCGTGTGGAGATGTCACCCCCGGCTTTCCAGCCCTTCCCAGGGCTCCCATCCCACCGCACCCCGAGGAATGGGAACCCCACTTGTCTCCTTGGTGATTGCAGAGCCTTCAGGCCCTACCCAGGCTCGCTCCCGCTGCTGTGCCTCAACTTCCCCATCCCCGCGGGGATCCAGCACCGCCCTGCCTGAGCGGGGATCCCCCTGGGAACACCCCTGGGTGCATCCACCGCGCCCACCCTGAGCCCGCAGCCGGGCCCCGAGGACAGGGCTGCACATCTGGAGCTCGGGGGATTTGGGACCCAGCGAGTCTCTCCGGGAGCCCAAAATCCCGTGATCCCTGTGCCCTCCAAGCCCCACCGTGTGCTTTGCCCCAGGCACCCGGCTGGAATCGCCTTTCCCTGCATCGTCGGTCCTCTCTGGGCCGCGGGTGTGGCACTGGAGGGGCGGCAGACTGGTCCCAGTTTGCCATCCCAGCACAGTCCAGTTTGGCTGTGCAGGCTTTCCCTGCTCCGGGCTGCTTCCTTTTCCTTTTCCTTTTCCTTTTCCTTTTCCTTTTCCTTTTCCTTTTCCTTTTCCTTTTCCTTTTCCTTTTCCTTTTCCTTTTCCTTTTCCTTTTCCTTTTCCTTTTCCTTTTCCTTTTCCTTTTCCTTTTCCCCTTTTCCTTTTCCCCTTTTCCTTTTCCCCTTTTCCTTTTCCCCTTTTCCTTTTCCTTTTCCTTTTCCTTTTCCTCTTCATTTTTCTTCCCTTCCCTTCCCTTCCCTTCCCTTCCCTTCCCTTCCCTTCCCTTCCCTTCCCTTCCCTTCCCTTCCCTTCCCTTCCCTTCCCTTCCCTTCCCTTCCCTCCCCTCCCCTCCCCTCCCCTCCCCTCCCCTCCGCTCCCCTCCCCTCCCGGCCGGCTCCAGCCGCGTTCCCGGTTTTTGGGGTGCCGGTTCCCCCCGATCCGGGGCAGGAGCCGCGGGCAGCGCCGCTCTCACGTGGATCGAATGTTCCGGCCGGCACCGGGAGCCGGAGCGGGGAGAATCGATTGTCCCCGGCAGCTCCGCCCGCCCGAATGTCGGGGCTGTGATCTCGGATCCGGGGGACCGGAACCGAAGGGAGAAAATCCCCCACCAAAAAAGCGAGGGCAGAGCGGGGCCGCCGCGGGGAGGATGCGGAAAATCGGCCCCGGGGGGGAACATCGGCGGGAGGGAGCGCAGCGCTGCCGGAGCTGCGCGGCGCAGATCGCTTATCGCTGAGGGATGGAGAGCGGCAGCTGAGATGGGAGCGGCGATACATCTCCAACAGCCGGCCGGGGGGGAGGGCTGGGGAGGGGAAAACTGCCGGGGAGGGGAGGGGAGGGCTGGGGAGGGGAAAACTGCCGGGGAGGGGAGGGGAGGGCTGCAGGGGAGGGGAGGGGAGGGCTGCAGGGGAGGGGAGGGCTGCAGGGGAGGGGAAAACTGCCGGGGAGGGGAGGGCTGGGGAGGGGAGGGGAGGGGAGGGGAGGGCTGGGGAGGGGAAAACTGCCGGGGAGGGGAGGGGAGGGGAGGGGAGGGGAGGGGAGGGGAGGGGAGGGGAGGGGAGGGGAGGGGAGGGGAGGGGAGGGGAGGGGAGGGGAGGGGAGGGGAGGGGAGGGGAGGGGAGGGGAGGGGAGGGGAGGGGAGGGGAGGGCTCCGCGCTGGGCTGCAGGGACGGGATTCGGCAGATTTAGGGGATCACCCCCGGGGGCTGTGGGGGCAGAGGGCCGCGCTGGAAGGGAGCAGCTCCCGCGGGGTGAGGCTCGGGCTCCAGGCCCGGAGCTGCGTGAGGATGAGGAGGATGAGAGCGATGAGGAGGGCACGGAGGATGAGGAGGGTGAGGATGGAAAGGACGAAGAGGATGTGGCATCTGAGGGATGGTGCCCAGCCCCGGAAAAAAAGGGCTGGAGCTCCCCCTGCCCACCCCGGCCCAGCAGCCAGCCTGTGGATCCATCCCTTTGGAATGAGCAGGTCCCACCCTTTGGATGGGCCAGGATCCAGATTTTGGATGGACCGGGATCCATCCCTTTGGATTTGCCAGGATCCAGATTTTGGATGGACCGGGATCCATCCCTTTGGATGGGCCAGGATCCAGATTTTGGATGGACCGGCATCCATCCCTTTGGATTTGCCAGGATCCAGATTTTGGATGGACCGGGATCCATCCCTTTGGATTTGACAGGATCCAGATTTTGGATGGACTGGGATCCATCCCTTTGGATTTGCCAGGATCCAGATTTCGGATGGACCAGGATCCATCCCTTTGGATGGGCCAGGATCCAGATTTTGGATGGACCGGGATCCATCCCTTTGGATTTGCCAGGATCCAGATTTTGGATGGACCGGGATCCATCCCTTTGGATGGGCCAGGATCCAGATTTTGGATGGACCGGCATCCATCCCTTTGGATTTGCCAGGATCCAGATTTTGGATGGACCGGGATCCATCCCTTTGGATTTGACAGGATCCAGATTTTGGATGGACTGGGATCCATCCCTTTGGATTTGCCAGGATCCAGATTTCGGATGGACCAGGATCCATCCCTTTGGATGGGCCGGGATCCAGATTTTGGATGGACCGGGATCCATCCCTTTGGATGGGCCAGGATCCAGATTTTGGATGGACCGGGATCCATCCCTTTGGATGGGCCAGGATCCAGATTTTGGATGGACCGGGATCCAGATTTCGGATGCCTCTGCATGGATGGATCAGCTCTGACCCTCCAAGGTCCCTCCCGGTCCCGGGGCTGATCCAGCCGCGGGTGGGGCTGAGACCAGAGCTGGGAGGGGCAAAATTCCTTCCTGATCCCAAAATTCCCTCCTGATCCCAAAATTCCTTCCTGATCCCAAAATTCCTTCCTGATCCCAAAATTCCCCTCCTGATCCCAAAATTCCCTCCTGATCCCAAAATTCCCTCCTGATCCCAAAATCCTCTCATAATCCCAAAGTTCCCTCCTGATCCCAAGGTTCTCCCCTGATCCCAAATCCCAGCTCGGAGCTGCTGCCAGGCCCCTCCTGCTCCTCCTGCCCAGCAGGGAGTGATTGGTCATTGATGATTGATAATTGATAATTGATTATTGGATATTGGTGATTGATGATCGATGATCAATGATTGATGATTGATTATCGATGATTGGTGATTGATGATCGATGATTGATGATTGATGATTGGTTATCGATGATTGGTGATTGATGATTGGTGATCGATGATCAATGATTGGTGATTGGTGATTGATGATTATTGGTTATTATTGATGATTATTGATGATTTATTGTTGATGGTTGATTATTATAGATTAATATTGATTATTATTGATGATTTATTGTTGATGATTGATGATTGATGATTGATGATTGATGATGTATGATTGATGATTGGTGATTGATGATTGATGATTGATGATTCTTGATGTTGCCTGCTTATTGATGATTATTGATGATGCATTGTTTATGATGTATGATGTATGATTGATGATTGATGATTTATTGTTTATGATTGCTGATTGCTGATTATTGATGACTGATTGTTTATGATTGATGATTTATCGTTTATGATTGCTGATTGCTGATTATTGATTGTTTATGATTGATGACTGATTGTTTATGATTGCTGATTGCTGATTATTGATGATTGATTGTTTATGATTGATGATTTACGGCCGGGGGGTCCCCGCGGAGCCGGGGCCGCTCTCCCCGTTCCCCCTGCGGGCCGGGCTGGTTTTTTGGGGGGCGGCTCCCGGGGCGGCCGCTGCCCCCCCGCCGGAGCGTCCCCGGCTCGGGAGAGCCCCGGGCCCGGCAGGGAGGGATCCGGGATCCGGGATCCGGGATCCGGGGATCTGGGGATCTGGGGGCCCAGGGATCTGGGATTCGGGGATTGGGGGTCCGGGGATCAGGGATCCAGGGATCCGGGGATTGGGGATCCGGGGGTCGGGGATCCAGGGATCTGGGATGCAGGGATCTGGGGATCGGGGGTCCGGGTATCTGGGATCCAGGAATTCAGGGATATGGGGATCCAGGGATTGGGGATCCAGGGTCTGGGATCTGGGGATCCGGGGGTCCGGGGATCGGGGATCCGAGGATCTGTGATCCGGGGGTCTGGGGGTCTGGGGATTGGGAATCCGGGGGTCCGGGATCCGGGGATCCGGGATCTGGGGATTGGGGGATCTGGGGATCTGGGATCCGGGGATTTGGGGATATGGGGATCTGGGGATTGGGGATCCGGGGATCGGGGGATCCAGGGATCTGGGGATCTGGAGGTCTGGGGATCGGGGAACCGGGGATCCGGGGGTCTGGGGATCCAGGATCCGGGGATTCGGGGATCTGGGGATCTGGGGATCCGGGGATTGGGGATCTGGGGGGCTGGGGATCTGGGATCTGGGATCCGGGGATCCAGGGGTCTGGGATCTAGGATCCAGGGATCGGTGATCCGGGGGTCCGGGATCCGGGGATTGGGGATCCGGGGGTCCGGGATTTGGGATCCGGGGGTCCAGGGATCCAGGGGTCCGGGATCCGGGGATCCGGGGATGCGGGGGTCCGGGATCCGGGGATTCGGGGATATGGGGATCCGGGGATTGGGGGTCCGGGGGTCCGGGATTTGGGATCCGGGGGTCCGGGGTCCGGGGGTCCGGGGGTCCGGGGGTCCGGGGGTCCGGGGGTCCGGGGGTCCGGGGGTCCGGGATCTGGGGATCCGGGGATTGGGGATCCGGGGGTCCGGGATTTGGGATCCGGGATCCGGGATCCGGGGGTCCGGGGTCCGGGATCCGGGCCCGCCTCCCTATGGAAGGAGGCTCTGGAGGTGCTCGGGGCTCCCATCCTTCCTTTCCCCAGGGATGTTCCCGGCGCTGGGCTGGGGTCAGGCCCAGCCCGGGGATGTGAATCCGTTCCTTTGCTTCAGCCTCCGCCTCCCCCGAGCGCGGCCCCGCGGCTTTAGCACGGTGTCACACACCGGGAGCCGCCCGGGGACAGCGCAGCGCTCCCGGCGGGCTCGCCCCACCCGGCCCGCCGGGACCCGCTGCTGCTCCCGCTTTCCCCGGATTTCCCCGGTTCTCCCCCTTTATTTTTATTTTTTTTTATCTGCCGTTTTTCCCCGTTGGTTTCCCCTACTTTTTCCATGTTTTTGCCTCGTTTTCTCCCCTTTTCCCCCGTTTTTTCCCCGTTTTCTCCCATTTTCCCCCACATTTTCCATTTTTCCCCCCGTCTTTTCCCCCTGCTTTTCCACGTTTTCCCCGTTTGTTCCCCGTTTTTCCCCGTTTTCCCCGGTTTTTTCCCCTACTTTTTCCATGTTTACCTCTCGGTTTTTTCCCCCCTTTTCCCCCGTTTTCTCCCATTTTCCCCCACATTTTCCCCCGTCTTTTTCCCCCGATTTTTTCACTATTTTTCCCGGTTTTTTCCCCGTTTTTACCGTTTTTTCCCCGTTTTCCCTGTTTTTTCCCCCCTACTTTTCCCAGGTTTTTCTCCCGGTTTTTTCCCCATTTTTTCCCCGTTTTCTCCCATTTTCTCTCACATTTTCCATTTTTCTCCGTCTTTTTCCCCTGCTTTTCCAGGTTTATCCCAGTTTTTCCCCAATTTTCCCGTTTTTTCTCCGTTTTCCCTGTTTTTTTTTCCTCTACTTTTCCCAGGTTTTTCTCCCGGTTTTTTTCCCCTTTTTCCCCCACATTTTCCATTTTTTCCCCATCTTTTTTCCTCACTTTTCCCGGTTTTTCCCCATTTTCCCCTTTTTCCCCCCTACTTTTTCCAATTTTTCCCCCCTTTTCCCCGCTTTTCCCAGGTTTTCCCATTTTCCCCCCACATTTTCCATTGTTTTTCCCCGTTTCCCACCCCCCCCCCCTTTTTTTCTTTCCCCGGTTTTTTTCCTGCTTTTTCCCCACATTTTCCATTTTTCCCCGTTTCCCCCCCCTTTTTTTCCCAGTTTTTTTCCCCTGCTTTTCCCGTTTTTCCCCCACATTTTCAAACATTCTTCCGTTTTTTCCCCCGTTATTTATTTTTATTCAAGTTTTTCCCCTGCTTTTCCCGGTTATTCCCGTTTTTTTGCGGAGAGGGGATGACCGGGGATCACCGTCTCCGTCCGCCGCTGCCCCGGCGGCCCCGGGGCAGGAAAGGGAATAAAAAGCGAAGGAAAAATAAAATAAAAATAAAAATAAAAAGCGGAGCACGGAAAGGCGCCCGGGATTCTCTGCCCCAGCCCGGCGCCCTCGGGGCTTCTCCATCCTCCCCACCCGCCGGGAAAAACGGGAACCGGGAGCGGCTCCCAAAAATCCCCGCAGGGCAGGAAGGGGGACGGGGGGTCTGGGGGTTCCGTGCCCCTGGACGTGGATCATAGATTGATATAAATATATATAGAGAGAGATATAGATTATAGATAGAGAGATATAGATATAGGTAGAGATATAGATATATAGATAGATATACATAAAGATATATACGATATAGATTAGATATAGATATAGATATACAGATAGATAGATATATATAGATATAGATATAGATATAGATATAGATATAGATATAGATATAGATATAGATATAGATATAGATATAGATATAGATATAGATATAGATATAGATATAGATATAGATATAGATATAGATATAGATATAGATAGATATAGATATAGATATAGATATAGATATAGATATAGATATAGATATAGATATAGATATAGATATAGATAGATATATACACACACATATATGTATATATGTGTGTATATATGTATATGCATGTGTATATATGTGTGTATATGTATACATATGTGTACATATACATATACATATACATATACATATACATATGCATATAAATGTATTATGTGTATATGTATATATTTATGTATATATAAATATATAAATATATAAATATATAAATATAAATATATATGAGGGTTTGTATATATGTGTATATATATGTATATGTATATATATATATATATAAAATATACCTATAAATATACCTATACCTATAAATATAAATATAAATATAAATATAAATATAAATATAAATATAAATATAAATATAAATATAAATATAAATATAAATATAAATATAAATACAAATATAAATATAAATATATATAAATCTATTCCCTTCGTCCCTTAGGCCGGCCCTTCCCCGCATGCCGAAGCTCCTCCCGTCCGTGCCGGGCGCTTTCCCGGCCTCTGCCCGGGGAAGGAGGGGACACTCCGGGCATTGTCCCCGTGCCCCCGGCACAGCTCCGGGCATTGTCCCCGTGCCCCCGGCACAGCTCCGGGCATTGTCCCCGTGCCCCCGCGGCCCCGCGCCCCGCGTTCGGGCTTTTGGGAGGAAACGCGGCGGGCTGGGAGCGGAGGGACCCGCGGGTGCCCCGGGCAGGCGGTGGGGAGGGGGCCCAGGGGACCCCGGCCTGTCCCAGGGTGCGGGAACCAAACTGGCCCAGGAAAAATCCGGTTCTGGGGCCGGATTGGCAGCGGAGCTCCTGCTCCCGGGCAGGAATTGGGGATCAATCACTGACCCTCGGGGTCTCCTCTGAGCCCCCCGAGCCAAAAGCCATCGAGGACATCCTGTGACCCCTCGGGGACACCCCTGAACCACTGGGGAACCCCTGCCCCACTGGGGACACCCCCTGTCCCATAAAGGACACCCCTGAACCACTGGGGACACCCCCTGCCCCATTGGGGACCCCCCAGTCCCACTGGGGACCCCCCAGTTACATCGGGGACTCCCCTGCCCCACTGGGGACACCCCCTGTCCCATAAAGGACAGCCCTGTCCCATTGGGGACCCCCCTGCCCCACTGGGGAACCCCCCAGTCCCACTGGGGACCCCCCAGTTACATCGGGGACCCCCCTGCCCCATTGGGGACCCCCAAGTCCCATCGAGGACACCCCATTCCCATCAGGGACCCCCCTGCCCCATTGGGGACCCCCAAGTCCCATCGAGGACACCCCATTCCCATCAGGGACCCCCTTGCCCTACTGGGGACCCCCCCAGTCCCATTGGGGACACCCCTCTCCCATCGAGGACACACCAGTCCCACTGGGGACCCCCAAGTCCCACTGGGGACACCCCCTGACCCATTGGGGACACCCCCAGTCCTACTGGGGACCCCCAAGTCCCACTGGGGACACCCCCTCTCTCATCAGGGACCCCCCAGTCCTACTGGGGACCCCCAAGTCCCACTGGGGATACCCCAGTTCTATCAGGGACCCCCCAGTCCCAGTGGGGACACCCCTGCCCAATCGGGGACCCCCAAATCCCATTGGGGACCCCCCCAGTCCCATTAGGGACCCCCCTCTCCCATCAGGGACCCCCAAGTCCCACTGGGGATACCCCAGTTCTATCAGGGACCCCCCAGTCCCATCAGAGACCCCCCTGTCCCACTGGGGACACCCGTGCCTCATCAGGGACCCCCAAATCCCATTGGGGACCCCCAAGTCCCATCGAGGACATCCCAGTCCCATTGGGGACCCCCTTGCCCCATTGGGGACCCCCCTCTCTCATCAGGGACCCCCCCAGTCCCATTGGGGACCCCCAAGTCCCATTGGGGATACCCCAGTTCTATCAGGGACCCCCCTGTCCCACTGGGGACACCCCTGCCCAATCGGGGACCCCCAAATCCCATTGGGGACCCCCAAGTCCCATCGAGGACATCCCAGTCCCATTGGGGACCCCCCCAGTCCCATTGGGGACCCCCAAGTTCCACCGGGGACCCCCCCAGTCCCATTGGGGACCCCCAGGTTCCACCGGGGACCCCCCAGTCCTCCCGTGCCTCAGTGTCCCCGTCCTGTGCCAGGGTGGTCCCTGCACCCCTGGGGTCCCCAGCCCCACGGCCTGGCCCGAGCTGCAGGAATTCCCCTGGAAGTGAAACGTTTCCCTGGGAAAAATGGGAAATTTCCAAAAGCCGAGCTGTTCGAGCAGCAAACAAAAACAAACAAACAAATAAACAAAAATCAAAAACCCCCCAAAAAACCAAAACCACAACAAATAACAACAAACAAAACAAAACAAAACAAAACAAAACAAAACAAAACAAAACAAAACAAACAAACAAACAAAAAAACACACAAAAAAAAAAGCAAACAAAAAAAAAAAATGCCCTATCCTTTCTGGGGCAATCCAGGCAACTTCAACTTAACACGGGAAAACAAAATTTAAATTTAAATGTAATTTTTAAAGAGCTTTGTTTGGGGGGGGAAGGGGGGTTGTGTTGTTTTGTTTTTTTTGTTTGGGTTTTTCGAGTTTTTTTGGTTTGGTTTGGTTTTGTGGGGGCTTTTTTGTTTGTTTTTGCGGGTTTTTTGTGGGTTTTCTCTTGGTTTTGGTTTTGTTTTTTGTTTTGTTGTGGTTTGGTTTTTTGAGTGTTTTTTGGTTTGTTGGGGTTTTTTTGGTTGTTGTTGGTTTTTGTTTTGTTTTGTGTTTTTTTGGGGGGTTTTTTGGTTTTTTTTTTGTGGTTTTGGTGTGGTTTGCTTCGCTTTTTGGGGTTTTCTTAGTGGGTTTATTTGGGGGGTTTTAAAAAATTTTTAGATCGCCCAGGAAACAGAATCCACCCTGCTCGGAGCCCGGGCAGCAGGGGCTGATCCCAAACCTCCTCCTCTTCCTCCCCCAGTTCATCCCAAGGATTCCCAGTTCATCCCACACAGATTCCCAGTTCATCCCCAAGCATTCCCAGTTCATCCCCAAGCATTCCCAGTTCATCCCCCAAGGATTCCCAGTTCATCCCATGGATTCCCAGTTCATCCCCAAGCATTCCCAGTTCATCCCAAGGATTCCCAGTTCACCCCATGGATTCCCAGTTCATCCCAAGGATTCCCAGTTCATCCCCAAGCATTCCCAGTTCATCCCCCAAGGATTCCCAGTTCATCCCATGGATTCCCAGTTCATCCCCCATGGATTCCCAGTTCATCCCCATGCATTCCCAGTTCATCCCAAGGATTCCCAGTTCACCCCATGCATTCCCAGTTCATCCCCATGGATTCCCAGTTCATCCCCAAGCATTCCCAGTTCATCCCAAGGATTCCCAGTTCACCCCATGGATTCCAGGTTCATCCCCATGGATTCCCAGTTCATCCCAAGGATTCCCAGTTCATCCCATGCATTCCCAGTTCATCCCCATGGATTCCCAGTTCATCCCATGGATTCCCAGTTCATCCCCATGGATTCCCAGTTCATCCCCAAGCATTCCCAGTTCATCCCAAGGATTCCCAGTTCATCCCCCATGGATTCCCAGTTCATCCCCATGCATTCCCAGTTCATCCCAAGGATTCCCAGTTCACCCCATGGATTCCCAGTTCATCCCCAAGGATTCCCAGTTCATCCCCCATGGATTCCCAGTTCATCCCAAGGATTCCCAGTTCACCCCATGCATTCCCAGTTCATCCCCAAGCATTCCCAGTTCATCCCAAGGATTCCCAGTTCATCCCCCAAGGATTCCCAGTTCATCCCCAAGGATTCCCAGTTCATCCCCCATGGATTCCCAGTTCATCCCAAGGATTCCCAGTTCACCCCATGCATTCCCAGTTCATCCCCAAGCATTCCCAGTTCATCCCCAAGCATTCCCAGTTCATCCCAAGGATTCCCAGTTCATCCCCCAAGGATTCCCAGTTCATTCCCATGGATTCCCAGTTCATCCCAAGGATTCCCAGTTCACCCCATGCATTCCCAGTTCATCCCCATGGATTCCCAGTTCATCCCCAAGCATTCCCAGTTCATCCCAAGGATTCCCAGTTCATCCCCATGGATTCCCAGTTCATCCCCATGGATTCCCAGTTCATCCCAAGGATTCCCAGTTCACCCCATGCTTTCCCAGTTCATCCCCATGGATTCCCAGTTCATCCCCAAGCATTCCCAGTTCACCCCATGGATTCCCAGTTCCCCCCATGGATTCCCAGTTCATCCCCCATGGATTCCCAGTTCATCCCCCATGGATTCCCAGTTCATCCCCAAGCATTCCCAGTTCATCCCAAGGATTCCCAGTTCATCCCAAGGATTCCCAGTTCATCCCATGCATTCCCAGTTCATCCCCATGCATTCCCAGTTCATCCCATGGATTCCCAGTTCATCCCCATGGATTCCCAGTTCATCCCCAAGCATTCCCAGTTCATCCCAAGGATTCCCAGTTCACCCCATGGATTCCCAGTTCATCCCAAGGATTCCCAGTTCATCCCCCATGGATTCCCAGTTCATCCCCATGCATTCCCAGTTCATCCCAAGGATTCCCAGTTCATCCCCATGGATTCCCAGTTCATCCCAAGGATTCCCAGTTCATCCCCCATGGATTCCCAGTTCATCCCCCATGGATTCCCAGTTCATCCCACACAGATTCCCAGTTCACCCTATGGATTCCCAGTTCATCCCATGGATTCCCAGTTCATCCCCATGGATTCCCAGTTCATCCCCAAGCATTCCCAGTTCATCCCCATGCATTCCCATTTCATCCCCCATGGATTCCCAGTTCATCCTCAAGCATTCCCAGTTCATCCCCCACGGATTCCCAGTTCATCCCCCATGGATTCCCAGTTCATCCCATGGATTCCCAGTTCATCCCCCATGGATTCCCAGTTCATCCCCATGCATTCCCAGTTCATCCCATGGATTCCCAGTTCGTCCCCCATGGATTCTCATTTCATCTGCTACTTTTCCAGGGAAAATCTGCTCTTTATCCAAGGAAAGCCTGCCACTTATCTAGGGGAAAACCTGCAAT
Source organism: Lonchura striata (assembly GCF_050655825.1). Classification (NCBI taxonomy): domain Eukaryota; kingdom Metazoa; phylum Chordata; class Aves; order Passeriformes; family Estrildidae; genus Lonchura; species Lonchura striata. The sequence continues at coordinate 8,155,535 of NC_140723.1, forward strand.
TTATCCAAGGAAAACCTGCCACTTTTCCAGGGAAAACCTGCCATTTATCCAAAGAAAACCTACCACTTATGTAGGGAAATTCTGCCATTTATCCAAGGAAAACCTACCACTTATCCAGGGAAATTCTGCCACTTCCCATCCTCCTGCCCTGCTCCAGGACGTGCCCAGGGATGGGCTTGGAGCTGCCCCGGGCACCCCGACCTGTCCCAGCTCATTTTTGGGGTCCCGCAGAGCCCCCGAGCCCTCCCAGGCCCCTTTTCCCTGTCCCTGCTCCTTCCCGGGCGCTCATCCGCCTGGGGAAGCCGAGGTTTGAGGCACTGGCGCCTCATTTGGAGGCACAAAAGCCACGAAATTCCCAGTTCAGGCTCCCAAATCCACTCGCCACCGGCCCGAGGCGTGACAGGCGCCGGGGCTGGCCGGGCACCGGGGGTGGCATTTTTGGGGCTCTGAAGGGGCTCGGCCCAAACTGGGGGGGCAGAGTGACCGGGCTGGAGGGGACAGAGCTGGGACCCCACCGGGGGATGGTTTGGGGACAGTCCCGGTGGCAGGGCAGGGTCTCTGCTCCCTGACGGGGTTTGGGGTGGCTTTGGGGTTCTCTCTGCTCCCTGCCGGGGTTTGGGGTGCTCTCTCCATCCTGAGGGGGTTTGGGGTGGGTCTGGGGCTCTCTCCTTCCTGCCAAGGGTTTGGGGTGGGTTTGGGGCTCTCTCCATCCTGAGGGGGTTTGGGGTGGGTCTGGGGCTCTCTCCTTCCTGCCAAGGGTTTGGGGTGAGTTTGGGGTTCTCTCTCCTCCTTGCTGGGGTTTGGGGTGGGTTTGGGGCTCTCTCTTCACCCTGCTGGGGTTTGGGGTGGCTTTGGGGTTCTCTGCTCCCTGCCAGGGTTTGGGGTGGGTTTGGGGTTCCCTCTTCTCCCTACTGGGGTTTGGGGTGGGTTTGGGGTTCCCTCTCCTCCTTGCCAGGGTTTGGGGTTCCCTCTCCACCCTACCCGAGTTTGGGGTGGCTTTGAGGTTCTCTCCTCCCTGCCGGGGTTTGGGGTGGGTTTGGGGTTTGGGGTGGGTTTGGGGTTCTCTCCATCCTGAGGGGGTTTGGGGTGAGTTTGGGTTCCCTCTCCTCCCTGCTGGGGTTTGGGGTGGCTTTGAGGTTCTCTCCTCTGCCGGGGTTTGGGGTGGCTTTGGGGCTCTCTGTCCACCCTGCTGGGTTTTGGGCTGGATTTGGGGTGGGTTTGAGGTTCTCTCCTCCCTGCCAGGGGCTCAGGGTGGGTTTGGGGCTCTCTCCTGCCTGCTGAAGATTTGGGGTGTTCTTCTCCTTCCAGGGGTTTGGAGTTCTCTCCTCCCTGCTGGGGTTTGGGTGGATTTGGGGTGGCTTTGGGGTTCTCTGCTCCCTGGAAGGGTTTGGGGTGGCTTTGGGGCAGATGGGAAGGGATTTGGGGCAGGAATTGTCCCCTGGGAGGTGGGCAGCCCTGGCACAGGTGCCCAGAGCAGCTGGGGTGCCCCTGGATCCTGGCAGTGCCCAGGGCCAGGCTGGATGAGGTTTGGAGCAGCTGGGACAGGGGAAGGTGGCCCTGCCATGGCAGGGGTGGCACTGGGTGAGCTCTGAGCTCCCTTCCCACCCAAAGCATCCCAGGAATTCTGAAGGAGGCCCCTCCTTCTCCTGCCTCTCCCTCCCCAAGCAGGGGAACATCGTTTTCAGCACAAAATGTAAAGCAGGGCTCATTTCATTTAAAGGTCCCCACTGCCAGCTCCAGCTCTTTATCTGACAGCAACCCAGAGGAATAACTCATAAAAACAGTGCAAAGAGGCTTGAAAATTAATTTATTGCACATTTTGCTAGCTGAGCCAGGATGCAGGGGAGCTCCAGCCACTCCTGCCTGCCCTGCACAGGGCAGTGGCACCACGGACCCCAGTGCCCACCTGCCAGGGCTGCAGCCCTGCAAACGCCGCTAATTGAGCAGTAATTAACCCAGTAATTAGTAGTGGTTAGAAACAGACCCATCTGTGATTAGAGCTGAGCCTGGAGGAGCAGAGCCCTGTGCTCCAGATCCTGATCCCACTGCAGCTCCCAGCACCGAGCCCTGCCTGGGGGAGAGCCCAGGGCAGGCCTGGCTTAATTTTAACTCCTGGTTTAAGGCCTGGTCGAATTTTAACTCTTGGTTTAAGGCCTGGTTGAATTTTAACTCCTGGTTTAAGGCTTGTTTTAATTCCTGGTTTAAGGCCTGGTTTAATTTTAACTCCTGGTTTAAGGCTTGTTTTAACTCCTGGTTTAAGGCCTGGTTTAATTTTAACTCCTGGTTTAATGCTTGGATTAATTTTAACTCCTGGTTTAAGGCTTGTTTTAACTCCTGGTTTAAGGCTTGTTTTAACTCCTGGTTTAATTTTAACTCCTGGTTTAATACTTGGTTCAAGGCCTGATTGGATAGGATGGGAATGGGATGGGGCTGGGGATGGGACAGGGATGGGATGGGGCAGGGCTGCCCTCACTCACCAGAGCTGCCCTGTCCTGGCACGAGGCTCCTGCCCAGCCAGGGGTGACAGGCAGGGGACACAGCCCAGCCCAGGGGTGCCAGGGGGCTCAGGCAGGGGACACAGCCCAGCCCAGGGGGCTCAGGCAGGGGACACAGCCCAGCCCAGGGGTGACAGGGGGCTCAGGTTGGGGACACAGCCCAGCCCAGGGGTGACAGGCTGGGGACACAGCCCAGCCCAGGGGTGACAGGGGGCTCAGGTTGGGGACACAGCCCAGCCCAGGGGTGACAGGCTGGGGACACAGCCCAGCCCAGGGGTGACAGGGGGCTCAGGCTGGGGACACAGCCCAGCCCAGGGGTGACAGGGAGCTCAGGCTGGGGACACAGCCCAGCCCAGGGGTGACAGGGGGCTCAGGTTGGGGATACAGCCCAGCCCAGGGGTGACAGGGGTGTCAGGCTGGGGACACAGCCCAGCCCAGGGGTGACAGGCTGGGGACACAGCCCAGCCCAGGGGTGACAGGGGGCTCAGGTTGGGGACACAGCCCAGCCCAGGGGGCTCAGGCTGGGGACACAGCCCAGCCCAGGGGTGACAGGGGTGTCAGGCTGGGGACACAGCCCAGCCCAGGGGGCTCAGGCTGGAGACACAGCCCAGCCCAGGGGTGACAGGCTGGGGACACAGCTCAGCCCAGGGGTGTCAGGCAGGGGGCAAAGCCCAGCCCAGGGGTGTCAGGCTGGGGACACAGCCCAGCCCAGGGGGCTCAGGCTGGGGACACAGCTCAGCCCAGGGGGCTCAGGCTGGGGACACAGCCCAGCCCAGGGGTGACAGGGGGCTCAGGCTGGGGACACAGCCCAGCCCAGGGGTGTCAGGCTCGGGACACAGCCCAGCCCAGGGGTGGGACCAGCCTGGCTGCCCTGCACACCCGGGGATTTGGGCGGCTGGGGACAGGCAGGGACATGGCTGGGTGCAGGGACAGGGACAGATCTCAGCTCCTGCTCGGCCCTGGGGAGGGGGATCCGCTCTGGGGGTGGCAGAGCCGGGAGGAAAAGGGAGCCGGGGTCCAGCTGTGCCTCTGCAGCCACCCCTTAATTAACAACTGACCTAATGAAGCATGCCTGCACAGAATCACTGAGGTTGGCAAAGCCCTTTAAAGTCATGCAACCCAAGCAGTGGCACACTCACCATCGTGTCCCCAGGGGCGGCCGAGGACACCACGAGCAGCTCCGAGCTTTTACCATTTAACAACTTTTTTTGTTTGTTTTTTTTTCAGGAGCTAGGAGGGGCGGGTGGGGGGTCAGTAGTGCGAGTGCTGCCGGCGCTGCGGTGGCAGCTGTCCCCAGGGTCACTGCATGCAGGGGTACTGCCAGTCCCCCAGGGTCACTGCATGCAGGGGTACTGCCAGTCCCCCAGGGCCACGTGTGTCTCCTTGATGGCCTGCGGGGACGTCCAGCGCAGCAGGTAGTGGGGACCCCCGGGCTTGTCATTGGTGCCTGGGGACAGCAGAAAGGGCTGGTGGCACCACGAGGGTGGCAGGGACACCGAGGGACACGAGGGTGGGGACATGGAGGGGCACAGGAGGGACACACAGGGACAGGAGGGATGAAGAGAACAGGGACACGGAGCACAGGAGGGAGGGGAGGGGTGGGAGGGACACGGGGGACACATAGGGACATGGACACAGAGGATGGGGACATGGAGGGACACTCAGGGACAGGAGGGACGAAGAGAACAGGGACACAGAGCACAGGAGGGACGTGGAGGGATGAGAGGGACACGAGACAGGAGGGACATGGAAGGACAAGGAGGACAGGAGGGATGGGAGGGACACAGGACAAGGGACACGGAGCACAGGAGGGACGTGGAGGGATGAGAGGGACACAGGACGGGAGGGACATGGAAGGACAAGGAGGACAGGAGGGATGCAGAGAGATGGGAGGGACATGGAGGGACACAGAGGGACATGGACACAGAGGATGGGGACATGGAGGGACACGGGGCATAGGAGGGACGTGGAGGGATGAGAGGGACACGAGACAGGAGGGACATGGAAGGACAAGGAGGACAGGAGGGATGGGAGGGACACAGGACAAGGGACATGGAGCACAGGAGGGACGTGGAAAGGATGAGAGGGACACAGGGGACAGCAGGGATATGGAAGGACAAGGAGGACAGGAGGGACGCAGAAAGATGGGAGGGACATGGAGGGACACAGAGGGACATGGACACAGAGGATGGGGACATGGGGCACAGGAGGGACACTCAGGGACAGGAGGGACGAAGAGAACAGGGACACGGAGCACAGCAGGGATGTGGAAAGGATGAGAGGGACACGGGACAGGAGGGACATGGAAGGACAAGGAGGACAGGAGGGATGGGAGGGACACAGGACAAGGGACAAAGGGGACAGGAGGGACATGGAGGGATGGGAAGGACACAGGACACAAGGAATGGGAGGGACATGGAGGGACATGGGACACAGAGGATGGAGGGACACGGGGCACAGGAGGGACATGTAAAGGATGAGAGGGACACAAGACAAGGGACACGGAGCACAGGAGGGACATTGAAGGATGGGAAGGACACAGGACACAAGGAATGCGAGGGACATGGAAGGACAAGGAGCACAGGAGGGACATGGAGGGATGGGAAGGACACGGAGGGACACAGAGCAATGTGAGGGACATGGAGTGACACAAAGGATGGGGACATGGAGGGACACGGGGCACAGGAGGGACATGGAAGGACAAGGAGGACAGGAGGGACACGGAGGGACGTGGAGCACAGAAGGGACACAAGGGACACAAGGAATGGGAGGGACATGCAGGGATTGGAGGAACAAGGGGACACAGAGGATGGGGACATGGAAGGACAAGGAGGACAGGAGGGACACAGAGAGACAAGAGGGACATGGAGGGATGGGAGGGACACAGGGGACACAGAGGGGTGGGAGGAACATGCAGGGATGGGGACAAGGAGGGACATGGAAGGACAGGAGGGACATGGAAGGACAAGGACAGGAGGGACATGGAGGGATGGGAAGGACACGAAGGGACGCAGGGGACACAGAGGGATGGGAGGGACATGGACACAGGATGGGAACATGGAAGGACAAGGAGGACAGGAGGGACACAGAGACGAGGGACATGGAGGGATGAGTGGGACATGCAGGGATGGGGACAAGGAGGGACATGGAAGGACAGGAGGGATATGGAGGACAGGAGGGATATGGAGGACGGGAAGGACATGGAGGACGGGAAGGACATGGAGGGACACAGGGGACAAGAGGGACATGGAGGGATGGGAAGGACACTGAGGATGGGAGGGACCTGCAGGGAGGGAACAAGGAGGGACACGAGGGATGCACAGGGACAGGAGGGACACGGATCACAGGAGGGATGCAGAGAGATGGGAGGGACATGCAGGGATTGGAGGAACAAGGGGACACAGAGGATGGGGACCTGGAAGGACAGGGACAGGAGGGACACAGAGGGACAGGAGGGACATGGACACAGGATGGGGACATGGAAGGACAAGGAGGACAGGAGGGACATAGAGACAAGAGGGACATGGAGGGATGGGAGGGACATGGAAGGACAGGAGGGCCACAGAAGGACACGGAGGGACACAGGGGACAGGAGGGACACAGGGGACAGGAGGGGAGGGCCTGGCCAGCAGCCCTGGTGTCACCTGAGATGCGGGAGCCCCCGAAGGGCTGCTGGGCCACCACGGCCCCCGTGGATTTGTCGTTGATGTAGATGTTGCCGGCGGCGTGGCGCAGCACCCGCAGGGACTCCTCGATGGCAGCCCTGGGCAGGGACAGGCACAGCCCTGAGCACCCCAAAATGGGCACACAGGGGCTTGGGGCCCCCCCGAGGGGTTTGTTGTCCCCTCCTGAGGGTTTAAGGGCTCAGCTCCAGGCCTCGGGGGTTTCACACACACACAGCTCGTGCGTTTTGGCTGCTTTGGGGTTTCTTTTCAGCTTCTTTCTCTATTTACGTGTCATGGTTGTAAACCAAAGGTTGTTACCCCTCATTCTCCAGGGAAACGTGGCTGCCCCATCCCTGGCAGTGTCCCCTCCAGGCTGGAGGGGGTTTGGAGCACGCTGGGACAGGGGAAGGTGGCCCTGGACCAGCCCTAAAGTCCCTCCAGCCCCAGCCAGCCCCGAATTCTGTGACAATTTTGGGTGATTCTCTCTGAGGTTACACCACTCTTTGCCCTCCTCCTGCTGAGTGGGCTGTGGGATCAACCCCCACGCGCTCCAAACATTCCTCTGGGATAATTCTTCACTGAAAAAAGAGCTTTTTTGGGCTAAGAACCCCCCAAAAATTGAACTAAGCTAAACTTCCAAACCATCCCTTCCCCTCCGTGCAGGAGGAGCAGCAAAAGCAGCACAGGCTGGGTGGGGGAATGCTCTCCCCTGCTCTGGAGAGGAGGGAGATCCTCCAGAGGGGAAAAGCACCCCCCAGCTGCTTTTTGGGGGAATTTTCGGGAATTTTGGGACTCACTTCTCCCGGGCGAAGATCGCCCCCGTGAGGCCGTAGGGGGTGGTGGTGTCGATGAGCTCCAGCACCTCGCGGTAGCGCTGCTCGGGGTACACGAACACGGCCAGGATGGGCCCGAAGATCTCCTGGGGCCCAGGAAAAACACCCGAGAGGCAGGTTCAGCCCAAAAAAGTGCACACCCCATCAGGATGGGCCCCAAAAATCATACAAACCATCAGGATTGGCCCCAAAACCCACACACCTTGTCAAATCAACCCCAAAAAATGCACACACAATGTTAGGATTGGCCCCAAAATCTCCTGGAGCCCAGAAAATGCACCAGAGTGGCAGGATGGGCCCCAAAAAATGCACATCCCATCAGGATGGGCCCAAAAAAATGCACATCCCATCAGGATGGGCCCCAAAAAAATGCACACCCCATCAGGATGGGCCCCAAAACCCACACAGTCTGTCAAATCAACCCCCAAAAAATGCACACACAATGTCAGGATCAGCCCCAAAACCCAAACATCCTGTCAGATCGGCCCCAAAAACCCAAAACCCCATACAAACCATCAGGTTCAGCCCAAAAAAATGCACACCCCATCAGGATGGGCCCCAAAAATCATACAAACCATCAGGATTGGCCCCAAAACCCACACACCCTGTCAAATCAACCCCAAAAAATGCACACACAATGTCAGGATCAGCCCCAAAACCCAAACATCCTGTCAGGATTGGCCCCAAAATCTCCTGGAGCCCAGAAAATGCACCAGAGCGTCAGGATTGGTCCCAGAAAGTGCACACATCCTGTCAGATTGTCCCCAAAAAACCCAAAAAAACATCAGGATTGGCCCCAGAAAGTGCACACACCCCGTCAGGATCAACCCCAAAAAATGCACATCCTGTCAGATTGGCCCCAAAACCCCATACAAACCATCAGAATCAGCCCCAAAACCCACACAGCCCACCAGGATGGGCCCCAAAACCTCCTGGAGCCCAAAAAATGCACCAGAGCGTCAGGATCAGCCCCAAATGTGCACACCCCATCAGGATCGACCCCAAAAAATGCACATCCCCATCAGGATCAGCCCCAAAACCCACACAGCCTGTCAGGATTGGCCCCAAAATCTCCTGGAACCCAGAAATACCAGAAACCATGAGGATCAGCCCCAAAAAACCCATACAAACCATCAGGATCAGCCCCAAAACCCACACACCCTGTCAGGATCAACCCCAAAAATGCAACAACATCAGGATTGGCCCCAAAACCTACACAGCCTGCCAGGATGGGCCCCAAAATCTCCTGGGAATGCAGAAAATGCCACAAACCATCAGGACCAGCCCCAAAAAACCCATACAAACCATCAGGATTGGCCCCAAAAACTCCTGAAACCCAGAAATACCAGAAACCATCAGGACTGACCCCAAAAAACCCATACAAACCATCAGGATTGGCCCCAAAAACCCACACACCCCATAAGGATCGGCCCAAAAATTTCCTGGGAGTTGAGAAAATCCCACACCCTGTCAGATTCAGCCCCAAAAACCCACACACCTCGTCAGGATCAGCCCCAAAACCTCCTGGGAATGCAGAAAATCCCACAAACCGTCAGGATTGGCCCCAAAACACCATACAAACCGTCAGGATCAACCCCAAAAAACCCATACAAACCATCAGGATCGGCCCCAAAATCTCCTGGGAATGCAGAAAATGCCACAAACCATCAGGATGAACCCCGAAAAACCCATACAAACTGTCAGGATCAGCCCCAAAATCTCCTGGGTGCTCAGAAATATCACAAACCGCCAGGACTGATGCCAAAAAACCCACACACCCCATGAGGATTGGCCCCAAAAACCCAAACACCCTGTCAGGATTGGCCCCAAAAACTGCCTGTGAGCCACAAACCCTGAGCATCAACCCCAAAAATAACAAAACCTGTGAGGATTGCCCCCAAAATCCCCTGGGAGCCCAAAGAATGGCAAACCCCACCAGGATTGGCCCCAGAATCTCTTGTCAGCCCAAAAAGCAACACATACAGTGAGGAGGGTCCCAAAAATTTCCAGTGAACACAAAGAACACCACAAACCAGGAGGATCAGCCCCAAAAATATCAAAACCCACCATGATCAGCCCAAAAATCTCTTGTGGGCCCATAAAGCAACACACCCCATGAGGATCAACCCCAAAATGTCCCAGACTGACCCCAAAATGTCCCAGACTCGCCCCAAAATCTCCTGTGAGCCCAAAAAGCAACACATTCCATGAGGATCAACCCAAAAATTTCCTGTGAGCCCCAAAAACAACACAGCCCATGAGGATCAACCCCAAAATGTCCCAGACTGGCCCCAAAACCTCCCATGCAGCCCCAAAACCAACACATCCCGTGAGGATCACCCCAAAGAGCAGCACACACTGTGGGGCCCCAAAATTTCCTTTGCAGCCCAAAAATCTCAAGTGCAGCCCCAAGAACAACACACCCCATGAGGATCAGCCCCAAGAACAACACATCCCATGAGGATCAGCCCCAAAATCTCCTGTGAGCCCAAAAAGCAACACATCCCATGAGGATCAACCCAAAAATCTCCTGTGAGCCCTAAAAGCAACACATCCCATGAGGATCAGCCCCAAAAACAACACAGTCCATGAGGATCAGCCCCAAAATCTCCCAGATTGGCCCCAAAACCTCCTGTGAGCCCAAACCCCGAGCCCCAGGAAGGAGCAGGTGCTGCCCCACCCCAAAGAGCCCAATCCCAAAGCAGGAACCCACTCCCATAGGAACCCCCCCAGAGCAGGGATTTGGGATGGGGTCCCACAGGGATTTGGGAGGGGGTCCCACAGGGATTTGGGATGGGATCCCACAGGGATTTGGGATGGGATCCCTGGGTGCCCTATAGGGATTTGGGATGGGACCCCCCACCCCTCACTCGTGGTGGGGTCCTGGGTTCCCCCACAGGGATTTGGGATGGGATCTCCACCTCTCTCAGGATGGGATCCTGGTTGCCCCAGAGGGATTTGGGATGGGGTCCCGTAGGGATTTGGGAAGGGGTCCCCCCACACCTCTCTCATGATTGGGTCCCTGCAGGGATTTGTGATGGAGTCCCACAGGGATTTGGGGTTCCCCACCTCTCTCATGATGGGATCCTGATTTCCTGGCAAGGATTTGGGATGGGGTCCTTGCAGGGATTTGGGATGGAATCCCACAGGGATTTGGGATGGGGATCACCCCGCACCTCTCTCATGATGGGGTTCCAGGAGTCCCGCAGGGATTTGGGATGGGATCCCAGGGGATTTGAGATTCCCCACAGCTCTCATTACGGGGTCCCAGGGGATTTGGGATGGGGTCCAGGGGATTTAGGATTGCCCACATCTCTCATTATGGGGTGCCACAGGGATTTGGGGTTCCCCACCTCTCTCGTGATGGGGTCCCAGGGGTCCCAGAGATTTGGGATTGCCCACCTCTCTCATGATGGGGTCCGGGGGTCCTGCAGGGATTTGGGATGGGGTCCCGGGGGATTTGGGGTTCCCCACCTCTCTCATGATGGGGTCCCGGGGCTCCCCACCTCTCTCATGATGGGGTCCTGGGGTTCCCCACCTCTCTCATGATGGGGTCCTGGGGCTCCCCACCTCTCTCATGATGGGGATTTGGGGTTCCCCACCTCTCTCATGATGGGGATTTGGGGTTCCCCACCTCTCTCATGATGGGGTCCCGGGGCTCCCCACCTCTCTCATGATGGGGTCCTGGGGTTCCCCACCTCTCTCATGATGGGGTCCCGGGGGATTCGGGGCTCCCCACCTCTCTCATGATGGGGATTCGGGGCTCCCCACCTCTCTCATGATGGGGTCCCGGGGGATTCGGGGCTCCCCACCTCTCTCATGATGGGGATTCGGGGCTCCCCACCTCTCTCATGATGGGGTCCCGGGGTTCCCCACCTCTCTCATGATGGGGTCCCGGGGGATTCGGGGCTCCCCACCTCTCTCATGATGGGGTCCCGGGGGATTCGGGGCTCCCCACCTCTCTCATGATGGGGTCCCGGGGTTCCCCACCTCTCTCATGATGGGGTCCCGGGGGTCGCTGCTCTCCACGATGCAGGGCTCCACGAAGTAGCCGACGCTGTCGTCGCAGCCGCCGCCCGCCAGCACCGTCAGGCTGGGGGAGCTCCGGGCGTGCTCCAGCCACCCCTTGATCCGGGCAAAGGCCTGGGGACAGGGACAGGGAACCAGGGCCTGGGGCTGGAAGGGGCTCTGGGGGTTTAAAAGGGGGGCCCGGGGGTCTGGAAGGGGGGTTTGGGGGTTTAAAAGGGAGACTTGGGGGTCTGGAAGGGGCTCTGTGAGTTTAAAAGGGGGGCCTGGGGGTCTGGAAGGGGCTCTGTGGGTTTAAAAGGGGAGTTTGGGGATTTAAAAGGAGAGTTTGGGGGTCTAGAAGGGGGTCTGTGGGTTTAAAAGGGGGGTTTGGGGGTTTAACGGGCAGTTGGGGGTCTGGAATGGGGGTTTGGGGTGGGAGTTACAGGAAATGAGTGGGTTTGGGAGGTCTGGAAGGGGGGTTTGGGGATTTAAAAGGGAGGTTTGGGTCAGGAATTATAGGAAAAGTGTGTTTGGGGGGTCTGCAAGGAGGTTTGGGGGTTTTAAAGGGGGTCTGGGTCACTCCTCCCAGGACACACCACTCTCGGTGCCCTCCTGGCTGAAGAAGAGGAGGGGGAGCAGGGGAGGTACACAAAACTCTCAAGGCCAGGACGATATCTGGGGGAAATTCCCCCTTTTTCACGAGCAGGGCACACAGCGCTCAGCTGCCAGCCAGCTCCAGCTGATCCCTGTCCCATTCCTGCAGCAAACCCAGCCTGGGCTGCCTGGGCTCACCTGGATCCCTGTCCCCATTCCTGCCTGGGCTCACCTGGATCCCTGTCCCCATTCCTGCCCTGTCCCCATTCCTGCAGCAGTCCCCAACCTGGGGCTGCTCTGGGCTCACCTGGATCCCTATCTCCATTCCTGCCTGGGCTCACCTGGATCCCTGTCCCCATTCCTGCCTGGGCTCACCTGGATCCCTGTCCCCATTCCTGCCTGGGCTCACCTGGATCCCTGTCCCCATTCCTGCCTGGGCTCACCTGGATCCCTGTCCCATTCCTGCAGGAATCCCCAGCCTGGGCTACCTGGGCTCACCTGGATCCCTGTCCCCATTCCTGCAGGAATCCCCAGCCTGGACTCACTGGATCCCTGTCCCCATTCCTGCCTGGGCTCACCTGGATCCCTGTCCCCATTCCTGCCCTGTCCCATTCCTGCAGCAATCCCCAGCCTGGGCTGCTCCGGGCTCACCTTGTCATCGATCACCGCCGAGAAGAACGTCCCGAAGTCCTGGGTGGGCTGCGGGAGGCAGAAGGGAGGGGATGAGAGCACGCCCTGCACCGCGGAGCTCCCTCGGGAGCAGAGGCAGCTACAGCTCGCCCAGAAACCCTGGCCGGTGTCCCGGCAGCTCCGGTTCTCCGGGGAGAAGCGGAGCAGAGCGGCTACAAGTTAATTTCCCATCAGGGCCGGGAGCTGCGGGGCGGTGGGGATGAAAAGCTCGCTTCAATGGGAATTAGCAGCCAGTCCCCGCAGCCCCTAATCCCATCAGCCTCCCGCTGAGCCGCAAAGCCCTTCGGCAGCCCGGCAGCCCGGCTCACATCTCCCACTTTGATCTTGCCGTGCTCCTCCAGCAGCTTCTCTTTGATGTGGGGCCACAGCGAGGCCGGCGCGTAGAGCCGGGAGCAGGCGGAGCACTTCTGCCCGCCGAACTCGAATGCGGAGCGCAGGGTCGCGCTGACGGCGCTGCCCACGTCCGCCGAGCCGTGCAGCACGTGGAAGTTCTTCCCTCCGCACTCTGCAGGGAAAAGGGCACCGGAGGGGCTGCCGGGGGGCACGGCTCCCGAAGGGCGCCTGGGCTCGGCCAGCCCCGGAGCCGATGGCTCAGGGTCTGGGTTTTGCTGTTTTCAGTGAGTTTGGGACCTGCGGGTCTTTAGTGCAGAGCTCCGGACTCCGCACAGGCTCAGCTGCTGCTCTCCCGTTTTGGGATCACACACAACAACTCCCCTCCTGTCCTGATCAAGGACACCTCACTGCCTCAGGTCATGGGAAGTTAAACAAAAGGGAGCTGGGGGGCAAACTTGGGGTAAATTACTTCATTAGCTGAAGCTGGAATTGGAGGATTAACCCCCAATATGCAAATGGACCAAAGTTATCAAAGTGTGAAAACCTGTGAAAAACCATGGTCCATTTTTCGGAGTAACCCTTGCCTGAGATGTACCTGCAACCCCTTCAGTAAATACAAGGCAGCATCGAGGTGGAGCTGATGCCTCAGGATTGCATCTATTCCTTTAATCTATTTTTTATTACTTGTAATTTGTATTTGCAATTTGTAATTTGTATAATAACCCTGTAGTTCTTTAGTGCAGAACTCCAAACTCCACACAGGCTCAGCTGCTGCTCTCCCGTTTTGGGATCACACACAACAATTCCCCTCCAGGCCTGGCGATCAAGGACACCTCACTGCCTCAGGTCATGGGAAGTTAAACAAAAGGGAATTTTGGGGGGCAAACTTGGGGTAAATTACTTCATTAGATGAAGCTGGAATTGAAGGATTAACCCCCAATATGCAAATGGACCAAAATTATCAAAGTGTGAAAAACCCTGGTCCATTTTTGGGTGTAGCCCCTGCCTGAGATGCACCTGAAGGCCTTTCAGCAAATACAAGCACTTTTTATTCCCTTAATTTTGTCTGCTCTGTTTTCAGACAGCCCCAAAAGGCATCAGCGCAGGGAGAGCCGTGACCCCAGGAGCACAACCCTGGAGCAGGCAGATAAAACCCCTGGAAAAGGATCCTCAATTCCCAAACTTTGGAACGCCACACCTTGTGGTCCAAGCGCCAGCTCCCCACCCCAAAATCCCAACCCGTGCCACTCCCACAGCTCGGAATATCCAGGGATTTCCTGCACCCTCTGCCCACAGGGATGGGAACGCTGCCCCTCTCCTCCCCAGGCAGGGGAGGAGCCGCCCCTGAACCCCAAAAATTGTGGGGGAGGCCGATACCTCCGGCCAGGCGAGGGAAGTTGCGGTAGAGGTCCAGGTTCTCCGAGACCTGCTTCCAGAGCCGCTTGAAGGTCCTGCAAGGAGGGAGGAGCTGCTCAGGGCACCCTGATAGGACGTGGTGGGGAAAAACCTAAAGGAGGGATGAGAAATTCCCCAAAAAAGGGGTGCCCCGATGGGTAATCCCCCAAAAAAGGGGTGCCTCGATGGGAAATCCCATTAAAAAATGGATTCTCTGATGGGGAACCCCCACAAAAATGGATGCTCTGATGGGAAATCTCCACAAAAAAGAGGGATGGGAAATCTCCACAAAAAAGAGGGATGGGAAATCCCCCAAAAAAAGGATGCCCCAATGGGAAACCTGCCGAAAAAAGGGATGCCCTAATGGAAATCCCATAAAAAAAGGGGTGCCCCGATGGGAAATACCCTAAGAAAGGGATGCCCCAATGGGAAACCCCTCCAAAAAATGGATGAACCTCGACAAAAATGGATGCTCTGATGAGAAATGTCCACAAAAAAGAAGGATGGGAAATCCCCCAAAAAAGGGATGCCCCAATGGGAAACCTGCCAAAAAAAGGGATGCCATGATGGAAATCCCATAAAAAAAGGGGTGCCCCAATGGGAAATACCCTAAAAAAAGGATGCCCCAATGGGAAACCCCTCCAAAAAATGAATGCTCTGATGGGGAACCCCCACAAAAATGGATGCTCTGATGGGAAATCTCCCAAAAAAGGGATGCCCCAATGGGAAACCCCCTAAAAAATGGATGCTCTGCTCTGATGGGGAACCCCCACAAGAAACAGGGATGGGAAATCCCCCAAAAAAGGGATGCTCTGATGGGAAACCCCCCCAAAAAAGGGATGCCCCATGGGAAACCCTCAAAAAAAGGGATGCCCTGATGGGAAGCCCTCCAAAAAATGGATGCTCTGATGGGAAATCCCCACAAAAAAGAGGGATGGGAAATCCCCTAAGAAAGGGATGCCCCAATGGGAAATCACCCCAAAAAAAAGGAATACCTTGAGGTGAAATCACCCAAAAAAGGGATGCCCTGCACAGAGAAGTGGGACTGAGAGCACAGGTATCAAACAAAGGCTCCGCAGAGCAGTTCCACGGCTTTAAAAATAAACTGGTACAGGGAAGGGCATGGAGTGAGCATCCAGAAGTTTCTGTTCCTCCCCTTTCCCCCCTTCCCTCACTGTGACAAACCCCTCGGCTGGAAAACAATAAAAATGGAAATGGCCTCGCAGCGGGAGCTCAGCCACCAGCTCGGAGCTCCCCACCTGCTCAGCCAAGCATGGCCTGGCCCTGGGGAGGGGTCCCTGCAGGGGCTGCCAGACCCTGGGACCCTCAGCACCTCTGACACCCCACGGGACACAGCCAGAGCCCGGGGGGAAAACCAAACCCACCTGGTGGGCAAGGCAAACCCACCTGGGGGCAAAGCAAACCCACCTGGGGAGGAAACCCACCCTGAATGCAAAGCAAACCCACCTGGGGGCAAAGCAAACCCACCTGGGGGACAAACAAAACCCACCTGGGGAGGAAACCCACCCTGAAAGCAAACCAAACCCACCTGGGGGAAAACCCACCCTGAGAACAAACTAAACCCACCTGGGGTACAAACCAAACCCACCTGGGGGGCAAACCCACCCTGAGAGCAAACTAAACCCACCTGAGGTACAAACTCACCCTGAGAGCAAACCAAACCCACCTGGGGGGCAAGGCAAACCCACCTGGGGTACAAACCCACCCTACCCAGAGTGCAAACCCACCCTGAGAGCGAACTAAACCCACTTGGGGGGCAAAGCAAACCCACCTGGGGAGCAAACCCACGATGAGAGCAAACCAAACCCACCTGGTTTGGGGCAAACCAACCTGGGGGGCAAAGCAAACCCACCTGGGGGGCAAACCCACCCTGAAAGCAAACCAAACCCAGCTGGGGTACAAACCAAACCCACCTGGGGGGCAAACCCACCCTACCCAGGGTGCAAACCCACCCATCTGCAGCACCCCTGCAAGTGCCACTGCCACTCTGGCTGTTGCTGTGCCCCGAGCTGGAGCTAAAACCGCTCCCCGCCAGCACCACCCCCCGGCTCGGACCCTTTCTGCCACCCCTCTGAACCCTGCTCTGATGGAACCCTGCCACCACCACGTCCACCAGGCCGCCCCAGAGGAGCCCCCAGCCCCTCCCTGCCCGTCCCCAACCTACGGCACGCTGCCGGTGAAGTTGAGGCCGCAGAAGTGCTCGGAGCTGGTGACGGCGTCGCCGAACTCGGGCCCGGCCGAGGGCACGAACTGCACCACGTTGGGGGGCAGCCCTGCCTCCAGCAGGACCCTGTAGACGGCGTAGCTGGAGAGCATGGCCGTGTCGCTGGGCTTCCAGAGCACCACGTTCCCCTGGGGCAGCAGAACACCTGGTCAGGACCTCTGAGTGCCCCCCAAAGCTGTCCCCGAGCGGCGGCACCTCCTGGGGACACGCGGCCCCGTTTTCCTGCTCTGTGCTCCCCGTTACTCCGTGTATTCTTCACTCCTATCGGTGGAGCTCTGTTGTGTCAGTGACTGCATTTCCCAGTACTTTTCCATGGCCTTGCCCCAGGCAGAAAGGCAAAAACCCCAGAGCTCCAAGCCCCAGGGGACACAAGGCCCCAGTGCTGCTTGGTCCTTCCCAGGAACCAAAGATGGGAACAACTCTTGGATATTTCACGGGCAGAGCTCAGCCAGTGCTGAGGGGGGACTCCAGACCTGGGGGAATTGCATCACCACTTGTCCTCCCAACTGGTGCTTTTATCAATTATGCTGATTTCCTAAAACCTATTAAAATATCCTCAGCACAATGGGGGTGGGCTTTTGTAGACATCTCTCCATAACTGCCCCTGAAGGCCTTCAAATAAAGATCTGCTCTTGTATTATCCCCTTACTAAAATCATCCCGAGTTTCCTTTCCAGGCTGGGAAAAAGGCAACAGCACCTTCACCCTGTTTGGGCAGGGCTGGGTGTGCCCTGCTCAGCTGAGGACACAAATCCTCCCATTTTCTCTCACCAGGTGGCTGTGCCAGCCTTCCCCTGCCTCCCTTCCAGGGCTGAGCAGGCTTCCCCAGGAGGAGCTGGGAAAAGAGCCTCAGGACATGGGAATGTGTTCCTATGTTATCAGGTCCTGGATTCTGCCTCAGGACACGGGAATGTGCTCCCGATGTCACCAGGTCCTGCTGGTTCCTGCCTCAGGACATGAGAATGTTCTCTCTGATGTCACCAGGCTCTGGTTCCTGCCTCAGGACATGGGAATGTGTTCCCATGTCACCAGTTCCTGGTTCCTGCCTCAGGACACGGGAATGTGCTCCCGATGTCACCAGGTCCTGCTGGTTCCTGCCTCAGGACATGAGAATGTTCTCTCTGATGTCACCAGGTCCTGCTGGTTCCTGTCTCAGGACATGGGAATGTGTTCCCATGTCACCAGGTCCTGGTTCCTGCCTCAGGACACGGGAACGTTCTCTCTGATGTCACCAGGTCCTGGTTCCTGCCTCAGGACATGAGAATGTTCTCTCTGATGTCACCAGGTCCTGGTTCCTGCCTCAGGACACGGGAATGTTCTCTCTGATGTCACCAAGCTCTGGTTCCTGCCTCAGGACACGGGAACGTTCTCTCTGATGTCACCAGGCTCTGGTTCCTGCCTCAGGACACAGGAATGTTCTCTCTGATGTCACCAAGCTCTGGTTCCTGCCTCAGGACACGGGAACGTTCTCTCTGATGTCACCAGGTCCTGGTTCCTGCCTCAGGACATGAGAATGTTCTCTCTGATGTCACCAAGCTCTGGTTCCTGCCTCAGGACATGGGAATGTTCTCTCTGATGTCACCAGGTCCTGGTTCCTGCCTCAGGACAAGGGAATGTTCTCCTGATGTCACCAGGTCCTGGTTCCTGCCTCAGGACACAGAAATGTGCTCCCATGTCACCAGAACTGCCACCTGGGCAGGGCCAGGCAGGGCAGTGAAACCAAAGCTCCAGCCTGGATGAACCAGGCACAAAGAGCACGAGGGGTGGAGAAGTCCTCTGGTGCCACCCCCTTGGCCCCACGGCCTCCCTGTGCCCACCCTGTGTCCCTGTCACACGGCTCAGCCTCCCCTGCACAGGTCACAGCCCCGGGAGGGCTGGACAGGGAGCTCTGGACTCCTGTCTCCTGCTTTCCAGGGATTTGTTGGGCAGGAAAAGCTCCCCCTGGGCCCCTCCAGTCCCTCCACGGGCAGAAACCGAGCACATCCTGCAGAAATCGAGCACATCCCTGCAGAAACCCAGCACATCCCTGCAGAAACCCAGCACATCCCTGCAGAAACCCAGCACATCCCTGCAGAAATCGAGCACATCCCTGCAGAAACCCAGCACATCCTGCAGAAACCCAGCACATCCCTGCAGAAACCCAGCACATCCCTGCAGAAACCCAGCAGAAACCCAGCACATCCCTGCAGAAACCCAGCAGAAACCCAGCACATCCCTGCAGAAATGAACACCGCCCTGCAGAACCTGCAGGCAGCTGGGCAATGCAGGCCAGGGGCAGACACAGCATTCCCAGCCTGGACTGCTCTGATCCCAAGGAAATCCCATTCCCAGGACTGACTGCATGGACCTCTCCAGTGCCTAGCCCCCCGTGGTGGCAGAAACACTGGGGCTCTAATTAACATTCCCCTATTAAGCAGCGTTTTCACCGGGGCTCTAATTAACATTCCCCTATTAAGCAGTGTTTTCTCCTAACTTTAATTCCAGGTGCCCCCTGCTGCTGAGCTTTCCAAGGCTCCTCCTGTGTGGGCAGGGGATCCCATCCCCCTGCAGCATCCTGGGAATTCACTGTCACACCCAGCTGGGTGAGCCACCACGGGATGTCCCCAGGTGTCACTCAGAGCTGCCAGCACGGGTTTGTGCCGTCCCAGGTGAGCTCTGGGATGAGCTCACTGCCAGATTCCCAAAGCCAAGGGTGTCCCCCAGCTCCTGGGGTGGGAGGAAGGGACCTCTCTCCCCGGAAATCTTCCCAGCTCCATGGTGGCTTCACCCTCTCCCTGTCCCCCCACTCCTGCCCTAGTGACAGCTTCAAATGCTTCACTCAAATATGGCTTTAAATGTGATGTTCCCAAATTAAAATCTCCCCAGCCTCTTCGGGGCCAGCAGGAAATCCGAGCCTAATTAGCAAAAACCTGAGGACAATTCGTTGTTTTTTTTTTCCCAGTACAACAATAAATTAATTATTCCTGGCCCAAATTCACCAGGTCCTCCCCAAATTCCACCCTGCAGAGGCAGGAGCTCCTGTGCTCCATGGGCTGGGACATAAATGGGAATGTACAGAAATGCTTTTTACCAATACTTTGATTTTTTTATATATATTTTTTCAGACCTTCTGGGCTCTCCTGTCTGCCAGTTTGGTGCTAAATGGCAGAGCCATAGCCTGCCCTCACCTCCCTTGGCCCTGCACCCAAAAAGTGTCATCCCAGAGGAATCTGAGCAGCTACAAACTGGTTACACTTTCATGTCCCAACAGCACCCCGAGCCCAGGTAGGAAATCAAAGCCCTGCTGTGTTAATTCCCAGATCCCAGCCCAGCCTGGGAAGGAAAAGACACCTTGCTTCAGAACAGAAACCCCAGAAGGGCAGGTTTGGGCAGTGTGTGCCTTCCCAGCACTTCCCCATCACACTGAAATCCAGGCACTGAGGTGCTTTAATTAAAGCCTAAATGCTGATTGGGTCAAGGGGTCCAACAGGCCCCAGGAGTGTTTGTGGAACAGCCCCAGCGAGGCCAGGCTCCCTCCTTCCCACCCCAGCCCAGCTGAACCCAAGGGCTGGGATCCCTCTGCCAGCCTTTCCCTGGACTGCTCTGTCCCCCTGTCCTGTCCTGCCCCCCATTCTGTGACCCTGTCCTGTCCCCCCATCCTGCCCCAAAATCCTGTGACCCTGTCCTGTCCCTCTGTCCCCCTGCCCTGCCTCCCCATCCTGTAACCCTGTCCCCCCATCCTGTGACCCTGTCCTGTCTCCTTGTCCCCCGTTCCCATGTCCTATCCCCTTATCCTGTACCTGTCCCCCTACCTTGTCCCCCTGCCATGCCCCCCCTCCCCCTGTCCTGTCTCTTTGTCCCTCTGTCCCCCGTCCTGCCCCCTGTCCCTCTGCCGTGTCCCCCTGTCCTGTCCCATCCCCCTGATCCTGCCTCCCCATCCTGTGATCCTGTCCTGCCCCCCTGCCCTGTCCCCTTGTCCCTCTGTCCCCCTGCCCTGTCCTCTTGTCCCCCTGTCCTATCCCCTTGTCCTGTCCCTCTGTCCCCCTACCTTGTCCCCCATCCCCCTGCCCTGTCCCCTTGTCCCTCTGTCCCCCTGCCATGTCCTCCTGTCCTGTCCCATCCCAATCCTGCCTCCCCATCCTGTGATCCTGTCCTGTCCCCCTGTCCTGTCCTGCCCTGCCCCTCTGTCCCTCTGCCATGTCCCCCTGTCCTGTCTTGCTCTTCTGTCCCCCTGTCCTGTCCTGCTCCTCTATCCCCCTGTCCTGTCCTGCCCCTCTGTCTGTCTGCCATGTCCCCCTGTCCTGTCCCCTTGTCCCCCTGTCCCCCAGGACTCACCATCAGCGCCGGGGCCCCCGCCAGGTTCCCCCCGATGGCCGTGAAGTTGAAGGGGGACACGGCGGCCACGAAGCCCTGCGGAGGCACGGGGAGAAGGGACCATGGGGAGCCTCCTGTGCCCCAGAGGGGCCCGCGTGGGGCAGGGGGCCCAGCTGACCTCCAGCCCCCGGTAGACCATGGAGTTGGTGCTGATGTCCACGCTGAGGGGCTGGCTCTGCTCCAGCTCCAGCGCGAACTTGGCGTTGAAGCGGAAGAAGTCGATGAGCTCGGCGGCGGCGTCGATCTCGGCCTGGATCACGGTCTTGCCCTGCAGGGAGAGGGAAGGGGGAGTGCAGCAGTGGTGCAGGGGGATGCAGCAGTGGTGCAGGGGGATGCAGCAGGGGTGCAGGGGGGGATGCAGCAGGGGTGCAGTGCTGGCTGTGGGGCGCCCATCCTGAGCTCAGTTCCCAAAGATGGGGCCTCCTGCGCGGCCTCACAATCCTGCTCCCAGCGCAGCAAGGAGTGAGGATCACCCTGGGCCCCTCACAGAGCACCTCCAGCCCTCCCCACTGCCAAAAACTGCCCTGGCAGCCCCTCCTGCCCTGCTCTCCCCAGCTTCTCCAGCACCCCTGTCTTAGAAATGGGGCTGTGTATTCTATTCCAGTCTGTCAGAGCTGGGGCAGTCATCTTCTGTTCACTGGGCAGTTTTCTTTCTCTCCAGGAGATAGCTTCTGTTATTAATTATCTTCTGTTCATGGGCCATTGAGTGTCCCTGCATGGCTGAGAAAATTCCATCATCCATTGGGAGATGCTCCTCCAGGGGAGCAGCCAAGCATTCCTACCTGGATCCAACCTGAGATTTTGGGACACCACAGCAGCTCTTTCCCACTGCATTCCCAGAGGAGCAGCTTTCTTCCCCCTGCATTCCCAGAGGAGCAGCTTTCTTCCCCCTGCATTCCCAGAGGAGCAGCTTCCTTCCCCCTGCATTCCCAGAGGAGCCCAGGCCCATCTCCCCCAGCCCTGGAGCTCCAGAGGAAAACTCCCCCCTTGTGCAGGATCCTGCTCCAGCAGAAGCACAGCTGGCACTGCAGGAGGGCTGAGCCACCCTGGGATGGGACTGCTGCCACCTCCCTGACACACAGGGGGACAGGGCCTGCTCTGTGTCAGTAGTTTTTTTTGTTTGTTTTTGTACTATTACATTTGTTTTTTTAGCTTTCCTAGTACAGAACTGTTATTCCTATTCCCATATCTTTGCCTGAGAGCCCCTTAACTTCAAAATTATACCAGTTCAGAGGGAGGGGGTTTGCATTTCCCATTTCAGGGGAGGCTCTGCCCTCCTCAGCAGCCACTGGCTGTTCACAGCAGGTCAAGCTCCTACCTGCCCCACCATGGTCTTGGCCAGCACCTCTGCTCGCCGCGGGCCGCTCAGCATGTCGGCCGCCCTCAGGAAGATCTGGGCCCGGTCCTGCACAGGCTTCAGCTCCCACTCCTTCCTCGCTGCCAGGGCAGCGTTAATGGCTTTGTTAATGAGCTCCTGTGGAGGCAAAGGGGAAAAGGCAGCAAGGAGGAGCCTCCCCAGCTTCCTCCCCACCACCAGGTCACAGGGAAAAGCGAGGCGTCACCCACCCCAGGCACAGACCACCGGTGCCATCACAACCCCAAATCTGCAGCTCCTGGTGGGTTTGCTCCAGGATCCCCGGGGCTTGGAAAGGCTCCTGGAGCCTCCCTGCTCACAAAATGCATTTCACTTGCTAAACCAAGGCCAAGTGCTGCTGCTTCCCCAAAAAACAGCCAGGAAGGGGGGGAAACAGACAGGTGCACTCACCTTGCTGGCATAGCAGAACTTGGCCACCTTGTGTGCATGGTTAAAGGGCTGGGAAGAGAAGAAGAGGCTCTGTAGGAACCCGTCCCAGGATCCTCCTGCAGGGACCCCCCTGCTCTGTTCTCCCCCATTTAATGAGAAGCCCCCGACTCACCGAGAGCTGGTACCTCACCGTGGGGGTCCACACCTCCTCCCCGCCGATGACACACGGGATGGCCTCGGTCTTGCCCTTCAGGTCAGCGAGGGCCTGGCAGAGAGGAGAACGCGGTGGGAGCAGCTCCCAGCCCGTCCAGCTGCCCTCCATCCCCTTCCCACGGGCAGAGGGAGCGGGGAACAGGCTCCGGGCACGGGCTGCCCACAGGAGGCACAGCTGTGCCCACCGGGAAGGAGCAGGAGCTGGGCACGATGGGCTTGTCACACCAGGGAGAGACTGGGGCTGCTCTGCAGCACCTGCAGCACAGCCCGGGGCACTCCCAGCCCCAAAAATCCCCAAATCCCAGCGCTGGTACCTTCTGGAGCGCCGCTCGCTCGGGGCTCCCCGGTTTGAACTCCAGGATGGGCTCGTTGGTCACCTGGATGGTCGGGCGGTGCTGCCATCTCCGCCTGTGACAGGGCAGCACAGGAACCGCTGCAATGCGCCGCTGCCTCCTTCCCCAGCATCGCGGGGACACCTCAGTACTGGGGGACACCTCAGGGCCTGGGGACACCTCAGGGCCTGGGGACACCTCGGTCCTGGGGACACCTCAGAGCCTGGGGACACCTCAGGGCCTGGGGACACCTCGGTCCTGGGGACACCTCAGGGCCTGGGGGACACATTGATCCCAGGGGATACCTCAGTGCTGGGGACACCTTGATCTGGGGGAACATCTCAGTCCCAGAGGACACCTTGATCCCAGGGGACACCTCAGTGCCAGGGACACCTTGATCCTGATGCCAGGGACACCTCAATCCGGGGCACACTTTGATCCCAGGGGACACCTCAGTGCCGGAGACACCTTGATCCTGATCCCAGAGACACCTCAGTGCCGGGCGACACCTTAATCCCAGGGGACACCTTGATCCAGAGGGGCACCTTGATCCGGGGGACACCTCGGTCCCAGGGGACACTCTGATCCCATGGAATACCTCAGTGCCGGGGACACCTCGATCCTGATCCCAGGGACACCTCAGCACCGGGGACGTCTTGATCCCAGGGGATACCTCAGTCCCAGGCTGCCCCCCCAAACCAGCCCCTGCTCCATCTCTCCCGCTGTGGGGATGCCAGAGCCGGGAGCCAGCCCGGCCCTCGCCCCCAGCCCTGTCCCGCTCAGGAAAACGCGTTTTTAAGGGAGGAGGCACAGGGTGATCGACCCGGGCTGCCGCAAATCCCAGCGCTCCGCCGCTGGCAGAGCCCGGGGGCAAAAGCCGGACGGGCACCCTGGGCTGGACCTTGGCAGTGCCCGGCCCCGCCTGCGGTCACTGCGTCCGGCTCAGAGAAAATGGCCGGGAAAATGGGGGGAAAAGGAGGGGAAAATGAGGGGAAAAGGGAGGGGGAAAGGGGGGAAAAGCGAGGGGGGAAAGGGGGGAAAGCGAGGGGGGAAAAAGGGGAAAAGCGAGGGGGGAAAAAGGGGAAAACGAAGGGGAAAAAGGGGAAAAGCGAGGGGGGAAAAGGGGAAAAGCGAGGGGGGAAAGGGGAAAAGCGAGGGGGGAAAAGGGGAAAAAGCGAGGGGGGAAAAGGGGGAAAAGCGAGGAGGGAAAAGGGGGGAAAAGCGAGGAGGGAAAAGGGGGGAAAAGCGAGGGGGGAAAGGGGAAAAGCGAGGGGGAAAAGGGGGGAAAAGCGAGGGGGGAAAGGGGAAAACGAAGGGGAAAAAGAGGAAAACGAGGGGGAAAAGGGGGAAAGCGAGGGGGAAAAGGGGGAAAGCGAGGGGGAAAAGGGGGAAAGCGAGGGGGAAAAGGTGGAAAGCGAGGGGGAAAAGGTGGAAAGCGAGGGGGAAAGGGGAAAACAAAGGGGGAAAAGGGGAGAACGAAGGGGAAAAGGGGGAGAACGAATGGAAAAAGGGGAAAACGAAGGGGGAAAGGGGGAGAATGAAGGGGAAAAGTGGGAGAACGAAGGGGGAAAGGGGGACAAACGAGGGGGAAGAGGGGGGAAAACTAAGGGAAAAGGGGGAGAAAAAAGAAAAAACAAGAAGAAAGGGAGAAGACAAGGGAGAAAGGAGAGGAAGCAAGGGGGCAGAGGAGAAAAACCAGGAGAAAGCAGTGTAAAACAGGTAAAAACAAGGGTAAAAGTGAAAACAAGGGGTAAACTGTGGGAAACGGGTAAAAACCGAGGGGAAAGGGTAAAACAAAGGGGAAAATAGGGAAATAAGGGTAGAAAAAGGAGGGAGAACGAGAGGAACTAAGGGCTGGCAGTGCCTGCGGGTGGCAGCGGGATGGTTCCTGGGGAAGGGAAGGCAAGAAGGGAAGGGAATAAAGGGAGAGAAGGGAATAAGGGGAGAAAAGGGCAGGGAATAAGGGGATAAGGGCAGGGAATAAGGGAATAAGGGGATAAGGGCAGGCCCCGCACTCACCCGCAGCCCCTCAGCGCCCGCAGCCGCCGCCACATCCCGGCCCCGCCGCGCTCCCGGCCCGCGGCCGCCACCACCCCCCGCGCGGGGGGAGGAGACACAAGCCGCGACTAATTAATAAATTAACCAAGCTCCGGGAGCGGCGGGCTGCGGGAGCAGCCCCTCGCCCTCCTCCCGCTGTGTGTGAGGGTGCGGGCCGTGTCTCCCCCTCCCCCCCGCGGGGTGCCTGTGGGGTGTCCCCAGAGCGCGTCCCCCCCTCCCCGCGCGGTGATGGTTGCGGCCGGAGAGGGGCGGTGGCGCGCGCGGCACGCGGGAGGGGGCGGGGCGCGGGAAGGAGCCAAAAATCCTTTAAAAAAAGGGAAATTCGGGAAAAACAACAACAAAAGCGGCCCGAAGAGAGGCGGCGGATGGGGCTGCGCCCGGAGCTCAGCGGGTCCGAGCCGCCGGAGAGGATTTCGCCGGGGAGAAAGAGAAATCAACTGAGGATCTCCTTGGGAACTGAGACTTGGGCAAAAAAGGGGCGATTTTAACCCAAAGGTGGGGCCCGGCTGGGGCACAGGGCCAGGGGAAGGCTGAAGTGTGCAGGAGGTATTTTAACTTCCAAGGAGAGTCATGTTTCAAGAGCAGCAGCTGAAGGACCTTGAATTTGAGGGCAGTTCGGGCTATTTTATGACCCCAAATCACCTGGGCTGGGCGGATTTTGGGAAACGAGGATGGTCCCTCCCTCCTCAGAGCCAAATCCTTTTGCTTTAGAGGCGTTTTCCGCCCCAAGAATTAACACGCAGAGCCGTTCAACCAGGAGGTTGGTGTTTATTTTATAGTTTTTTGTGGTTTTCATCGTCACCGGAGACCGACTGGGACCCGTTTCATGGGCAGCTCCTGCCCCTGGGGTGCGGCACCGGCTGAGCCCCGGCCCGGCAGGACGGAGGGGTGGGGCGGGCTGGGCACCGCTGGACACAGCTGGACACAGCTGGACACGGGCTGGGCACCGCTGGACACAGCTGGACATGGGCTGGACACAGCTGGACACCGGCTGGGCACCACTGGACACAGCTGGACACCGGCTGGGCACCACTGGACACAGCTGGGCACGGGCTGGGCACCGCTGGACACAGCTGGACATGGGCTGGGCACAGCTGGACACCGGCTGGGCACCACTGGACACAGCTGGACATGGGCTGGGCACAGCTGGACACCGGCTGGGCACCACTGGACACAGCTGGACATGGGCTGGGCACAGCTGGACACTGGCTGGGCACCACTGGACACAGCTGGACATGGGCTGGGCACAGCTGGACACCGGCTGGGCACCACTGGACACAGCTGGACATGGGCTGGGCACAGCTGGGCACCACTGGACACAGCTGGACACCGGCTGGGCACCACTGGACACAGCTGGACACGGGCTGGACACAGCTGGGCACCACTGGACATGGGCTGGACACCGGCTGGACACAGCTGAGCACATCTGGACACAGCTGGGCACCGCAGCAGCACACGGAGAGCCACCAGCAGACCTGCGAGGGGGCGGTGGGGTCGGTTTTTGGCACTAAAAAAAGGAAAACGGAGCAAATCCGCCGAGCTCGGAGGAGGGCGCGTGGTTCTGGCTCTGGCTGAGGGAGCTCTCGGGGCTCCTCCGGACGTGGATTGGATTCTCGAAGCGTTTCGTGGTCCCAAACCCACTGGTGGTGTCCCATTCCAGCCGCTGCGGGTTGCCAGCACAGGATTCCAGCCCCAGAGGCCGGGAGCTGGGTCATCCTCTGGCCTTTCCCCTCCTGGGGTCATCCAAGAGCGTCATCAGTCCAGTCTTTTCCGTTAAAAGTAGCTAATATACAGAATATAAAGCACAATATTTACACGGGGACGGTAACCAGGGGCATTCTCGCACCATCAGCAGTTCGTTGTCGTGGGGATAAAAGAAACTCTCAAGTGACCTAAAGAGGAACCGACAAGAAGTGACACAGCAGGAGGGAAGAGGCATCAATACCCCCCACTCGAACATGATAAATAATAAATAATCTTTTTTGGCTGAAGGTCGCTACATTTACTTTAACCACAGGAAGGTGTTTCAGGGATTGGACTGTGAGTTTTTTGGTGAAACCAGGTCACAGGAAGGAGTGTGTTTTAGTGACTGAGGTTGGACCGCCCTCAAACCCTCTCCAATAAAACAGAAATTTGGGTTTTCGGGGGTGAAAGTCTGGGCAGCTCCCCCGGGTTTGTGGCACCGTGGTCTGGGCTGTTCTGCCACAGAGGTGACAGCGGTTTGAAGCCACCCCAGGGCTTGTTTTAAGCTTTAACATCATCATTTCCCAAAAAAGGGAGCTGGCCAGACTGACAAGCACCCCCTCCCCAAGTGCTTCACTGTTGGAGTGCCTCAGATTAGGGGGAATGGTGATTCTGCAATCAAACACCCACAATGAAACACAATTTGTTGCTCCTTCAAAAGAGAAGCTTTGGAAGGCTCCTGCAAACGCAGAAGGGCCTGAGGACACTGAAGCTGCACAAAAACAGACAGAAAGGGAAGGCTCAAGGGCTTCCCCACTGCTGTGCCAAAGCCTGAGCCAGGGAGAGGGGCTGGCATCCCATTCCCACGGGGAATTTGGCAGGCAGTGAGCAGCTCCCAGCTCACCCTGCTGTCATTCCCACCAGGACACCGCCTGTTGCCTCGTTGGTAATTTTGTTTTAGTTAAAACTCAAACAGACACAAATGACATCCTGCTAAAAAGCTGAAATCCCAGCGTTTGGGTGGCAACCCCGACGGCACAGAGCTTCAAAAGCTGCGTGCTCCCCTGCAGCCGGGCAGAGGGAGAAAAACCCCAAAAGTCCTCAAGCCAAAGGTGGAAAATCCTCACTGGGGTGCTCCCGCCTCCTGGAAGCGCTGGGATGTCTCAATTCAGCCGGGAGAAATCGTTCCTTAAACGCTCAGCTCTAAAATGAAGCACTCCAAGGTGAAACCTCGCAGCTCTGCAGCCCTTCCAACACAAACATCCTCGCCGTGCTCCCGGAGCCAAGGGAAACACCCCGACAGCTCCGGGAGCACCCACGGCCCTGCCGCAGCCAGCTCGTGGTTCTGCTGGCAGGAATCATCATGGAAAAGAGAATTAATATCATCCCACTTCAGAAGCAGCTCTGCATGCGTATTCGGGCAGGATTCCCATCTGCTGTTTGGTTTTGTTGAGTTAATCCCAATTTCTACAGGTACAAATGTAATTTATAGTTCATTTTTATATTCTCCGGGCTGAGGCAGAGTTTAACCCCTGTCCTGCCGTGCTCCAGGAGGTCCTGACCCTTTCCAGGAGTATCCTCCCAGTCGGGGAAAGGGAATAAAATCACAGGGAAGGGAATAAAATCACAGCAACAATCCTGCAGAGGCAGAAGAGATGCTGAACCTGCAGCTCCCCTGGAGGAAGCCACCTGTGAGTGCTCCACAGCCAAACCTGTCCTGGTTATTTCCACGTTGACTCTTGGAACCATCAGAGAATTTGGGGGTCCTGTAGAGCAGAAGAGACTTTACAAGGGAACGATTGCATCTGCCAACAGAAATCTGTTTGCACTTTAAAAACCTCTGATAAAAATAGAATATATACTGTGTTTTTATAAATAGATTACACATTTAGCTTAGATGAGTTTCATTACATTCCCCCCCAAACAATTTTTTAAATAATTTTTCTTTTTTCCTTGTGTGAACTAAGACGATAATCACTAAGTCTTTGAAAAAAATGTTTGTACCACATTATTCTTTAAAACATTTGTACCACGTTATTCTTTGGACATTTTTGAACAACATGCATCCACAAACTGCCATTTGTTTACTGAAAACATTTTTGTACAAACCCAGTTTAGGAATTTGATCTATTATTACACCGCTAGCGAGCAAAAAAATTTGCTTCCTTGAAATCCCCTTTTAAAAAATGAGAAACAATGAGGAGGATTTTCTGACTGTAAATCTAAAAAAGTGTCAATATGACACCGCATTAAGAATAGAAAACAAAAATAAAGTATTTACAGCTTTACAAAGGAAAAAAAGAAAGAGGTCATCAAGATCATTTCCAGCATTTTTACAATTAAATTCCTTTTTTTCTTTTTTTTTTTTTTTTTTTCCTCTGGCAAGCTTTGATCTGGTTTCTGGAGCGGTGCCACGCACACGGAGCAGGAGCAGCAGCACGGCTGGACTTGGAACCAACAACCTCCCAGGGAAACCCCCAAGGACCAACCCCAGCTGCCCCCAAAAGGGCTGGTCCAGCCTAAATGAAAATAAACCCCGACCCCGAGTATGAAAACACCTTTTCTTCTTTAAAAATGGATTACATGTGGTTACAAGAAAGACACCGACACCCATGGGAACCTCTACTGTCCTACACATCACCACCATGCACGTGAGTTCTACACCCTCTACGACACCCCACATCCCTCTCACCCACCCACTGTGGGTGCTCCTGCCCACCCTACACCCCAATTCCAGCTGTGGGAATTCCCTGCCCACCCTACACCCCAATTCCAGCTGTGGGAATTCCCTGCCCACCCTACACCCCAGTTCCAGCTGTGGGAATTCCCTGCCCACCCTACACCCCAGTTCCAGCTGTGGGAATTCCATGCCCTACCCTACACCCCAATTCCAGCTGTGGGAATTCCATGCCCTACCCTACACCCCAATTCTAGCTGTGGGAATTCCCTGCCCTCAGCACAACAGCTCCTGGGTTTGGGAACACTCAGCCTCTTTCCTACCTCAGTTTTAATGAAAAATAACAAACCCAGAGCGGAAGGGCAGCACGACCCCGACAGCTGCTGGGGCTGTGGTGCCAGGAGTGTTTCAGGGTGAGAGGAGCCAGGGCAGCTCCGGGAGCGATCCCGGTGAGAGGAGCCAGGGGCAGCTCCGGGAGCGATCCCGGTGAGAGGAGCCAGGGGCAGCTCCGGGAGCGATCCCGGGCAGAGGAGCCAGGGGCAGCTCCGGGAGCGATCCCGGGGGAAGGGAGCCAGGGGCAGCTCCGGGAGCGATCCGGGCAGAGGAGCCAGGGGCAGCTCCGGGAGCGATCCCGGGGGAAGGGAGCCAGGGGCAGCTCCGGGAGCGATCCCGGTGAGAGGAGCCAGGGGCAGCTCCGGGAGCGATCCCGGGCAGAGGAGCCAGGGGCAGCTCCGGGAGCGATCCCGGGGGAAGGGAGCCAGGGGCGGCTCCGGGAGCGATCCCGGGGGAAGGGAGCCAGGGGCAGCTCCGGGAGCGATCCCGGGCAGAGGAGCCAGGGGCAGCTCCGGGAGTGATCCCAGGCAGAAGAGCCAGGGCAGCTCCGGGAGCGATCCCGGGGGAAGGGAGCCAGGGGCAGCTCCGGGAGCGATCCCGGTGAGGGGAGCCAGGGGCGGCTCCGGGAGCGATCCCGGGCAGAGGAGCCAGGGGCAGCTCCGGGAGTGATCCCAGGCAGAGGAGCCAGGGCAGCTCCGGGAGCGATCCCGGGGGAAGGGAGCCAGGGGCAGCTCCGGGAGCGATCCCGGGCAGAGGAGCCAGGGGCGGCTCCGGGAGCGATCCCGGGCAGAGGAGCCAGGGGCAGCTCCGGGAGCGATCCCGGGCAGAGGAGCCAGGGGCAGCTCCGGGAGCGATCCCGGTGAGGGGAGCCAGGGACAGGCTCCAGGAGCACTCCCGGCAGGAAGGGAGCCAGGAAGGGAGCCAGGGCCAGGCTCCAGGAGCTGATTCACTGTGCTGAGCAATGCCTGCCCCAGCCACTGAAGCATCACAGACATCCAGACATGGCAGATGCTTCCTCAGCCTCAGGAGAGGCTCCTCGGGAGCAGCTGAAGTTCAAAACCCTTCAAACCCCTTCAAATTGCAGATTTCAAACATGCAGACCCAGCCAAAATAACACCCCAAATCCCACCCCCCCCACACACCCCCAGCTTGCAGCCCTAGTGAACATCACATTTACCACTTTGGCCACCTAAGAAATAACTGGAATGAGCACTTTGGAATGAGGTTTCTCTTCCAGAAAAAAAGCTATCTACATTTACAGGACAGACCAGGCTTTGGAAAGCCCCTCACCCCAGGATCCAAGGAGTTGTCACCTACTCTGCACTGAGCATTGCCACCAGTAAGGACAGCACAGGAATACCCCTGGATCCACGGGCTTGGACAGAAGCCATCAGCTGTGGATGGTGATGGATCCTCCTGGTCCCTTTTTCCCAGCCTGGGAAAGGCTGGGAGCTCGTTGGCCGTGTCCAGGCGGGAGATGGAGCTGACAGCCAGGCAGCAGCACAGGAGGGGAAACATTCCTGTGCCCACAGCTCCACCAGGACCCCCGAGGCCCTGCCCCTCTCCGTGGCCACGCCAGGCTGAGGAGTTCCCACCCAGGAATGAGCCATTTTCCAAGAGACCTGTGCTCCTTATGGAATGGAGCAGCACGGATCTGCACTGCCTGCTTGCACTGCAACTCCAGAGATCCAGAGGCTTGGGAACACCACTCAGGAAGCTCCCAGGATTGGCCACTTTGCCTTTCCCTCGCACTGAGAGGGTGCAGAAATTGGGATTTTCCCTGTCCAGCCCTAGCACTGCTCCTGCACAGCAGTTCCCAAGCTTCCTGGCAGGCAAAACAAACACATTTGGTATTTATTCTGAGTTCCAACCACTGCTTAACCCCACAGCTGGCTTTGGGCAGTATCAACTACGTTCTCAATCTTGGTTTAAAAACAAACAAGAAGTTATTGGCTGAGGTTTATACCCTGTTTTTACCTGGCTGAGGGGCTACAATTCCCACTCTAACTGTGAAGAGCTCAGTGGGGCCGGGGTTTCCTCAGCCACCACCGCGTGATCCGACTTTGATGCTGCTTCTCCTGGGTAAAAATGCAGAAAGATGGGCAAAGCCAAGGTCTTGCCACTTTCTCACAGAGAAAGCACGTGGCTGTTCCTCCCCAGTTCTAGGGCAGCAGCACTTCGGGATTCAGTTTACTACGCCCTAAAAAGGATTCCAGCATTTCCCAGTGTTCAGCCTTCCCCAAGAACAGTGCTCTGGACCTCTCCCAAAGTCCTGTCTCCAGCCCACACCTAGGTCAGTTTATCCTGATGCTTCACCTACCCCACTCTACACACCATGGAAGCAGCATAAATGGAGTTATCTCTGTCAGCAAAGGAAAATCTGCAAACACTAAATAAAGAAACCCTGAAAAATGACACAAACCAGGGCTGACCCCCCTCCTAATCCAACCACTGGAAACAAAGGCATTGTGATACGACATTCCACCTCAAAAGAAGCTCTACAGACATCTAAGTGTGCAAATGTGGGTTTAGCTTTCCTTTTCCCAAGGGATAACTGTAGCCCAGCAGGGACCAAACATTCCGTATAAATAAGGCGAGCTTTTTTTTTTTGTTGTTTTTGCATAGAAGTTACTCAGTGATAGTCCCCCCCCAGTGACCCCTCCTGTGCCCCCCTGCTTTGCCACCGAGCTGAGTCCTGCTCCTCCAGGTCCTGAGTCCAGAAGAAACCTTGGACACATCCCAAAGGCTCCCTCACCCCAAAAGGTGGGATGAAGAAAACCCAATGAATTTTGTAGAACTGCTTCACCCTGCGAGCTGTCTCCAAACCCGCTGTTATTTTTAAACGTTTGCAGTTCAATTTGGAGGCAATTCTTTTTTTTTTTTTTCTTGTGCCAGACATCGGTAATTGCACCACAATTGTCTTGGTTTTGCTGCTCTTTTTGCCAATGTTGCTTTTGCCAATCAGTGCAGCAGCTCAATAAAACCAGCAGCTTATTAAAGTACCCAGAGCCTCTGCAGCACCATCCTCTGCTGCCACCAGCTTTGGTTGCTTTTTGGTTTTTTTTTAAATAATATATTTTATAAAAACACCTGCTATTAATATTCCACTGGAGCTCAAAGTGGCTCAGCTTGGGGCAAAGGCACAATTAAAACACCGTGTTTCCTACAGGACTCTGCATTCATGGTTTGTAGAACAATAGAAATGTACAGCACCAATCCGTGGCTGGGAGGGGATGTGTGTAGGAATGAGTCCTCAGAGTCCCTCTGAGGGGGCTCTCGAGTCTTCCACCTTTCCCCCAGCAATTGGTTTGGAATCTTCTCTCTCCATCTTGCCCTTGACTGGAATGCTCCCACTTGCTATCAGCTGACCATGGGCTCCACGTCCGTCTCTCTGTCCAAGTCATCCTGAATTTCGTCTGTGTTTCCTGAGTCACTGCTGGCTACCGAGCTGGGGGATGGAGAATTCCTGCAGGGAAAGGTGCAGCCCAAAAGTTACATATCCGTGATGGAAGGAAGAAAAAAAGTCTTACAAGAAAAGAGTCACTTTCCCTTCCCAGTACTATTTAAAAACCCCTTTATTAACATTTAACACTGGCATTCCCCCAGGCTATTAAAAAAAAAAAAACCTTTAATAAAATTAAACTTTTGGGTTTACAGTAAATATCAGTCCACCCCCCCAATCCCCTACACAAACACAGAGGCTGGCCCAGGTTTACTGATGGGGATGGCCCAGGTTTACTCTCAGCATCCCTAATACCCAGAGCCCTGAAAATTGAAAGTTTATCATCTTGTTCTACCAGGGTTGAGCAAGAGATAAGAGAAATCCCTCACAGTGTAAGGTTCTTAACACATGAGAAGATTAAAAAACCAAGTTCTTCATGTAAGTCCAGAGTCGAGATTTAATTTGGGGTTTTAAGAGTTCTAAATCTGAGATGTTAAAGACTGCAAGTCCAGCTGAGCTGGAGCTCCCTGTGTTTAGGAGCAGCTGCTGAACCCTTGGGGCTTTCCAAGGAACAGGACCCCACACTCTGCTGCAGGCCCCCTTTCAGGCTGATCTGGGACACGAGATTCTCCAAAGGACAAGGCCACCAAGTGACAGTGCTGCCTTTAGCCCAGGCTGGCAGGAACTGATGCCTTAAGTTTTAGCTTTCGTATTTCTCAGATTCTGTGCTGCATTAGTGTGTAACTCTGAACTTCACACAGAGTGTTAGCAAGTTCTCTTCACAGTTTAGTCAGAAAAAACAATCCTTTTCCAGCCCCACAACCAAGGGGAACTATTGCAGCTTCAGGCCCCAAAAAGTGTGAACAAAAGCAAACGGGGAGGATGTGACTTCATTACCTGAAGCTGTAATAGGACAATTACCCCACAATGTGCAAATGGACTAAACTTATAAAACTGTGAAAACTCATGACCCATGGTCCATCTTGGGTGCAGTCACAGCCAGGCTCTTGCACTGCCCAAGGTGTATCTTCGAAGGCCTTTCAATAAATCCCTACTTTATTCCTTTAACTCTGCCTAGCCTCTGTCCTAGGTGCCCTCTCCAGCACCAGACCCAGGAGGGGATGTGCTGGTTTCCAGCTTCTTTTTCTACCTCTGTCAGGGTCAGGATTGAAGGCACTCGAGATGTGGTTCATGCTCAGACTCAGGTGTTTGTTATTTCTTATCCATGTTACAGCCCACAGCAGTGAGTTCTGCAGTCCTTTACCAACAAGGCACAAAATGGCCAACCATCTTTCTCTACAATGCCTTTTAAGGCTAAACTATCCAACTGAGAAATGACACCTAAATTATTTTCACTTTTAACCCAATAACTAATCCCTCCAAGTCCGCAATGAAGGCTTTTCTGTCCAGTTACAAAATACCACCCAAACCCATGAAGATGAAGGTGAAGAAGGTGAAGAAGGTGAAGAATGTGAAGATGAAGGTGAAGATGAAGGTGAAGAAGGTGAAGAAGAAGGTGAAGAAGAAGGTGAAGAAGAAGATGAAGAAGAAGGTGAAGAACGTGAAGATGAAGGTGAAGAAGAAGGTAAAGAAGAAGGACCAACCTCCACCCTAAAACCTCCATCTTGCTCCATATATATTACTATATTCTAAAACCCCAAACTCTAAGATTTCCACCCTGTGATACTACACACTTCTAACCAACCACACACCTATAATCCCAATTATTTTGGAAGCCTTCTCCAGGGCTCCAGGTCAATGCAGTGCTCTCCTGGGGGTCAGAGCCTGTCAGCACAGAAAGGCTGAAATTCCCAGCAGCCAGAACTCCAGCAGGAAGGAGCTGCTGGGGCAGCAGAGGAGTCCCTACCTGTCAGCTGAGCCCTTGATGAGCCTCCTGCAGGTCTCCATCTGCACGTCCAGGCCCCGTTTCATGCTGCACATCTCCATGTACTCGTGCAGGTGCCGGTTCATGTCGCTCTTGGCTGTGGCCAGCTCCAGCTGGGGCAAAGAAGAGCAAGGAATCAGCTTCAGGGGAGCAGCAATCGGGGTTTCCCTGCACTTCTCACCCTGCCTCAGCTGCCCAGAGCCCACCCAGACAGCCCACAGTGCACGTTTCACCTCACTGCTCCTAGCTGCCAAAGCAGTCCCGAGCCCAGCAAGGGCAATCAGCCCCTGATGGTTCTGAACAGCCCTGCAGGGCTTTTCCTGCTCTTGGCACCTTGTTTGTCAACAGGCAGTAATTAATGAAAGCAGTTCCAGGCAGGACAGAGATTTTGAGAAGCTCCAGCTGCTGTTTCTGGCAACCTGTGAGGCCAAGTCCTGGGAAGCACTTCCCAGGGTGAGGGTGGACACGCAGAACAAAGCGGGGAAAAAAGAATAATAGTGTGTTTTATTCCCTTTGTTCTGCAGGTTCTCTCTCCACCAGCCTCAGATTTATGCTCAGTGCTGAAGTATGGAGCAATAATAGCCCAGAGAATGGCATTTAGGAAAATCCCCAGGGCACGACAGAGGGAAATGCCTTTGCATTCTTGGATGTATGGACATTCCTGCTTCCCTCAGGGACACCCCAGAGCACAGCGCTGTGCTGTGTCCATCCATCAGGAACAACTCCCCTTCCTCACCTCTATCTGCCCTATTGTCTCCTGGTATTCCTTGTCTCTCGTTTTGAAGAATGACTCTGTCTCGTGGATCAAGTTTCCCAGGTTTTCTTCCTGCAGGGGAAAGGAGGACACAAACAATTAGCAAGGAAATAAAGGACTTCAGGAGTGAACTGGAGATTTTACTTAACCTCCCCTGGAAATGCAGGTTGTTCTGTTCCTTTATGCACTGATTTTTTAAAGACATTTTTTCATAGGCCAGGAATATTCTTCTTCAATCTGGAATACCAGGAAAACATTTCTGTGCCATGCCCACAGCTCTGGACACAAAAGGCAAGGTCTGACCAAGGCTCCAGCAATTAAACCCATGCACCTGCTGCATTCCACAGCACCAACCCCCTGGATTTTCCTGAGCCTTTCACAGCATGATCACACTTGGACAGACTGGAATTGCTCTCCAGCCATACAACTTCTAATTTTCCCTACACTGACCACACTGCTACTCACAGCTTTGCACTGGAATTCTCATTTTCCAGTTACAGATCATCACTCTCCAGTGCACACACGGATTCCCGCTGGAATTCCTGCACTGCTGGATAAAGCAGGAACAAATGCTGTCCCACAGGAAAGCTCCTCCTTTGGACTGACAGCACAGTCTGGACTCCCAAACACACAGAGCTGTTTGGTGCTGCCCAAAAAGGCACCACAATGTCACTGTTCCCTCTTTCAAGTCTTCAGCCACCTCCATTTTCCATTAAAAACTATCCTCAAATTAACACAACTGCACCAATGAGTGTTAATGGGGTTTCCATGCTCCGGCCACATCTGTGGCAGATTTCCAGGGCTCGTTCCTGGTACCCACACCACGCTATCCAGCCTGGAGTTACAAGAATCATCCCGCTGATCCTTTTATATGCAGAAGAGCTTTAAGGAGGAAGGTCATAAAAGAAGGTGGCGAGGGCAGCGTGTAAGAACTTGAAAGGAATAAAACCCACGGAAGGAAGATTCAGGCATGTAAAGCACATGTTAAAGAGCAGGCACAGCCGGAGCAGTCTTTATTCTGAACCTCCATCTACAAGCCAAATCTACCCTTTCCTTGTATAATTTTCATTTAGAAGGATTTAAGCTTCTTAAAATCTTTAGCGTTTCCCCAAGCGGGGCCTGGGCTCGGCGCTATTGCTGCGCTCAGCCAGGCACACCCGGAGTATGCAAATCAAATCAGCTGTCATTAATTCCTGCGCGAGGCTCCTCGTTATCACCCTGCCGCTCTCCGCTCCAGCTCTCCGCGCTTTCTGCAGCCCCAGCAGCTCCCAGTAATCCCCAGAGGCTCCTGCAGCTCCGGATGGATGATCCAGGCCCGGGGAGGCGCAACACGAACGGCACCGGTTCGGCCCAGGCTTCTGCCTCAGCATCTTCCCGGCCGGAGGCGGTGGGATCACCTCCCTCCTCCCTCCTCCCGGCCTGTGCTGCGCAGCGAGGCACTGACACGGCCATTCCCAGCCACTCCATCATCCCCAGGCTGTTCCCTGCCACTCCCAGCCACTCCATCATCCCCAGGCTGTTCCCGACCATTCCCAGCCATTCCCAGCCACTCCATCATCCCCAGGCTGTTCCTGACCATTCCCAGCCATTCCCAGCCACTCCATCATCCCCAGGCTGTTCCCTGCCATTCCCAGTCACTCCATCATCCCCAGGCTGTTCCCAGCCACTCCATCATCCCCAGGCTGTTCCCTGCCACTCCCAGCCACTCCATCATCCCCAGGCTGTTCCCGACCATTCCCAGCCATTCCCAGCCACTCCATCATCCCCAGGCTGTTCCTGACCATTCCCAGCCATTCCCAGCCACTCCATCATCCCCAGGCTGTTCCCAGCCGTTCCCAGCCACTCCATCACCCCAGGCTATTCCCAGCCATTCCCAGCCATTCCCAGCCACTCCATCACCCCAGGCTGTTCCCTGCCATTCCCAGCCATTCCCAGTCACTGCATCATTTCCAGGCTGTTCCCTGCCATTCCCAGTCACTCCATCATCCCCAGGCTGTTCCCAGCCATTCCATCATTCCCAGGCTGTTCCCTGCCATTCCCAGCCACTCCATCATCCCCAGGCTATTCCCAGCCATTCCCAGCCATTCCCAGTCACTCCATCATTTCCAGGCTGTTCCCAACCATTCCCAGCCATTCCATAATTCCCAGCTGTTCCCAACCATTCCCAGTCAATCAATCATTCCCAGGCTATTCCCTGCCATTCCCAGCCATTCCCATTCCCAGGCTGTTCCCTGCCATTCCCAGCCATTCCCAACCATTCCCAGTCACTTCATCATTCCCAGGCTGTTCCCTGCCATTCTCAACCATTCCCTGCCATTCCATCATTCCCAGGCTGTTCCCTGCCATTCTCAACCATTCCCTGCCATTCCATCTTGCCCTGCCAGTCCCAGCAACTCCCAGTCCCCTCCCAGACTTTTCCATGCAATTCCCAGACCCATTCCCTGCCAGTCCATCCACAGCCACTCCCAGCCCGTTCCCAGCCATTCCCAGACTGTTCCTAGCCCATTCCCAGACTGCTCCTAGCCCATTCCCAGTCATTCCTAGCCCATTCCCAGCCCTCTCCAGGCTGGTTTAAGAAGGCTCTGCAGTGGCTGGATTAGCTGAATTTCCCCGGGATTTTAGGATTAAAAGGAAGCTGTTCATTATCCACCACTGCCAGCAGATCCCCACTGACTGGGCAGAGGGAAGCACAAGATTCTTGGGATGGGATTGACACCCTTCAACACCTCCCAGCCCACACCGAGGCTGCTCAGCTCCCCGCAGGAACAACTGTCCACATATTATCATCATTAAAGTGTGAATGAGGATTCACAGAGAAGGTGAGGCGCTGTGGAAGATCACAGAATCCCAGACCGGCTTGGGCTGGAAGGAGCTCGAAGTTCACCATGGGCAGGGACACCTTCCACTGTCCCAGGCTGCTCCCAGCCCATCCAGCCTGGCCTTGGGCACTGCCAGGGATGGAGCAGCCACAGCTTCCCTGGGCACCCCCACCCTCACAGGGAAGGATTTCTTTCTTAATATCAAATCTAAACCTCCTTCCTGTCAACACAGAGCTTTAGAGAAAGCTCGAAAGGGTGACAGATTTCCTGATGCTCCTGGAATGGACACCTTGGATCCTTCACCTCTCACTCAGTATTTTAAATTATCAGTCTGAAGGAGCCAAGGAAGTAAAGTTTGGCCAATAAAGTGATTGCACAGACTGCAAATCACCCAGAGAGGGGAAGCACTAAGAGGATTTTAAAATCAAAGTCAGTTTGTGTGGCAAACCAGATCACCAGTCAAACACCCACAGGCTCAAATGGCTGTAAAGGAGTAGCTGAGGGAGAGTTTCTGCAGAGAAGAGTTGGAGAAAATAACGGGAATGAACTCACCTCTCCTTGGAGGTCAATGGAGGGGTTGCAGTTGGTGAAGTCTTCCCACAGCAGCAGCGTTTCCTCGTTCTCCTCCCACGTTAAACTGTCACAGTCGTCATCGAAATCAAAGGTTTCCCGGCTGAGAGAACAAACAGGCATTAACCAAAGCACTCCAGCCCCGCTCCCGCAGTCCTTTAATTAATTGTCTAGAAAAATGGGCTGTGAGAGCTGAATGGGGGGACAATGCAGCGGCTGGAAACCCTCACAGCTTTTACAAACAGCCTGTGCCACTGCCCAGGCCCCTCTCTCCTGGGCTCTCTGCCACCCCAGGGCAGAATAAAAGATCCTTGTTGGAGCTGCTGCTGCGAGCACAAGGCCTGGCTCTGCCCTCCAGATGGAGCTGCACAGGAGCTTCCCCTGTTTGCAAAACCACAGGAATGCTTGGAGCTGTTCTTTCCTCCCAAGGAAAGGAGCCCAGACACAGCCCCGGGGACGCCACAAGGCTCGGAAGCCGCGAGGATTTCACGGGGGGTTCGGCCAAGGGCTCCCTGCAGCCCTTGGAACACAGCGGGGCTGGAGGAACAGGGATGATGAAAAGGCTGAGCCCCCCAGCTGTGCAGGGCATGCAGACACTGCTGCAGCCCAGCTGTGCAGGGGACACAAACCCTGCTGCAGCCCAGCTGTGCAGGGCATGCAGAGAGACCCTGCTGCAGCTGAGCTGTGCAGGGCATGCAGACACTGCTGCAGCCCAGCTGTGCAGGGCATGCAGACACTGCTGCAGCCCAGCTGTGCAGGGGACACACAGACCCTGCTGCAGCTGAGCTGTGCAGGGCATGCAGACCCTGCTGCAGCTGAGCTGTGCAGGGCATGCAGACAGACCCTGCTGCAGCCCAGCTGCGCAGGGCATGCAGACACTGCTGCAGCCCAGCTGCGCAGGGCATGCAGACACTGCTGCAGCCCAGCTGTGCAGGGCATGCAGACACTGCTGCAGCCCAGCTGTGCAGGGGACACAAACCCTGCTGCAGCCCAGCTGTGCAGGGCATG
This sequence comes from Lonchura striata, assembly GCF_050655825.1. NCBI lineage: Eukaryota > Metazoa > Chordata > Aves > Passeriformes > Estrildidae > Lonchura > Lonchura striata. Next base: position 8,195,663 of record NC_140723.1, read on the forward strand.
CAGAGAGACCCTGCTGCAGCTGAGCTGTGCAGGGCACACAGACAGACACTGCTGCAGCCCAGCTGTGCAGGGCATGCAGACCCTGCTGCAGCCCAGCTGTGCACGGCACACAGACCCTGCTGCATCCCAGCTGTGCAGGGCACACAGACCCTAATGCAGCCCAGCTGTGCAGGGCACACAGACCCTGCTGCAGCCCAGCTGTGCAGGGCACGCAGACAGACACTGCTGCAGCCCAGCTGTGCAGGGCATGCAGAGACCCTGCTGCAGCTGAGCTGTGCAGGGCACACACAGACCCTGCTGCAGCTGAGCTGTGCAGGGCACACAGACACTGCTGCAGCTGAGCTGTGCAGGGCACACAGACCTGCTGCAGCCCAGCTGTGCAGGGCACGCACACACAGACCTGCTGCAGCCCAGCTGTGCAGGGCATGCATACTCTGCTGCAGCCCAGCTGTGCAGGGCACACAGACCCTGCTGCAGCCCAGCTGTGCAGGGCATGCATACTCTGCTGCAGCCCAGCTGTGCAGGGCACACAGACCCTAATGCAGCCCAGCTGTGCAGGGCACACACAGACCCTGCTGCAGCCCAGCTGTGCAGGGCACACAGACCCTAATGCAGCCCAGCTGTGCAGGGCACACACAGACCCTGCTGCAGCCCAGCTGTGCAGGGCACACAGACACTGCTGCAGCCCAGCTGTGCAGGGCATGCAGACAGACCCTGCTGCAGCCCAGCTGTGCAGGGCATGCATACTCTGCTGCAGCCCAGCTGTGCAGGGCACACAGACCCTGCTGCAGCCCAGCTGTGCATGGCATGCATACTCTGCTGCAGCCCAGCTGTGCAGGGCACACAGACCCTGCTGCAGCCCAGCTGTGCAGGGCATGCATACTCTGCTGCAGCCCAGCTGTGCAGGGCACACAGACCCTAATGCAGCCCAGCTGTGCAGGGCATGCAGACACTGCTGCAGCCCAGCTGTGCAGGGCACGCAGACCCTGCTGCAGCCCAGCTGTGCAGGACACACACACTGCTGCAGTGCTGAGGGCAGAGCACGCAGGCAGCAGTGGCCTTTCACACCCTTATCTGCTCAAACCTTGTGCAATAAAGGAAAGTTGCACAGAGTAGTAGCTGCTCCTCATCCTGGTTAAGGAGCCCTGACAAAGAGCTGCAAATTCTCCCTAAGCAGCCTGGATTCCACGCTGATGCATTTTTATGGCTTTAGTTCACTTCCTCTGAGCTGATACCATCTCAGGAAAGAGCCTGATGCTGTTCCTGGAGGCTGCAGTGTGTGGCAAGGGACAGGAGGTTGGTGTGGATCAGCAGCACTGCAAAAATGTCATTTAAAACACTTGGACACTTATGATTGTGTCTTTTGCAATTCCACTTCTTCAAATCGTTTTCTTTTTCCATGATCTGTCCTGGTCAGAGAGCACAAAGGCTCCTGGACTGACCTCGCACAAAACCCACTGCAGTTCAGATTTTGTGCTACTTAATTATTAAAAAATAAATTCATTACAGCTAAAAATCAAGTTGTTTTGTTTTTGTTAATGATACCAGCTCCTCCATTTCTAAGCTATTATTTTCTACTTCACAAAGACCCCAAGCCCATCCCCAATGAGCCACCAACGCTTTCACCAAGGCTCCTGTAGCACTTTGTGCCACAGGTAATGGGACCTGGAGATAAGAATTTCATTAGCAGGACCAAAAACAACTGGGTATCGCAGGGCAGGTTTGGGAACAAAATTAAAACCCAAATGCATGACCAACCTAGCAGGTACATTTTAACTTCTTGCGTTTTTAAAAAATCCACACACTGCCTGCTGTCACACTGATTGTAGCAGTGGAGAAGTCAAAAATCTGTATTTATTACACTGATTGTTACTGAGGGCCTAAAGACATCTGAAAGGAGCCCTAACAAGGGAAATCACCCACAGCTTTGGCAAAAACCATCCATCCCACACAGGGAATTCAGGCAGAAAGGAGGAAATGCTCCCCTGAAACAGAACTCCTGGCAGTGTCTGACAGCAGAGGAGGAGCTGGTGGTGCCCAGACCATCCCCACACAAACCCTGTGCTGCCCTGGGTGGGAAAGCCCTGCGGGCTCTGCTCTCTGCTGTCACTGCAGGAGCTGGCAGGGGACCCGTGGGAATGCAGAGCTTCCCTCTGGCTGCCCTGGGACCCTGGCAGGGGTCAGGAACCCCCTGGACAGAGCCCCCAGAGACACTGGCTGTGATCTCTGCCCATGGAAAAGAGTTTTCAACCTTACAGAATGAATTACCAGCTCTGAGTGTTTGATATCAGTAATAATTCAATGTGGCACGGGTGCAAAAGTAAAATTTTAGGATTCTAGATTAGGGGTTCAAAGGACACAAGCTGGAGGAAATTGGGTGTGCCTTGTCCTTTTTCTCCTTCTTCACACCCTCCATGTCTCACTGTGGTGTTGGCATTTTTCTGTTGGTTCAGGCTGGGGACACACTGTCCAACGTAGGTGACAGATATTGGCACGTTCTTGTCAATCCAGCCCAGGGAGTTTCTGGTATTGAATGTTTGTCACATCCCACTGAGGGCAGAGCCCCACACGCTGCCCTGCAGGACAGAGCTGGGCAGGGCAGCAGAACATGTGAGAGATAAACAGAATAAACAACCTGGAAACAGCACAGACCAATTATGGCTTCTGCTTTGGCAGGGGGCTGACAGACAGAGACTTTCTACAATCTCAGAATCATCAATACCACAGATTCCGACAGGGACCCAGCCCCAGGGTGCTGCTCAGGGCTCTTCTCTGCCAGAAGAGAACAGCAGAGAGCCCAAAAAGCCTCACCAGGCTGTGGCCACCCCCATCGTGGCCCTGATGGGAGAAGGGGACACAAGGCACACCTCCAGCCACCTCCCTGAACTGCTCAGAGCAGCACCACGTGCTGAGAGTCCCTCCTGGGCTGTTACAAACTTCCTTCTTGGGAGGAATTTGGTTTGGGGTAAAGCTTTGCTTTGGGATAGAGTTCTAGGCAAAAATATTTAGTTTAGGGATAAAGCTTTTGGTAAAATAAGCTCCAGTTCATCCAGTGTGGGATATTGGACTTTGCAGCAACAAAGCTGACAACACCAACATTCCTGATGTCTATAAACTGCTGTCCACTGACCTTCCAGACAGATCCACCGCTCCCCATTTGCCTGCAGCCCAACTCAAAAACATCACAAAAAACTTCAGAGGTTTGTATCTACCCCAAGCTGAGCTTTCAGTTCAAATTCTATCCAGCCAAGCAGCAGCAAACTCTAGAAATCAAATATTCAGCCCGACATGCAGAACAGACTCCTGGTTTTGACCCTTTTTCATTGTGTTTTTCCCTATTTTGCAACAGCCCAGGATAGCAAAATCAATTTGTATTTTTTATATCCTCTGTAGTCCCTCCCACTTGAGGGAGGAGCCGAAATTCGATAATTTTATTTGAACTTCCCCGAAGCCTCCTGGCCCGTGCCACGCTGGCAGCTCAGAGATTCCAGCTCAGGCTGCCTGTCAGGAGCATTTCCCTGGGTACTCACAGCTGGTTGAACATCCTCTTCATCTCATCCGTGATGTTGAGGGAGCAGCTGACCTCATCATCCGAGAACCTCCCGTTGTCCGCGTCCTGCTCCGACAGCTCCTCGTCCGACGGCAGCTTCCTCTCCTTCTTCTTGGAAGCCACCTGAGTGGAGAGAGCAGCAGTGACTGCAGGGCTTGGGAGGGGAATCGGGGTGGGAGGGGAGGAGAGGAGGCAGGGGGAGTGGGCCTGGCTGCCCAGCAGCTCCCGGGAGCCGGGGATCCCTGCCGGCCTGAGAGCGCGGCAGGAGCACGGGAAGCAGCTGGGGAGAGCAAAGCGAGCTGCAGGCTGCCAGCGCCCCCCGCACCTTCGTGTGCTCACTGAGCCCGGCCCGGCACCTGCCAGAGCCATGCAGAGCCTGGGATGAGCCAGGGGAAGGCTGGGATGAGCCAGGGCGAAGCACAAGGGGCAGCAGTGCCTGGGCAGAGAGCAGTGACAGAACTCTCCCTCTCCTGCCACCACCACAGGTGTGGCCTCCAGCACAGAACCCCAGCAAGGAACAGACAGGAAGCCTTTCCAAGAGAGCCTTTATTCCAAGGAGGAATTTCCAGAGAGCCTTTATTCCAGGGAGGAGTTTCCAGAGAGCCTTTGTTCCAGGGCCAGCCCCACCCCAGCAGCAGCAGATTGAGAATCCTCAGCACACAAGAAGGGTTGGCTGAGCCATGGAAAAGCCTGGACAGCCCCCAGGAAATGAAGTTCAGGGAACTCAAGGGCCACAGAGGGAACACACAGGATGCTCCCAGATCCCAGAGGGCTGGGAACACACAAGATGCTCCCAGATCCCAGAGGATCCCAGAGGTTGGGAACACACAGGATGCTCCCAGAGGATCCCAGAGGTTGGGAACACACAAGATGCTCCCAGATCCCAGAGGGCTGGGAACACATAAGATGCTCCCAGATCCCAGAGGATCCCAGAGGTTGGGAACACACAAGATGCTCCCAGATCCCAAAGGATCCCACAGGGCTGGGAACACAGGATGCTCCCAGCTGGTGCCAGAACCTCAAACACATCATCCACTCCCAACCTACAGCAGTTTTCCCTCTTCTTGGCACACAAACCATCCCTTGTTGGTTTTGCTCTCCAAGGTGTCATCCTCCTGGTCATTTTAACCCCTGCAGTCCTGACCAGGAGTGTGCTCTGCAGTCACCTCTGAGCAGAAAGACTCAGCAATTCTCCTCAGAGACAAGAAGGAGGCACTGGCATCATACAGTGGCTCAACTTCCCAGAGGAATAATTCTCTGAGGAAGTTTGAGTCTTTTGGGGAACACAAGGGGAAAAAAGCATCAAACATTTCTACAGCTTCACCAGCAGAGCCCACAAGGATCCTTTACAGTTTCTGGACAGCACTTAGCACACTGTGTGCTATCACTATACACAGAAAAGCGTCAGATTTACTGAAAGCCTGAACAAGACACATTCAGATGGAAGCAGAAGGAAGGAGGGTTCATCAGAGCTGAAACTGCAGTTGTGACAAGACCAGCTGCACTGGGAGTGACAGCCTTGATCCAGGCAGAGCTGTCCAGGAGCTTTGGGAGCAAATTAAAGGACTTTCCTTCGAGCTCCAGGGAGCTCCAAGGAAAGCAACTGGAGCAGCCAGAGCTCACCATCACAGAAATGTTATTTCTGGCCACAGAGCTCGAGCCAGAAATAAGAACATTCAGATGACAGTTCCACGAGCTTAAAACCTGTCACTTGTGAAGGAACAAATGGGAGGGAGGAATACAAACCTAGACCCTGTAACACTGCTTTTTTTCCCTGCATTCAGTGCAGACTAGCATCAGACTCACAGCACAGCTTAAAGATCATCCTGGGACTCCTTTTTTGTTCAACTCTCTGCACTTTGTGCTCCTGCTGCTGCAGCAGCTCCTGCAGCAGAGCTACCCTGACAGACAGCGGGGGAAATACGGAGAGAGAGTTCAAGAAAAGGCAAATGACCTGGACCACATTGCTCAGCACTGCTCCCTCCTGCCCTGCCCTATGGAAAATTCAGGGCCTAATCACCTGGAAAATCTTGGAAACGTCTTCCGAGTTGCGCTGCTGCGCGACATCGCACAGCTTGGCCGTGATATCGATTCGGCGGCAGATGTCCATGTCCACCTTCATGGCCTTTTCTTGGATCTTTGTGTCCAGGTCTGTCATGGGCTGCAGGAAGGACAGCAGGGATTATCTTCTATTATTAGACAGTTCAGGCAAGAAGAGATACCCCACAGTATCTCTGGAACCCCAGGCCACACCAGTGTTAAACATCACACCCTGTTCTCGGGCGGGCAGAGCACGGGTAGTCTCGGGACTCCACAGCTCAGCCCTGATTCTAACAAGGTTCCAACTCGGAGGGATTTGCCACTGACAAAAAGCCTGTACCCACCCCAAAACAGCTGCTCAATGTGGCAAGGGGAGCCTCGGTGGCTCAGGAACAGGGGGGCACAGTGGAATGCCTGGAGAAGCTGAGGAAGTGCTCAAGCTGGGCTTGGAGCAGCCTGGGACAGTGGAAGGAGTCCCTGCCCAGGCAGGGGATGGGACTGGATTGTCCTGAAAAACCCTGGGGTTCCATAAGTAACACCTTAAAAATGGAGAGCACCCCTCTGTGCAGAGCAGAGTGCAGTGTAAATCCTGGTGAGGATGCAACACTTCCCCTCTTTCAGACACCAAAGTTGTGCTGCACGGAGAAGCTGCTGTCAAACCAGAATCCAGGCCCCACTGCAACTGCACGCAGAGCATGGAACCAGCAAATTGTGACTGGATCCAAGGAGATCCATGAAAACCTTGGCACAGAGAACACTCCTCACTGGCACTAACCTGGCTTCCAGCCCAGCTAAAGTTCTGCATGAAAATTTCTGCGTGAAAAAATACTGCCTTGGAGTAGCTCTAATTTCTGAGATACTCCCACTCAGACAGAACATCTGGCTCCTTGTGAAGGAAGAAACATTAAAAAACTCCAAAGCTTATTTTCCAGCCTAGTTGAGACTTGCTCTCCTGGACAGTTCCACTCCTAAGCAATGCTTCCACCTGGGACACAAAAGTGGAAAAACCCTTTGCAGACCACTCTTAAACAACAAATCCCCTTTCCAAGAGGAAACCCTTGGGCTTTTTGTTGGTTTGGTTTGCTTTTTCCCACCATTTTTAGTTTTAAATTATTAGAGTCTTCTACAGGCCCTGTGAACCATCTCTAAAGTCTGAGTCTAAAGTCTGAGTCTTCTCCAGCCCCTGTGAACCACCTTTAGAGTTTGAGGTTGTTTTTATTTTTTTTGGTTTAAATTTTTACACAGAGTCTTCTCCAGCCCCTGTGAGCCACCTTTTATAGAGTTTGAAGGTTGTTTTTTTTTTTTTGTTTAAATTTTTACACAGAGTCCTCTCCAGCCCCTGTGAACCACCTTTATAGTTTGAGGGTTTTTTTTTATTTAAATTTTTACACAGAGTCCTCTCCAGCCCCTGTGAACCACCTTTATAGTTTGAGGGGTTTTTTTTATTTAAATTTTTACACAGAGTCTTCTCCAGCCCCTGTGAGCCACCTTTATAGAGTTTGAAGGTTGGGTTTTTTTTGGTTTAAATTTTTACACAGAGTCTTCTCCGGCCCCTGTGAACCACCTTTGGAGTTTGAGGTTTTTTTTTGGTTTAAATTTTTACAGAGTCTTCTCCAGCCCTTGTGAACCACCTTTAGAGATTTGTGTTTGCCAGACACTCTGAGGAAAATAAATCTCTCAACACAATCTCACCCAGTGAGCTGCTGATCCTTATCTGCAGGAAGGAAAGAGCCACGTGCCAACATTCTGCACTTCTCTCTTCTAAATATTTGCCCGGTGAGGTTCAAAACAAGCACTCCCAGTGCTTTCCTCGGGTTCCCTCATCCCTTAAAGCCTGCCCAGAGCACTTTCCCTGAGCCCAGGAGGATGTTTGCCTGCAGCAGCACCTCCCTCTCTGCACACACAGCAGCTCAGCTCCTGGCTGAATGAAGTCAGGCCCCAGCCTGAGCAGCCTCTCCCCTCCAGGCTCCAACCCAGCATGGCCACCCTTGATTAACCACCAGAAGGACACACAGCTAATTGCCAAATTTCCCATGAGCAGATCTAGAGGCCCTGAGAGAATGGATTTGACACCTGGGAGCGGGTTCTGCAGGTTTCTGTGAAGTCAGGAGAAGGCTGTCGTGTGCAAAAATTACAGAATAAATCAGCGTAACAGGGTTTATTCCTCAGACAAGTGGCTTCAGCACTACCTCAGACTTACTGAGAAAGGCACCTTAATGTTTACCTAGCTTATCTTTCCAGATACCTGCATGATCTCACTAGTAAATAAAAGAATTTTATCCAGGCAGGGCCTAAAAGATCCTCTGGCTTTGAAGAGAACTCAGTATCTAATCAGACATGAAGTAATTCCTGAGAAAACAAGACTATTTTTCCTTTTCTTTTTTTTTTCTTTTTTTTTCTTTTTTTTTTTAACCACGAGGTTGAACCAGCCCTGGAAGCAAAGCCAATACCTAAACCAGGATTCAAATTTTCAGAGTTCATTAAGGGAATGCTTATTCCTCCCTGTGAGGGTGTGAGGCCCTGGCAGAGGTGCCCAGAGCAGCTGGGGCTGCCCCTGGATCCCTGGCAGTGCCCAAGGCCAGGCTGGACAGGGCTTGGAGCAGCCTGGGACAGGGGAAGGTGTCCCTGCCATGGCAGGGGTGGCACAGGATGATCTTTAAGCTCCTTCCAACCCAAACCAGTCCATGATTCCATACAACTTGTTCCTTTAGGAACAGGATTTTTTTGCATGACTCGAGGGAAAGTCCCCATGCCAGCAGCTCCTGGAGCTGCCCAGTGCTCAGAGCCTGCTCAGGGCAGTGCTCAGAGCAGTGCTCAGAGCCTGCTCCCAGTCTGGGACTGCTCAGAGCAGTGCTCAGAGCCTGCTCCCCAGTCTGGGACTGCTCAGAGCCTGCTCCCAGTCTGGAACTGCTCAGGGCACTGCTCAGAGCCTGCTCCCCAGTCTGGGACTGCTCAGAGCAGTGCTCAGAGCCTGCTCCCAGTCTGGGACTGCTCAGGGCACTGCTCAGAGCCTGCTCCCAGTCTGGGACTGCTCAGGGCACTGCTCAGAGCCTGCTCCCCAGTCTGGGACTGCTCAGGGCACTGCTCAGAGCCTGCTCCCAGTCTGGGACTGCTCAGAGCAGTGCTCAGAGCCTGCTCCCCAGTCTGGGACTTTTCCAACCCTTTTCTCCCAGATCCGAGGCTGCCCAGCAGCTGTGGGGAAGGGAGGGGAGGGCAGAGTCCTGGTTATGGGTAAGCAGCAGTTAATGCATCTCCACACAGACCAAACAGGAAGCAGGGAAGGGGGATCTGTCTGATGCATTAGATCCCAGCAGCCATCACTAATTACACAGCAGCACTCGCTAATTACACAGCAGCACTCCTAATCACCTGGCTGGGGACGAAGCCATGTGCAGGACACACACCCACAGAGGGCCCTCTGTACTTACATCACTCATCAGACCCTTAAAGACCACCAGCTCTGCTTTCAGCCTCTCAATCTTCTCATTCAGCTCCTCCTGGAGAGCTTCTGCTTCCTGGGCCTCCTGCAAGGAAAAACACCCTGGAGGTGAGAGGGGAGAGCCCACCAAGCTCCTCACCCAGCTGAGCAGGCTGCTTAAAAAGGGGGTTACAATGGAACTGAATTCTTTAGTGAAATTTAATTGTTACCCTCCGTTGTAAATTCCACTCCCTCCTCCCACTTTGTCACAAACTTTGTCACAAATTTCGTCATTTCCTGCTCCAGCTTCCCAGCATTAGCACTGTCCTCTACAGCAGCACAGCTGCTCTAGCCAGAAGGCAAATTTTTAATTCAAAGACAAATAAAATGCTGAGCAGCATGAGGAGAGGTGTAGAAAACCCCTGCACCATTCACTCCAAACTGCCCAAACCTCACCTCTCTCAAGGTTTCCACCATGGATTCCAGGCTCATCCTTCTCGTCAGCTCCTCCTCCCATCTGAAAGACAAGATGTGCAAATTGTTAATTACAGAGAAAAGTGGGTTTTCCCCTCAGGATCATTGTTAATTACTGAGAAAAGTGGGTTTTCCCCTCAGGATCACAAGTGCTCTGATGGCTGTGGGAGGATGACGGTTACTGGAAATGCAGAGCAGATGGTCTCCCTCAAACCAGAACAGGGAGTCTGTGAGGGAAGGAAAGCTGTCTCCACTTTTATTGGGATCAGCATTCCTCCTGCTCTCACACACAACAGAATGAGGGAATCACAGAGCTTTGGGCTGGGAGGGGCCTCGAAGATCCCATTCCAGGGATCCATCCCCTCAAAGATCACCTTCCACCATCCCAAGGTGTTCCAGCCTGGCCTTGGACACTTCCAGGGATTCAGGGGCAGCCTCAGCACCCCTGGGCAGCCTGTGCCAGGCCCCACCCTCACAGAGAACAATTCCTTCCTCATTTCTAACCTTCCCCTCTTTCAGTTCATTTGATATTTGGCTGCAAATAAGGTGGGAAGTTTTCGGTCCAGAAACAATCAGGGAAGTTGTCTTACAATCTTCCCAGTTCAGCCCGAGCAGTCCATACGTTTCTGTGCCTTCTGTATCCAAATCCTCACTCATCTCCATGTCCCAGTCATTTCCCAGCCCACAAACTGCCAGGAGAACACTCCAACAAGTCCCCGAGTGCTGGGGGTGGCAGGGAAGGAGATAGAGCTGAAATCGATTAATTAAAGCTCACACAGTGCCTGAGGTCATTAGTGGGGCTCTGAGCAGCCTGGTCTGTGGAACGGAGTGAAACAAGATGACTTTAAGCTTGCTTCCAACCCAAATCGTTCTGGGATCCTACAATTATTTTTTTAAGTGTTAAAAAAAAAAAAATCTGGTTTTGAGCAATGAAATCCTTTACAGCAAACCCAGAATTTGACAGCATTAACTGGAAAGATACTGGAAGAATGCTGATATACATCCATAGGCATGGACAGGGTTTGAACTTGGCAGGAGAGGGAAAGCCAAGTGTGTGCCCCTCTCTGAACAGGCACCAGTGCCACCCCAGACCTGCCTGTCTGTTGGGACAACAGGAATTACCCTCCTGGAAAAGAAACTTTGGATACTACAAATCAAAAATCACCCCATGTGAACAGACTCTCCATGTGCCATCACAATCACAACCATTTCTGTTGGTACTTCCACACTTCTCTGAGTTCAGCTGGAACTGTGAGGCCAGAAATCCACAGAATCAAAGAAAACAGTGGTTAAATCCACCAAATTGCACAGATTCAGCCTGTTTTCCAAGGCACAGAGCAGGTGGGGAGGGATGGCTGGGTTCAGGATGACCCCGTGGGGGCTGATTTGATGGGCACAGCAGCACTGTGCCCCTGGCACAGCTCTGCCTTCAGCGGGCACAGTCCATCCCACCTGGAAGGAGCAGAGGGGATGTTTGGGCAGGGAAGGGCACATTCCCATCCCAGCCACTTGTCCCTGCTGCTGAGGGGCAGGAACACCCAGCACAGCAGCCTGGGAGAGCTGCAATTGTGCAGGAGGACTTGTTGTGCATCTTTTTACCAGCATCGACTCACTGCCAAGCAGAGGAAAATATTTAGGTTGGAATTTGCATTTGTCACTAAACGTTGCAACTCGGGTTTCCATGCCCTGGGTGGGTTTTGTACTAATTACATGTGCATTGCTATAAAAATAGCAACTTTGCCTTTCACATTCTAATATCAGAGGCAGGAAGGTGAAATTAATTAAAGCAGGCAATTATATTGGCAATCTGTGAGCTGCTTCTCCTGTTACAGGGCAATCATCCCTCCTGCCTCTGCTGCCAGTGGTGGATGGGAGTCGAGCAAACACTGCAAAAATTGATCTGCTGCTTCTCAAGGTTTGAACTCTTGGGAGAGGGATCCTGGCTGCATCCAGCCCTCCAGCTGAATTATTGCCTCCTCACCGTGCCTTCTGCAGAGGGAGGGAGGTGTTTTTGGAGAACGTCATCTGTGTGTTTTCCCTGACTCTGCCAAAAGCCAGGAGAGAGGATTCGAGTTCCTCCCCAGCAGGTCCGCCACGGCAGCTGCCAGAATTACACATCCCAAATGCTCAGACCAACCTTCCTCGTCCTGCAGGGATCCCAGGAGCTCCATTTCTTTGCTTTTTGCAGAGATTTACAGCCCTAATTTCTGCCCAGCAAACCCAAACCCTCTCTTCAGGAGAGGGGGAAAAGGCACCACCTTCCACACACCCTCCCAGTCCCTGTGTTTCTCTTAATTATAGCAACAATAAAACCATCAGGTGATTTTTAATCAGTTCTAACCAGTTTTTGACCAGATTTTTTTTTAAGTTCCTGCCTGACTGAAGGGAATTTTCACAGGTCTGGCAAGGAGGGTCCTGCTAACCATTAATATCAAATTCTTAACCCCAGAGCACATTCCTCCCACCCACCACCAAGCTGATTAACCTCATTTACCAGCTCAAAATGCCAATCTTACTTTCCCCTCACACTTCAACCTTGGGAGAATATTCACAGTGAAGAGAGGAAGGAGCCAGGCAGGAAGGAAAGGGATGACAATGGAGAGCAGGATTAATTGTGCATCTCAACTTCCAGGGAGGTGAGACAATAAGAAGATTGCTCATTCTGTCATCACCCTGTGCTTGCTGCAGCACACCTGACTTTAAAGGGACCTTGGCAGCTGTGCTGCTGCACATTCCCAAAATCCAGGAGTCAGGGCACTGAGAGGATGCTAATTATGGCTCTGCTGCCTTTATTATTCACCACACTCCAATATTCTCATGGTCATTCATATTAATCAGTATTTCTCTCCTCAGTTACCATCTGAGGTCAGAGGAACCTTCCACAAACTGTAATCCCAGCAGGCTGTGGATGCCCTCTGCTCTCTGGCAGACAGGACGGGGGATGCAGCCCAAAATACCCACAGAAGGGCCGACAGCTTCAGGAGCTGCCTCCATCCCCGGGGAGAGGAAAGCACCCGGGAAGAAGCAGCTCTGCACAGCAGCAGCTCCCTGATCCCTGAGGGTCCCTTCCAGGCCAGGAGATCCCACGATCCTACAGTTCTGCAATACCCAAAAGGGAAATGGCTGGAAAACCAGCAGCCTTCCCACTGCAGCAGGATATGAACTGCTGCTGCTCCCCAAACACACTTTATTTCTTGGCTCACATGCAGCAACTGCAATGCTTTCCAGCTGCATCCAAAAATCCTGTTTCTGACTCAGAAGCATTGCCATCCAAAGCTCCCAGACTTTGGGGCTTTTAATTACATTTTTAGTTATTTCTTCTAAAAAAAGATCAGCAACATGAATTTGTTCATGCCTAAGCCAGTTTTTTTTTTTTTTCCCTTCTTTCCCACCTTCCAAGGACGTGTCAGTTCCATCCACCCGCAAATAAAGGGCAAGCCTGACTTTTCTGAAGCCCTTTTTTCCCCAGCTGTGACACATCACATTCCCACATTCCAGGGCCATTCTGTCATTCCTTCGGGCCGGCCCAGCCCTGCCTCAGGTCCGAGAGGAGAACAAAGGCCACACGCGGCTCTCTGGAAGGATACCGGGCAAACAAAGCAGCGGAGCTCCGAGCAGAGCTGGGGAGAGCTGAGAGCTGAGCTCGGCTCCCTCGGAGTTCGGGAGAGCATCCCCAGCTCCCGAGGAGACACGGAGACACCTCGGGATCGCAGCCCAAAAAAGGCACTCCTGGGGCTGCAGCCTCAGCCCTGGAAGTGCACCGAGCCCTCGGGCTCGGGCTCTTCTGGTTTCCAGGTTCTCTGCTGCTTCAGTGGGTGCGTCTGGGCTTTACATTATGGGATGCTGAGCTCTGCACGGAGCAGAGACCAAACAATTCCTGCTCCAGCTGGGACCAAGGACAAATGACCCAAATCTCAGCCAGGAGCACCAACGCCGTGGGCTGGGGAGAGGAAAACAAGGATGGGACAGCCCGGGCTGGAGCTGGAATGGGACAATGAACTCCAAGGGGCCAACGGAGCAGAACTGACCCAAGTGGGAGACCCCTGAGCGGCTGTCCATTTTGGTTCGTTTTAGGTGCATTTTGGGGCCATTTTGGTTCCTCTTGGGTTCATTTTGGGGCCATTTTGGTTCATTTTAGGTGCATTTTGGGACCATTTTGGTTCCTCTTGGGTTCATTTTGGTTCATCTTGGGTTCATTTTGGAGCCATTTTTGTTCATCTTGAATTCATTTTGTGTCCATTTTGGTTCATTTTAGGTGCATTTTGGGACCATTTTGGGTCCATCTTGGGTTCATTTTGGACCATTTTGGGTCCATCTTGGGTTCATTTTGGAGCCATTTTGGTTCATTATAGGTTCATTTTGTGACCAATTTTGTTCATCTTGCGTTTATTTTGGAACCTTTTGGTTCATCTTGAATTCATTTTGTGGCCATTTTGGTTCATCTTGGGTTCATTTTGGGACCATTTTGGTTCATTTTAGGTTCATTTTGGGTTCATTTTGGGACCATTTTGGTTCATTTTAGGTTCATTTTGGGACCATTTTTGTTCATCTTGGGTTCATTTTGATTCATCTTGGGTTCATTTTTGGACCATTTTGGTTCATCTTGGGTTCATTTTGGGACCATTTTGGTTCCTCTTGGGTTCATTTTGTGACCATTTTGGGTTCATTTTGGTTCATTTTGGGACCATTTGGGTTCATTTTGGGTGCAGCCCTGGCTGGGCTCTTGTGCTGCCCAAGGTGGATCAGCTGAGGAGATCCTTTAATAAATCCCTGCTTTATTCTTTGGCTCTGTCCAGTCTCTGTTCTAGCTCAGCCTTCCCAAGGCATCAGCAATCCCTTGAACCCCCTCCCAAGGAATGGGATCCTCTTCCTTGCTCCTGTCCCAGTCCCACGTCCAGCTCAGGAACACAGAGCAGGGAAGGGCAGCAGATTCACAAAAACCCCTTTGGAACAGCAAGTCAGTTCTAGACAAGTTTGCCTTGCCGAAAGCTGTTCAATAATTGTGTTTTGGAGGGATTTTAGATGTCTGGTTTGATTTAACCAACAAACAACATGCTCACAGAAGGCACCAGGTACAAACATGCTGGGTTAAGAATGTTTTTGCTCAAGGCAGAAAGGCACAAACAGAGCAGCTGATCATTAATGATGCCTGACGGTATCAACTGGATTATTCTTTCATTAAAAATATCCCTCCCTCAAGGGATAAAACACTCATCAAGTCATACTTAATGACAAAGTATTTATTCCATAAGCAAAACTCTTCAGGAAGAGCCTTTTTTGTAGGGTGGTGGAGGGAAGAAAACCTCCAAAAAGAACAACAGAAGGTCTGAGCACCTCCCGTGGGAAAGGGAAAGGGAAAGGGAAAGGGAAAGGGAAAGGGAAAGGGAAAGGGAAAGGGAAAGGGAAAGGGAAAGGGAAAGGGAAAGGGAAAGGGAAAGGGAAAGGGAAAGGGAAAGGGAAAGGGAAAGGGAAAGGGAAAGGGAAAGGGAAAGGGAAGGAAAGGGAAAGGAAAGGAAAGGAAAGGAAAGGAAAGGAAAGGAAAGGAAAGGAAAGGAAAGGAAAGGAAAGGAAAGGAAAGGAAAGGAAAGGAAAGGAAAGGAAAGGAAAGGAAAGGAAAGGAAAGGAAAGGAAAGGAAAGGAAAGGAAAGGAAAGGAAAGGAAAGGAAAGGAAAGGAAAGGAAAGGAAAGGAAAGGAAAGGAAAGGAAAGGAAAGGAAAGGAAAGGAAAGGAAAGGAAATACTCCAGAGCTATCAGGTTTAAGTCCACAATAGGAAACTGAAGCACTGGTTTGAGCAGTACCTATAAATGCTCATGGAGACAGGAGCTAACAATTCCCAAAGACACAAACAGCCAGAGGAGGCAGCACAGCAGGGAACAGAACCATTGCCTTTCCCTGCAGCAGCCCAGCGTGGCACCAGCCCTGCCCTCCTGCGGGGCAGGAGCATTCCCCTGGCACAGCCCAGCTGCCAGGGACGCACCCAGCACCGAGCCCCCGGGGCCGTGCCCCGTCCCAGCACCAGCCTCGCGCTCCCACCCTCCTCCCCGCGGGGCTGGGCTGCTCCAGCGCCCACGCGGCGCCCACGGGAGCCCTGAGCACCAGGCCATGGCTGTGCTGGCACCACACGGCACCCACGGGAGCCCTGAGCACCAGGCCATGGCTGTGCTGGCACCACACGGCGCCCACGGGAGCCCTGAGCACCAGGCCATGGCTGTGCTGGCACCACACGGCACCCACGGGAGCCCTGAGCACCAGGCCATGGCTGTGCTGGCACCACACGGCACCCACGGGAGCCCTGAGCACCAGGCCATGGCTGTGCTGGCACCACACGGCGCCCACGGGAGCCCTGAGCACCAGGCCATGGCTGTGCTGGCACCACACGGCACCCACGGGAGCCCTGAGCACCAGGCCATGCCCACACAAGGCCATGTCTGCAGTGGCACCATGCGACACTCAGTAGAGCCCACACTGGCACCCTGTGACCCACACTGGCACCCTGTGACCCACACTGCACCCTGTGACCCACACTGGCACCCTGTGACCCACACTAGCACCCTGTGACCCACACTGGCACCCTGTGACCCACACTGGCACTGTGTGACCCACACTGCACCCTGTGACCCACACTGGCACCCTGTGACCCACGCTGGCACCCTGTGACCCACACTGGCACTGTGTGACCCACGCTGGCACTGTGTGACCCACACTGCACCCTGTGACCCCACGCCACGCTGGGCACATCCCTGCCCACACAAAGGGATCCATGCTCTAATCCTGCAACCAGCCAGGGCAGGAATCTGGGCAGGGTTTGGCTCTTTGGGCACAGCTTTGGCTCTTTGGGCAGGGTTTGGCTCTTTGGGCAGGGTTTGGCTCTTTGGGCACAGCTTTGGCTCTTTGGGCAGGGTTTGGCTCTTTGGGCAGGGTTTGGCTCTTTGGGCAGGGTTTGGCTCTTTGGGCACAGCTTTGGCTCTTTGGGCAGGGTTTGGCTCTTTGGGCAGGGTTTGGCTCTTTGGGCAGGGTTTGGCTCTTTGGGCACAGCTTTGGCTCTTTGGGCAGGGTTTGGCTCTTTGGGCAGGGTTTGGCTCTTTGGGCACAGCTTTGGCTCTTTGGGCAGGGTTTGGCTCTTTGGGCACAGCTTTGGCTCTTTGGGCACAGCTTTGGCTCTTTGGGCACAGCTTTGGCTCTTTGGGATGGGAAAGGATTGTGTTCCAGACCTTCCACACAGATTCAGGGAAGCCCTCACGACACCAAACTCTGCTGCAGTGCCAGGCCCAATGACCCATTCTGTCAGCCATGGGAAGAGCCACCCCCTCCCCAAACCATTCCTGGGGCTGGAAGGGAGTTTGGGACTGTAAACACAAACAGCTCCAGCAGCTCAAAAGGTCTGAGCCATGCAAGATGGATTTCATTTTTAAACTTCTTTACTTTTCACGGAACTCCAGAGTGGTTTGTGTTGGAAGGAGCTTAGAGATCCCATTCCACCCCTGGCATGGGCAGGGACACCTTCCACTACCCCAGGGTGCTCCAAGCCCCATCCAGCCTGGCCTTGGACACTTCCAGGCACAGGGCAACCACAAACTCCTGGGTCTTGTTAAATAAAACAAGAGACAAAAAAAAAAAAAAAAAAAAAAAAAAAATCCACCACACACAAAAAACCCCAAAACAAAACAACTCCAAAAAACCAAAACAAACCAACCCAAAACAAATGAACAATTCACCACTCTCTCTGATTTTGGAATCCTTACTGAAGAGATCATTTTCCTTCCAGTCTTCATTTTGCACTAAATTACTAAATTAGACATAAAATTGCATCAACCAATTAGATTCTTCACAATTGCTACCTCTGTTTAAATGAGCATTTTTAAGATGCTGTGCAACGCAGGGATTCCTCCTGATTATCCCAAGCGTTGATCATGTTGATCCCACATGCCCAGCCTCATTGAGGCAAATTAAATGTTACTTGATGGGCTCCATGGAAAGCAGATTAATTTAATGGGAAGGGCTGATTCCATTAGAGCCTGGCTGGAGCAGAGGATGCAGCACTGAGTGAAATTGTGTTTCTGCCTGTTGCAACACCCTCTCCACAGAAGCTCTTTTGCCAAAAACCATTCCAGCATCAAAATTCCCAAACATCAGAGCCACGGGGGAGTTTATCCCTGAGTTTGTTGTGAGACATCAAATCTCTGCAGAGCAAAACTTCCCAAACATCAGAGCCACGGGGGAGTTTATCCCTGAGTTTGTTGTGAGACATCAAATCTCTGCAGAGCAGAACCTGCCCCCTTTGCCCTGCTCCTGCTGGGTGTTTCCCCACAAAGGAGAGGTTTAATATTAAAGCCTTATTCTAGACCTGGGCTCTACTTAAAGCAGCAAGGAGACCTTTGAACAGCAATGCCTTGTGAAGAAAATTGCTAAAAGGAGTTACTCTGCAGGAAAACATTGCCTAATTACAGCCCCTGATTACACCCAGCGAGGAAGATGCTCCAGCCTGTTAGTGGAACCACAATAAAACCATCTGCAGGTTCCTTTGTGTCTCCTCGCTGCCCACACGGGCTGTTCAAACAAAACCCAGGTTTAATGACACCACAGGTCAACAACATCAAGCAAAAGCAGCAGCTGTGCCTGCATTCCTTCAGAGGGAAAATTATGGGGCTCTAACAGAGCAGGAGGGACCTGTGACACCCTGCAGGGCTCCGAGTCACTGCTCCTGTGTGACTTCTCCCTGCCACCCCACTGCTCTGGGAGGGGGCCGGAGCTCACCCTGGGTCAGGGGTTCCATGTGGTGGAAAAGTCTCTCCTCCCACCCGAGCTTCCAAAGAAAGGCTCAGCAGTCTCTGTTGTTTGGTCTCAAGGCAGTTTACTGCAAGTTATCTAAAAGATTTTCTCCTCGGGCTGCTGTGGTTTGCTCCCAGCTCAGGCAGAGGCACACACACACCCTGACATCCTCTCTGACCCCGACTGCTTCTTCTCTCCCACCCAGGGCTGCTGCTGTCTTTTATATGGGACATTACGTGTGACATGGTTACAGTTTTCCCAATGCCTATTACCTATATTAAATGGTGCTTTTCCATCTTTTATATGGTACATTACGTGTTACATGTTCACAGTTTTCCCCAATGCCTATTACCTATATTAAATGGTGCTTTTATATCTTTTATATGGTACATTACGTGTTACATGTTTACAGTTTTTCCCCAATGCCTATTACCTATATTAAATGGTGCTTTTCTATCTTTTATATGGTACATTACGTGTTACATGTTTACAGTTTTTCCCCAATGCCTATTACCTATATTAAATGGTGATTTTCTACTCTAAACCAATCTGTGAGTGCCAACATCACCAAGAACATGGAGGTGAGGAAGAAGAAAGAGGGAGGACAGGACTGGCCTACATTCCTCCTTTTTAAAACCTCTGACTCCCATGTACAAAACCAAAACCCCCCTGTACAGCACTCAGAAATTCTTCCCTCCACTTTGTGACTACTGCAACTATAATATCTAAACTTTTGTGACTCCTTGTTCCACCTGCAAGGTTGGTAAATCATTCCATGGCCCAAACTCAAAATCACAGCTGTTTCCAGCTGCCTGCCAGGGTCTCAAATGCTTCTGACCTGGGCCCGGAACCTCCAAAAATGTCTGAGGGACATTTTGGGTTCCGACAGGAGGGCACTGCTGAAGCAAGCTCAGGATCCCTCTCGTTGTCCCTGCCCAGCCCCTTGCACAGAATTGCATTCCCAGGGACATGAGCAGCTCCACAGAACAGGCCCAGCACGGCGGATGAGGCTGCTCTGAGGGGTTCTCGGTGTGTTCCACACAAGGGAGGAAAGATCCCCTAACAGATCCCCTGGCCTTGCACTGACTGCTGATTGTGGATTTGAGGCTTTTTTCTGTCTCACACCCAGCCAAGGGAAAGAAAATCTCATCACTGTCCTGGTTTCAAACCATTCCACAGGAGAATCAGAACTTCTGCATAGAAGTCTGGAAAGACAAGCTTTGTACAGCTCGGCTTCTTTCTGCTGCCCTTCTTTCTTTCCCTTCCCTAATCCCATTGCTTATTGTCCTAGAGAGAAAGATCAGGCTGAAGGTAACAGAACCCAGCCTGATTATCACTGATGTGCCCATTCCACAGCTAATAAATGATTTTAAACACTGTTTACTAGGTTAAACCCATGAGGATTGTCCAAAACCACAACTCCCACCCACAATGGCCAGGAGTGCACTCTCCTGAGGAAAACCTGACCATGGAAATTAATTCCTTCCCAAAGTTTCATGGAAGCTCACAGCATCTATCCACTGCAGCCTGGCCCTTCTGCTGCTCCTGAGCTCAAGAAATCAGAGCTGCTCC
The DNA here is from genome assembly GCF_050655825.1 of Lonchura striata. Classification (NCBI taxonomy): domain Eukaryota; kingdom Metazoa; phylum Chordata; class Aves; order Passeriformes; family Estrildidae; genus Lonchura; species Lonchura striata. The sequence continues at coordinate 8,215,487 of NC_140723.1, forward strand.
AGAGCAGTTACATCCCGAGGAGCAAAACCACAAAAGGCCTCTGCCTGTGCAGTCTTTATAAATAAAGTATCCACACTCAAGAAATTGGAGTGTAATTAAAAGTACATTTTATCACACCTCCCACCGTTGTGCCATGGCAGGAACACACTGTTTCCTGCAGAGAAAGGATTTGGGGTTAGTCATCAACTGCTCTGGCTGATAAGACACCACCAGGTGTGCAGAAAGGCTTAGGCTGTAATTTGTGATGTGATAAGGGACACAGAACGGAGACAGAATGTGAACTCAACTCTGCTCTCTGTCTCTTCCTCTGCACATTTGTGCCCAACCTCTCCCAGCACTGAGCCACAAGAAATTACAGACCCAGCTGGATTTCACAGGATTGCATTTCCCAGAATCCCAGGATGGTTTGGGCTGGGAGGGACCTTAGAGCTGACCCAGTTCCAATCCCTTTGCCATGGGCAGGGACACCTTCCACTATCCCAGGCTGCCCCAAGCCCCGTTCAACCCAGCCTTGGACACTTCCAGGGATCAGGAATCCTCAGCTTCTCTGGGAACCTGTGCCAGGGCCTCACAGGGAATGACTTTTCCCCTCTGTTTTACCCCTGGCAGGCTGCAGGCAGAGCCAAAGCTGGTTTTATTTTCCCTCTGCACCAGCAACTTAAATTCATTTCTCACTCCTGTCAAAACCTTGCTGACAGTGTTTACAGCCCTGAACAAATGCACGGCTCTTAAGCACAAACAAATCATTCTGCAGTGGGGATCTGCTGCAGTTTTTGACAGCTGAAATGCAGGTTTTGGGGAGGCAGAGCTGCCAGGGAAGGGGAGAGGGATTTATCCAGCTCTGCCTCCCATTCCCAGCCATTTCCTGTGACTACAGCAACCCAGAACTGTTCCCAGCAAAAGAACCTGGTGGGAAACAACAGCCTGGGAAAGGTCTGCAGGACTGAGCCTTTGCTTTGGGGGAGAGGGAAATCCCTGGGAAATCATGGAAAAGCAGGCAGGAGAACAAGGACAAACAAGTACACAATCAGAAAAACATCAATGGGAACACTGGACAAAAATGTCAGTGGGGAAGGGGAAAATGTGCAGCACAGAGAAGAGGAACCTCTCCAAAGCCAGATACCCCTAGGAAGTGGGAAAAACTGGGGGGAATATGATGATGAACTTTAAAATTCCAATTTCTGAGACTGGCCCTCGTTTCTTTGAGGCAGCTTTGGAGCCACCAGAGACACCCCAGGGACACGTGAGCTGCCAAAGAACTGAATTAGTCAGTTATATTTTCCCTTTCTCTATAGAGACTTTTGTTAACAGCAAAAAGCAAATTTAAACTGGGCACATCCTGGTTTTAATTTGGGATGGCATTTCCAAGGATTCCCCTGAGACTCTGAGGGGTCTCAGGGTGCTGCTGGGAACTCATGGACTGGCACAAATGGAACAAAGGGAAGGGAAAATGGTTTGGGTTGATGACACTTTAAAGACCCTGTTATTCCAACCCCTGCATGGAAGGGAGAGGGGAAATTCCACAGAACTCAACTAGAAGTGGGAAGAAATCTCGTTTTTCCAGAGCTCCAGCAGTCTCTGTACCACACTGGGTTTTAGCTCCACTCTGATCAAACTGTTTTCTCCCCAAGAGCAGCTCCACACTGCTCCCTGCACATTACCAACTCCTTATCTGCCGTGCCACTGAGGGATGCAGGGAATGTTCTCCAGGCCTGGGAGGACAATGCTGGGCACAGCTCAGGGAACAGCCCCACAGAAGCTCACACTCCTGTACAAGTGTTGTCACAACTGCAGATAAAGTAATTACTCTGACTCCTTTGGAAACAGGTAATCTGAAAAGCACAGGATTACATTGCTGGGAGTGCTGCTGGCTACAGTTAATTATCAAAGCCTCAATTCCCATGGAAGGGAACCTCCAGCAAACAGAGCACTACAAACCCCCTGCATTAACAGCCCCTCGTGAGCACACATTTATTTACATTTCTTTTACAGCTCCGCCTGTTGACAAGCTGCAATTTCATGGGATTTGGCGTGGTGTGCATTCAGGTGTTTCATCCCAGCACAGACACAGGCAAATATCAAAAACTGCTGGGAAAATTCAGCTGAATAAACTCAATGATGACCATGATCTTTGAAGAAAATAATAACAAAACACAGCAGCAGATGCTTTAGAATCATTCAGGCTGCAGAAGATCCTGGACTCCTACAAAACTTCAGCAAAGGGCAGAGAACAGAGATGCTGAGCCTGAAGAAAGCACTGATTGAAGTAAATTTTTTTGAACTTCCCACAGAAGTCCCAAACACAATTATTCTCTTCTCCTGAGAAAGAGCTCTGTGTTTCTCTCCCCACCTATGGCATGCAGGGGTTAAATTTCATTATGAGCGTTGGGCAGCCCCGAACAAACCAGAAGCAGAGGTTGGACACCTTGAAGTAATTTTTTTTGCCAAGCCTGCAAGAGCAGGGCAGGAAGAAGAAGCCCATCCAGTGCTTTTAAATCCCATTTCACTCACATGATGCCTTGGGATGGCTGCCTAGGACAGAGGCCAGACAAGATTAAGAGAACAAAAGTATTTATTAAAGGCCTTCAGTAGGTACCTCTTGGGCAGTCAGGAGCCTCCGAGGCTACACCCAAGATGGACAATGGGCACGAGTTTTTCAGACAATTATAAATTCAGTATATTTGCATATCAGGGCTTCATGCTCCAATTCCAGCTTCAGGTAATGAAGTCTTTTACCCTCAGTTTGCTGCCCCCCAACTCATTGTGGTTATACTTTTCAGGGCCTGAGGCTGGAGGGAGTCCTTGAGTTTCAGGCCCAGAGGAATTGCTGTGTCTGAATAGAACAGAACAGCAGCCGACAGGCTGTGGAGCTTCACAGTTCCACACCAAAGCAGTACAGGATCTGAGAAATGGAAAAGCTAAATCCTCAGGGATCAAACGGCCCGGACTAGTCACCATCTCCATTTATTCTGGTGCAAGTGCTAATCTGTAAAGGTGTAGGGAAGGTGCAGAGCAGCTCCAGAGGGGCCGGGCAGACAAAGGGGAGGAAGCCAGGCTGAAATTCCGCCCTGTGATCCCTTTGGCCAGCTCAGCCCATCATTACTGACCAGCACAGCAAATTGGAGCAGCTTTGTTTGTTTGTTTGTTGGTTTACAGGGGAGTGGGAAGGGGAGGCTGTGCCCGAGTCACGGGATAATCGCTGCAAAATCCAGCCGTTGCTTGGGGAAACTTGGAAATTGCCTCGTGTTCCTCGGTTATTCAAATGTAATAAACCAGCAGGAGATAGGCACCGGCATGCCTGGACCAAGTTTAATAGAAAAAAATTGAAATAAAAAAATTGAATTGAAATATTACAAAAATTTATCCCAGCCTTCAACAGTCTTAATAATTTGCTAAGATGCAGGATTTGCCCACATGAGGACTCCATGCCCTGCAACCTTGGTGTTAAGCAAATATTTGTAGTAAATAAAAGCTCTTTGCAAGCTGCCCTCAAACGTGACTTGGAGCTCCCTGCACTAGAAATGTGACCAGCCTCGATGTCCTGAGGTTTCCAAAGCAGGGGTCCCACCCTGTTTCTCCTCTCCCCACCTCCAACTCTTTTTCCTTCACCTCCCCTTCAGAACGTGAATCTTAGGGTAACATAAAATACCCAATGACAAATCCCACAGGTCCTGAAGGCATTACCAGAGCCAGGAGGCTTTGGCAGGACTCACTTCAGAGGCCAAGCACCCCAAGAGCCTCAAATAAAATCCAGAACACAAGACTTGAGTTGATTTTCAAGGCTCTCCCTCAACTCTTTAAGAAGCATGAGAAGAACCCATATTTTTCCACATATACCTGTATTTCCCCTCCTCTCACCTGTCCTTCTTTTACCCTGAATTCTCAGTTCTGTTTTCTGTTTGTTTTTGTTTTTTTTTTTTTTAATATGCAGAACACAGGAGACTTCCAGAGCTGATAAAAGCATTATTATGGAGGAGGGATCTCGAGCAGGAGCACAAAGAATGAGAGAAACAAAACCCACAACAAACCAGGTTTGAAACCCTAATCAAGAACTTGCTGTAACAAAGCAGAATAATTCCACACAGCTCCAGCCTGGCAGCCGCTCTCAGGAGGTGACATAAGAACATGCTCTAATATACAGCATCACCCTTTTAAAAATACATTTGTGTTTTTATGGTGCTCAGGACATTTCCTTTGTCATTTCTCACCTCCTACTGCCGCCGAGGCCTCTCAGCAGCAGCAGAGACTTGGCCAAAGCTCTGGCAGCTCAGACGAGGAGTTCCAGGAGGGATTTAAGGCCATAATAAGATCTAAGCTGTCGGAAAGTCCAGGCAAACTTCTGTGGCATGTTTTTCCTTTCTCTCCCCTATAAACAGCTCATGAAAGCTGCCCTGGAGGCTGCCAAGTGAACACAGGGCATTATCTCAGCTGCTGCACATGACTCCAGGGATGATTCCTCCATCACAGCTCCGAGGAGTTGTCCACCGGGCCTGGGACTACAGGAAAGCTTTCCCATGTAGGGTGAGGATTATTTTGTTTCACAACTGCCTCGTGACTTCAGGGCAGTCTGGTGGAGAGGGAAATGTGGCTGTTGGAGTGGTGCTGTGGGTCTCCTGCTCTCCAGAGGGAGCAGGGATTCCCTGGCACTGGAATTGCATCGAGGGGAGTCCCAGGTGAGCCAGGACAGGTCTCAGTGTGACCCCGAGAGCAAACCAGGGCTGTCCCCCTGACTCCCAGAGTGGAAATCCATCCCAGTTAGGGAGGCTGACAGCCTTCCTGAAGGATTGCTCTCAGGGAACACCAGCCTGAAAGAAAGGAAACAAATCCCTGGGATGGCACAAACCCACCAGGGACAGCACCACTTCCATCACCTGCAGTCAAACAGCAGCATGTGAATATAGTAAAAAAGGGCATCCCTGGCTCAGGGAAGAAGTGATGATGTCTGGCTCCAGATCAGAAGGCTGAAGGATCTGCTTTATTAAAACTATACTTTATTACATTAATATACTATTTAAAGAGAGACTGTCTTATTCTACATAAATACTTCTTACTTACCTACCAACTAACTGTCAACTAACAAACTGGTGACTCTGCTGAGAGCCCGAGCCACAGCTGGATCCATTGGGCACTGACCCCAAGCAACTTCCCCAGAATCCAACCCAGCCATCAGTGCAGGTGAACAATCTCCAACCACATTCCACATGGGGAGAACAAAGAGCAGAGATAAAGATTGTTTTCTTCTCTCTGTGCTTCTCCTGAGAGACAGAATTATGTCTCTCTGCCCAGAAAATGTGAATGCCACACGTGAACCCAGGGATGTTCCCATCTCCTCTCACCCCAGCACTTGGGTAAATCACCCGTTTTTGGGAAAAGCTGATCCATCCTCTAAAGCAGCACAGAACTGAGCAATTAAATGTGCACGGGCTGAGCTCAGCTCTCAGGATGGAACCTGCACAAGGCTCAGAGCAGTGGTGCTGAACATCCTCTCTCATAAAAGGCCTTTATTTACTTTCTGATTCCCTGAGTAAATGCTGTCTATAAATAGCCCTCCCTGCCCAGGCTGCTGTTATCTCCTCAGTCACTGGGAAAGGCCCTGATAAGACCAAGTGATAATAGATCAGGATTACCCTTCTGTGGAAAGGAACCTGCAGGAATTCATTACTGCACGATTTCCGTTCCCCTTTGCAGCTCTTCAGCCTGAAGCAGCAAAAATAATGGAGTGCCCATACCTTCCTCACCTTGTCTTTGGGTTTATCTCCCTCTTCCACCACATCCTTTAAGAACCAGCCTCAAAACAGAGCCAAATTCAAAACCGAGAGCTCGGCTCACCCTAATCTCTGTCCCAGCCCTAAATACTTTTACTGAACCTACTAAAGAACAAAGAAAAAAATGAGATAAAGCTTATCTGCTTTCAGGAGTCAGAAAGACAGGTGGAATACACACCTAGGGCACAGCAAAGCCTCCCAGCACTGCCCTACACATCCATTATCTCTGTGTGAAGAGCTTTATGACCTTTATAAAAGTAAGTATATTTAAGCGCAGCTTTTATGTGCAGTGTGGAGGTTCTGACCTCAGAAGAAATAAACTTTTCTTCAAGGGCTCCGCTGCCACTGGAGGGAATGCACAGGACTCCTACAGTGCTCCTATGGATCCATTATCTACGTTTCCAGAGTTTTATTGCCTTTGAAAATGTAAATATATTGAAGGGTAGCTTTCATGTGCAGTCTCAGGGTTGTAAGAACATGAGGATTAACCAAGGGAAGAAATAAAAAGCTCTTCAAGGGCTCCGAAGACACTTGAGGAACACACAACACTCCTAAGAGTGCCCCTATGGATCCACTCCCTTATCTGCATTTGAAGAGTTTGATTACCTTTGAAAATGTAAATATATTTTCTGTGCCGTGCCAAGATTGTAGCAACACAAATGTTAACAGAGGGTAAGAAATAAACTGTTCTTCAAGGGCTCCGATGGCCCTTGAGGAACACCCAGCACCCTCCAGTGCCCCATGGATCCATTCCCAGCTCTGCATGGGAAGAGTTTTACTGCCCTCACAAAGGTAAAGATATTTAATGTGCAGTGCCACAATTGTAACCACACAAATGTTAACAGAGGGTAAGAAACAAACTGTTCTTCAGGGGCTGCAGAGACACCTGAACACACAACAGGAACAGAATGTACCCCCTGCTCAGGCTGCTTTCATCACCTCTGGCACAGCAGGCAGATTGATAAAATTCAGGGTTTCCAGTCAATTACCATTAATCCACAGCACTCTGCCACTGAGAGGGAAGCAAATGAATAAAGGTGACAGCAGGGTATAAAATTCAAGATGAGGCATTTTTAAATATTTGTATAAAGGCAGAACAGTCTTCAATTCAGACAAATGGAACAGTTGCTTTTGCTGCCTCAGTTGCACAGATTTCCAAGAACTGGAGTTGTTTAGTACTTGAATTTTTAGCAGCGGGGGGCATAAACAGCCAGGGCAGGGGCAGCCCTGGGGTACTTGTAGAAGGGAGGGGATGCACAGCAGCAGAGTTCCAGTACAGACTTGGTTTTCATGGAAAACCAAACTGGTTTGGGTTAGAAAGAGCCTGAAGCTGATCCAGTGTCACCCCTGCCATGGCAGGGACACCTTTCCCTATCCCAGGTTGCTCCAGCCTGGCCTTGGGCACTGCCAGGGATGCAGGGGCAGCCACAGCTGCTCTGGGCACCTGTGCCAGGGCCTGCCACCCTCACAGGGAAGGATTCCTTCCCAAAATCCATTCTAAAGTGTCCCTCTTTTAGTTTAAAATCATTCCCCCTTGTCCTGTCTCTCCATCCTTTATAAATTATCCCTTTCCTTATTTCCTGCAGCTCCCCCAGGCACGGGAAGGCCACAATTAGGTCACTCCAGAGCTTCTCCAGGATGAACAATCCCAATTGTCCAGCCTTTCCCCACTGTGACAGGCCAGGGAACAGGGCTGGAGTGACTGAGGCAGTGACCTCATTCCCCTGCCTTCCAGTGCCCCACAATTACAGGAGAATGGAGCTGAGTCATGGACCCAACCCCCCCAAACCACAGCTCCCCCAGGGAACAAATCCCTGCCCACAGCCCCGGAGCTGAATCTCACTGGGAATTTCAGGGGAGAAAGATCCAACTGGAATTAATGCTCCACTGAAGGCTGGGAAAAGGAAAAGGCTCTGCCTTTGGAAACAGGGAACAGCCCTTTTAGGGCTGAAACAAAGCCAGAGCAGCTCAGTGCTGCGCCCACAGCCCCACACGAGGCTCCCACCCTCCCCTCCATTAAATAAGAAGTGGGAAAACAGTGAATTCCTTCCAGCCACCGAAAGTGAGCAGGGAAGAGCCTGCCTGCATCACACATCCATGGAGAGAGGGATCCCCTGCCTGTCGGAATCTGAGGTGTTGATGATCCCAAAATTGTAGAAAGTCTCTGTCTGTCAGCCCCGCTGCCAAAGCAGAAGCCATCATTGGTCTGTGCTGGTTTCCAGGTTGTTTATTCTGTTTATCTCTCACATGTTCTGCTGCCCTGCCCAGCTCTGTCCTGCAGGGCAGCGTGTGGGGCTCTGCCCTCAGTGGGATGTGACAAACATTCAATACCAGAAACTCCCTGGGCTGCATTTACAAGAACGTGCCAATATCTGTCACCCACGTTGGACAGTGTGTCCCCAGCCTGAACCAACAGAAAAATGCCAACACCACAGTGAGACATGGAGGGCATGAAGAAGGAGAAAAAGGACAAGGCACACCCAATTTCCTCCAGCTTGTGCCCTTTGCACCCCTAATCTAGAATCCTAAAATTTTACTTTTGCACCCGTGCCACACTAATTATTACTGATATCAAACACTCAGAGCTGGTAATTGATCCTGTGAGATTGAAAACTCTTTTCCATGGGCAGAGATCACAGCCAGTGTCTCTGGGGGCTCTGTCCAGGGGGGTCCTGACCCCTGCCAGGGTCCCAGGGCAGCCAGAGGGAAGCTCTGCATTCCCACACCTGCCCCCAGGGGAAACCCCAAAAATCCCCAAAGGGAGCCCCCAAGGCAGTGTTGGTAATTGCAAGATGTTTACAAGAAGGGTGTTGTTCCTAATTAACCAACAGTGTAAAAAGTAATGATTAAAGACCAATCAAGTTCACCTTTATGGCAGCTCTCACTAAAAGAATGTGTGGTTTCTAATAAAATCAACATTTTACCTTGTGAGCCTTTGAACCTGTCTATCCCTTCATTCAGCCATGCTCGATACAATAACAGGAGAGGAGGGGAGGGAGGAAAAGGGTTTCTGTGCAGCTCTGCCCGTGCTCCAGAGGGGAGCCAGCATTCCCAGGGTGACTTTGTCCCTGAGCAGGGGAAGCTGCTCTGCTGCTGCCAGCAGCTCTGGGCCAGGCCGGGAATACAGATTAGCAGGAACGCATTTTCCAGGGCATTAAGGAATTTTTAACTGCTCTGAGCTCCCCGTTTCTCCCTTGCTCAAAAGAAAATAATGAAAAAGAGAGGGGGAAAAAATTAAAAAGCAAGTGTTTTAAAAATTGCAAAAAGAGCCAAAGGTGAGGTGATTCTGGCATAGTCATCTGGGTGAAAAATTTGATTTAAAAAGATGGGAAAATATTCCAGACTGCCCAATGCTTCAGCATATGGTGAATGCCTTATGGAAGAGAGGGAAATAAAGAAATATTTTCTGCCTGAGAGAGGGGGAATTTCTTGCAGCAGTTTTAACGACAGCAGCTGCTTGAAGTATTAAATACTGATATTAATACATCCCCACTGCAATTCAGTATTAATGCACCCCCTGCCATTTTATGGAATCCAGTAAATTTACAGCAGTGCCTGGTTTTCTCTTTAACCAGAATTGATTCATCAGGGTCAAATTCTGTGACTGAACTGACACAGGCCTGCTCAATTTAAATTCTGTGCTCTGTGTCAGAGGGAGCTTCATTTAAGAAAAATAAAGAAAAATGGCATAGTTGTATTTTCTCCCCTCAGAGCCAAATTTTACCTGTAAGAACGCACAGGCAGAGGGACACTTTCAGTGGAATGACAGATTTGGAATCAGTCCTGAGGCAGGATCCCTTTGATCTCGGGCTCCAGCCTGAGTCACTCACTGAAGGCAAGGGGGATGCAGCCCTGCTGTAAATCATCACTTCCTTCAGCACTCCCTGGCTGCATGAGCCACTGCAAATTACCAACTTCCCTTGCCCACATGAAGGGGAGCAAGTTAATTCCTCCTCTTTTTAGTCCGGGATCTTGGAGCTGTCAGGTTTTCCAGCACTCTTCCAGGTGCTGATGTCTGTGCACACACAGCAAATAAAGCCAGGCACCCCTGAGTGCCCACAGGCACCAACACAGAGCTTTGGATGAAGCTCACCTGCTCTCAAACCCTCAAGAGTGGGGAATTCTAAATGGTTTGTCCATAAAGACAAGAAATTTGGGAAGATACACGGAACTGAGGTGCAGGCTGCAACACCAAGCCCTGTTTTTGACTAGATTTCAGTGCAAATTCAGAACAAACCCCCTGAAATGAGCATCAGCTTGAAGATTAAACCCAGAAGCAATGCAAGGCTCTGGTCACACACACGGAAATGCCATCTCAAAGCAAGGAACGGTGCTGCTTCCAGGCAGAAAAAGCCAAAAAAGGGACACCTGAAGCTGTCCCCAGCCAGAAGGAGCAGCCCAGGCACAAAGGCTGATATGACCTGGTGAGCCCCAGACTCCCCTCGGAAAGGGATCCAAATTACCCAGGTTTTGGGGAAGTGGGACACAGGGAGCCAGAGGAGTCACGTGGAGAGGAGAGATGGACGCAGGGACAAAGGGCTGCAGGGACTCTCGGCTGTGATTTCAGCGGTGACGGGCGCTGGCCCGGGTCCCTAACGAGCTGGACACTCGTTAGCGGGCACGGAGCTGCATTCTCTGCCAGCCCTCCCCTCCTGCAGGAGGCCAGAGCCACAGCTGATGTCATTTCTGCACATGGAGCAGCAGCACTCACTGCAGGGGCACGGGAGAGGCTCCCAGGCCTTCGGAACCACGGCCGAGAATTTAATATTTAAATTTTTCATTTTTGAAACGAAGCACGTTGGTAATCCAGCGGTGGTAAAAACGTGTGCCACTTCCTGCCACAGCGCTGGAGAAAGTCAGGGAATCTTTCCCAAGTTTCCTGAAGTCACCTCTGGTGAATCACCTGAGCTTTCTCCAGGTTTAATTTGAAGCAGGATGATCTGATAAGGAGCTGACCAGAAGAGTTCCTGAACGAGGTGATACCAGGGATTAGGAAACACCAGACAAGTTCTTTATTTCTTTGGCATCAAAACCAGATCCACTGTCCTACACGATCCCTTCAGCCAAAGCATCCCCAGGTGCCACATCCACACGTTTTCTGAACATTCCCATGGGTGGTGACTCCACCACTGCCCTGGGCAGCCTCTGCCAGTGCTTTGGGAGCCTTTCCATGAGGAAATTTTCCCTATATCCAATCCAAAGCTCTCCTGGTGCCTCACAAGGCCATCTCCTCTCCTGTCACTGCTCCCTGGGAGAAGAGACCGACCCAAATTAAGGCATTTTTGACAATATATTTGAAATTCAAGAAGCTCTCGGTGTGCCCGGGCTATTGCCCTACTGCAATAACATTTTTGTCCCTTATTCCAAATTTATCATGAAGCGCAGGCAAATTCCTTCCCTTCAGATGTAAGAGTGGGAGGTTCAAGGTTAGAAATGTGAGAAAAACACACCCAGCTGTGGCTGCCCCTGGATCCTGGCAGTGCCCAAGGCCAGGCTGGACAGGGCTGGGAGCAGCCTGGGACAGGGAAAGGTGTCCTGCCAGGGCAGAGGGTTGGAACTGGATCTTTAAGAGCCCTTCAACCCAAACCACCCTGTGATTCCATGATCTCCCTGCTTCCCAAGCCAGATCAGTCTCATGCCATTTCTTATCATTTATTGCCTTTTATTATCACTTCTCACTAATCCCTTCAAGGTTCTTGGAGCAAGGTAATTTTTTATAGGAAGCGGTCACAAGGCTATGCAGGAGTTTCAGCCACTCTGAACAGTGCACACACAGACACTGTTAAGCTTTTAAACTTCAAAAAACCTGGAAGAAATCTCTTCTGGTACAAACAAAGAAACAAAAAAAAGAGCTGGTTTTAAAAAAAAATGGTTTTAAAAAGAGCTGGTTTTAAAAAGAGCTGGTTTTAAACACCAAGATGGAGATTTAGAATCAGAATACCCCAAAGTTAGAAGGGACCCACAGGGCCCCTACAGGAGCAAAAAACAACATCCTGTGAGTATTTCTAGCGCAGAAAAAAGCAAACTTAGAGAAAAGCAGATGCAGGAAACCACCCCGAGAGCTGGCAGAGCAGCAGCCCAAAGAAGCAGCTGCTGAGCTGGAGGTGGCTGCAGAGCCTTCCTGAGCCCCAGGGGCAGCTCTGCTCCAAAGCCCCACGAGAAGAGCTGGGAATCACTGCTCATCACGGGCTCCTGTGTGTGCTTCCACCTCAGCCCACACCGCAGCATCTGGGGACATTCTTGGGGTTTAAGAGCTGAGGTATGGGAGGGGTTTGCTCCCAGACCCACTCGGTGCTGAAAATCACAGGAGGAATCCAAATTCTAAATACAAACACAGTCCCGTGGTTCTCCTGCAGCAGGGGAAGCTTCTCGTGGAGAAACACAGAGAAGTTTTTTCTCTAAAACTCCAACCACAACAGGAAGTGGGGGGTTTTTCCCCACTTAGTTTATCAACAAGTTCATTATTTTCATTCTAATTTAAAAATAAAGTTCAGAACAACAACAGCTCATTCAAGTCAGTCATAACATACTCAGCCCTCCTATTACAAACCAGCTGAAGGCACACACAGAGATTTCTTTGTCTATTAAATATTCCAAGCACAACCCCACTGTGGAGCACTGCTAGAAATCAGGATCAAAGAGAAGCACCCTCCTCTCCTCACAAGCCTTCTCCTGCATCCCTACAACCCACAAGTCCCAGTTTCCAGCTGTATCGTGAGGAAAAAAATAAATAAACCTTAGATTTGTGAGAGATACCCGTGTGTACCCTAAATGTGTGTCTCTGCAGCAGCACTTTAGAAAGAAAGATGGAATTATTTAAGGAAATATTACTCTTATGGTGCTTCATTTGCACAGCTCCAAGCAGTGCCACTTTCTACCCAGCAATTACAACTGGGTATTTGTGCCACACAGCCAAGGTTTTTTCACATCAGGCAATTTTATCCCTTCTCCACAGGGAAAACTGACGTTCTCCCAGGCCAGGGAAAAAGGGGCTTTTCAAGCCTGAATCTCAGGTTTCACCAGAGCCAGCATTTAATATCAAACTTCACATCTTGTAAGAGGCAGCCAAAAATCCCCCAGACCAGGGATTTTCCACTACTCAGGAAGCAGTGGAAAATCCGTAATTTCTGTGAAAAGCCACATTGAAAAACAATTATCCCTCTAAAACAGAAAAAGAAAAGCAGGAATAGCAGAATTAAAGAGGTGGCTTTCCACAGAGATTGTTCCTGCCAGCCCTGTGACCAATCGAGGCAGGGACAGGTCTGCCACGCTGGTTACATTCCTCCAGGGGGATGAAAAAATTATTTGTTTTTGATTGGGTCTATGCAGAACATTTGCATCTTGTTACTGCTGATATTTTAGCCTTAAAAGTTCTCAGACATTCCTCCAGGGCTTATCTTAAGCACGTTTTTATTAAGTTCCCTTCTCTAAAAAAAACAAGCTCCAGTGAGTTTTGACGCGCACTGCCTTTGACAATGATAATCTTTGTCCTTCCCAGCTGCAGCAAATTTAAGATAATCTCTTTTCCAAGTGGACTTTATTAATCTTCCCAGTGAAATACCATCCTGAGGTAAAACAATTATTTCCAGTTCAACTCTTAGTACCAGCTAAGCCCGTGCTGGAAAAGACAACCAACATCTGGCAGACTCAATATCTGCAGCAATTAAGAGTAATCGTGGAACCAGAAATACACAAATGTGTGCAGGGGCTGGGCCCTGGGACAGCCGGGGAGGGAACGGCCGCAGCAGCACTGCAGCCAGCCAGTGACCAGCTGGGCACAGCAGGGACACTGGCACTGCCACTGGGGCACTGCCACTGGCACAGCCACAACAGCACTGCCACTGGCACAGCAGGACTGCCACTGTCACAGCCACAGCACTGCCACTGCCACAACAGCACTGCCACTGGCACAGCAGGACTGCAGCCAGCCAGTGACCAGCTGGGCACAGCAGGGACACTGCCACTGCCACTGGGGCACTGCCACTGGCACTGTCACAGCAGCACTGCCACTGGCACAGCAGGACTGCAGCCAGCCAGTGACCAGCTGGGCACAGCAGGGACACTGCCACTGCCACTGGGGCACTGCCACTGGCACTGTCACAACAGCACTGCCACTGGCACAGCAGGACTGCAGCCAGCCAGTGACCAGCTGGGCACAGCAGGGACACTGCCACTGCCACTGGGGCACTGCCACTGGCACTGTCACAACAGCACTGCCACTGGCACAGCAGGACTGCAGCCAGCCAGTCACCAGCTGGGCACAGCAGGGACACTGGCACTGTTACAGCAGGACTGCCACTGTCACAGCCACAGCACTGCCATTGGCACAGCAGCACTGCAGCCAGCCAGTGACCAGCTGGGCTGGCACAGCAGGGGCACTGCCACTGCCACTGGGGCACTGCCACTGGCACTGTCACAACAGCACTGCCACTGTCACAGCAGCACTGCAGCCAGCCAGTGACCAGCTGGGCACAGCAGGGACACTGGCACTGTTACAGCAGCACTGCCACTGTCACAGCCACAGCACTGCCATTGGCACAGCAGCACTGCCACTGGCACAGCAGCACTGCAGCCAGCCAGTGACCAGCTGGGCACAGCAGGGACACTGGCACTGTTACAGCAGCACTGCCACTGTCACAGCCACAGCACTGCCATTGGCACAGCAGCACTGCCACTGGCACAGCAGCGCTGCCACTGGCACAGCAGCACTGCAGCCAGCCAGTGACCAACTGGGCTGGCACAGCAGGGGCACTGCCACTGCCACTGGGGCACTGCCACTGGCACTGTCACAACAGCACTGCCACTGTCACAGCAGGACTGCAGCCAGCTAGTCACCAGCTGGGCTGGCACACCAGGGGCACTGCCACTGTCACTGTCACAGCAGCACTGTCACAGCAGCATTGCCACTGTCACAGTAGTACTGTCACAGTCATAGCAGTATTGTCACTGCCACTGCCACAGTGGTACAGCTGCTGTCACACCTGCACTGCCACTGTCACCGTCCCAGCAGTACTGTCACTGTCAAACCTGCACTGCTGCTGTCATCACCACCACTGCTGCTGTCACAGCTGACCAGCCACAGTCACAGGGGCACTGACACTGTCACCCCTGCACTTCCCTGTCACTGTCACAGCACTACAACCACTGTCACACTTGCACTGCTGCTGTCCCTGTCACAGCAGTACAGCCACTGCCACACCTGCACTGATGCTGTCACTGTCACGCCTGCACTGTCCCTGTCACACCTGCACCACCTCTGTCCCTGTCACACCTGCACCGCCCCTGTCACACCTGCACCGCCTCTGTCCCTGTCACACCCGCACTGCCTCTGTTCCTGTCACACCTGCACTGTCCCTGTCCCTGTCACACCTGCACCGCCCCTGTCCCTGTCACACCTGCACCACCCCTGTCACACCTGCACCGCCGCTGTCCCTGTCACACCTGCACCGCCCGTCACTGTCACACCTGCACCGCCCCTGTCACACCTGCACCGCCCCTGTCACACCTGCACTGTCCCTGTCACACCTGCACCGTCCCTGTCACACCTGCACCGCCCCTGTCACACCTGCACCGCCTCTGTCCCTGTCACACCCGCACTGCCTCTGTTCCTGTCACACCTGCACTGTCCCTGTCACACCTGCACCACCTCTGTCCCTGTCACACCTGCACTGTCCCTGTCCCTGTCACACCTGCACCGCCCCTGTCCCTGTCACACCTGCACCACCCCTGTCACACCTGCACCGCCGCTGTCCCTGTCACACCTGCACCGCCCGTCACTGTCACACCTGCACCGCCCCTGTCACACCTGCACTGTCCCTGTCACACCTGCACCGCCCCTGTCACACCTGCACCGTCCCTGTCACACCTGCACCGCCGCTGTCCCAGCTCCCCCAGGGATCTCCGGGACGGTGACACCTCAGCCGGGCTGGGACACGGCCACACCTCCCGTGTCACGGCAGAGCCCTACCGGTGAGTGATTAACAGGATTTAACTAATTGGGGGGAGCATCCCTCTCGCTCTCCCCAGGTCCCTCCCTGCGCTGCCACCGGGGCTGTTGAGGCTCCTGAGTGCCCCAAAACCGGGACAAAGATCCCCAAAGGAGCCGGGCCAGGGCTGGGCTCTCCCCCAGCTCCCCCAAAAGCAGATTTTTCTCCTGAATAACCTGAGGGGACCGACCCCAAACCCAGCCAGGGATGCCAAACCCATGGGATACAGAATCCTGGAGCCCAGACCTGCTCCTGGAGGAACCCCTCTGCTCGGTCTCACCTCAGAGCAGCTGAAGCACCACGGCTGATTATTATTATTTTATTCTGTCTAGAAAAAAATCACTTCACCTTAGTGTTTTAATTTCAAAAATGTGACTGCTCCATTTTCAATTAACTGTCCCCGAAAGTATTTTTTACTGAGCTGCTTTGACTGCAAAAATGCAATTTTGCAGAAACACAATTTTGCTTTTTCCTGCTAAAAGGGTAATGATAGGTAAAAACTAGAAAAGATCTGATAGATAAACAATAAATTATCTGAGTTGGAGTCAGATCTGTGTCCAAAAGCTCTTCTAAATGCAAGCATAGCTGAAAAAAAATAAAGAAAATTAATTTAACTTCATTTTCCCTCTAAAACTCTTCCAGTTGTTAACTCCCTCACTGAAGTCAATCTCATGTAAAATTGTGAACATTGGTATAAAAATATGAGATTAAGGCAGCACAATAAGTAGAAAAGATGCAAATTTATACATCATTTGAGTAAAATATCATCACCTGGAGGAAAAATCAAAAGCAGTTTTGGACTGAAATATCTGCTGGCCTCCTCAGAGGGAACATTTTGCTTCAGACACAAACAAAAGCCAGGGTAAAATATGATCTGTGTGCTTGACTGACTGTGCCCTCTCAGAGCTCCAGTTTGTTGTGTTACAACATCCAAGGAAAATTATTTGAGGGAATGGAACAAAGAAATTAAAAATATTTCCCCCAGACAAAGCCATTGCTAATCCCAGAAACTGCACAGGCAGAATTCTATTGGCAAGAACATCCTGGATGATCTCCCACCATTATTTTACAGCAGCAAGGCTACTGCTCCTTTAAAAGAAGGGAAACCAAAGGGATGATTTCCCCTCTGGACTGCTCCCTGCATTTCCCAGTTCCCAGGTGGGAGATCAGGGAGTTTGTCCTCGGCAGCATCCGAGGTGAGCCCTGCACACCCAGCACTGCCCTGGTGCCCCGTTCATCCCCTGCCTGGCCTTCCCTCACAGCCAAATACTTCAAACATTTGGGAGCCACAACCTCCTTGACCAAGTGGCCACTTGGGGGGAGAGGGGGGAAAGCCCTAGGAAATAAATGGAATTATCACAATCTGCTTAAGGATCTTTGGCTATGGGCTGGTGGCTCCTGGGTGAGGTTACAAGGCCTGGCTGCTCCACAAAGGCTGTGGGCTCTGCTGGCTCTCACATTGAGCAATAAAAGCAATAAAAGGCTCTTTTCCTTTTATTTCCATTTCTTGTCCTTCTTTACCTGGGCTGGGAGCCTGTGCTCATGCTAGTCTCCATAAGTCCCAAGAGCCCCATCAGGAGACAGGCACAAGGCTCCTGTCCCACCTGCAGCTCGGCTCCCTAAATAAATCCGGAGCATCAAAGGGATCCCAGCAGGATGAGGGAACCCCGGAGAGTGCATTTAGTGCAGGCACACACACACAGAGGTGCCAGGCCAGCCCAGCCCTGCACGAACAAACTCCATCCCAAGCCCTGCAGGGTGGCTGACAAACCCTGCAGCGCCCGGAGCTCAGGGCATTGCTCCCAGCTCCTTCACCCCAGTGCCAGGAGGAATTCAAACAGCACAATCCTGCCCCCTGAGCTTGCCCAAGGCAGCTCAGGGCCCAGAGGAAAAAGGCAATCCCCCAAAAACGAGGGTGTGCTGTCCATGTGGGACTGAAGGTCAGAGAACAGTGACCAACTCTAGTTCCACAGTAATGAGCGTCCATAAAACCCACACGGCAGACACAACACCACCAATGTGGGACGTGTTGATACCTGTTAATTACTTTTTTTTTCCACAAGAAAAACCTCCTTCAAAGGCAAGAATAAGATCTGAAGTTCCCCTTTGCTCTGCTGAATGTATCTGGTTTATGCAACCCCTGAGCGTGCAAGAACACAGAGTGGGGGAAAAATGTGCTTTACACAAGTGAGTAAAAGCAGAGAAATCAACTTTGTGTCAGCAGAAAGGCCGAACCTAAAGGCCCACAAGTCTCCTCCTCCCCCAGAAGCAGGAATAAATTAAGTACCCATGCAAAAGGAGAAGCAGCCCCAAGTTTTGGTGACACAACCCACACCCCACATGCCGTGGGATCCCCTTTCCCCATCCAGCACCACTTTTTCTGCTCCCTGCTCCTCCCATTCCCCGGGACCAGCCGCAGAAACCAAAAACCACCCCGTGCCACCACAGCAGCCACGATTCCGGGCTAGAAAACAGAGACCAGCGCCTTTTTTCCAACCACACGGGACAGAGCACCCGAGGCACACGAGCTGCAGGGAGAGGCACCGGCCAAGGACCACGGAGCCGCACTGGGGCAGCCCAACCCGAAATGCCGGGGAACAGGGTGATTTCACCGGGGAACAGGGTGACTTCACCGGGGAGGTTGTTACAGAAGCTGCTGCCGAGCTGAGCTGAGCAGAGAGCTCACTGCGGTCTGCAAACCTGGGCAGAAGGGACCCGGCCACGCTGCACAGGCCGGGAAATGCGGGAAATGAAATGAAATGAGGACGGGTTCGGGGGCTCTGCAGGAAACAAGCCCGGCCGCGCCAGCAGGAAATGCAATCTGAGCCTAAAAATGCCCAAACTCCGGCCCACGCCGGCCCCGAAGGACAGCAGCTCCTCAGACAATGCAGGAATCTCCCTGCAGAAGCCCAAGTACATTTTTTTCCCCCCTCTGGCCTCCATCTCTGCCACAGCCGAACAGCAATCCAAGGGAACGCCATCCATCACCATTCCAGGGCTTGCCACAGGCCAGGGGAGACCTCCAGACCAGCGGGCCTTACAAAGGCTTTTGTTTTGGTTTAATTCCCAGCAACATCTCGGAGTGCAAACGCTGCCCTGCAGTATTTGCAACCCAAATATTGCAGCACTGAGCTAATTTCGGGGAGCTGGCACACACAGGCGACTACTGGAGTAATCAGACCAAAAAAAAAGAAAAAATGAAGGCGAGCTAAATTTAGGAGTAACTATGCGATGCAATATTAATAACGGATTATTTCCCTTCTAAAACAAAATTACATAAATATATATGTATACATGTATACACACATATACACACACACATATATATATATACACACAACTTATATATATATATATATATATATATATAATATTTTTTAAGTTAAGCTGACAATGCTCCTTGGAAGATCCAGCTCTCCATCCCCCCAGGGATGGATCCCACAGTTTTCTGGGTACCAAGAAGAGGTCTAACCCCCCACCCTCCCCGGATAAAGAGCCCCCCACGACCCGCGGGGCGCATCCCCCGCCCGCAGCCACCCCGGGAGGGGGAGCTCGGTGCCCGCCGCGCTGTCCCCGAGCGCTCCCGCGGAGGGCTGGCCCCGTTTCCCCGCAGTGCAGCGCGCACCGCGCGCATCCCCCATCACTCACTTCCTCTTGTACTCGTCGCGCTCCCGCTTGACTTTGGCCAGCACGTTGTAGAGGGCGCGGATCTCGGGGGTGATGGTGTCGATCTGCACCCCGACGCCGTCCGGGTGCACCCAGGACACGCCGGGGCCCTGCACGGTCTCCAGGCCGCCGCCGCCGGTGCGCCGCACCTGGGTGTAGCTCCAGATGGTGCCGGGCAGGCGGCCGTAGTGCGGCGGCGAGGGCAGCGCGCCGTGCCCGGGGCCCGGCGGCGGCAGCAGCGGCGGGGTGCCGCCGTCCGTCTGCACCGCCTGGTCCCGGGAGAAGGTCTTGTAGCGCAGCCGCCGGTCGCGCTCGCTCTGCTGGGCCGCCAGCTGCTTCTCCAGCAGCCGGTTGCGCCGCTCCAGCTCGTGCACCTTGGCCAGGAAGCAGCGGAACCGCACGTTCAGCCCCTTGAGCAGGTGGATGTTGGAGCCCAGGTCGTTCCGCAGCGCCGCCGTCACCGGCGGGCCGCCCGCGGCCGCCGCGGGGCCGCCGCCGCCGGGGCCCAGCGGGCAGGAGGAGGCGGCGGCGGCGGGGGAGAAGGCGCGGGCCATCTCGCCGAAGAGCAGCGAGTTCATGGCGGAAGGGGCGCTGGCGGAGGGGCCGGCGGTGCTGGAGGGGCCGGCGGTGGCGGCGGAGCGGAGCGGAGCGCCCGTGCCGGTGCCGGTGCCGCCGCGGGCTCTGCGGCCGCCGCCGCGCTCGGAGCGCTCTGAGGGCTCTGGGCGGGAGCGCGGGGCGGGGCCGGGGCTCCGCCCACGCCCGGACCACGCCCCTAGTTCCATATATGGTTCTCATCTACATAACCACGCCCCGTATTCATATACCAGGTGTTCATTTACATAACCACGCCCTCATTGCATATCCCTCAGTGTTCGCATAGCCCGCCCCTCATTTCCATAACAATGTTTCTCATTTGCATGGCCCCGCCCCGCGGGGCCGCGGCCGCTCCCAGCGCGGGGCTGGGATGGGGGGGCGGCGATTTTTGGGGAGCCCCGAGGGGCTGGGGTGGGGGGATGGTGATTTTTGGGGAGCCCCGAGGGGCTGGGCTGGGGGGGGCAGTGATTTTTGGGGAGCTCCATGGTCCCAGCGCGGGGCTGGAGTTGGGGGGCGGTGAATTTTGGGGTCCCCGAAGTGACACATTGAGGAGGGGGAATTTTGGGATTTGGGCAGGAATTCTCCCTGTGAGGCCGGGGACCCGGGGAAGCTGCGGCTGCCCCAGACGAGCCCGGGCTGGGAATTGTCCCCAGGAGATCTTGGAGGTCCCTTCCTGTGGGAATGCAGAGCTTCCCTCTGGCTGCCCTGGAACCCCCCTGGACAGAGCCCCAGAGACACTGCCTGTGATCTCTGGCCATGGAAAAGAGTTTTCAATCCTACAGGATCAATTACCAGCTCTCAGTGTTTGATATAAGTAATAATTAAGTGTGGCACGGGTGCAAAAGTAAAATTTTAGGATTCTAGATAAGGGGTCCAAAGGGGACAAGCTGGAGGAAATTGGGTGTGCCTTGTCCTTTTTCTCCTTCTTCATGCCCTCCATGTCTCACTGTGGTGTTGGCATTTTTCTGTTGGTTCAGGCTGGGGACACACTGTCCAACGGAGGTGACAGATATTGGCACGTTCTTGTAAATGCAGCCCAGGGAGTTTCTGGTATTTAATGTTTGTCACATCCCACTGAGGGCAGAGCCCCACACGCTGCCCTGCAGGACAGAGCTGGGCAGGGCAGCAGAACATGTGAGAGATAAACAGAATAAACAACCTGGAAACCAGCACAGACCAATGATGGCTTCTGCTTTGGCAGCGGGGCTGACAGACAGAGAATTTCCACAATTTTGGGATCACCAACACCTCAGATTCCGACACCTTCCCATCCCTGAGCGCTCTGTGACCCCACGATTAGCTCGGCTCAGAATCAATGATCAATTCTGGATTTTGTCCTCCCACAGCAGAGCCCTGCCGAAGCAGCAAATATTGCTGCTATTGGAATAATGAAGTTAAGAGGTGACCGTTTCCCAAGTGCTGCTCCCGGAGCTCTGGCAATCAAGGATGTTGTTAATTGAATGACGGCATCGCTGCCGTGCTCTGCTGGGAAGCCCCGGGGCAGATCCCAGGCAGCTGCTGGAAAGCTGCAGGAATGATCCCAGACAAAACCATGGGCCCTCCCCGCTTGCGTTTATATTTATTTATATTTATATTTATATTTATATTTATATTTATATTTATATTTATATTTATATTTATATTTATATTTATATTTATATTTATATTTATATTTATATTTATATTTATATTTATATTATTTATGTTTATGTTTATGTTTGTCTTTTAGCGCTTGATATTACTTTTATATTTTATATTTATATTTATGTTTATATTTATGTTTATACTTATACTTATACTTATGTTTATACTTATACTTATGTTTATATTATCTTTTAGCTCTCGCTATAGCTTCTATATTTATACTTACAGTTACAGTTATATATAAAACATATTAACTAATACTTCTCTCCAATCTCTATCAACACATATACCTTCAATTAAAACAACACTTACTTATTTTAAATACAATATTTACTTATAAACCTCAAAATACAATTCACAAAACTCCATTATTAAACTTAGACCTTCCTAATATCTCACCAAATAGACTTTTCTGCAACTTAAGAAATTATTCTACCCAAACATTAATAAACACACCAATATTCTATTTATCCTTTCTTCCTACTTTTATAGAATTTTTCTACTAACAACTCTTATATCTGTTGTTTGACTCTACTCACCATCCTCCTGTCTCTAAAACCTTCCTTTTACATACCCAAAACCCTCTGATTTTAAAAAATCCCAGTTATAGTTATGTTCTTGAAGATATATTTCTATGCTTATATTTTTGCATTTATATATAAATATATATCTTATATACATTTAGATTTCTATTTTATATTTTATATTTCTTTTTCTATTTTTTAATAAAAATGGTTTTCTTTTGTATTTGTACTTCTTTATTTCGATACATCATCTATTTATTTTTCTATTTATTTTTTATATTTTATATATCTTTATATGTTTATAATTTTATTTGCATTTATATTTACACGTCTATATTTTACTATATCTTATATATTTATATTTATATTTTAAATATATCTTTATATGTTTATGATTTTATTTGTATTTATATTTACACGTCTATATTTTGCAATATCTTATATGTTCATGTATTTTAATATATCTTTATATGCTTATAATTTTATTTGTATTTATATTTACACGTCTATATTTTGCTATTTCTTATATGATCATATTATATATTTTAATATATCTTTATATGCTTATAATTTTTTTGTATTTATATTTACATGTCTATGTTTTGCTATATCTTATATATTTATATTTGTATATTTTAATATATCTTTATGTTTATAATTTTATTTGTATTTATATTTACACATCTATGATTTGCTATATCTTATATATTTATATTTATATTTTAAATCTATCTTTACATGTTTACAATTTTAGTTTTTGAATGTATATTTCTATTTCTTGAACCCCACTTGTTGAAACTCCAGCAGCGCCTGCAGCCGGGCTCAGCACCGAAACCGGGGCTCCTCGAAGCTGTGTTTGCAGCACCTCCTTGGAAATAAAATAAAAAATTAAAATGAAAACTGGGTGGAGGCGCCTCGCTGGAGGCGACTCAAGGAAACGGCCGCAGGATTCTGCTCTGGCCCAGCACAAAGCTCCCGGGAAACGCAGGAATTGCCCAAAACTGCCCAAAATGAGGGCTGGGTTCGGGGCAGGAGAGGGCTTGGCCAGATTTGGGAAATTCAAGGCCTGGTGGGGTGCTGGGATGAGCTTTAGGGTCCCTTCCAGCACAAACTCTGCTGGATTTTATGGATTTTATGGGTTTTATGGGTTTTATGAGGTTTATGGATTTTATGGATTTTATGGATTTATGGATTTCCAGGGTTTGGGCACCTGGCACCTCGCTGGTGCTGCTGGAAGGAGCCGGATGATTGCAGCACCCCGTGGTCTGTGGGAACCCAAAATGTCCCTCAGACATTTCTGGAGGTTCCGGGCCCAGTTCAGAAGCATTTGAGACCCTGGCACAGCTGGAAACAGCTGTGATTTTGGGTTTGAGCATGGAATGATTTACCAACCTTGCAGGAGGAACAAGAAATCACAAAAGTTTAGATGTTAGAGTAGAAGTAGTCACAAAGTGGAGGGAAGAATTTTTGAGTGCTGTACAGGGGGTTTTGGTTTTGTACATGGGGGTCAGAGGGTTTAAGATGGATTTGGGATCTGGGCCTGCCCTGTCCTTCCTCTTTCTCCTTCCTTACCTCCATGTTCTTGGTGATGTTGGCACTCACAGATTGGTTTAGAGTAGAAAAGCACCATTTAATATAGGTAATAGGCACTGGGGAAAACTGTAACCATGTAACACGTAATGTACCATATAAAAGATAGAAAAGCACCATTTAATATAGGTAATAGGCATTGGGGAAAAGCTGTAAACATGTAACACATAATGTACATATAAAAGATAGAAAAGCACCATTTAATATAGGTAATAGGCATTGGGAAAACTGTAAACATGTAACTCATAATGTACCATATAAAAGACAGCAGCAGCCCTGGGCGGGAGAGAAGCAGCAGTCGGGGTCAGAGAGGATGTCAGGGTGTGTGTGTGCCTCTGCCTGAGCTGTGAGCAAACCACAGCAGCCCGAGGAGAAAATCTTTTAGATAACTTGCAATAAACTGCCTTGAGACCAACAACAGAGACTGCTGAGCCTTTCTTTGGAAGCTCGGGTGGGAGGAGAGACTTTTCCACCACACAAAGCCACCCCTGACCCAGGGTGGTCTTGGACAGTGGTCAGCAGCTGGGAAAATCCAGCTGTGTTTTATTTTAATTTTTTAGCTTTTTTTTTCCCCTTCGGGAAGCAGGAAAGCACCGGGGGGGTGACAAACCAAGCAATGAAGGGTTTGGCTCCTGCCCCGTGATCTTGCAGCTCCCCGGATCCACCAGCACTCATCCCGAGGTCATTAAATCAAATTAATCCTGCTCCTAATGAGCGATGGCCACGGCCACTCCAGGGTCCCGCTGTGCTGTGGGCTGGGGCCTCGCTGAATCCCCTGAATTAATGGCAGGAATTAATTAACCTTGGCAGGGGCGAGGGGAATGCCCACCCTGGGAGCGCCTGCGGGAATTCCTGCCGGGAGAGGGGCAAAGGGAGCCCCGCGGAGCCCTGCCCGGCTGGGACAGGCAGGAGAAGGGGCCGGTTCTGGGAGCAGGGACTCCCCGTGGCCACCCCGGCCATGCCACGATAAGAACAACACACATTTGTTTGTTTGTTTGTTTGATTGATTGATTGATTGATTGATGAGCTGGCTCCCAGCTGCTCCACCCAAACTCTGGCTGGAGCAGGGATTTGGGAATCCAGGCCCTTGAATCTCATTTTGCACTCATTTTCTTTTCCCTTTGGCAGCACCCTGCACTCCCCAGCCTCAGTGACTATTTTCAGGGCTGCTCCCTGCATCGGCTCCGATTTTTAATGTTAATTTTCCTGGTGTTGGTTGCATCCTTTGAGGCTCTGTTCGTCCAGCACTCACGGAAAGTTATTTTTTCCTTGGTAAATTCACCATTTCCCAGTCAAACCGACTGTCCTGGGGTGACTTTATGATGCTTGCATCCCCATTTGTCTGTTTAGCCCAGAAATAAGTTTTACACCTTCAAGACTGGTTCTGAAGCTTTTCAGAAACTGCTGCCCCACATCCTGCTCCGGGTCTGCAGCACAGACAGACAGCAGGACAGAGCTCTCCTTTGCTCTCAGTCAGTTTTAGCTCGCTGAGGCAGAGAAATTCCCTGGAATGTGCTTTTTCTTTTTCTTTGGACCTGCTCAAACCTGCTGTGGACACCCAGAAGAGCTCGAAGCTATAGCCCAGCGGGCAGGGCCCGGAGAGACTGATAAGAGATTGATAAGAGACTGATAAGAGACTGATAAGAGACTGATAAACTACTGAATGAGCCGCACCACAGCCCACCGAGGGCACTTTCTGAGTTTTCCATCTCTTCAGGACAGGGAGAGGTTCTATTGCTGAATATTGTTCTTTTTTTGTGCTGGTGAATGCTTTGCCTGTAAAATAAAAAGGTTTTCTCCACTTTTCTCCAAGGAAATCTTTCCCCAAACCAGCTGGGGGGGGAGGGCTGCTTGAATCTGCTTTCCAGAGGAGCTCCTTTGGAGGTTTTCCCCCAAATTTGCCCTAAACCAGGACACGGACCCGAGCCCACCCCGGGGCTCCCGTTCTGTGCCCCTGGGGCTGATGGCATCACCACGGGGCTGGTTTATTTTTGCACAAACCTCCCTCTAAAACCAGCGAACTCCTCTGGGTCAACACCCACAAATCTCCCCCAGGCCCCCAAAATGCCTTCAGTGACTGCAGGGTCCTGCTGGGCTGGGATTTCCCACGTCAGGTGAGGCTGCAGCTCCTCAGCCCCTTCCCCTCCCTCGGCCGCAGCTGCCTGAAAGCAGAGCCAGACAAAACTAAGGGAAGAAAAAGATTTTTAATTTATTTTTTTATGTATGTTTTTTTATTTATTTATTGAAGGGTCTTCAGGTACATCTCAGGCAGACAAAGCCCCCCAGGGGCTACACCCAAAAATGGACCATGGTTTTTCACTGGTTTTCACATTTTGGTAACTTTGGTTCATTTGCATATTGGGGTTAATCCTCCAATTCCAGCTTCAACTAATGAAGTAATTTACCCCAAGTTTGTTCCCCCCAATTCCGTTTTGTTTGATTTTTTGGGGTCTGAGGCAGTGAGGTGTCCTTGATTGCCAGGCCTGGAGGGGAATTGTTGTGTGTGCCCAAAACGGGAGAGCAGCAGCTGAGCCTGTGTGGAGTTTGGAGCTCTGCACTAAAGACCTGCAAGGTTATTATACAAATTACAAATTGCAAATACAAATAATAAAAAATAGATTAAAGGAATAGATGAAATCCGGAGGCATCAGCTCCACCTCGATGCTGCCGTTGGGCACCCAGAGGGGTCAGGGGGGCACCCGGGGCTGGGGTGGCTCCCCCGGGGCTCTCACCTCGCACCTTTCCTGGCTGACGGTGTTTGAAAGCAGCAAATCTTTAACATTCCACCCCAAAATGGTTGTTTTTCACCACAGACACCGTGATGGGCACCAGCACCAGCGGGGTGGCACCAGTCTCATCTGGGCTGCGTTTTTGGCCAGCATAACCTTGTGGGACTCAGATTCAGTCAAAGAAAGAAACGGAGAGCTTCTAGCCAGACAGAGGCCTGGGAAAGAGCTGGAGAAGAATGTAAATAATTCTTTATCTCTGTTGTTTTTCACATTGTTTATAGTTAAGTTCTATCACTGTTTTTCGAGCACTCTGCACCAATGGGGTGGGTTGTTTTTCACTTCAGGACCAATGGAGTTGGTCCTCACCTGTATAAAAGAGCGGGGTATTTTGAATAAATCAGAGTTTTACTCTCACAGCCCCCTGATCTGGATCTTCTCATTCCCGTCCTGCCTCGACAGCGACAAAGCCTCTCCCAGCCCGGCAGCGCCTTCCCTGCAGCAGCCCCGGGATTGTGCGGGCACGGCAGGACGGGCAGGGCTGGGACAGCGCGGCTCCTCCCGGGTGACTCGGCGCCACCGCAGCACCCGCGGTGCCAGCGGGGCCGGGACGAGCCGCTCCCTGCCCGGGGCCGCTCCCGCCGCGGGGAATCCTCGGCTCGGAGCCGGGATCGCCGCCCGGGCACGCCGCGGGCACGGACGGGTTGGTGGGGCTGCTGCTGGCACTGCGTGGGGGGATGAGTCGCGCTTTCCTGCCTTTAAAGGAGGTTTCTCCTCCCCGAGCCGCCTTTGCTGCCCCGCTCTGTCCCCTCCGTGTCCCGGCGGCTCACGGCGCAGAGGAGCTGCTGCCCAAACCCAGCGCCTTCTCCCGGCGCGGCCGCATTCCTGCACTCCCTAAACCCTCATTTGCCTCATCTGGGGGTTTGTGGGCGTCACAAAGCAGATCCAGCCCGAGCACAGAGGATGCTCCCGCACCGCCCGAGGGCTGCGCCGGAATTTGGGGTGCGCGGGAGGGACCGGCCTCAGCACATCCGCACGCCCTCCCCGCCCGGCCGGGGCTGATCTCCTCCATGGAGAGGCGTAAATATTTTGCAAACAAAGCTGCAGCCCAGGTGCGGCCCCGAGAGGCGGAGGAGACGAAGGCGCCGAGCGGCGCATCCGCGCTCGGGGCACGCCGGAATCTCCGCGGCGACGGCGGCAGCGCTCTCTGCTTCCTTAGGAACCAAACATTTCACCCGCGCTGAGTAGGGCGGCAAATATGCAGCGATGGGCCCGGACAGGCTGCCCAGGTGCGCCCGGACAGGCTGCCCAGGTGCGCCCGGGGCGGGGATCGCTCCGGCGGCAGCTCCGGGACAAGCGCCCTGGGATGCTCCGCGGGCCCCGGGCTGCAATCCCAGAACGCTCAAACTCTTCCTTCTGAAGGCAGCAGGCGGACCCTGGCCTGATTGATTCAGGTGCAGGATGATTCGAAATGAACAGAATAAATGATTTCTTTCTCGTCGTTGCCCCAAACTTTGCTGGGTTGAGCGGCGCCCAAAGGTCCGAGCACTGAGGGGGGTCAAGGTGAACTGGGATTTATTTTTAGCTCTGTCTAAAGCTCTCCTCCAAAAGCCATTAGCCGGTTATTTTCCTTGCTTGCACCGTGGGTTTTTAGCCTGGCAGGTTTTGCAGGACACAGGGAGAAGAAAAGCTTCCCAACGGGAGCTGTGACGGGATCTGGGCATGGATCGGGAATGTGGGGCTGGGACCGCTCCAGCATCCCCCGGCACCTTCCCCTGCGTCCCCTCCTGTCCCTCAGCGGGGACAGCGCGACCTGTCCTGAGGGGGGACAGCGCACCTGGGGCACCCACAGGGACAGTGGGGTCTGTCCTGAGTGGGGAACAGCACAGCTGGGACACCCACAGGGACACCGGGACCTGTCCTGAGTGGGGGACAGCGCACCTGGGGCACCCACAGGGACAGTGGGGTCTGTCCTGAGTGGGGGACAGCGCACCTGGGGCACCCACAGGGACAGTGGGGTCTGTCCTGAGTGGGGGACAGCGCACCTGGGGCACCCACAGGGACAGTGGGGTCTGTCCCGATGGGGGGACAGCACAGCTGAGACACCCACAGGGACAGTGGGGTCTGTCCTGAGTGGGGGACAGCACATCTGGGGCACCCACAGGGACAGTGGGGTCTGTCCCGATGGGGGGACAGCACAGCTGGGACACCCACAGGGACACCGGGACCTGTCCTGATGGGGGACAGCGCACCGGGAGCACCCACAGGGACAGTGGGGTCTGTCCCGATGCGGGGACATCTCACCTGGGGCACCCACAGGGACACGGGACATCTCACCGGGAGCGCTCACAGGGACACCGGGACCTGTCCCGGGAGCGCTCACAGGGACACCGGGACCTGTCCTGAGTGGGGGACAGCACATCTGGGGCACTCACAGGGACACGGGACATCTCACCGGGAGCGCTCACAGGGACACCGGGACCTGTCCCGGGAGCGCTCACAGGGACACCGGGACATCTCACCTGGGGCACCCACAGGGACACGGGGACATCTCACCGGGAGCGCTCAGGTTTCCCCCTGGCCCGGGGATGCCCTGCACGACCCCGCGGTGTCACCGCCGTGAGTCACGGAGCTTTGGAGCGGTTCCCTCCCGCCTCTCCCAACTCCCTGCGCTGTTTCTGCGGGAGCGGAGCTCGGGCGGAGCCCCCGTGGGTGCAGCCCTGGGCTGGGGAGCGCTGAGCTACGGAAAGGTGCTGAGAGCAGCAGAATGCGGCTGCAGAAGGGACCGGGAATGACCCGGTGTGCCACCCTTCGGGGTCTGATGTCACCCGAGCCGGCTGGCTGCCGTCAAACGCTCGGAAGAATTAATTACAGGATGCTGCTGGGTTTGCAGCGCTGCCCTGCTTGCTCATTAAATGGGATTAAAAACAGCGGCCGGGAGAAGCTGCAGGGACGAAACCGCCGAGAAGGGCCCGGGGTGTCCCAAACACGGACACGGGGCTGGGGTGGCCGCCTCCAG